>NW_026562396.1:1288333-1932500 GCF_027474105.1 Poeciliopsis prolifica
TAACATCCCTCTCACCCCGGTGACCTGCCCCTGGCACCTGCCACAGGGGGTTAAGAGACAACCCATCAATCAAGCTCAGAGCCCTGGGCAACAAACCTCCTCTCTCCCTCTCCGACCAATCCATCCACGTTCTTAAGACTCATGATGCAAGTCTTAACTCACTCATTACATTCAGCACACATAACCTAAGATCCATCTTCCACACAAAGAGGATATCTGGATTTGAACCCAATGTCCCACATCAGTAACTGTTACTCCTATGTATTATGGATCTGCTATTCCTTATGCATCATTTATAATTTCCAAATCTGATCAAATAAAACAAATGTATTTATTTTAACTGCAAAATAATAATTAAAAAAAGCAATATTCCCACTTTTATCACTCAGAATATTCCATGTGACATCATACTTAATATTTCTGCTATTTTCTCTTCTAAAAGACGTAGTATGTCTACATTAAACCTATCAAAAATGTGAGAATATCACAACCAGACAGAGAAATCCAGTCAGTTAATCCATCCATTAGTAGGTGGCACAGAGTTCTTGAGTTCTGACGCATTTGTGCTACATTTTTAGGAAAAGGACTTTTGGAAACTTTCATCTGCTGTAAATAAAAGATTTCAGACAGAAAATGAGTGAAAAAAACTGCAAAAGTCTAAAGGAAAACTGAAAAACGAATGATTTAAAAGATGACTAGAAAGGAAGAACGTTCTAAAAAATGTTTAAAGAAAGTACCAAAGATTTTGCACAGCACTAACAATTGTGATGCCATATTTTCACCACACTGCCCATCTCTCGTATAATTTGTGCTGTTCACTCAGCCGTGGTTCTGAGAAACCAGGAGAAAAATCTTTTCCAGTAGAATATAGAAAAATTTCCTAAGTGCTCAGTGAACTTTTTGCTCGCCGGCATTAAACTTCCGCGTCCACACCCGCACACGGGCACAGAAAGCACAAATGGGCAAAACAAGAACTCCTTCTGTCAACACTGATTCAAACACACGTATCTGCTCACGCTCACACTCGCCTCCTGGCTATGAGTACCCTTGCCCTTAGTGCTCCCTTGCTGCAGTCTCCACAGCAAGTAGAAAGGCTGTCTGAGTGCTTTATGTTTGCTGTAACACAGAGTCATGGCCAGCACAGCCATTGATTTGTCAACAACATAGTGATACACTGTGGATGGATAATGGCCCATCTTGTACAGTCGCTGCATTTTTCTGGACAGCCCAGAAGCATCTGTTGTTGTGTTCTGCTCTCTCTCTTCCCTCCCACCTCCTCTACTCACTCCTCCCTCCCACATCCTTGCAGTTTGAAAACAATACGAGAAAAGCAATGTGTCTTGTTCAGCTACTAAATAGCTGTCTGGTTTGTGTCTCCCGAGGTGTTCGCACATCAGTGGCTGGCCCATCTATCAGGTCCATGCACGGCCCTCAAACCTGCAGGTATAAAGATGATAGATATAGCACCCTCTAAAAAGGGGAAGGGGAAAAGATGAATGGATACAGAGAGAGACAGTTACAGATATCAAAATGGAGTGACTGAGGCAGAGAAAATAATGGAGTTAAAGAGGGGGAAAAAAATGCTGAAAACGTAGAGATGAAAGAGGGTGAGGTGCAGAGAGAAAACATCCACAACGGGAGGCGGCTGCACCGGCTCTTCATCAACATCATCAGTGAAACTGAGCTCCATGTGGTTAGTGGAAATGACTTATATCTAAAATGACTTGCATTCACTTTTAACAGAAAATATTAAATAAACACAACAATTTGCAACACATAAATCTAATCAGTGAGGTAGTTAACACAGAATAATTCCCTTTCATAAGCTGATTATAAAAAAAGGTTTTTTAAATTTGTTTTAACTGTGATTAACTATGTTTTTGGGTTCGGTTTCACCATCTTCTTGTAATGAAGAAATTACTAATGTGTCGGGTATCATGAAGTATGGAAAAACAGAAGAACAGATGAGAAATGGCATTCCTGAGATCTGTCAGTTCAGAAAGCGTTACCGAGTCATTTCCAGGGATCTAGTGAGCCGTAATGATGGAGGAAATATGGACCAGTAGTGAATTAAAGGTCTAGTTTAAACATGGACTTAAATCTGAATGATACCTGCTGACATGACACTAAAAAGGCAGCTGAGGCAAGACAACCCTAACGCTGATGAATTAAAACAATCCTGCAAAGAGTTGGCAGAAAATGATGTAAGAGAGATGAAAGAGAACCAGAGTCAGGTATGACAAAAAGTTTATGGCAGTTGTTGCCGCTAAGGGTTTCAGACAAGAATTTTTACTTTATTTATGGTCAGGTTGGTTTGGAAAGCTTTTTTGTTAATCGAAGAATAATTTGAAAGCTGTATTTTTTTTTATTGTCTAATTTTTCATCATTAAAAAGAAATAGCCTTTGCTTCTTGATTGCACTGTAGAGGTAAAAACATATATCACCAAAACAATTTACAATTACAAAGCACCATTTGATGGTGCATGTTCATGCAAAATGGTTATTTACATTATGTTTGTGTTGATTATTGTTTATGAGCTTATAGACACAATTAAAAACAGTGGAAAAAGTCCTGGAAGTGGATGCCAGTCAAGCAAATCACCAGCTTGTAGCTCGCCAAAGACAAATTAAGAAGGCCTCTATAAAAACAAACACAGTGACGGATTCATATAGAAGTGATACAAGTTATTCCAGGCTCCCGGTGAACATTCCCCATTCCCTTCACTGTTTGATTAAACAGCATCCCCCCCACCCGTCCCTTATCTGAGCTGTCGCTGCATGAAGGAGCTATCTGCTGTGTGAGTGGCAGACGGCAGCCTGCTGCCTCTGATAGTGCTCCACTTTGGTGAGGTAAATAGAAACTTAACTGAACTGAAACAATTTAAACAGCCTAAATGTAAGGGGATTAAAACTGGTCAAACAGTGGCTGAGCACAGGGATGGCTCCGAGCTGGTAATGGCCCAGCGCAAGAAGAAGCAATATGTTTCAAAAAGTAAACGGAGAGACAGGGATGGCACAAACAATGTCAAAAAACATAAGAAAAACAGAGGACACATGGCTTGCTTTCGATGCCTTGGTGCTCTTTGACCTACAAAACCCTCTCCTACGCCAGCAAAATGTTGCATGCAAACATACAAATGGCAAAAGGCAGAACAGACCCGGGGACAAGTTTCCGGCTGGACGCCCTTGCATCGCAGCAAGTCTTGCCCTGCTCTGCCCACAGGCCGTTTCCAGACTGGGCAGTGGAGTGAGCGACCCCGCCTGACTCTAACTCTGTGTGGCAGGGGGACCTCAAGACAGATGCTCCCTGCCACTGGCATGGTGTTGAAGAGGAGATGGTATTCAGTCTGCAGCAGACAGCAGTGAAAATTCAGAGGGAGGAAAACAGAGAGGAAAACTGAATGCTTGAATGGCAATTGTGTGAAGGAAGTGAAGGAGGAATAACGATGACAGGGTGGTGAAGATGGTGTTGGTTGGGGGTAGTGCGGTGGAGGCGGGTGGGGATGGGTGGGGGCGGCTGTAAAAAGGAGAAATAAATCAAGTCAAAGCAATTTGTGGCAATGGCTGCTGCAGTGTCATTAGGAATCCCGTCACGCAGCAGCTCCTCTGAGCAGTCAGCAGGCGCAGGTTGACAGGAGGCCAAAGAGGAATTTTAATTTTTACTCCCTGTCTCACAACTCCCACCTCACATTCGTTTCCTAACCAGTGTCTGCCAATAGTGGCCTTCAAACTCATCCACCACCGGCAGCCTGTCCTCCATTAAACCTCTTTGATATTTTACTCGAAAATCAAACCTAACATATCTCCCACACAGCTTCTGGATCAATGATTGTCAAACATTGACAGGCAGTGTAATGTATTTCATGCATTGACGGATTATAAAATGAGATCCCCCTGGGCAGTGACATGAAAAAGTCCCCCCACTTTATTTGAAGAGGACAAAAGAATCAAACAACCAAAAACAGCCACAGAGATGGAAAAAAAAGTCCCATCAGCAGATAAACTACTTCACATATTCTAGATTTGGTTTTTAAAGTAATTTCAGTGACCAAGTACGAGTCACTTAAAAAATCTTAGTTCATGGTGATTTCATATTTTTAAAAAAAAGATTTCCAATTCATTCACTTCATCATATTGCGTTGTTATTCTGACATTTTCATTTTGCAATTTGATTCTAAGTTGTTTCATTGGGGCCTTGAAACTCATTAAGAATCTAAATGAAGAAAGGATCATCTCTAGTGCACTGCCTCAGTCCGGATCAGATTTTTTCCTAAAATAAGCATTTTAGCATTTTTTAAAATTTATTTATTAGCTTTATTTAGCACACTGAATGGAGCAAGTTCAAGTAAAACAACATGCTACTGATGCTCCACATACTACTGACAGCTTTTAGGCTAACATTTGCATTTGGCTAATTTTACCTTAAACACTAATTTTAACATACTGAATGGAAGAAGTCCACGTTAGTGAACATTCTTGTAATTCTCCACAAACTATTGAGTACATTGTAGCTTACTTTAACATCGATAATAATAATAATGATAACAATGCTGGGTCAAACTGACGGGCTCACTTTGTCAGGCCCTGTTTAGATTTCTTCAGAAATTTCCTAGTATTACTCATTATTAATAAATGAGTGTTTTTTCTTTCTAGTAACGAACTGCCATGAAGTGTTAAACAGATTTTTACTTTTGTATTGAATGTCCGTTTTATAATATTATAAAACGCACCAACGACAAAAACCACAAAATATTTTCACTTTACTGCAAAATTCACCAACTGCACAATTCCTGTTAGATATTAACAATTCTGTAAGATAAGTAGCATTTAAAAAGAGCAGGAGATATCTTATGTTTTTTGAACAATAACAATATTCGTTGTTAGTCTGTTGCTGAGAGATGGCATTCAGTTACCAGTTTTTCCAGGTAACTGAGTGCCACAAAGGAAACATCTGATTTTTACTTTTGTAAAATTTACCAACTGTAAATTTCTTGTGTCTACACAGGTAAGCAGTATTTCAAAAGTGTTCATGTTTTATAAACAATTATTAATTTGGCGTTAAGAGAAGAGCGTTTTTTTTTTTATGGTAACAAAATGTCACGTTTGTGTTGAATGTCTGTTTTATAATATATTCAACAACAATGACAAAAATCCCAAAACATTTTCTCTTTTCGGTGAAATTCACCAACTGCGCACTTTTTTTTAAAGCAATGTAAAATACGTAGCATTTAAAAAGAGCAGAAGATATCTTATGTTTTTTGAACAACAACAATATTCGTTGTTAGTCTGTTGCTGAGAGATGGCATTCAGTTACCAGTTTTTTCTGGTAACTGAGTGCCACAAAGGAAACATCTTTAATCTTTATTAAGGACAGTGCACATTAATGAACAATCATTGTATAGACTGTAAATGATTTTTACTTTTATAAAATTCACCAACTGTAAATTTCTTGTGTCTACACAGGTAAGCAGTATTTCAAAAGTGTTCATGTTTTATAATTTTAAAAAAAGCAAAGGGCATTTTTTGTGGTGACAAGCTGCTACAAAGTATAAATCAGATTTTTACTTTTGTGTAAAAAAAAGTACACAAAAGTTACATCATATATACACTTTTCTGCAAAATTTACCAACTGCATAATTCTTGTTAAGTAGTATAAGATAAGTAGTACTTTAAAAGTGCAGAAGAAATCGTGTGCTTTTTGAACAATAACAATATTTGTTGTCAATTTGTTGCTAAGAGATGAGAGCTTCTTGTGGTAATGAGGTGCCACGAAGTAAACATCTGATCTTTTTCTTTTCTTTTTTCTTTTACTTTTATTCTCTGTTTATATCTTTGTACACCAGTTTATAAATATTTATATCCCCTATAGCACTTCTGGATTGATGCAAACTACATTTTGTTGCTTTGTACATGTGACAGTGCAATGACAATAAAGTTGAATTCTATTCTATTCTATTCTATTCTATTCTATTCTATTCAAAACTAAAATTCAGAAGGCAGTGCATTATCATTGTCACAAACATCACCAGTGCACTGCCCACATTAAGTAGCCTTTCCCCTAAAATAAGTGTAGCTATTTTTTAAAAATGTATTTATTAGTCGTGTTTAGCACACTGAATGGAGGAAGTCGATGCACGACAACATTCCAACAGACGGTAACACTTTGGCAGGCCCCATTTAAATTTTTTCAGAAATTTTCTAGTTTCCACTGTACGTCTGGGACACTGTGTCATGTCCAAATACAAATTCTTTCAAAATTAACTTTTGAGTACAATTAGAACATTTCCTCTTCAGATATATTTCAAGTCCTGTTTTCGCAACATAACCTGTAAGGAAAGGAAGGAAGAATTGTGGAAAGGAGCAACCAGCATGTGGTCAAATCGACAGATAGATGGTGAGGTGAATGGAGGAATAAATGGACGACAAGATGGACATCAAGATCAATAGCAGTGAAGCTTTGTGCTGAGTTTATGTTGTTTTTGCCTTCCGAATGAAAGAATTAAGAGTGAAAGTCAAATATGCATCAAATTGTGGTGATAAAGCTTTGTAGCAAAATCACAACGATTAAGCAAAACAACATCTACACAACTTATAGGAAAGATTTAAAACGCACTGTGTGGAGTCAATGAGTGAAATTACAGGGATGATGCTGTATGATACATCTTAAAAATGGTTAGCGGTATATAAGTGGTAAATAAAAAAACAACATAGCAGATAAACTGAAGCATTACTCATAGGAAAATAAACTTATCTAGCATTACACGGGGAGACGCTGCACAAACACACACAGATAAATAATGTGTTTCCAGCGTTGCCAGCAGAAGACAAAGTGGTAATAATGCTGCCGGAGCAAAGCAGGGCAGAGTAATGCTGCACATTTCTCCTCTCAGCTGCTACTTTAATAAGCAGGCAAAATGGCCACTGCTGAATAATTAATACGTGGCTCCATTAACATCATATTAGAATGCATTCTATCTCTAATTGATTTTTTTTTCTCCTCCTGTCTATTTATTTATTTATTCCGGTAGAAAACTTTTACTCCATCAGCAGACCACTCCGCGTCCACATCGCGGAGGGTGAAATATGGCTGCTGCTGTTTAAATGTCAGCTTTGTAATTACACAAGGAGCCACGAGCTGGGGCAACCCTGCGGCCTGAGGCCCTCTGATTTATGGCCGGGCACTGATCACACATCACTGCACAGACACATGCAGACAAAATGAATCCGAACCCTTTCCACTCTCCACTTCCAGACAACACATCCAACTCATTTAACACAGGCCTTCTTATCTCAGCAGAGTTGGTTTCATGTGTTGCAGCTGAGCGAAATTAAGAGTATGTGAATCTGCATAAAATAAATCAGTTTTTTTTTTTTAGGAAGGTTTCTCTAAAAATGTCCTATTAAGCACAAAATAAATAAACAAAAAGCTAACAGTTGCTAGGACTGTAGAAAAATGTGAGGTAAGGATTTCAGATTGAGAACTTAAATTATTAAATCACTTTTTGGGACAAAAACAGAAATAAAACTGGAGAATTGTGATTCGTGATTTAATATGTCAAATCCAAATCATTTTATTCTGTTCATTTTTCTCAATAGTTTAATGTTTCTATGAATTATGAAATAATCATGAAGATGCTCGTATCTCATACATGTCCACCCATCCATTTTCTTCCGGTTTATCCGGGGTCGGGTCGCGGGGGGAGCAGCTTCAGAAGGGAAGCCCAGACTTTCCTCTCCCCAGCTACTTGTTCCACTTCTTCCGGGGGAATCCCAAGCCGTTCCCAGGCCAGCCGAGAAACATAGTCCCTCCAGCGTGTCCTGGGTCTACCCTGGGGCCTCCTCCTGGTGGGACATGGTCAGAACACCTGGCCATGTCCCAGGTGTTCTGGCCATGGTCAGGATGGAGCATCTGGTCAGGATGCCTCCTCCCTGGAAGGCCTCCCTGGACGCCTTCCAGGGAGGCGTCCAGGAAGCATCCTGACCAGATGCTCCAGCCACCTCAACTGGCTCCTCTTGATGTGAAGGAGCAGCGGCTCTACTCCGAGTCCCTCCCGGATGACCGAGCTTCTCATCCCATCTCTAAGAAAGAGCCCAGCCACCCTTACTTTCATGGACAGAATTTCTAGGCGCAGCCAAGGCGTTGAGGGGATCCGTTTGGGTGGCCCTAGGATCACACCTCTGCTTCTTCTGGATGATGTGGTCCTACTGGCTTCACCAGGTTGTGATATGCAGCTCTCGCTGGAGTGGTTCGCGAAGCGGCCGGGATGAGGATCAATGCCTCCAAATCTGAGGCCCTGGTCTTGAGCTGGAAAAGCCTTCTCCGGGTCGGCGGGGTGTCCTGCCCCAAGAGACGTAGTTAAGTATCTCGGGCAGCGTCTGCTGTGAAGTGGGCGCGGTACCGGTCTGTCGTGTCAAATATATTTTAATCTAACTCAATTTCATCAAGACTTTGTATAACACTCTGCTTCCATGTACATTGATTTTGATACCCATTTGGGTATCGCACAGTTAATTACTATTACATAAAACAGATTATGTCTGATTAAAAGCAACTAAGCAACCTCCTGCTGATGGACATTTACCTGCATCACATTTCTTTAGAGTGAACCATAAAATGAAAACAGAAAAATGTGTTTGTCAAGGCGGTTAAAAAAGTTTCTGTCGGATACAAACTGATGCCTGGTTGGTGGTACCATGACAGATATCTTTGTTTTATGTATATATTCAAATTCAAAAAATATTTTACTGATCCCAAAGGGAAATTAAATGTTATTGTAGCTCATAATAATTCTAATTCTTCAAAGAGTTATTGAAGATAGTGATCGCTGTTGGCAGCAAAGATCTCTTGTAGCGGTTTGTATTACAGCCAATCTGAAGAAGCCTCTGACTGAAGACATTCTGTTTTCCCAAGAAGAGTATAATATGTATAAAAAAAGTGATATAAAACAACTAAAACTAATTAGGAATGGAATGGAGAAAAGGGAATAATTGTTGCAAGAGGTGAATAGAGCATTTAGAGATAAATGGAAACAATGATGTTTGTAGACAGTCTATAGTCTCTGTGTTATTTTGTGAGTCTAAAATAAAGTTTATACTGTTAAAGTCCACTGAAACGAGACACAGCAGTAATATTTACACATTTTAGGAAAATAACCATTATGGTTATTATTAAGCTGTGATAACAGAAAGAGAGCTTAATAAAATAAACCCTCAGTCTGTGATGGGACAGTATGGGCATTGCAGAACGTAGTAAAGAAATGTAATCAGATGCTCCTTTCTACCAGAAGTCAATATCTATCTCCATGGAGCGGTGGTTTTTGGTAAACATGGTTATTTATTGATCATTGTTTCACTTAAAGCAAAGTTATGCAGCATCAAAAATCAAATTCAGAATAGTTTAGTTAGCCGAATAATAAAAATGAGCCATAAACTCTTTATCTTTCCAACTGTATTGGTCTGCAAACAAATAAAAGTGATCCTAGCTCCGGGACCCAATGTCCCCTCCCTGTTTCTTTTTGTTCAGCAGTCTAACACACTCCAGTGGCATGTGAGACGACAGTCCCCCTGCCCCCCACCCCGGTTCAATACACCCTCCCTCATGCACTCCACCCATCTGTCAGATTATAGGCAGAGATACCTGCTGGGAAAACCAATCTATATCTGGATGAATGGAGGAGGAGAGGCAAGGCCAGATCAATGTACAGATATTGATACAAGCAGCCATGCAAGGAGACTCCTCTCCTTCTGAACTCATTCTCCTTCTCTCTGAAAAGATTAAGAATCAAGATGAGCTGCTGAGTAAGGCGTGTGAGCTGCTGAGTATGTGTGTGTGTGTGTGTGTGTGTGCGCGCTGATGACAAAAGAGACACTGTAGCACGCTGGCAGATACTGTAGATAGAGAGAGAACGGAGGCCGGGAGGGAGCGGAGATACATAGAGGAGACACGGATTACCACCACAGAGCTCAGTAATGGCGTGAAAGGAGCACGTCAATAATGAATACCTCCCATTACAGAGCGATAGACTGCTGCTGCAGCCTGCATGGCACAACACCTGCTGACTCCCTGATCTACCTGAAATTACACTGATGCTCTCACACTGAGCTTCTCTGAGCTACAACACACGCTGTCTGACTGCAGAGAGTGGAGAACGCAACACTTCACCGCGCTACTGCATGCACTAAATCCAACGCGGGGAGATGCAAAACTGCATTCATTTTCCAGCACAGTAGATGAGTTGAGCATCTGAACTCGTCTGACGACTCCCCTGTCGGAGGGCGAAGGCTCCCCTCCCTTCAAAGAGACGAGGCTTGACATCCAGGTGTTTTATAGTATTTGTGGCTCTGATCATCCATCAAGCCGATCGATCACTCTCCCAGCAGCTTTTATTAATGATCTTGTCAGCCAGCCCGCTCTCTGGTGCAGCCGCTTGTCCAGAATGATAGATCATTAGCTAGTCTGCCTGCTATTTATTCTCTCATGACCTTGTCTCTCTCCATTGTTGAGTGGGCCGAGTTATGAGTGCTAGAACATGATTATTCTGTATTGATCTGTTTTTTTGTTTTTTTTGTTTTTTTCTTTAAAAACTTTTTAGCCTCTTTATTTTAACAAGAAAGTGCTGGAGTAAAATTTTGCATGCAGCATAGCTCGTTTTCAAAAACTCACCTTGGACAAAAATTGCCATTGATTTGGAGTTTTTAGTAACTTATTTGAACTTTTCTACTACAAGCCTATTAGAAAACGTAATTCTTTTTTGTTAGGAAAACATTGTGTTTTGCAAACAAAAAAATGCGCAATGTTAGCAAGGTGTATCTCCACTACAAGATTGCACAAATTGATATTCAAGTTGGATGAGGACAACGTTCTTCAGCATCTAACATGAAGTTATTGCATCAACACCAACTTCATAAAGATCTTAAAGGGAAAGTCAGAGGGATCATTTTGTGTTTCTTTTTCTTTATATAGATTTTGAATCAAAAATCCACCAGCATTCAAACTTTGACGATTGAAAATTTTCAAACAAATATTTCCTGCCAGTTCATCAAAGAGCTCATGAGGATATTTCTATTAATGCTACAGGGATAGATTGCCCATCACAGCGACATTTTCAGGCCTCAAGCGACGCTGCTAGTGAGGCTGAAAACGCATTGTGGAACATCTCAATGACACATAGCAATAAGAGGTGGGGAAGAAAAACGGTAAGACAGTCGTAGAATAAGAAAAAGAGTAAAATGTCAACGGATAAAAGGCAGCATGGAAACAGAGAGCGATTCAGAGGAAGTTTCACAGGAGAGAAGCCCAAGGCTGAGCCAGTGAGGTGTAAGTAGCTTTAGAATAAACATGAGCTCCATATAAACAACAACCTGCCAGTACAAGCATCGGTTAAGCACCCACACAGGCCTAGTGGCACTCTGGATCCACTCATGTGTGTATGTAAACTTGGGTGTCCCTGGGGCTGATGAGCCTTCCCTGTCATCCTCCCATCACTCTGGCTCTCTGCCCACTTACATTCATAAAGCCTGTCAAGTTGATCAACTAGCCGCGGGCACAGGGCCTTTTGTGACTGTCAAAAGTGTGCATGTAAATGTTTGACTGTATAATTATAGCCCCATTTTCTGTTTGCCTCTGGAATGTAAAACAGCACGGCGGCGTATGAACACTTTGCCACGAATCCAGAAGCTACTGTGTTTGTTTGTCTCGCTACTTGAGTCTGACCTGTTTATTATGCAGTTTAAAGAGAAGAGGGAGGGACTTTGTTCTCCTCCAGAATCATTCATGATGGATGGCTTTCATGTTCAGAGAAGAGTGGCAAGCAGAGAGATGTCTGCGGCGTTACAGTGAGAGGATGTGTGTCAAAATAACATAAAATATACGTCCAAGTCCTCAGAGAGCGCGCTGCTGCACTGCTGACTTCTCTGCATTGTGAATCAGGCTCTACAAACAGTGACAATATGAGCATATTTTATAAATACTTTGGACATGTACGCTATAAGTTTGGAAGCGACTTTAACTTCACAATATGGGAAATCGGCTTGCAATGCTCAGTAAATTTTAATAGAAGATCTGAGAGCCAGGATTGAAAAGATTTATAAGTCATGACTTCAGTGCAATAGTTACAGAAAAGAAAATGAAAAATCCCACTTTGCTCATTGTGTTTTGATGTGTACAATATGAGTAAATGGCCAGAGCGTCCCTGAACAAATCTAGTTCAAAATCTAAAACACTGCATCATGCTTTACTCAATGTTCAAGTTGTACAAAACCTGTTTTTTTATTTGTGAAATCACAAACATGAAGCTTTTTGGGGCTTTATTTTTGCATCAAGTCGACCAGAATAGAAATACACGTTGGGCACCTTTATACACAAAAATGCAACACTAAATAAAACATGTTAGCATATGACTGTGTCATTTTAATGGGGCATACATTTCCGGTATTTTCTGTGAGCTTCTGTCTTTAGAGTTCTCTCAGCTGATCATCTCCCTCAACTGAGCACCAAACCGTCTCCATCCTTCATAACAGCTATGAAGGTTCTCTGTAGTTTTTTTTTCTTCCTCAGAGGAAAACCAGACACAAAAAAACACAAAACCTCATCAAGCATTTTTTTTATCTAGTTTCTAAAAAATAACATATAAGTAACTTTTCAGGAACATACAAGGACTTGTTTCAAGTTAATAATTCCTTAATATGGATGAAAAATTATTAGTTCCTCTGGCAAATTATTTCACTTATAAGATGGGAAAATGTCTTCTTCTAAGTCAATTAATCTGCTAGTGAAACTAGTACGTTTAATTACTTAAAACAAGCTCCTATACAGTGCAGAAAAGTTACAGACGAGGTAGTTTAGTCTGATTTCAAGTCCTCTATGATATTTGCACTAGACCGAAAATATTTGGTAAGATTTTGTGTTTTTACAGTGTGTGAATGAAAAACTCTCACTTTGTAGCCTTTGATGGGACATGATCAATGTTCAGCCCTTGCAGGCAGGTTTGCATACGATGTGAAAACACAAAGACTGAAACTCTCTTTCCGAATGTTTGTAAAACCAAAACATTTTTGAAAAACCTTTTGCACTCCATTGACACACTCCCTGTCTCTCTGTCTTAAACAACCTTGACGGCATCCCTACCGGCCCCACCCTCCAGGACCCTAGAGCCCAATAAGCAGCCATCTGCAGACAACCTCTTTCACTGCGCTCCAGCAAACAAAGGCAGAAGGTGGTTGAATGTGTGTGTTGAGGAGACAAAAAGAAGAGGTGAAGGCAGTTCAAGGGTACAAGAGCAGTACCCTTTGCCTGTCTGATTCCCTCCCCCCATTCCTCTTTGATTTAGAAAAATTTCCTCAGCACAACCTTCAAACACACACGAGATGCTTCTGCAAACCCAGGCCTCCTTCTAGTGGCTCCAGCCAAGGACTTGAGTGTCTTGCTAGGTGGGGAACCTGAGGGGCATTGGAGCTGTCCTCTGACTGCTCATCCATCCTGCCCTGCCAGCCCACAGATCGATAGCACTGCTCTCTTAATCAGGTCTCTGGTGGCTGTGGGCGGATGAGTGTGTACATGTGTGTGCGGACAGGAGGCCATATCAGCTGGGGCTTGCACTTCTATATCTTTCCATCTTCAGCTCTCTGCCCATTCATCATGACATGACTGTTTATCTCAACCTGATTTCTGTTCTACTTCGTCGCCAACTTCACTTTGCACACTTACTGAAAACTCCATGAGTCTTTTCTTCCCATCCCTCCCCTCCTACCAACTTTCTCTCGTTATCGCTTCATTCTGGCTTAGAGTCCTCTCTCCGCTCTCTCCAGTTTCTGTCATTTCCTCACACACACCGTCTACTCTGGCAGCGTGCC
The DNA here is from genome assembly GCF_027474105.1 of Poeciliopsis prolifica. Classification (NCBI taxonomy): domain Eukaryota; kingdom Metazoa; phylum Chordata; class Actinopteri; order Cyprinodontiformes; family Poeciliidae; genus Poeciliopsis; species Poeciliopsis prolifica. The sequence goes on from NW_026562396.1 coordinate 1,302,185, forward strand.
ACGGCTCATTCAGAAGGAATCTGGCAGCCGAGGTGATCCGTGTGCTGCAACAATCTGCTGTGACTTGTGATGAAGACAGAAGAGGCGAAGTATTGGATAAATTGAGAAGAGAAAGGATGAGAGGCGAGGAGAGCGAGCGGGGTGAGAGGGTTAGTGAGATGGAGTGCGGGGCATCCAGCTGTGGTGTTTTGCCTTGCTGCAGAAGCTGTTTTTGAGCTCTCATCACACCTGTGTAGCCAAATTTATACACACACACATTCTGGAAACCGTGTAACAGCATGCAGAGGAGACAGATGCATAAGAAAGTTGGTAACTTTAGATACATTTCCAAAATTTTTTAATTGTTTTATGTACAGATATTCAAGTGATTCTTTTTTTTTTTTTTTTTTTTTTACAAAGACAAAGGAATTTTTCTCTAATCTAGAACAAGATTATCTGTTGTTAATTTTATTTATGCGCATCATCTTGAGAAAATCATGATGGCTTCAGAGCAGTGAATTTTACAATAGTGTCGACCGCCATCATTCATTTCTTCTGAACTTTTTTCCTTTTACATTACGTTCATCATTAGATTTTTTTCTTTTTTAAGAAATATTGCAAGTAAAGCCCATTGCAAAACATTTGTGTTTACATAAAACTTCAATCCCAAAAGTTCATCCTATGAAGTTTCACACTGCCATGTGCTATGAGTCCAACGCAAAATGTTCTGTGTAAATGCTAAAGATTTACAGTGGTTCATGTTATTGAATGCAGCAATACCTCTATGATGGAAAGGCAATATGTTAAAAATGAACAATGTTGCTTCTGCTTAAATTAAACCACTTAAAAAGGTTTTCATATCTCATTAACTTTTTCTCATTTTGGCACATTAGAACTGCAAACCTTTTGGATTTAGATCCCATCTGATTGGGATCTAAATCCAGTAAATTGACAAGAGATTCATAATTGTAAAGTGGAAGGAAAATCTAAAAAGTGAGCCCTGACATTAGTGAGCAACCATCATCATGAAGACCAATGAACACAGCAGGAGAAAGCAGTGGAGTTTAAAGCACAGTTAGGTTAGAAAACAATATCTGGATGCTGAAACGTCACAGAGAATCGATCCGTTCTATGAACACTGACATGGCTTTTCACCTAAAATGTCATAGCAAATGTTGAATGGTGCTCACTCACCATATCCCAATTAGATATGTTGGTGTTTCACAAAATGTGAAAAAGTTCATGTATGAAAGTGTTTGCTTAGGCTTTTGCAATTTTACAGTGAAAAAAAAAATCCATCCTTTCCAGAACCAATTCAGAGAACAAGCAAACATTTCTACTCAATGAAGGGAATACACAAAGTACTTTTTAAAACCTTTTGTTACATAACACACATTTTTGGAAGCAGATTTGAATACTTCTTCCTTTCTTTCCAAATTGCAAACCAATTTTTAACACACTGCCCTCATCATGCAGCGACTTTATTCTATTTCATCCAAGTCTTTTAAACAGTAACTGTTTTGAGAAACAAGACCGGATTTATCTCTATGGCAGTTTTGGGAGCTGTGATTGGTTTCCAGCGAACATTAACCATTGTTCTGTTTCCTTTCACTACATTACTGTGAAACATCTGTCTGATCTGGACGGAGTATCCTGGAAGAGATGTGTACTTGAAGAAACACCCACGCTTTCACAGACATCAAAGACGTCCAGTCATGGAGAAAAGTGTCGCAGGAGGACCTTCTTGTTGACTTTCCCCATCTGATTCCTCGGCATTTCCTCCACCAAGACTAGGCCTGTCGGGATGATGTAGGGCGCCATGTGCTCCCTGTAATAAACAAGACGCTTTAAACACAGATGACTGTTTAGGGGGGAAAATGCAAAAAAAGAATAAACAGTCATAAGGAGCACAAGGCTGACAAATATACCGACGTGAATGGGTGAGGGCGCACACTAATGCAACATCAAAACAACAACACAAAAATAAAAACAATTGCCAAAACAAAGGCTTGCCCCATGGCAGCGTAGTTGAGATAAGGAAAGAAACGTCCTTCATGCGCTCTGCAGCTCTCTGCCTTAATATCCCCAATTCCCTTCCAGACACAGACAATTCCCTTCATACAAAGCAGCATAATCAAAACGAGATGAAAAAAAACCTCAGCAAATAATAAAGAGAAAAACAGAAGGCTGTGATAATTAAAAGTGTTTTATTTTTCGGTTTTCAGTGGTTGGCTGTTGCGTTGAGTCTTTAAGCCTGGAGCAGTTCTTATTATCTTCTAACCTAGTTTGTTTGTTTGCGTGTTATTGTGTGTGCTGCTGTTGTGCGAGTGAACATAATGAGTCATACGGCTGCCATCAAACACTCCTTTCAGCAGATGTCTCCGTCTGTCTGACTCAGGGAGGAGAGTCTGAGTAAATGTGCATCCATACATGTTTCTGTGACATGGCTTGCTCATGTCACCAATTTCTTCCGGGCAGCGTGAGTGTGTGAGTGTGTGTGCACGACGCCACAGAGCACAGTGGGTGTGATTCAGATTCAGAGTGACAGCTGAAGCCAGGGCACTGAAGAGTGAGCATCCATCTCCTTGTTTATGTCTCATTTTATCTGCCTCTGTTTCCTCCACACTCTGGACTCGGCAACGTGTTGGCACCGCGGCTCCGCTGGCAGGACCCCCGGCTGTGAACGCTGTGCCATGCGTATGTTTGCAGTTCAGCCTCAACGTGTCAACCTGGGTCACCGGCAGTGGTGCTACTCTACCAGGCTGAAGCAGCGGGATCTAACATCTAGACTCCGTATGGAGCCGTCAGCCTGGACAAACCTGAGCTCGTAAATAATGCAAACAGGTTATGTCACTAACGGGATTCCTGAATGGAGAGGAAATTTATGTTGTTTTTGTTTTGTTTATTTTTGCTTTTAATCTATTGCTGCATACACTCACAAACCGGCATTGTCTTCGTCAAAAAGGTCAGGTAACTAAATCGTTTAGTTGGCTGTAATTACTAATAAAGGAATGATTAAAATTTTGAACACAAAAAAATCACAGACTGTATTTGTGTGCAGAATTTTAAGGACAGAGATTGATTTGATACATACTCTATAACAGAACTGGAAACCAGACAAGGCAGAGAAGGACAGCATTTTTCAGAGCCACGTCCAAAAGACCCGCCTGATCTTTGGAGGAGCTGTACAGCTCAGGTTGTATGTTTTTTTTTTTCTTCTAACAGTATGTATTCCTTATTTTTCTTGTACAAGCACTTTGAGTTGTCTTTGGCTGACAGGTGCTATATAAATAAAGTTGCCTTGCCTTGCCTTGCCTAGGATTTAGTATTTGCTATATAACATAACCCTGCTCTAACCTGTTTCCACTACTTTACTCCTCTTCCATCTTCTGTCTTCTTGGTGTGGTTTGCTCACTTATGTTCTCTAATAAACCTCTGAGGCCTTCATACAACAGCTGTACTTCTAATAAGATAAGAATTACACACAATTGGACTCTACTAAATAGGTGACTTCTGAAGACATTCTGTTTTCATAGATTTCATTAGGGTGAAGTGGGTTTATTAAAAACTAAGAACATCTTTTTTTTTTTTTTTATTCTTCTTTGCAAAACATTTTGGTAAATATTTAAAATGTACCCCCTACTTCAAAATCATGGCAAGGCATACAACTTCTTCAAAGTGCTGCCGGTCCGGTGATGCACATGTGAGACTAAACTGCACACACTAATAACATTTGATCATTTTTCTAAATGTAGCACCAATTATTGTTGATCACTTGGGACCAACAACTGGAAAACAGTTCAAACATTAAAAGGAACAATCCCAATGAAATGTAAACGTCGTTACAAAAAACATGTTTCATTACACCAGAATAAATAATTAACAAATAAACAAACTCCACTGACATTCAGAAAAGGAGGAGGAAATGTTTGACATCCATAGCAATTTACTGTTTGCTTATCTTCCCCTTTTTTCTCTTCTTTCTCTTTACTAGTCCGACTGCGGCTTCTTATTCTTGCACATATTTTTCAATTAATGCGAGAACTTCAGGGTCGGTGAGAGGGAATCTGAGAGCTGGACTTCTCTGTATTAGCGGCTTCAGTTTGGCTTCCATGAATAACAGCTCAGTATCAAATAAAAACACACCTCTGTGATAGTGGGATATGGCGGTCTGTTGCTGTTGCAGGCTTAGGATGATGGATTGGTCAGAAGTTATTTAGGTCACAGGCTCCACTGGTGGTGTGAGTCTGAGTCAAACTGTGGCCACAGTTTGAAAGAGAGCAGGTGGTAAACTTTCTAGACTTTGAGTATAAAAAACAACTTCCACTTAACTTATTTTGTTCCTCCACTCCAGATATATTAATCTATAATTAGCAAATATTGAAATGTGGAGCATGAACATCTGAATCGCTGCTGGAGAATTTCTTTGCTTGCCATATATTAAAATATACTATAAATAATAAGAAAGAAATGCTCTGATGTAAATGTTTGAACCTTAGAGCTTAATAATCAGAGACCAATTTGTTAGTTTGACTTTTTAAATCTGTTTTTTTTCCAAACATAGCCCACCATTTTCATGTAAAAAACCATTTCCATTTCTTTGTTTTTTTATGACATTTTTTATTGTATTTTTTACCAGTTGTCGATAAAACAAGCCACACGTTTGTTGTTTCTCAGTTTTCTGTCATAACTTAAGCACACAAAAAAAAAATCTCAATTTTTCAAATAAAACTCTATTGTAGCTGCTACTGACTACAACACTGTTGGTGGAGCTACAACAATGATGTGACTATAACCAAAGCTTTCTAAATCATTTCATTAGATTTAATTTGTGAAGATTTGTATCATGATATTGTTTTAAACAAGGTCATGTTTGCACCTCATTGGTCATTTTTGTGTTTAATCAGTATTACTCAGATTGAAAACGATCTTCTGATATTTCTGAATGAAGGCTTGTTTCATTTCCTGTGCCAAAAATTTACTCTTTTTCTTCATTTGACAAAAAAGAGTAAATAGCCCCATTGCCTGAAAAGGTCATCATCTAAATGAATCATATATTTATTGTGACTCTGAAAGTCTGCATAGATGAAAAAATCTGAAAAGCCAAGTAATAAAAGATATGGAGCTCAGACTGAAGACATTACCTTGCCCAGGTCTTTAATTCTGGTAGAGTTAAATGTCGGCCTTTCTGCAGCTGCACCACGGCCGTGACCTTTTGACCCCACATAGCATCTTTAGCGCCAATCACAGCCACATCTAAGTCACAGAAACAAACAGAAATACGTTAATGAAATAATCGCTAAATCTAAAAATAAGAAGTGTGACAAATAAAATACAAACTGCATTGGCCATCTAAGTTTATGAAATTACATGAAAAAAAATGCAGATCTTAAATATCAAATAATCAAAAAATATTTAGCTTTTTAACTACGTTCATAAGTGCCACCAGTCTGACTTGTACTTTTAGGAACTGAGTAAAATCAGGAAACATTATACCCAGCTAATATTAACCAGGTGGTTAGTGAAGCTATCTGCTCAGGTAATGTGCAAAAGATGCTTACAGTGTAAACTGTTACTTTCAAACAGAGTTACTTTAATAAAGAGATAGATAGTAGGGCAACCTTTCAGCCAGCTGACCAACAGTGTGCATCGAGTAATTTAGAATTAACAACAATAAAACAATTTCTTTCAATGAAAGTTTGCACAGTACTTACCAACGATGTCTGGATGGGCCAGTAGGTGTCGCTCCACTTCGAGGGCGCTGATCTTATAGCCACCACTCTTGATGATGTCGAGGCTGGTGCGGCCCAAGATCCAGTAGACGCCATCTTTGTAGACTGCTGTGTCTCCTAAGACAGAAATGCAAAAAGACACGCCGTGGCACCATGAAAGCAACAAAAACGACTGCGGCCAATCACTTGCTCAGAGAAAGATTAGTGTAGAAGACAGGAAGATCTGTCTGCCGTAGTTTGGGAACAGGGAAAAGATTCAAGTTCAAAATTAAATCTTTTTATGTAAAAATAGATTTCCATGCCATAGTAGCACTTATATTCTGGTTGTGCTTAAAACAGGTCAACCGTGTTTACACTTTTAGCAGCTTCTGGCTTCATTAAACACAGGGAATTATTTGACTCAGGGAGAAGTCTCAGTAAAAATATACTAAAAAAAAAAACAGAGCAGTGCATGTGAAAAACATAAAAATAAGAAAGCCAGAGATTTGTATCTTTAGGTAAGGAAGTGATTATGTGTGTGTGAGGCAGAGAAAGTCGGAGTGCAGCGAATAGATGAGTGTTTAAGATCTCCCGACATCCTCCAGATGCACACACACATAGGTGTCTGGGGGCCAGGTGTAGCAGAGTAAAGTATATGGGATAAGGGACGCAGCTGGGTCTGGGGAAAACGAGAGGAGGAAGTGGGTCAGTATGGATGAGTGGAGAGCAAGAAAAGGAGAGAAAAATGGACAAAGGTGGTGATGGAAAAAAAAAAAAGATGGAATGGGAAGATGTCCTTTTAGGCTATTACAGGTGCTACTTTCAGGATAGCTGGTACCAGGAGGATGGATGTGATCGAGACACGGCGGTGGAGATAAGCAGAGTGTCGGAGTTAAGAACCGGTCTAAGGAGTCAGCATTCACCCGGAGCTGCAGCTGAACACTGGGTGGAGAACAAAGGAGTCCAAGTCCAAACACAGTTTCCTTCTGCTACGCCTAAACCCATGTCTAGAGCTGAACAATGCATTGTCAAAGGCAATATCACAATCGGAAAAGTCTGCAATCGGAAAGAATCGCTTAGATGCAATTCTTGTTGCCACGGACTAAAATTTTGATCTGAATTTATTGGCTAATAAAAGTTCATAAACTATGGCCACGAGTTATGGATCATGGACAAAAGAACAAGTGTAAAAAGATTTCCGTCTAGAGTATCACAGCTTTGCTTAGATAATAAAGATCTTTGTCATTCAGAGGGAGCTCAGTGTGGAGCCAAAGCTTCCTCACATCAAGGAAAACCAGAGAATGTGCTTTAGACAAAGAAAAGAAAGGTTTTTCAAAGTTTGCAAGACATTAGCGGATACTCCTGGAAACATCTAGAACTCACTAGAACAACAACATTTGCACATTTTACATATCTTGAGGTCCCTTTAAAAAGGCTGAAATGTGTTGCTGGTGTCACCTCAATGTGTCCAATAAGAAGATATTAAGATGGATTGATCCAGGAATACAACCCAAAATAGCCTTTTTCCACCAGAATTATTTGCCTTGCATTCTAATGTCGTTTTTTAGGATCAAATTGTGGGGAAGCAGTGTTACAGAAAGACTAATTACTTCTTATAGCGATATAATAAGCCAGATAAGAATGTGCTTGATGTTCCTTTTGTTTTTGCTATGAATTTCATAAAAAGCCTCAAAGCAGAATGATCTCTAGATTAACATCTTAATTTTCATTAGAAGCAAACAAGATGTAATATGGTAATTTTCTTTCTATAGCTGTGTTTTTTGAAAGGCTTAAATACCTTTGAAATATGAAAGCAACCTATTTCTTCCATAATCAACTTATCATACAATACCATTTTTTTTCCTAGCCTGATAAGAATCAAGTTTTTTTTCTCAATGGACAATACCAGTTCTTGGCAGCCTAACATTGAAATATTGAGTGAAGCATGTAGGAATAATATAGCGTTTTATCTGCACACTCTGTTTGGTGTCATTGCAGGTTTATCCTATTAGTATTTAGTTTACATCTCTCTATCCGTCTTGCCGTATACAGCAGCGTGTTTTCAGTTTCTCACGCTCCAGCGTCTGACCCCCCCACCCCCCTCTCTCGTGTGGAGACATTTATTTTCTTCTTTTAATCTCATTCTTACCCTTCATTTTTACCTTTCTACATCTCAAACGTCTCTCACACCTCTGTCTTGGTATCTCCTCTTCCCCCCTTGCTGCTCCACCTCAGCATCAATACAGGGCCCATCTGTTCCCATACATCATGCACTTCATTTCAGTTTATTAGCTGGGATAAATCATAAATATTTCATTATACATCACAGGCGGCTGTCGCTAGCACACCGACAATTTATCACCACTGCCCTCTCTGCCGGCTTGCCACGGCAGCTATAAGCTTTCCAGTCTATTAAACAAGATTGATACAGTGTGTAAATTTAGATATTGGGAATTTCTTCACAGACCACTGCCTCGCACAGATAGGCTGGGGAAAGAGAGGGAGGATGGGAGAAGAAGGGAGGAGCCGGCTGGGTGTTAACACCACAATCAGGGTAGTTACAGTCGCTCCTTCCTTTGGATGAGGGGGTAAAAGAAAAAATAAAAGCACAAGAATCATTTGATTCATTGTGCTGAGCTATGTAGCTCTCATTTTCTGCAAACAGACATAGGAAAATGATCAGTACAATGATAAACCGTTTGTGTAAAATAGAAAATGTTAATAAAAGAGATATACATACATTTGGTTTGAAGGCATTTCTGAAGTAATCCTGGACAAAATGGGTGAACGAAAGACCGGAAGACAACAGAACTGCAACGAGTTTGAAGTACGAATACAAGACTCTTTGACCTTGTCTCTTTGAGTAGAGGGAAGCAGCAAAAGATGTTTGGAGAAACATACAAGTGGGAAAAGCGATTGTAGAACGCAGACTGATAAAAGAGAAAAAAGAAGAACGGGAAAGAGATTTTTGGGAACTGTGTTACTGGGACGTACACACACACACAACGTACTCACACCCACACACATCCACACCCACACCCACACACCCACACACACACACACACACAATCACCACTTCAGGCATCAGAGAGTCTGCCATTATGTGTTATGGCGTCTGAGGCAGATATGGCCGAATGGCTTTCTTAATTAAAACGATAAGAAGCCTAATTGCACTGGGCTTTCATCTCATTCTGAGGCATTAACGAAAGCGAAGGCGCGTAGTGGGGAGAAAATAAAGAAATAAAAACAGATCAAGAATTTAACTGGGGACGGAGGGCATGGAAAACTTTGTGACGTCTTTCAAAGAGCGGAGACATTCAGCCGCCTCTGTGAAACACGTGTTCAGTTTGGGTTTGACCAAAACGACAACAAATCACTGCCGAATTACTTCAAGTCATGATTTTTGTTTATTGCAAGAAAAGAGTAACACATTTCTAAATGAAAAAAAAAATGCTTTATTAACAGCTGGGGAATTTTTAACAAAAACAGATGACCTTCACAGTGTTGAACTTTGCGAAAAATCTAAATTGAGTGCGTACCTGACATTCTTGAAAAATAATCCAAACAAAAAGACTGAATAAAAGTTTATATAAAAAAGGAGAAAGCTGATTAGGTTTTTCAAGGAAAGAGTACGGAGACAATTCCTTAAATTTAAAAACATCATATAAACTTTTAATAGTAAATTAAATCTGTCTTCAGAATTTGTAAGTCTAAACACTTTTCTTGCTGTTTTTGGATAAACTTATGGATAAGTTATCTCTGAGTTGAAGTTTAAAATATTCTCTGAACAAAAAATAAATTGCTTGGGAGTATTTTTTATTTTAGTAATTAAACAATCCAGTGCACAAGATGTACTTGAATGCACCATGAAAATGCAACTGGGTATTTCCCACCATTCAGAGGAACTAGTCTCTAAAAGTATGTTGTTTTAAACTCGTGTGCTGTGGAGCCTTCAGGATGAGTTGAACGCTGCAGTCAGCTGAATTTTGACTCAAGCTGATTTTTCTGCAGTAGCAGCGAAGTTTACATTCAGCTTGATGTTGTTTCAGGTAAGTAATTCAGGTAAACGGATAATTACACTGCTAATCACAACAGTCGTAGCTGGCAGGAAAGAAAAGATGGGGCTCCACGCAGTTTTTGTTGCCTCTAAAAATGAAAACAAAGATTTAAAAGACTGAAATGAAAAAATGTGATACTTTCAAACCTTTGCAAACAACTTTTTTTTTTTAAACCATTTGAACTGGAGTGGGAAATGGCATTTTGCGGATGTTTACACCCGACTCATTTAAAATGACACACAAACACAGAAACTGCGAACACAACTTGAGTTTCTTTGTCAAAAAGAGTCTGGCAGTAAAGGGCAGAGGGCGACATCTGACAAAGGCCAACATAACAAAAATATTTCAGCCTGCTGCCGTTATTCTGCTACAGGTGTCCACACAGGAGAGACGCAACTAAAATTCACAAAACACTTTCTTTTTTTTTTTTTTAAATAAATACACAGAAACAAGTGTTTGTTAGACTCTATTTATCTAGTCCATTGTTTGTGTGCACACCTCAGTTCCCTTTCTGTACATGATGAGATTAAAACATGTCGATGGTCTCAATGAATCTCAGTTCTCACTGAAAAAAAGATGTAAAAGACCAAATAGATAAAATAGAGAAATAAATCAGTGTTTTATGTTAGTGTTTCACTTTTTCTAGATTTAGTTTCTTAGACCTGCAGTCCAACACGTATTAAAATTCTAATCGCATGACAATGTGGAACATCTTTTTTTGATAGTAATGCAAGTTATTAAAGACAGAAAAACAACGAAAAAAAAATCACATTTACTTAAGTATCCAGGTTGTAACCTCTCCTAAAGCTGCGTTATAGTACACAGTAGCTAATTTGATGTACTGTGCGTCACCTCTGAATGCATGGCATTAAACCATCAGCACAAGATTACAGCAGTATTAGCTGCAAGCTTGTGACCTGCAAGAGAAAATAAGGCATCTTTGTATGGACAGACATGTTGAGTCTTAGTCCTGCAACATCTAGAGATATAAGTGAGCAAGCAAAAGCCGGGGCCTCTCTGTCATTTCAGGAACAGCGGACTTATCTGAGCAAAGATGTTAGAGGTCTAAATGTGAGCCGTGCTTCTTCTCAGATCATAAACACTTTGCATATATGAATATTAATGTTTCACATTAAAGCCTGATGCCAAGATGGAGAAGTTAATGAGGATAAATAACAGACAGCCAGGCAGTGAAATCTCAGCACTGACATTATTCATCATCCTTAACTTTTGTCACAGCTCCTTTTTTAGTAATTAATATCATACAAGAAGGCACTTTGCACTCGGATGAGTGATCTAATTTGTTTAATATAATGAAATTAAAGGAGCTAGAATTGCTTTATGTTAATGTTTCTGATTATACCCATTGCTGGGGTTGCCTTCCCAGCAGCAGATAACAGACTTAACTTGAGGATTGATGCATGTCTCAGATCTGCATGTTCTTCAAGAAAACTATTTAACTGCGGTTTGCATGCTGCTACTCCGGACTTAATCACACAAACCTAATCTCAGTCGCTAGATGGACAAAAAAGGAGACTGTTATGATGCCAGAGCTCTGAGGTGACAAATCTGTAAACTTTCTTTTTTAATCAAGACACTTTTCAGTCTCTTCGCTTCGTAACTGTGAGAGGAGATTAAAAACTGGAGAGAATGAAGGTTCAGTAAAAGTCGCTTTGACAGTTCGCAACAATAATCACTGAAGTTCAGAGGCTGATGTGCGGTGATGTTTCACTAGATTCACTTGCAAGTGGTTTTAATGAAACATGGATCACGATGTGTTGACATCTTTGCAGTAAATATTATAGGGAGAGCTGGTTTGAACAATGCCACCGGTGATGGTGGTGGGGGGTGCTGGATGTCGAATAAATCCCCACTGGGAGCTCAAACATTAGAGGACGCAGTGCAACTCAAGGTGAAATATGACATCTTTGGGAAGAATGACGGCAAGAAAAAGGGGAGAGTGAAATGAGGAGAGCTCAAGAGGAAATTGTGCATAATTTCCTCTTTCACGTAACTAGTTTGCCAGTATTTTAGATATTTCAAACAAAAAAAATCAATAATTACTGTCATCGACTGATATGAAAGACTCGCATTTTTCAAACATATTGCCAGACTATGCACAAACCTGTCTTTTTGCAAAGAGTGAACCTTGAAAATCAGTGATCTTTTACATTTTTTAAAACACCATCTCTAAAATATGAACCTCTGCATCAACATTCAGCATACATATAACATTAGTTGAGGAGATAAACCTAAATATATCCTAATTCTAGCTCTTACAGGATCCAGATGGCTCAGATTAATAGGTTCTGTTGGAATAAGCAATTAGGAGTGTGAAACTGAGGTAAAGTGACGAAGATTAACCCTCTTGTTAACATTTCTGCCCTTGAGCCTGAGTCTCTCTTAGTTAATTAAATGAGACCTCAGATAAGGCCTGGCTAATAGTCAGCCCCCAAAGCTCAACTTCTTCCTCACTCCCTTCCTCAAACAGTCATCTTAATTTATCACTGAAACACAAAACTTTCTACCGGCTGCTCTTGATTAGTTCGCTCCAGCTAAAGCCAAACTTAAAGCATCTCTTGAAGTTTGTTTCTCCAGTCACTTCTGCTGTTGCCAGCCACATAACAAAAGCTTTCCCCATTTCTAATTGACTGATTTTAAGCTGTGGTCAGTGGACAGACTCTAGAGAGGAGCACAAAAGGTGAGTTAAAAAAAAAATGAGGAGGAGATCAATAGACTCAAAGATGTTTGTGAAGATGAGTGGAAGGAGCGCAGCCAGGTGACAGCTTCCCTATAGAGCTGCCAATCAGGCACGCAGCACCTGCTGACTCTAAAGAAGACACATCTGACCAGCTGAGAACGTATTGATCTGAAGTCCCACGTTCCGACCGCACTGTTCCTCTGCCGTCTTGTTTACCCCGGCTTTTTATTCACCTTGTCAGCCGTATGCTCTTGTCAGACTTTATCTTTTACTTTGTGCCAGCCACACAGTGCCGACATCCTCGTCAATGAAAGAGTTCAAGCCATTTTTGCTCTTCCAGCTCAGAGAAACTCAGTTTTAAGTTCCAGTCCTAGTGAGTATAACAGAGATGGACATCTAGGGTTGATTTTAACACATTTTAAAGAAACCAACCAGCTTTCCCAATACGGATATCACATTTCAAATCATAACAATGTTTAATGTTTCCCATGCATATGTGTTTTATACTATAATTGTTGTTTTAAAGGCCATTAGTTTGTTAATTATATTGTTTTGTGTTCACAGTGATACTTGGAATACATCCAACTCTCATGAGACCAATATAATTTCTGGTCTCCTGAAAAAAGAGATACTTTTATCCATTTTTACGTATGTAGTTTGAATTCTGTTTTTTTGTGTTTTTCACATACAGAATAAATTTTTCATGAACCTCAAACATTGTTTTAAAAAAATTAAGATACCTAAATATATTCACTACAGTTTCCAAGCAGGCGCCCATTTATTAACAAGGTTCTTATTTTGAAAACATTAGAGAATGTTTGTTTTATCTTCAATGACAGAATAAACGTTAGTTCATAATCAATTTGGATCCAATAAATTAGATGCTAATTTTATGGCTAACCTGCAACATAATAAATTATGTTCCATCTGGTAACCAAAATCATGTCACAAAAATAGACAATAAAATATATTAAGTCATTACCACCATAATTTTAAGTTGAAACCATACAAACCATGGAACAGGTTGAAAAAGTTAGAGACGTCCTCTCTGACTTTACAAATACGAGGGTAATAAAAGATCAAGCAAATTCTCAAGTTCAAGCTACAGTCTGTAAGTGTCAAGTTTGAAAGGAGGTGCAAGAAAGAGGCGTAAGGGTGAACAGTATGAGGTAGTGAGGGGTGACAAGAAGCTAAGAAAGACAGTTCAGATTGTCTGAACTGTTTCTCTCTGCCAATATATAAACACAAAGAAGGTTACCCCGACAAACTTACTGGGAAGTGGGAAAATATAATTTAACAAACTGCTGACTCAGAAAAAATCCCAAAAAGGTTAAAAGAATATGAATCCTTTTGCAAGGCACTATTGCTTTCCAAACATTTGATTTTCTTTTAACAGTAATCTGAATTCAAAGCTAAAAAAAATATATATATATATATTTTTTTTTTAACTGAACATTTTTCTGTGTAGTAGATGTTATGTTCCCTTCAATAAAACAGCCACTACAGCTCTATATTATTGTTATTATATTATTTAAAATTAAGACAAAACTGCAGACGATGTGACTCTTCATAAAGTGATCTTTGTTTTACTTCACACAGCGACGAAGCCAAAAACTATTTTGATGTCGGTGGCATCTTCACATCTGAATCCTTGCAGCACCTTTGGATACTATTCATAAAACAGATCTCAAGCTCAGTTACTCGCTTTCAAACTTTGAAATTAAGTGAAAGAATGTGAGTGCTTTAACTCACAAATCAAAGCATAAAAGGCAAAAAAAAGCATTCTCCTTGAACCTCGAATGTTTAAGCAATCCTCCTACTTCATAAAACCCTGTATGTGTGTGCAGGATGAGGCTGTAGGAGCTGGGTGGCTAAGGAAGATGTCAGATAGCTTCCTACAGAGCGGTCCACACAGTGTCTGTGGCGGTGTGGCTTGAGGGACCGGTCTGTGGGGAGCTGATTGCAGTGGCTCTCATTATGTGGCCGCTGGCTGTAATGGAGTGTGACAGCAACGTGCTGGGATCTCTGGATCTCTGTCCTTCCAGCCTGCAAAGCCAATTAAACACACTTTGCCCTTCTCTCCCGACTGCCTGGCCCTGCTCTGCTCTCAATCACTCCATCCTTTTGCACTGCCTTCCCACCGCCACCCCAGTCCCATCACGTCTGGCTCCTCCCCCTCCGTCTTTGTACGAGGCTCTTTCTAAAATCCCCGGCAGCCACATCTCCAAGCTCAAAAATTACTCAGTCTGTAAGAACTCCGCTTGCATCTGCCCTTCTCGACCCTTTGCACCCCACATCCTTCCTGTGCCAGGTTAAAGCATGTCTCTAAGTGGCTTTACAGTGAAACACGGCTCCTTTTTGGGGCCAAAGACAGAAGTGGTGGCCTGCAGGGAGGAAAAGCCTCAGATGACAGCTTCTCTCTATGCTACCACACACATATGAGAAGGGAAGAAAAAGTCAAGGCAGAGAGCTCTACTTGGTTCCTGAAGACCCAGAGCAGTCACAGCCACTTAGGAGGAAAAATGCCCTGTAGCGCCAAAAACACACATACTCCATTTATCATTCCCTCATAGTGCCCTAAAATGTGAGCACACACACCATTCACCCAAACGTGTGAATGGTGTGTGAGTGTTTACCACCTGAACTGCTCTCCTGGTTTTAACTCGTCTCAAATGAAATTTCAGCCTGCAACAGGAGTTAAAAGCTCCTCCATGTCTCTTCCTGCAGTGAATTGCTCTGACTGCACAGATCATGGAGCTGCAATTGTTGGAAGTATGTAATCCCCTTTTTCCAGAGTGTGTATGAATAAGCATGTGGACATAATGATAAGGAAGTATGGCATAGGAAGGGGAAGACGGCTTGGTACCCGTTTTGAACCAGCCGTCATCTGTAAAAGCCTCTCTGGTCTCCTGAGGTCGGTTCCAGTACTCCTTGAAGACAGACGGACCTCGCACCAGCAGCTCGCCCTGTTTACACTCAAGTCCTGGACGCACCTGTGAGATATTCAAAACAGAAAAACAGAGAAGAAAAAACAAATTTTAATGGACCAGAGAGTGTCTTAAAAAAGTTTATAAATCTGTCTGAGGCCGTCATATAACACAACGTTAAGAAACTGACAGACACTGGTGATACTAACCTTCTTTTCAAGCAAGAGAGTAGTTTTTCTTTTTAGCAGTACAAGTATTTTTTTTATAACAACTTGCATTCAAAAAGCCAAAGTTACCAACAAGCTTTCTGATGTTGCTTTGAACAGTGGCAGCTGAGCACATTAGATGAGCAGATATCACCTTGGATTGAAATAACTCCAGCACAGAAAGGAGAAAGAGTAACAGATGAGCCGTATGTGAACTTTCATTCTGGTTTTACAGAAAGTGAAGGTGTCTGTGCTTCTTTCATGCACCGGCCTTAACAGGCTGCCAAGAAGGATATTTATGTGCAGAGACCCCAGGGAGGAAACTTTTACAGCTCATTAAGCTCAGAAGGGTCATGTCGAAATAAGGGTGTTACCAAAGAATATTTATTTAGAAGAAAAAAAAACTGTCAGATGATTTAATTGTTCGATGCAACCTGAAAAATAATAATAATAAAAAAGTTTTCTTGCCTTTATTACTTTGAAATGTTGAAGGATCTTCTAATAAGCTTTCAATTAAAAATGTATTTTTACAGTGTAATGATTGAGTTTTAGGTAAACAACCCTAAAACACATTTATGTACTCTTTAGTTTTATTACTGCTTTATAAATTAGTTTTAAGGTTGTCAGTGCTTCGCTTAGTGATTTTTCATGTGCAACACAAAAGCATTATCACTAAATGATTTTTTTTCTAACATAAAGAAAAGCATTAAAAGTAATCCTGCCTCCATGTAAACCATGCCTTATTTTTTATATGCTGTAAATATTTTAATTTTAGAGTGATTTGCTATTGCGATTTCCTCCTGCCTATATTATATGTATAGGTGCTAAAGATTATCTATACATCTACAGATTCCTGAAAAGCCTTTAATGTCATCTTGAATACTTTCAATTTAAAACCTGTCTGTGGATGGATTGCTTCATTATAATGACTCATACAGATTTACCTGAGTCTCTTTGTGATTTCCTTCAGCAATCATAGTGTTGGTTGTGTTATTCATGACAATTCGAACTTCTACACCTGGAAGAGGCAGCCCAACAGCTCCTGTCAACATTGAAACAAAAAGAATGCAAAAAAAAAAAAGAAGATGATTTTTTTTCCCTTCTAAAAACACAAAAAAAAGAGATTAAATGACAGAGTGTTCACTGACAACCTTCAGTTAAGCATTTCTCAATTAGCAGGCAGTGTGCTCCTCTAAGATGACATTAACCTCCATCCTCTGGGCAGAACTGGTCACTAAAAGGTTTGCTGAGCTTGTAAAACTGGAAGCAATTCATCTCAGTCAACACAAGCCAGCTCACATTGACAGTAATGGGAATTTCTGGGCCATGCCTGATGCAGCTTTTTTCCCTCTTTAACAACATCAAGAAAAGCTAAAATAATAGAACAGTTGAGACATTTGTCTTGGGTTGCACTTATTTTCTTCTGAAAAAGCATCTGACTGCACAGTGCAATTTATTCCTTCAGTCTTAACTACTGCTGAGTGCCTGACAGGCTTTTTCACCGAAGAACTGCAAAAACGATTCCGATTTGACAAGTAAACAAACACAATAACCTGCTGTAAAAACTGCGTATAAATACATGAAATATCTGTTCCGAGATTTACTGACATCACCTGCATTTTCCATTCTTGTGTGTTTGCAAATGTGACCTTCAAAGTTAAGTAATTATAACGACGAGTGAACCAGAAAGGTCTCAGCGCTGTTCTCCATCCATTTGTTTAGATGAGTGTGTTCGAGCTCGCCTTGGGCTGCGGCACGACTTCAGAGACAACGGCTCTCCAAATGAAGAGCAGCTCAGGTCCTGATTACAGAATGAGTTTCTCACTTCATATTGATCTAATCAATTCAGGTCCTGAATGAGGGACTGGCGTTGAATGGATCAATATGAGAACCAACTGAGCACAAAAGTAACCAGACCACTTCCAATGGATTACTAGGGTCATTAACAAGTCCGAGTCATGAGGTCAGGTGAACTGAATCTGACAAAGTCTTTGCCCAAACGGCGCTACAAGCTCCGGAAAAACTGAAGTTAATCAAGTCCTAAAATGTAAGTTAGTTTTAGAGTTATTATACATGATGGACGTCGGACTGTCAACAAATGACATAAACCCCAAATTTTTCAGGATGGTGCTTAATCCTTTATATCAGAACTTACAAATTCAAGCATATTGATGTGCTTATTTTTTATTCTTGCTGAGTCTATTGTTAGATGTGGATGTTTGCTTATCGATCTGTATGAAGTACACATAAACACAAACCGCAGTCTCTGTATTTCATGTAGGTGTGCTGCAATATCTAAAATAAGAAAATAGAAGGTCAGATGGTCTGACAGAATAAAGTAGGGATCGACACAGTTGCATCACCATTTCAGCAACTGGAAAGATGTGTAACAAAACAAGCTGTTTGTGCAATAGTTTCACTATCTCCTACCAAATGTTTCTGCACTTTTACAGCTCAAGTTGTTCATTGGTGGCAAATGCAGTCAAATTATAGTTTTAGAGAATCCTAAGTAAGGCATTAAAATTAAAAAGATCAAACTGCAAGTGTATCTTGCAATTAAAGGGACCCAAGTACCCTTTCACTGCAAAAATAAAAAAAAGAAAAATAAATGTATAACCTCTTCACTCTCAACAACTGGATTTGTCATCTGAACAGCTTTACTTTTTACTTGAATGTCTTTTTTAGTTCTGTTTTGCCCCCTTTTTTGTACAGTAATGAGATTACATTTCTTTTAGATATCATGCAAAATATAAATAAAACCACAGAAAAAAAATAAACTGTTCGTAAAACAAAATCTTGCCATTGATTTATGACTGGCAGAGAGTTTTGCCTGATCTTTTTACTACACTGCTATTCTACAAACACTAGCAGAATGAGTCATTGAAGTGCAATGACTCACTGACAATATTAAAGCAAAACCAATATCGAAAGCCAATGGACACACTCACTACATAAATGGTTACAACATAACCATAAAAAATAACTAGATTGACCTACAATCTAGTTGTATTAAAGCAAAGGCTAATGGGAAATATTTGTTCCAACTTCTTGTGAAAATGTGTTGTGGAGCCTAGAGGCTAGAGCCTAGAAAACAAAAATTAGGGCAAAACATGTAAAAAAAATAAAAAATAAGAAATGGGCAGCAGAGTTAGATAATACAGAAGATGGATCGAACGAGTATGAAATAATCCTGCATGCTTACATCTCGACAAGGGAAACATGACCTAGAAAGCAATGCTATTGCTATCAGGCTTTAAAACGGCACAAATATGCAGCAAATTTAGGCCAGTCTCGTGATTTAAATATGTGGAAATTAATTTAGAAATTTCTGTGAATAAAGTGTTTTTTTTTTGTTATGTTTCACATGGTTGGTTGTGTGCATAAAAAAGAAAATAAAGCAGGTGTTAGGATGAGGGAGAGGACGGCTTCGGCTCACTCCTCTTGGAAGAGTGGTTCCTGTGGTTGCTATTGATCTGTTTTAACCTACTTAAAGATGAGACAGGAACACACCGACTGAAACAGGCACAAGCTCATTCCTGCACACACACACACACACGGACCCACACACACACTCACACACACCCACACACACAACCGAGGCCGCGGAAACATCAATACAACCACAGACTTCTTAAAGACATCCCTAATAATCACCTGAGAGGAATCAAACAGCCTACTCAATTTTTGCCAAACAACAAATAAACAAAACAAAACCACAACAAGAGAGCAGGCAGAGGATTACCCAATCCACTTGCAAGCTAATTAGCTTTACCTGTATAATAGTTGTTGACTAGGGATGGAAATAGTGAGGAAGGAGAAGAAGAGAAGATGACAGGTGAAGGCAGGGGAAGAGAGCAAACAACATGAGCCTGACCTCATTTTTAGACCTAGCTTTTGTTTGTGAGAGTGAGGGAGGTGAAGTTGGGATTGAGGGGTTTTACCTGACATGACAACAGAGAAAACTTGTGATAAACAAAACACACAAAGTAGAAATGCTCGAGGAAGGATTATTCAAAATTTCATGACATAAAACAGAGGAGAGGCATGAGACAAACCCACTTCTGTATGCAAACACAACGTACAACTGATAGTCTGTGAGGTGATGTTTTATTAGGAAGCACCGATCGCATTTTCTCCTTAGGATTAATGTTACAGCTAAAGAATTGATTCCTGAATAGCTGAAATACAGATGGTTTCAGAGAGTGCAGCAGCTGAATGACAACAGTAGTGGTTTTATAGCAAATCATCACTCATTCATCACTTTTACCTCTACAAAAACAAATGAAGTTCTACATTTATGTAGCACTGCTATTGTGATCACACTTTCCTCAGAGGTTGAAAAGAGGCTGAACATTTGCTGAAATTGTGGAAATATTCCATATTGAAAACTTTTCTTAGACATTATGTGAACATATGGGATTTAAGTAGGATAGATGTATACATTTTTTGTCACAGGCAGACATGAATGAAAAAAATCCTACTTATTTGGAAGTAAAACTTCATCAGGTGTTAAATAATTAAATTTAATGATCAATTATTTTCCATGAACATGAATGTTGAGTTAAAGATTTCTCACCCATTCAAAGATTAAACTATGTATCTCATATCTCATAATATGGTAAATCTGACTTTTTTTTTTTTAGCAATTCCTCACTTTTACTTCTAGAACCTTTTAAATGTTCTGAAGACAATTTGTTCAACAGTAAAAAAAGACAAAACAATCCCCTATACTTAAATTTTTTTATGAATGAATTTACAAAACTACAAATGCAAGTATTCGAGGAACTTTGCATGTCTAAGACAATTTAATTAAAAGAGCAAGTGGACGCAACCAAGCCTCCGTACCTGCGATCCGCGGACCCTTCAGAGGGTTGGACAGTGCCATGCCGATCTCGGTCATGCCGTAGCGTTCCAGCAGCACGTGTCCTGTGATCTCCTCCCAGCGCTGCAGGGTGGGCAGAGGCAGAGCAGCTGAGCCTGAAACCATCAATCTGATAGAAAGGGAAAAAACAGAAACCTCCAAATAAAGGTATCAATTTCTCAGGGGGAAATGACATATAAATTACAGCAGGACAAGGAATAAAATATTGTCAGCAGAAAAGGCAATAAAATAAAATGAAATCAGTAGAAACAACTAAACAAATAAATAACCAAACGGTATGGCTGCACTATGGATTTAATAAAAAGAGCCTAAGTCTTAGTACAGAAGCTAATAGCGTATACTCTACATGCAGCATTAAGACTAACAGTGTACTGGTAATTGTTTCCCCTTTAATCCTAGTTTCTGTCAATGTGCCTGCAGCAGCTGTTTTGATGAAGGCTCATTGAAACAGTTTAAGGAACTCCACAACCCTTAAATTAATTGGAAGCACCAATTAATGACAAAATGTCACCCTTACTGTGCAGTAAATCAACCAAAACTAAATCAGCTCAAGTATCTAAGAAGTTAAAAAAGATGACAAACTTTGAGTCAATATTGGGCATACTACTGTAATATCAATAAGCCGCTGCTTTTTTCACATGCTTTGAATACTGTGATACGGCTAATATACAGCCCTTTACCAACAGGTTTGGAAAGGCTGGACTGCTGCATGATGAAGAGGACAAGCTAATGGGAGAAGTTGCCCCCAGAAGAAAGTGACCCTGAGAGCGACAACAAAAGAGAGTCCAAAGAAATGTGAGTCTGTTGAATGCTCACACTGAAGAAGACTTCACAATAATGCATATTTCTGTTTATATCGCAGAGTTAAAGAGAAATTATTGTCTCCCAAAAAAGATTTACGAAGTACACTAAGAAATTTTTTTCTATGATGTATGTTGAACCATGTTAATTTATAATAGATAAAAGAAAGAAAAAACACAACTGACTCGACTGACTGGGTTAGTCACAACCGACTGGGTTTGAGTCTTCCAGAAAACAGTGGAAGAGTGTAATAAGGTGAATTAAACAGCAATGATTTGAAAATATCTTGAATCTTAAAATTCAAGTAAAAATAGGATGGACTTGTTTTTGGTGTTTCTCTAAAATAAATTTTTACAAATGTGAAAAAACAGGCTGCAAATGGAATATAATACAGAGAAAAACAGCTCACAAAAACTTTAATTACACTTTTGTAAGTTAACTGGATATAAAATGGGGGAAAGAAATATGTCAACAACAAACCAGTAATTTATTTATTCCTATGCTATGCTATGCAGACACCCAGTCTGCACCAGTGAAGATTCAGTCATCTCAGCTTGCTGAATGCTTGGAGAGGCTGACATGCCAGCGGCAGTCCAACCTTTTTCTGATTAACCACAAAATAACTAATTGACCACTTGAGGGCACTCAGACACTGTGGATGGGACATTGACCTTTCAGTCACTGATAGGCTTATGATCAATTAGCCAGAAAAAAAAAAAAAAAAAAAAAAACACAAAGAGACCACAGAAAAGCATAAACGATTTTGTCTTCATGGAGAAGCACAGTATTTAGTTTGTAGCTAATTCTGACCCAGATGAATTGTTCATATAAAGAGGAGGCGTCATTACACATGGCAGGACTGGATCTTTTATTAATTGTTTTCAATTCCTTCCAATTTGGACGAAGGTAACAATAATTTCACATTAACTAACGTAAAAAGATAAGAAAGCAGGTTTATATTTTCTACAACCTTCCAACCTTTTTGGATAATAATCAGTTTTAGACGATCCCAAGATAAAGTACCTGATTCTCTCCTTGCAAACTGCTTTGACAAAATCCTTGACACGAGGCTGTGTGAAGTGCTGATCATAGTACTGGATGAGCTTTGAGTAAATAGTTGGCACGGCCATGAACACATTAACCACTGGAGCCTTGAGGCTCAGGAGCATCTCCCACACCTGGGGACACAGGGAGAGAACGAGTCAGGCCGAGATAAGGAGAATGCATTGCTGAAAAGGGAGAAAAGGAAAATGATAAGAAAAGGTTAAGAGAGAAGCAGCGACTGCAACAAAGGGGCAATGAAAACTAAATTATAACATCCAGATTTATTCCATTAGTGCTGCAGAAAAAAAAAATACATTTTTTTCCCTTTCATTTGATGTAAATGGCAGAGTAAAGTCCACGGCAGCCACATATTAAACCTGTCAACACAATGTCAGAAAAAGACAAAAAAAGTCAAGCTTTGTAAAGGTCAGGAGGAGGGAAAACGGCAACTGCTGAAGGGCAGAGCAGCAACAACGACCAAAACAAAGACCTGCTGTACCGCCACTTTCAACAAATGGGTGACGTTAAGAATGTCTGCATTTTAATATAAAAGGAAAATCTGCCATAATGCACACTAAAAACCAATAATGTAGATGTTAAAGAATAGACGCCTAAAAAAAAACACTTAATAGAGGCTTTATATCAGGTATTTGTTGGCTGAAAAGCAGTTTATATACTTTGTGAATTTTGTCAGACCACTTATTGAATTCATAATGATGTTAGAATGATTTACCAATAATCAACAGAGTTTAATTACTCCAATCCCAATATTATTTCATCAGGAAAGTTTAATTTTGATATTTAAGTGTCAGAGAACAAAAGTATTGATTTATTTTTACACTCACAAATATTAAGATTTCTTTTTCATGTGAGCCTTGATGGCTGAACGGCAACATGATTTAAACTTGGGTGAAAAAATGCTGAACCACATAACTGACTGCGAAGCAACACTTTAACATTTAAAATACACCCACGAAAGGTTTGGCTATCAATTCATCTTCATCACTCGTGGCAGTCATTTTATAGCTGCCCACAAAAATCCCTCTCTAACTTTAATGGAAGACATACACATTTTGAAATGCCTTTTGAATATGACAAAAGATCGCTTTCTCCAAGTATACCCTGAACATCTGTGAGGATCCAGCAGCGCAGGAGATGGAAGGTCAAGATGAAGAACAGCTTCTCTGAAGTTTCTCTCCTTCTGTAGGAGAAGAATGCTCCTCCTTCACTCCCCTCTCATTTCACTTTACTTATCTTCGCTTCTTCTGTGTTCATTCTCCTTTAATTTCCCAAGTGCTTCATCTTCATTCCCCTCTCCCTTCCCTGACCCCACATCCTTCCCTCATATTTTTTTTTCTCTCGCTATCTAACATTCAGTTACCTTCTCTCTACATTTTGTAATTTCTTGCTCCGCTGCCCCTGCAGTCTCTCCCATATACATACCTGGATATGTACTCACACACGGAAAACGCAGACTCTCCTATCATCACTTCCACTTTCAGTGACACCAGACACTCTGTAATGTGCTTCCACTTTTTTCTTCAAATAACCGCATCATTGACTCACCTAGTCTATTATCCATAAAACCTCACCTGAGTTTTTTTTTTTTTTACCTCTAATAAACAACTATAACAAAAACATGAAGAATAAGATATGTTGATATCATCATCAGAAGCTGATCTAAAAGCTGAAGAGCATTAAGACTGAAACTGTTCCCATACAGAGGGGAGAATTATCAACTGAGCGTGCTCTGACCACTCTGGGTGGTGTCTGTCAAGTGCATTGGAGCGCTTCCACCAAGTTCACACCAGAGGGGAGGGGAAAGTAATTTATGTCTATCAAGGAGCTGGTCTCCACCTCGGGAACGACATCTACTGAAAACCCAAAGCTGCAGCCTGCATCCTAAACAACATTGCCTTGTTGAAAGCTCAGCTTTGAACGTGGGAGCCCAATTCAACTCAATGTCAGTTCACCAAAAATGGACCCGTTCTAGGACAAGCTGCTACAGTTTGGAATAATGTTTTATACTTGCTACTTTAGATTTAACCAAAAATGTACAACCAGTTAAGCGCTTTAGAAATGATTAGTCTTTCTAATTTTCTCCACTGCTTTGAAGATGCAAAGTTGCAAGAAGTATTTCTGGAACTTTCAAGATCGGCTTCCTTTTAATAAATACTGTCACTGTCTGGCAGTGCAGCAATCAGGATTGTTGTCTGAGTATCCAGGAGAGCAGCAGCGGATTCACCTTCAGAAGTGGAGCATTATGGCTTTTGCTGTAAAGTGAAACCATAAAAGCCTCTCATGCAGCCGCCAAAATTCGCCTCACAGGTGGGGGCCGTGGCCCCGCCGGGCGTAGGACATCCCAAAGGCTCCGAGCCCAGAGACCCACCCCACATCAGCAACAATGTTGACAAGAGCAAAAGCCTCCCATCACCACCAAGTGAAGGATTAAAGAAGCAAAAACATTTTTCTACATTTGTCACATTTGAAATGTAAGTTTAGCTTTTTTTCTGAAATAAAAGCTTTTTTACATTATTATTGATTACCTGAGACTGACAGAACAAATACTTATTTAATTTCTCAGGTTTTTTTCTTCTTTATTATTATTGTTATAACTGTCATTATAATTTATTGCTTTCATCTTTTATTGATATTCCGTGTTTTATGGTGAACTGTTTGAATATTTTGCTGCCTTGCACAGAATGAACTGCACTGGGCACTGTGATCAGACCTCCAGTCCAGCTCTGAGGGATGGTATACAGAATATAGATTCAGACATACAAACTTGAGTTGGACTACAGACAGAGTAGCTCAGGGTTTCCAGGCTGAGTGCTCATAAATCATTCATCAAGGCTACTTTGTAAAAACTCTTTGCTTTTAGGAATGCATTGCACCGACTCCTTATCGCTGCGTCTTCTGGAATGTCTTATATCTCAGCACCTGCTGGGATTATTATAAAAGGTGCTGTTCTCCTCATTCTGTTCTGTGACAGTACATTTGTTTTATTTAATTACAAAATAACACACAGTGGGATTTTTTTCAAATATAATTATTATTTCTAAGTTAAAATTGACTAAATTTAATAGATCACTCTGCTGCTCAGGTTAGCCTTCAAAGAGCTCACGGCATACAGAAAACTATTATTCTCATTATCAAAGTACTGGAACTTCAGGTGCGAATAAAAGTATTTTTCTAATAAGAAAAACAAAACTAGACGTGCAGATCTAGTTTTGGTTGGGAGAAATAACTGATATCTGCAACCGTGTTTCTTTGAGTCAAACCCTTCTTTGGCTATTTCAAAAAAGAATTACGCTTGTTTTTATCAGAAAAGATGCAAGTAACCTATTTTAAACCGACTCCTACCTACACACACATACCTCACCCCTCTTTCAGGGCCAAATAAGCACTATCATCCTTCAATGTCATCTCATCGATTGATCTGCTGCTTAAGCCCCTGCCGTGAGTCGGCATTGGTCACATACAAAACCACACAGGGCAATTCATCACTGAGCACCGACCGCTTAGTCTGACAGCCAGGAGGAGAGCAGGAGGAGAGGGAAAAGGAGGAGATGCTTATAAAGGAGAAGAGGGAGAAGAGATGAAACGAGGACAAGTGGGGGAAAAAATAAAAATGAAGAGTGAAAAACAAAGAGTGACAGAAAAAGACCCGATATGAAAACCTTTGAGAATGCTTAAATGCAGAATTATATAACAGCGCACAGAGTTAAAGTGTAACTTAAAGAGGTTCAGACCTTCTGTGGCTGGAATTCAGAAAGCATGACGCAGGTGGCTCCCACCCACAGGGGGCACAGCAGCTTGTTAACGATGCCGTGAACGTGGTGGAGTGGCAAGGTATGGAGGATGATGTCATCTTTAGACCACGCCCACTCAGAAACCAAACACTGGACCTAAGAGGAAGGGACAGAGAGAAAATCAGCATGTCAAGATTTATACCAAAGCCACAGACATTTACAACACTAACCCCATGTAAGGTGATATATATATATAAAACAAAATAGTGCACAAATGCTTTAATATAAACTAGAAGAGATTAACAGCTTTCATGCCTTACTCTCATTAGTCTTTTAAAAAAATCCTACATCTATCTAAGAGACAAAGTGTGTGTTGAGCATTCAAGTGGATGAACAGAATAAATTTAATTTACAATAGAGAGTGAACAATCTCTATGGCTGTATCTTGAAAGTTCTTTCAAGATACAGTAGATTTCTTTAGTCAACATCTTACTTGAGTGTCTTGTAAATCTATCTGGTGGTTTTGATCTCTAATCTTTCTAAACTTCTTCTGTAAATGTACCCAAATTTCATCCGTTGTGTGGAGAAACGCCAAGTCAAAGCCACAAAGTCCAGGAAGGCTGTTTTGGAGATTAAATTATTACTCAATCTTTGAAGCAGATATTTATCACAACGTTATGTGCAAAATGTAATAGTCATCTTTTATGTCATGGAAAGGAAATGACTATACCACTTCATCTCAGCACGAAGCCACAACACTGTAACAGCAATAAGAACAAAATTATAACCAAGCATTTTCAAAGCAGTAGTCGTAATTTAATCTGTCTTTAACTCGTCTTTCCAGACTAATGAGAACAAAGGTTATTTATTTGTCTTGAACTGTACATGATCGATCACAATACCACTTCAAATGCAAACCGGCAGATTACAACTGCAGAATATAAAAGCTAGTAATATTTAATATTTAACAACTTAATTTAATTTGTTCCTTCAGTACCACAAGCTTTGGAAAATGAAAAAGTATTGTTTGGTGAAGGAGAGAGACAGCAACAGATCTCATGATCAGTCGCTGTCCACCTCTGATACTGGCAGCATAAACGGTGCATTCGAACTGGAAAACTGAGCTGGTAAAATATCTTCATCTCCTTGTTGCAAGCATAACATTGCTTGTTTTCTACAAGAGCCGAATAAAAAATATTTGATATTTAAAGAAACACTTGTTATATTTCTGGATTTTGGGCAACAACACAAACCATCTACATCAAAGTGAAGTATTACACACACTAAAAGGATTAATTTTCAGCAGTTCCTGGTAACACTGATGACATTTTGTGCAGCGCCTCATGATGAAGTAACATCTTGCACCAGGACATTGTCTCAGTGCCTCTTTGTGATTCAAGTAACGTAATTGCAGGCTTTTCAGCCGTCTACTTTTCATTGCCGTCAAGACTGTAAATGCAAAAGCCAGGAACACTAAACTCAATATGTCTTAATTCAAATTAATTTACCAGCAGCACCTTCCAAGAATCCTGACAACCTGATGGTCTTCACTTCCAGGAAATCAATCACTCACTAATTTTTCTGGGACAGTCAGAGACAACCGTTGCTCTGCTTCTATTCATGATGATTTCATTAAGCAGGCCCCTGGACAAATAGGTCTGATTGGACAGAACTATTCAGACCATTTCTCTGTGGACCCTCAATGGCATAAACACATAATTCTAATGAGAGTTTCTGAATGTTTGTTTCATTAAAAAAAGATGGGAGATATTCCTAGTTTTACTCTGAATTGAGCAACTTCTGCAACTTATAAACTAAGATCTGAAGAGACATGGGTGTCCCCACCTCTGACTTTGCTGTTTAGATAACAATGTTTATAGAGAAATCTGTCAATTATGAAAAAGATAAATTTGCACAATAAAACCTATTACATAATCCATACTGTAATTACAGTGGATGTATCATGAGAATCCTGTGATAAACCACAGCAGACAAATCAGTAAAATCTATTTCTAATCACAGTTTTCAAAGTTGAATGTGTTTCTATTGTTAGTCTTTAACACCATCATTCTTTTTACTGATATGTTTTGTTGATGATCTGAAACATTTAAAAATGGTAGAGAAAAAGAAAAAAAAACAACTTATTTTGACCGCACTGATCAAGATCTTACCATCTGGGACTCAAGACAGTGATCTGCAATTTCAGTCCTTCAGTTCAACTGTTCTGCAACTATAGGATGCATTCCAGCTCTAATATTCCTAAGTCAAATGAATGATTCATGGCCAGGCCTTTGCAAGATCTGCTGACATGCCAAGGAGGTAACTCAGGATTTGGATTCAGGTGTGGGAGCTGAGATGGATCCAAAAGTTACACGACAGTGGCATTTAGACACTAGAGTTGCTGATTATTGTTGTAACAAAACAAACATTTTATTTTCTTTTTCATACAAATTTGTTAATTCTTTTATGATACTACGTTCAATAAAGTCAACTTTAAACTCAAAAGCAGATTTGTGATGAATGCAAATGAATAAAAGATTCATAGGTGACTAACTACCATTGCTTGGATGCTGCTGTGTGTATGCAGAACCCCTTTGGGGCGGCCCGTGGTACCACTGGTGTAGATGATCATAGCCGGTCGATCAGCCCAGTCCGTTTTGGCGTTCTCCTCTTCTCTTGAAGGTATACCAATGTCATCTAAAGTGTCCAGGTCCGATGTAGGAGGGAGGGTTAGACATGGAAGCCCCAGCTTCTGTGCCAGCGGTTCAAGGGTCTCTGCATAAGGATGTGCCGCCACCAGCAGTGAACTCTGGGAATCAGTGATCACGTACTCCAGTTCTGAAAGAGGGTGTTTTCGGTAAAGTGGTACCGCCGTGCCACCACTCATCCAGGCTGCCCACTGTGCCACCACGTAGGAAGCATCATTTGGACACAGGAAGGATATTCGTCTTCCGTCAAGACATCCAAAGCCAGAATTTAATGCTGCACTGATTTTACTGGCAAGACTTAAGCTCCTGCAGTACAGCTGCTTGTAGCTGTGACTCCCATTGCTGTCTACGATTGCAAGCGCTTCCCCAAACCCAGGAGCTCTAGAAAAGACAGGCCTCGTATTTGTCCTTGAGGACGGTGCAGTAGTCCATCTGTAAGTGCTTTTTTGAACTGGAAATCCCAGTGCCCACAATCCTGGATGTAAAGGGTGAATCCTTTTGGAGTAACTTGCTTTCCAGTGAAGAATGGTCCACCGTAGAGGGTGTTTGGTGAAGGTAAGCAGCTCTGACAGCATGTTTAAAATATATCCTCTCAAAACCCACTGGAGTTTGCATGTCAAGACAGCTCCATCCACAGCATTGACCATCTAATCTCAAACATCAACCTGGAAGATGAGAAGAAAAAAATCAACATTTGTTTAAATTTAGCAGAATCAAAATATGACTATTTATTCTGAGCTTTTACCACTTTGATTTCTTAGGAGTATTTTATTGTAAAGACAAAAGAGGTATAAAATAAAAGCTTAATAAACATGAACAGAAGATCACAATGAATTTATAACCATGCTTCTGCTCTTTTTACACATGAATTCTGTGTGACTGCAGCTGCTGTGAGGAGCAAATGAACCAAATAAAGCAATTTCAACGCACAAGGACATGAGTTATTTCTCCTAGAGTGTTGTGTGATGCTAATAGAATGAAGGCGATTTATTTTGTGGAAGCCTTTTTTCAGTTTTTAAAAATGTATTTATACATTTTTTTGTTTGCTGCAAACCAATTTCCCCTTGGGATGTGAATAAAATGTTGAAGATCATCAGTCTTACAGCCGTGGAAGCAACAACATAATGTATCAGAATTTTCTCGGTCGGTGTTATTATTATGCGGTCGCTATTAAACGTGACAGTGAGAAAACAACAGAGGAGCAGCTGCGCTTTTAACCTGTCAGTACCAGAGCTGTGCCCAGTGGAGGTGACACTAGCAAGTTTTATCTGAACCTAAACAATTATGGACGGCAGGAAGACGTCATTCCCACAGAAAACTACATTTGAATATTGCGTAAGGACTTCGGGAACCCACCCATGATCACATCTCCGGAGACAAAACGTTTATTGTTCAATGTTTCACCCTCAACTTACCCCACAGCGAAGTGAAGGGCGGTGCAACGCCAATAGGTTGTCGGTAGGAAACAAGCAAACACGGAACCATTCATTTGTAGTGAAAGGAAATTTGCACATATTATTCAAGTATTTTGTGAAAAATAGGTATAGATAGATAGATAGATAGATAGATAGATAGATAGATAGATAGATAGATAGATAGATAGATAGATAGATAGATAGATAGATAGATAGATAGATAGATAGATAGATAGATAGATAGATAGATAGATAGATAGATAGATAGATAGATAGATAGATAGATAGATAGGTGGATGGATGGATATAGAGAGACTATAGAAAACTTTAGAAAAGGACATACACAGAATACTCATCAAATTAATCAAGAAATTTACCTTGAAAATAAGAACTTAAATATTTTATTTTAAAAAATGTAATTTGAAGTTCATTCTTGCACTGTGTTTTTTTCAGCAGAGTAATAAACTCTGAACCACTGTTTCAATATATGACCTGCAGTCACCCATGTTTGGCCTGACATCCTCAAAAATGAAAGATTGATATCAGCCTAAAAGCTCAAGTCATAGGGGGTTAGATAACATGTCACATGTGTCATGCCTTGCAACTTGATGCTGTATTTTCTTTACTAGTTCCTGTTCCTTTCCATAGCAGTGCCTAATTTCCAAGTATCACATTCCTTTAATCATTTTCATATTTTGTCATGTTACAACTGACTTCAATGTGTTTTTTGGTATGTTAGGTGATAAAACAAGACATAATGGAAAGTGGAAGAAAAAGGCTACATGGTTTTCAAAATGTTTTACCAATAAAAATCAGAAAGCTATTTGTTTAGATGTGTTTGTGCACCAAACCCTTTTCTTTGATGCCCCCAAATCAGATACAATGCTACCAACTGCCTTCAGAAGTGAATACATATGGTCTATGAAGGGTTTGCTGGAGAACATAAGTAAACAAACATGATTATGCAGATCAACAAATACATCTCAGTGTCTAGGAAAAAGTTGTTTAAAATTGGCTAAGAAATAAAACAATGTCCAAAATTATCCAAATTTTTATTTCAATGAAACTAAAACCAAATTTAGAAATGCAGGAAGCCTTAAAAAACAAAACTTTTTGGCCTCCAAACTGCCAAAAAGTTTAGTTTTCTGTGTGTGGCA
The DNA here is from genome assembly GCF_027474105.1 of Poeciliopsis prolifica. NCBI lineage: Eukaryota > Metazoa > Chordata > Actinopteri > Cyprinodontiformes > Poeciliidae > Poeciliopsis > Poeciliopsis prolifica. The sequence goes on from NW_026562396.1 coordinate 1,333,526, forward strand.
AAAAACTAAACTGTCTTCTCCCTGAACATATCAACTAAATGGTTAAGAAAATGGCTGAGGAGCACACTTGCAATATTTGCCACACTTCAATAACATTGCCATTTAATGTTTTAAGGAGTAATGCAAATGTACTCCACACTTTTCAGATATTTGTTTGTAGAAAAAAAAAATCATCTTCATCATTTTCCTTTCTACTTTAAAACTACTTTGTGTTGCTCTTGCACATGAAACTGAAATGAAACATAAAGACGTTTCTGGATCTCTTGTGTCAAAATGTGAAAAAGTTATGGCGATATGAGTGCTTTTTCAAAGCATGGTATACTGCATTCTTGTGCTCATATGTTCTATCATCATACAGAAAACCTCTGTTCGATTGTATGTTTGCACTTTGAAATCTGTTTTACAAGCATAAAGATTATTCAAGAAAACACAGACATTTTGTCTGAGCAGACATCAGCAACTGAGAGGTTGTGAGTTTGATTCCAGTTCCCCATCATTCTAACTCACACTTATGTCTTTGGAAAAACACACTGACTCCATACTACTGCTTCTACATTTACTGCATGCTTATGCAATTGAATAAAACTTGTAAATCCACCCACATTCAATCACTAACAATGCAAATGAGACCAAAACCTGCAATCTTGGTTTGAATCAAGAAACATACAAGGAAAATAAATCTCCTTAAACAGTCTACCACAGTAATAGAATAAGCTATACAAAGAATGAGAGAGTAATATCAATGTAACTTTGATTCTAATGATATGTGCCGCCCCCGTTTAATGCTGCTTTTTCATAGCTACAAAAGAACCATCAGTTTGTGAATTTTGGAGTTTTGCCTCTGTTAAAGCAGATTTAGATTATAAGTTTTGTCTTCTAATTATTCCATTGTACTTGGTGCAATCCTCTTTAGGGCTTCTTGCAGACCCACACACTTTATATCCTTAATAATTACAGATTTGTTGAAATCACTGGAGCTTTCTGTCATTTTGTGGATGCTGGCAAAACCCCACACCCTGCAGCTTCACTGGTGCACCACAGAACCAAGGATGCGAGTGAAGGGAGGCAGAGCAGCGTCTATGCAGCCACCACACACATGGTGCTGCCTTTGGCCTCAGATCACATGCCAGTTCTTTCACTTAGTGTGCCAACTAGCTTGGCTGGCTCCGTCATCGCAGTGCAAGTGGGCACATTCAGCCGCCAGCTGGCAGTCGTGGACCTTCAGTAAGAGAATGGTACAGGCATGGCACGCGTTCAAAAAGTTTTCTCTTCCCTCCCCAAACCCCCTACTCTGCAGAAGAGGATGGCATGTTCCTAACGAAATTGGAGGCTTTGTTTGAGAGAACCCCCCTCCACTCACAGGAATAGTATCGTCAAAGACCACTCCACTCCCATTTTTAGGGAAAAGCTGCAATTTCTATCCTTGCCTGCACCACTGTTGCTTCAGGAAATATTTTATTAGTGGGAAATTTTCACAGTCCTTTGCCTCTTTTTTCGATGCAAATGGCACGTTTTGTCAGGATTCTGCATAAAAGTAACCAAATCTCCGAGGAAAGACAAAAGCAAAGGCGACTCGAGGTTTTGGATTTGTTTCTTGGATGTTGGCCATAGCTTCGTCGTATACTTCGAGGGGACTGGAATCTGAGCCAAACAGAGATTTATTTACAATTATTGGAAATATGCAAAGAGGGAACAAGAGTAGAGGGTGAAAACCGAGCGCCAGATATACGTCTGTGATGGAAAGGAAAGGTATGGGTTGCATAAGAACTAGAGGAGATAATCAGGGGCCGACACTGCTGCCGCAGCGACCCGGTGCCAGCGTATTTTTCAGAAAATAATACCTTAAACAGTCCCGCCGCTGATGGGCAGAACGACCGCAAGCTGGCGCCAACTCTCATCTTGGAATAGGATTGCATCTGAGAACCAAAGAAAAAACAAAACAAAACGTAGACCCCCCACAGATCTTCGAGAGAGGATGAGAGGGTAACACAAACCGTAGGGAGTACCCAAGCATGTGTCAGGTTGGCATCAGTGTGAGAATGTCTTGGCAAGCTCTCGGCTCTCTCCCCTCCCACCTCGGCTCACACACAAACACACTGTTGCCCTGCTTGGAACACATGGTACATCAGCAGCGGCATCTGGCCACGCTGACTCCTGGCAGCTGCGCTTCGTCTTCGCCAGTTGGGCGTCTTGGCACTGCCACTTCATCAACTACCTGTGGCTCCTCCTGGGTAAAAAGGCGAGCAATGAATTATTCCAAGGCTGCAGCTGCAAACTTGACTTTCATCCAAGAGTTTCACTGTAAACATATGAGCGCTTCAGTGAACACATGCCACCCACATACTGATGCGCAGTTGACAACATGGCTTGTGTTTTGCACAATATGATGTGATGCCGTCATGTTACGCCTGGGGTGTTTTATGATGCAAAAGAGCTTCTCTTTGATGACCCTACAGTTATAAAGTGAGCTGCAAAGAAAAAAATCTTTCAGGATTTGATGTATTTACAAAACTGATTTGAGTCTTTGAAGCAGTTCAAAAATGATCAAAGTTCAAAATGGATCTTTATTTGGACCTTATGACTTTCAAACCAACCAAGAGGTCGACTCATGGGACAGAGACCATTATCGAAATTAACAAATGTATGGAAAACCTGTAAGCATTGAAATTACATCCTTGTCGCTTTTCTGAACTTTTCCTGTGTACATTTTTGACCAGTGCTTCCAAAGACAGCTGGAAGATACCAACATCTCTGTCTGGACTATTTATTCACTCTGATTTTTCTTGCACAGCCACCATCAGATGAAAGGGTTCAAAGATCAACGTTCGATTCTGAAATCAACCCTGTTCAGTTTATCTAGAAGCAAAAAATTCTGGCTGCAGCTATTGGTAGACTATTGTATGTTTTTGTTCATACAAGAAGCGAAATAAGAAATGTTTTAAAGAATGAAAGTTTTAAATTGGTTTCTGTATTTTTCATACTTGGCTTTCAGTGTCTTGAGAACTGCATGATGTAATCTGATTTCACAAATTACTGTCTTTCCAGCCTCATTTTATTAGAAAATTCGGTTGTTTTAGCTGCACCAATGTTCTGACATCATCTGCCACTCACATTCACACCTAGATTTTTTTTCTATGGGTGTTAGTCACATGATGGCTACCCAGGGGGGAGTGCCCTCCCCCTCATCTGTGTCAGTCTGACCCATTTTAGCCTTCGGCCATGTCCAACTGTTCTATGCCCCAAACATATGTGAGGTTGCAGGGGGATAAGCAAACCTTCGCCATACGGGACCTGCAGACACACACTGCTGATACATGACTGGACCCCGGCTTTCTGTGTGTGACCTTTCCAAAGCACCTCTTCAATTGAGTGCATTTTTAAGTGTTGTACATGCGGTTATCAGCACAAATGAAATGAATCTTCTTTGCTGACTTCTTTAATTTCTTTAATTTTCTGCTTTGTCTTTTGTATTAAAAACTGAGGCCGACCTTTCCTTTGTGTCTCAGCCAAAACCTGCCCCAGGCTCTTGATTTGTTTGTCAGACTGACTTTGCTTTCTTTTTTTTAAATTATAACTTGAGCCAGTGAGGGCAGGATTGGCCTGTCAGATGATAACTGGGGTATTTTCAAAATGGTCCATGTTGGCAGATGAGATGGTTTCATTGCACAGAGCCTAGAGCCACTGGGGACGCAGGGGTGTGAGGCACATATGGGCAAACAGTCTGCTGATGAGCTGCTTACATGAGCCTCTCATCATGGCCTCAGAGAGTTGTCTCCACCAGAGGATTTGGAAGAGCTGCGTGTTGGAGGAAGATGTTTAGATGTAAATGTTCTTCCTTCTTCTTTTTTTTTTAAAAAGAAAAGGTTCAAATCAAATGTGGGCAATGTTTAGAAACAAAACTATGAAAATGAAACCTGTTTGTTAATATGACAATAGTTTCTTTAAATATTATATGCGAACAAAGAGTAAAAATAAGATGGATTTATTTATTTAACTTAAATAAATCACCTCTAACTTCTTGGCCTATTGACTGTGACAAAATACAAAATGCTCTAGCATTTTTTTTGATGGCTTTCCATTAAAGCCTTATTGATTCTCTTTTTTCCCCTTTAACTTCAATATGTAAGGATGGAAACTGTTCGGCTTGGTGGGCAGTGATGCAGGCCTTCCGTCTTCAGTCAAGGCCAACGCTCTAATCTGTTTTAGCAAAAAAATCTCGCCAATAAATAGATCTCCTTCAAAAATACATATCAGTCATATCCTTGCACAATAAAGTTAGCGTTTTAACTGCAATAGTAACTCCCAAAGATGCAAAATGCTTAAGTTTACTGCAAACTTCAAAGCAGCGGCAAAAGAATTCTGCAAAAACTGTGTAAAAATATCAGTGTTTCCCAAAAGCTCTAAGAGGGCACTGCTGTTTCAGGTTCTTACCAATGACAAGGCTTTTCTGTGTGAGAGCAATAATAATAATAATAATAATAAAAAAAAAAAAATAATAATAATAATAATAATAATAATAATCTATATGCATCCTTTCTGTGCAATTTTTGAAAACTTTATTCAGACCTGGCCAGCCATCTGTCTTGGTCCATCTTCAACAAACAGTCAGCCATGTACACACACACACACACTCACAGGCACACATGCACTTACCCTTGGCCAACACACACGGGTTGATAAACACACACACAGTGAAGCTGCCAGGCTGCTTGGGTGGTGTGCTGTTCACTGGGAGACAGTGCCATATGCTGTCTAGCATCCCAGGGAGGGCAGAGCCTGCTGCTCTGCTGTTGTCCTGACTCTCAGGGAAACCCAGTGCACTGCAGCACCTCATTTACTGCTAGTCCGCACACTTACCTTAGTGTGTTTACGCACCCTTTGGATTTTATGACAAGGTAGATTTCAGTATTGATGATGCTTTTGTAGGGAGACCAGTCAATGTACACACTTAAGCTTTTCTCAAAACGAACTATGATTCACAGAAAAATAAAACCCCTTTAAATGCTGCAAAATATGATCAAATGAGTTTGATTATTAATCTAATGAATATGAGTCCTTGGAACTGCACTGCATTTGCCCTGGAAATGGTTGTAGTATATTGAAATAAATGGTTTTAAAATGGGTTTGACTCTGAATAAACAGATTGTTTTTACCGTAATAAACTGAAATGTGATCTACCTACAGTGAAACTTATTTATCTTTACTGTAAAGTGTCCTGAGGTTAGTTAAGCTGCAAACTGGGACCAAAACTGACAGTGACAAAAACAAGGAAGGTTGAAAAAGTCCAAAGCATTACACCAAATAACTATTTGTCTCAACGAAACACCTTTTGAAATAAACAAATCAAAAAAATCATTTGTAGACTCATTATTTGTAACATAAGGCCAATAAGTCATTTCATTTTAATTCTTTGATGGATAGTTTATGATTATTTGAAGTACACTTCAGTATATAAAGTATCAGTGATCAGCAATGGAAAATGTCAGAACAATCTCTGTTTATAGAATCTACTAACTTTGACTGATCCAATCCGAAGTTGAACTGGCATCAGCAGCAACAATAAGACATCACTTTTTCATGTTTATGTGCGTTACTATAAAGGCATCAAGAATTTTGTCCATCAAAATCTGTCGATACGTTCCATAGATGGCATATGAGCTGAGCTCTGTTGCAGCTCATGTTAAAAATGTATTGCAAAATCAAAGATTGAAGCACTTGCAGTTTGCAGAAGCTAGGAATGCAAAGTGTTGCAGTTTTAAAATCCCAAGCAATATATCATTTAAACCAAAACGACTTAAATACATCTGCACTGGAACAGGTCTGAGTTTCTCTAACTCCCCTGAGAGATTTTCTCCAAACCGTAATTGAGCTCTGTCTGATATATACTAATGGAATGATACTGCATGCTCAACAGTATCCGACATAACGCTAGAATAAACCACCCACAATATGCTTGCACTGTAAACTGTTGTAGTGATATATTCAAACGTAATTAGACCCAGCTCATGGAGGACTCGCTTGTGCCTCTGGACATCTGCAAGTGAAAAATGCTTACAAACCTTTAAAATGTCGTTGTTCTGTCTTACCATGAGAAAGAACTTGACTTTTTGGTTCTTATGTTTTAGAGAAGAGACAGACGGGAAAGACGGAGCATTGACATCAGAGTGCAAAGTACTGGAAAGAGTTTGTTTAGATATCTCTGGGTGTCAGAGCAGATGGGTGTATTGGTTAAAAAGAAGAGCGAGTGGGTTTCGGCGTGTGTCTTTGCATTGACTTGAGGGGTAAAAGACGCGTGTTCGGAATGTATCTTATCTGTGTGTTCATTACTACTTTGCATTTCAGGCAGAGAGCTTGGGTGCTCCACTAAATCGCAGGAAGGATTGTTAGACACGCGTGTTATTAATTTTTTCAGCGTCCCTGTGGCGTCTGTATGAATCTTAATGCTGCTGACTGGGCTGGAGCTCTATCGACTTTCTTTAAAATATGAAGAAGCTTTGCTGGAAGCGCCTGGGGTCATTAGCTGAAGAGTAGGCGCAAATCCCTCACCGAGGCTGCTCTGGCTTCGCCATGTTAAATGTGCTCTTAAAATATTCATAATCATACTCCTGCCTGCACTCACTAACACACACCGACACGCTTGCACGCACACACAAATGCACACAGACAATGCACCAGGGACATAAGAGGATCAATATTAAAATGTATTCCTGTTTTGGTGTGCGGTTAATTAGCTGCGGTTCCTTTAAACCATGAAGTTTGAGAACAGATTAACAGTATCTTTTGTGGACAAGACAATATTTACTTTTGGCATGTATGAGATGCATATTACAAGAAGTTGATATAAAAAACTGAAAGTGGTGCATCTTTAATACCTTTTTACCAATGAATGGTAGATAACAGGACAACTTGCTTATGTTTTTGTTAGACATAGTAACTTCTGCTGCTGAGTGCTCCACTTACTTGCATATTTTTATGTTTATTTATCGCTTCCAATTTGCATCAAATTAGCATAAAATATATACAAACTGGGACAAATGAAATGCTGAATTTACACATTTTACTGTTAGCTGAGCTGGCATCTGTATTCTCTTATTTAATTAGATCTGAAAAATTTAATGGTTGTTTATTTTTAAGTAGTTAAATATTAGTAGTTAAAAACAGATCTATTTCTCTCTGGATGGAAATTAATTGGATTTGATCAGAGTAAAGTAAAAAAACAAAAAACAAAACAAAACAAAGATGGCTTGCTCCCATGCCAGCTTTTTTTTTTTTTAAATATGAAAAAACCTAATACTTATGAGTTAGTAATATGAGCTCTTATTTATACCGTGCGAGAAAATTAAATTTTTGGAAATATTTTTGAAACAATGTTAAAACTTTGTTGGCTGGGTGAAGCCATTTATTATTAAAACAATTGTTTCTTCTAATCAGATTATAATCACAACAAAAACCACCAAAATTTTCAACATCAATTATATGAATGTATGAGTACATCTGTATATTTTGGGTTTTTTCTTTAGTGATTTCAGCTTTAAACTACTTTTCTAAGTTATAATCTTCCCACATTATTTTTCAATCAACAAAATAAGATATAGCTGTTTTTTTTTTTTGAAGCATTATTTATAGATTTTAACAGAAGAACAAGAAACATACATATGTACACTTACAAAAACCAAAAGCACAGAAGAAAAAGGAAACATACATACATACATTCATACACTTACAAATACTTAGAACATAAACCTATACCAGAGAAAAACCCAAAGAGCATATACACAGGGTAGACTATAATAATAATAATTAAAAAAAAAAAAAAAAAAAAAAAAAAAAACGAGGGGGTAAGGGGGGGCTGCAGCAGACCCTCGATTGACCAACTGTAAACATCAATTTGTCTTACCATATGGCCTTATAGCCATCCATCTTTCCATCCATCAAGTTGGATGTCATTTTGGCACAGCCAAGTGTAAAAGACAGACCAGACCACCCAAAATTTATCAAGCTTATTCTTAGTAAAGTAACTGATTTTCTCAAGTGCAAAGTAGAACGTAATTTGTGTGGTCCATTGTGAAATTCCACATAATTTCCTTTTCTTCCAAGAGAGTGCAATGCAACGTTTAGCTTCCAAAAAGGAGACATTAAGTAAGGATCTCAAGTTGTTTGGCATAACAAAGTCCTCAGGATAAATATTCAAGATGCACATTTTAGGATCCAAAGGAACCTTTTTACCAATCATCTGACCTATCACAATCAATACCTCTTTCCAAAATGCTAACACTCGAGGACACGCCCACATACAATGAAATAAAGAACCTTTTTGGGAAGTACATTTAATGCAAGTATCAGGAATGTTAGGATTAAAATTATGCAATTTAGCTGGAGTGATGTATTGCCTAGTCAGCCATGTATTGTAATAATTTGGAATTTATGTTAGCAGATTGTGTGTGAATCGAAGTGCAAGCTAATGACCATTCCTCACTCGATAAGTCTCTCCAAGTCCACTTCCCATGCTTTTAGGATATTAGTCGAAGATTCCTTACAGTTGTCAACCAACAAGGAATAAATTAGAGACACCTGTCCTCTGCCATATAGGTGGCTGATGATAATGTCTTCTAATGAAGACAAAGAGGGCAGATCAAGGTTATTTTGTTGCTTGGATAAAATGAAATTCCGAACTTGAAGATATTTATAGAAATGTTTACTAGGAATGTCATGTTTGTTTTTAAGTTCGAATGACATAAATACTCTCCCTATAAAAAGATCAGATATCTTAGCTAACCCTTAGCAGACCAGAGTTTAAAACCTGGGTCAGTTCTACCTGGACCAAAGTCCCTGTTTCCAAAGATGGGTGAGAACTGGGATAGCTGTTGCTTTACTCCCAAATAATCAAGTACCTTTTGCCAGACCAGCATTGTATTTTTCAGAAAAGGATTTTTTATTTGTTTAATAAGTTTTTTCCTGTCTGATGAGTACAAGTATAAGTTTATAGGAATAGAGATATGCTGGGACTCCATTGTAACCCACGCTGGGGGCTCTTTGGATATAAAGTAAAACATAGCTGCTCTGATCTGGGCTGCCCAGAAATACCATAATAAATTTGGTAATTGTAAACCACCCCTGTCATAAGGTAGATATAAAAGGGACAGCCTCACTCTAGGACGCTTACCGTTCCAGATGAAGTTGGAAAAAGTTTTATTTATCTCCTTAAAAAAGGAGAGGGGAGGGGAAAGTGGAACTGATTGGAAAACGTATAAAAACTTTGGCAATATTGTCATTTTTATGATATTGACACGGCCTATTAAGGAAATGGGTAGTCTGGACCATCTTTCTATTAATTGCATAACTGATTCTGTAAGGCGATTATAATTAGTTGGAATGATATCCTGTATTGTGGGGGTAACTTTAACACCTAGATAGGTAAATCCCTGTTTAGACGCTACATATGGAGTTGAAATTGGGGGATTGAGACGTTCTTTTTCTGATAGGTACAGTATTTCAGATTTAGCATCATTACCTTATAACCTGAAAAAATTCCAAAAGAATTAATTAAATTATTTATTGCGGGCACAGTGTTACCCAGCTTAGAGCAAAACAGGATTATGTCGTCTGCATAAAAAGCCACACGGTGTTCTAAGCTCCCTAATCTTATACCGGTTATTTTATCGTGTTTGCGAATTGCCATTGCTAAAGGTTCGATGGCCAATGTGAACAACAGAGGAGAAAGGGGGCAGCCCTGCCTTGTTCCACGTTTCAATTTAAAGGGAGATGAAGTTAGACCATTGGTTAAAATTTCAGCTTGTGGGTTAGAATAAATAAGTTTTACCCAGTTAAGAAATTTCCCTCCTATGCCAAAGCGTTCCATAACATCAAACATATATTGCCATTCTATCCTGTCAAAGGTCTTCTCTGCATCCAGCGACAGGATGGCGGTGTCTGGAACTTCAGATTTCTCAAAAATTACATTAAACACTCTTCTGATGTTGTGAAAACCCTGTCTTCCTTGTACAAAACCATTTTGATCGGGGTGAATCAACATGGGTAAAAGTGGCTCCAACTTCCTTGCTAACACTTTACACAGAATTTTTACATCATTATTAATAAGCGATATTGGCCTATATGAGCTACATTGAGTTGCAGGTTTACCTGACTTCAGGAGTAGGGAAATGGTTGCTGTATTAAGTAAGGGAGGAAGAGATCCTTTACTAAAGGATTCCAGATACATGTCAAGCATAGGAGGTATCAGTTTTGGATTGAAATTTTATATATTTCAATTGGGATTCCATCAGGCCCTGGGCTTTTACCCCTTTCAAACCAGATATAGCCTCAGATAATAATTGTGCATTGAGCTCAAAATCAAGTGAGTTTAAGGATTCACTATCTAGGGGAGTAAATTCTAAAGAATCCAAGAAAACAGTTTGTGCATGGGGAGCTAGGTCTGAGTAGTCTGAGCTATACAAATTGTAGTAAAATTTTGAAAACGTGCTGTTTATTTCTTTTGGGTCAGAAGTAAACCCTCCTTCAGCTGTTTGAATTGAGTTTATTGCTTTATCTGTTTGTTCCTGTTTGATACGCCAAGCCAACAATTTACTAGCCTTCTCACCTTGTTCAAAATATGATTGTTTCAGTCTCATTAAACTTTTAATTGCTTTATTTGTAGACAGCATGTTGTATTAGCTCTTAACCTAAGAAGTTCTGTGTTTAATTGGGTTGAAGGATTATGAAACAGTTGTATTTCTGTGCTTTTAATAGATCTATCTAGTTGTTCCAATTCTTGTTTGTTAGTTTTATGCTTGAAGCTGGTAAAACTGATCATTTGGCCTCTTAAGAATGCCTTAAAGGTCTCCCATCTCACCGTAGCAGAGGTTTGATGAGTGTTCAATTCAAAATACATATCTATTTTTGTTCCAATAAATTGTATGAAATCTGGTCACTAAGCCAAAATGATTGTAGACGCCATTTAGATGAAAAGGAAAGGTTAGGAACCCTAAGACAGAATGACACCGGAGCGTGATCAGATATTACTATGCTGTCATGCCAACTATTAGTAATGTGTGGAACTAGATCAGCTGAGACTAAATAGTAATCGATTCTTGAAAATGTTTGGCAAGTACCAGAATAACATGAGAAAGAAAACTAGATATAGCTGTTTTGAAACACAATTTAGAGATGTGTTTTCCTTTTAAGAAGGAGTATCGGCCTTCATGTCACACGACCACAGCATTCACACACTAATTTCTCCACATGGATAACCACATTTTAGACTAACATCGACACAAAACACAGTCAAAAACTACCAGCTACATTCTCACCCACAGGGAAACAATCACACACGCCATCTCATAGCAACATAATTTTATTTTGCTGCTTTCCAGATACATTGTGTTATAACGCACAAAGAAGGTAGAAAATAATGTAATGCTGAAGAACCAACACTTTTTGTAGATTATCGTGTCATATTTTTTGCACTGATCAATCATTCATCGCTGCATAAACTCACTCAATCTTTTATCACATACTGACTAAGTGAATGTAACACGCACTCTGATGAAGATATGAATGTTTCCACTCTGAAATACAACTCATTGTTCAAATTAAATCCATTTCATACACGCTTAATATTTTTCATTTGATTCTCAAGGCATCCACTTTATATGATTTTGAGGTTGTGGCTTCAGTGCCTTGAGAAAATATTCACATTATCTGAAGTTTCATGCTTTGTTTTGGCATTACCATCGACTTTTTGTTTTATTAAAATTTTATGCAAGAGACCATTATAATTTACTGCTGAATAGTGACATGGCAGGAGAATAGTTTCTGACATTTATTAATTAATTAATTAATTTTACAAATTAAGATGTATAAAAGTAGGACTTGCATTTGTAAGCAGCTTGCTTTCCTCAGATTCCACTAAATAAAACCAAATCCTAACACCTGTCTTAAAATGTTACCTTATTAGCAAATTGAGTGGACCTGTGTGCAATTTTATCTCAGGATAAATGGAGTTGTTTTGCATAAAGACTCTGTGACATTAATGAAAACCAGTGACAAAGGGTGGACATGGAGGCCATGCACAAGACATACAGATGTTAAACTTGGGCTTAGGAGCCAATGTTGGAAGAGACTGTGAATAAGACGCCTAATAAGAAACTGAAAGAAGCTCATCCTCTGAAAGGCAGCTGCAAAAAGCTCCCAATAGTTTGACACAAGCCTGGGACACAATAAACATGTGAAAAAAATTATTCTGGTAAGAAGAGACGAAAAATGTAACTTTTGCCTGCTATCCAAAAAACTGGGAAGTAAAAAAAAAATTACTTGAAAGTTCACCTGGGACATGCTATCCCTACCTGAAACACGGTGATGTCAGCATCATGCTGTAAAAAAATCAATTCAAACCAATCATGCACACATTCCTAATGCTTATCTTCTAATGTCACCAGAAAACAGCATCTATGCTTTTTTTCACAAGAAGCTGAACAAAAAAGAGCCGTAAATATTTGTACAACAGAATGATCTTATTTGAAATATGCATCAGTTGAACATAATCTCTGTGACAAAAGTTATTTTTACCACCAATGTGCTTTGAACAGGGGTTAAGTTACAGCAGCTCAGAGGACTCCAACATGTCTGGGACAGGTGCTGTGATGGAGACGGTGCCTAAACAACCATGTTTGCTACAGAAAAGAGACAGCTTGCCTAATTGATGCCTGCTTGTGTGGCACGTGGCCGGACAATAGATCAGGCTTGGCAGATGTAGAGGGGTGGGACTTGATTATGTCCTCGTGAAAGTCACTGAGATCTATCGTAAAAGAACAGCAGACTTTGGCAAGTAAATTAGTAAATCAGTGTCCATTTTAAATTATTCAATAATAATAATAAGACATAAAATATTAAGCTGACATTTACATACATATAAACAACAGAGAGATGCTTTATTAATTTATGGTTGAATCATTGTTTTTATTTATAAGTAATGGCAAAGAATGAGACAATCAGATTCTTCATATTTACCGCTCTACAGTAATTCTATCTTGGTGGGCTTCCTCAAAGTTTAATTTCCTTATTTCATTATCATAATTTACTATATAACTCTGAGTAGAAATTACAGCTCTACAATAAATTGTCCAAATTCAAATGTTGAAATTGGTTAAGTGTATGGCATCATTTATTAATTTACAGTACATCATAATTATATCACTATGATATGATATGAAATCTATCACAACATGCATTGATTACAGTCACAATAAAACCATTCTTGTTTCCATATATTTCTCATATCTCAAAACAAAAGAGATCAAACTTCTAATATTTAAGCTAACCTGTCAAGACTATATGTGCCTTGTTTTGGGCATCTAATCTTGATGCTTTACTGAATTGATCGTGCCAGGCTGCTCTGGGCTTTTGGGAAATTTAGCAACCCTATGGAGAAGTTCTGTATAAAGCATGTTTAATCTACTACCAAGAAATCATTCTGCTTCACAAATATCAAAGGGATGGCCCAGTACTAACATTACTTTGAGAAGAATTGGAGTAAATATGATTGAGCCACCTATCTGACCTCTTGGGGACACTCATCGACTGTGCATAGAGCAAAGTGGTTAGGCAAATATTGTGATAAGAGATTGTGACAGCAGCACATAATTTCATCACACTGTGCAAACAACATGTGCAACAGTTTGATCATAAATAAAAACACTTCATCTCTGCATGACAAGTCTTGACAGGTCACTAAGTTTAATTTATTTCTTTTGAGAAAAGTAAACAGCTATTTTGGGGGTTGCAATAGGAGTCGTGAACTAGTGACTATATTTGACTATATTTTTCTGTTCGGATCTTCGGCAGCTGGAAAAATGAGGCTGTGAAGACCCGTCCATACAAAGCTCACATAAAAACAATTAGATTCTACGTTTGAGAGGCATTATTGTAGAAACAGAAATGTTTGTCCTAAATACCTTTCAGTTCACAGCAGACGTTCACTCCAGAGTGGTTTATTGTTTTATTCTGTCACAATGAGTAAATAAAATAAAATAAACCTGATTCACTTCTGTAGTAGTGAGTATGGAACAAATGAGACACTTAGTACTTTATTCGAAGTCTGACTGATGATGTAGTTAACATTTGAGTATTTACTGTACTTAAACATTAAAGCAGTGGAAATAAGAGGATTTTCTTATGGGAGGAACATTTAACTTTCTCCAAGGAAGGGCTTAATCAAAGTCTTACTCATGATACCACCCTTTCAGTGTTACATATTGATCTGCGTGCAGCTTAATGTTGGTCTTTACGGCTACATTGTGGTTAGACAAGCCAGTAGGAAAACTACTTACTGCAGCCCAACCTTACAAGTGAGTCAATCCATTAAGTGAGTATTGAAATTGTGGTCACTCTCCACAATGCCTGGTCATTATATATGACTACAAATTGAATTATTCACAATGCAATTCAGTTATAAGGGGCATGTAAAAAAACAGATGAAGATTAATGTGTTCCTGAGCCCACAATGCATCACATCCATACATTAACATCAAACTGGGAATCATGACATGAGGCTATTGTTGCAGACTTTTACATAACAGTAAAAAAGCTTTGTGTGTGTGTGTGTGTGTGTATGCGTGTGCGTGTGTGTGTGTGTGTGTGTGCTTATGAGGAAGTGGTTGCTGTGTGACTTGGCCCCCCATCAGATTTTCTAAAGCACTGTGAAATCAGAAATTTAACGCTTTGCTGTCATGAAGGTGTCCCGCCCGATACGTCTTCCTGTCCTGTAATTGTTTGTTTATTGGACCTTGCTTAAAAAGCAATAATCTGAAGGTCTCTGTGAGCCCTGGGTGGCAGCCTTCATGCTGTGTGGGGGTTACAAGATGTCAATTAGCAAAAGTGAAAAGATAACAAACCATAAAGCAAGAAAATAGAACAGAGTCTGTGAAAAACACATGCAACATTTAAGCATTTGTACAATCTTAATGCATAAATTTTCTGCTTTGTTAGTCTCCTGTTAGGGGGCAGTTCATGCTGACCTTAACAGCCGTAAATAGGTGATGGGTTAGTGGCAGCACAGTCCACAGCAACATCGGCTGACCACAGGGGTCACAACCAAAGTGACCTTTTAACCTTTTACTTCTGGGCTCCATTGTCCACTTTCACTCTGGTCCATTTGCTCTTCAATGCCCCTCCTTTGTTCAGACTAATTCACAACACGGGCAAACAGTGGGAGAAACATGGCGAGGCATAACGTTTCGGATAATGGGATGACAAGCAGAGGAGACATTAAAGACCAGAGCAAAAGGATGAGGCAATTTAGCAATTCAGGAAGAGACTGAGGAAGGGGCTAACTGAGGTCAGGAACAGCCGGGGTGTGAAGGAAACTGAGAGGGAGGAGTTACTCCAACTCTTACTGAAAACTCAAGGTTATGAAGAATTAAGTAGGAAGTGGGTCAAGTTGGTCTTACCTATTACGAAACAGAATCACAGATAGATAGATAGATAGATAGATAGATAGATAGATAGATAGATAGATAGATAGATAGATAGATAGATAGATAGATAGATAGATAGATAGATAGATAGATAGATAGATAGATAGATAGATAGATAGATAGATAGATAGATAGATAGATAGATAGATAGATAGATAGATAGATAGATAGATAGATAGATAGATAGATAGATAGATAGATAGATAGATAGATAGATAGATAGATAGATAGATAGATAGATAGATAGATAGATAGATAGATAGATAGATAGATAGATAGATAGATAGAGCTGTGGCTCTGAGAGCAGGTGTGAAAGGAGACTAATTTAGTCATACACTTGTGGCCCTAATAAGACCTCTTTCATGAACACACACATCGTTTCACACCCTCTGACATGGTACCAATCATCTGTTCTCATTGCCCAGACTACTTCAGCCCGTCTCTGTGTGTGTGTGTGTGTGTGTGTGTGTGTACCCAGGTATACCTGCCATATGGACTCAAACGCCTGTCAGTTGAAGGAAGAAAAAAATGCCAATGCCTTATGAATAATTCAACTTAAGCCGCAAGTTCACCTAAACTTTAGCAGATCGCTCACAGCTTCTGACACCCTTTAGACGTCACTTTGCCTTTTGACGTTTATTCTCCCCTTCTGATTATAGAGGAAAGTAAACCCTTATTTTTTTGGAGACATTTTATCACTGAAAATATCCACATTTCACTATGATTGATTTGTTTTGTTCCAAAAATATAAAAGCACATGAAAAAGGGAGAATTTTAAAAGTTTAACTGCAAAATAATTTTAATTGTGAATTTAAGTATGGGCAGTTCAATGTTATTAACAGCTTTTGTATTTGTTTTATAATGGTAAACTGCACTGATCCTTTTTTATATCGACAAAATTTGACCATGAAAAAACTGAATGGGAATTTGGTCTGACAAACATAAAAACAGATTTTATATGAACTTGTGAATATGCATTTCAACTGTTTTGCACGTCCACTTTAATCTATTTTTTGCTTTCAAAATGTCATTTTTATAGGTAACTGAAATGGCTAGGAAAATAAAATACATGCTGACACAAATAAAGACTGCTTAAATGTTATGAAGGATGTTATGAAATTCCTGCTCAACTTTTGATCCTTCATTCCCAGAATTATAACATTAACTCAGATATCAGTTACATATTGAATTCATTTGTGATAAATAGAATCAAAAAATGCTTATGTTTTAGTACTTAGAAAAAAAAGGAAAGAAATTACAGGTTTTCCTTTCTTTTCTTTTAATAATGCTAGACAAATAAACAAACATCAACATAATCCAAAACACTTTATTTCCTGTGGTTCTAAAAAATTTTTGGCAGTCAAATTTGTTCATAAAAATGTTTCAGGTACAATCCTCCACATAGTGACTCAACTGACAGTAAACACCTGAAGTAAACTAAGTTAACAGTGTCCAGTAACAATAAAAACTAAACCACTACAAGGAGAATCCATTCATTCCTGATGTCGATCCAGAGTGGTACAATAAATGCTAATGAGCTGTTTGAAGCCTGAGCCACGTCGCAGAGCTCACACTGAGCTGAAATGTGTGAGATGAGTGTGAAATCTGATAGAGGAAACAGACAGACAGTAGGAGACTCTGCCCCCAGGCCCTGAGATCTCACCAAAGCCGATATGCAGAGCAGCGAAGGAAATGTGTCGCTACAGACTTTGTAGATGTATGTGCGTGTGTGTGAGTGGTTAGTTGAAAATGGCAGATGTCAGACCTCTCAGACCCACCCCCGCTTCAGGACCACCTGTTGGACAGGGGCCATCTGGAGGGCGGTCCGTCTCCCTGCAAAGGTCTGACCCAGCATGCTGACCAATGATACATGATCACACCACATGACAGGAAACGTGCTGAATGTCGAGTATTCATTCTTCATTCTTCGCCCCTACATCTTTCTCCTCAGCCAGCAGGTTTAAAGTCTCTGCATCCGGTTCATTTTACAAATCAAATTAAAATTATTTGTGTGATCAAAAATTTGTTACAGACGCTTACAAAAAGAGGAACCAAATAGTCATTTTCACATTTTTTTTCCAGGCTTAAGAATTGCCTAATTTTTCTCTTGACTGAAACAAATAGACCACACAGAAGTTAAATACAAAAGCCATATTAAGTCGTCTCCATCTGGGCAGCAAAACACAAGATGCATGTTGTTTGCTGTGTGGCCAGCCGAATACGCTGGGTGATATAAAAAAAAGGATGATGTTGCAAATCTAAATGGTTTTAATTTTTCATTTGCTATTTGTTGCTGATCACCAGCAGTTGTGTAGCTTAAGTAATGCAAAAATGACCTCATCATACTACACATTTACTTCGTTTTATTGTTTTATACGCTAATAGAGATTTCAAAGAAATTCACCAGCTGGAAACCAAGCATCTGATTTCCCATTTTGTCACTGAATGCAGTGTTTTAATACACTTGCCATTACAATAGCAAACTTTAAATATCGGATAAATTATGACAAACACATTTTGAGATGAACATGAATGATCTGTGACCCTCCAGGTCGTTATTATATAGTGTCTGCTTTCCCTCAAACACCTTGCAGCTAATTCGCATTATGAAAAAGATGCTTGTAATCACTTTTATCTTGTTTCTGCTGGTCTTCAAATTGTTATTTTAAAAGCTTTTTGTGAGACCTTAGAGTTAGTACATTTATACACAGTCAGTAAAATTATCTGTGCAACTGAATCCTAGTCCAGGTATTTTAACTGAGCAAAATTTTAACGATAAGGACAGTAGCCTTGCTGGTGTAACTAGGCGCCATTTCAGGGTCAAAATGTTGTGTTTTAAAGGTTTAAATTGCATAACTCCTGTATAATCACAGTCTTTTGGTGTTATTGTTTGGTGTGACATCTTGTATCTGCTCTATGTAGTTTAGTCTGTTGTTTTTTATTATGAACATTTACATTTATGGTGAGAAAATTTGTATTAAATAGATTTTTACATGTGGAAACCTGTTGAAGGAAAAACTTTTTTTGTGAAAGGGGCAGTTTATATCATATTTATTTTTTATTATTTACTTTACCTCATATTATAATATTATTCCCACATCAAAATCATACGTGGAGAATTGATTTGATTCTTTCATGCATTGTTTGAGAAATCCTTGAATCTTGCTTGTCAGTCAGTGGTGCCTAAACGCTTGCTCATACCAATTGTCACAAATTGGTACATAAATACAAACATTTATGAACAGGCTCCTGCCAAGCTGCGCCCACAATCCTCCACCAAGGCTTCCCCACTCAGCTCCCCCAGACTAGCAGGAGCAGCAATTAGCAAACACCTGGTGGGACTGTGCGCCTGCTCAGCTCATCATACAAACCATTCCTCAGTTCAGCACTCCTGAGGAGGGTTATGAACAGCGTAATGAAAAACAACTGCTTTGAAGGCAGAGTGTCAGAAAAAGTAAGAGCTCATTTAAAAGGAAGAGATTTCTAGATGTCAAATTACAAAGTCAAATTTCTTTTAAGTTGTGTTTGGTATATAAAGCATTTTTATAACAACTCTTGTTTGAGTTATATAATGGTAGCATGTGCTTGGAAAATACCTAAGTTTGAAAGCTCGGTTTATGCTCCCAGTGCGTGTTTAAAACATGGTGCTTCTGTAAATCTACACCTCGATTTCTTTGGTCGATTTCTATGTAGTTGTTCTCAATTTAAAAACACTGCTCATATTTTCTTCCATTTTGTCTTTACAACAGAATAATTTTCTATATTTCAGTGATGTTTCAGTTTGTGGATACAGCCAATAACATTTGAATGTTAAAAAAAAAACTCAAATTGCAATTTTCACCTTATGCTTAAGGTTTTTTTTTTTTTAAGTTAATTCATTTTTTACTGAATCTCACATTCAACGTTTTGCAAAGCTACCTTCCATAATAAATTGCTACAGTCTTTTACTTACCAACTCAGCTCCTGTTGCCATGTTCATGGGGGACTCTGTTGAGTTAAAAGCCCTTTTTGGCCAAGAGTCCTCTTAATATAGAATCCCTGCTGAGTAAGTTTGAATACTATTCACACGACTGTCAAAAATTGAAATCTGATGTTAGAAAAATGAATGCCTTGTGAACAATAGAGCGTTTTGAATGAATGTAGAAAATTGCCGTGGCTTGGTGTTTCATTTTGAGATTTTTGGCTTCAAAGAGAAGTGGTAAAACCAGTGAAAAGATGTAAAGAGAGGCCTTAAAAGGAAGTGTAATTACTTGGCATACATATTTTGACTTATTGCAGGTGAAGTGAATATAGAAATGGCATCTTTGTTTCACTAGTCCAGCAAATTGATGTCATGAAAACGTAAAATGTAACAAAACACTGCAACGTAAGGATCTCGATGAGGATGAAATGTGCTTCATGATACAGTCAAGCTTTTTCTTGAGGATATCCTGGATGCTTTACGTTGTCAGAAGTTTGAAATGTGTAAATTATTCAGACGAATATCAAGCAAAAGATTATGAAATAACTGACAGGTAATTTAAAAAAAAATTTATAGGATCTTCAAAAATCAGATGCTATACATAGATCAAATGTTTGCATTTCCAATGCAATTTAATTACACAATTAAACCAGAATAACATGTTTATTCAGAGAAATCTTTTCATTATTTACTGCTGTGGTTGATTATACTAACTGAATTTTAATCTTCACTACAAAAAAACAAAACAAAAAAAAAAGCATTTTGCAATCACACCAAAGATAATAACAAACTGGATGGTTCATATTACGCCAGAACCCAAAATTCAACTTTTACTAATAATTATTTCTGTTCTCGGCAAAACAGTAGGGTTTTTGATGAAGTTTATATGAAGAAGTGGAGCAATATTCAACATCTTCAGTCATGCAGCTCATCCTGAAACTAGCTGTGGTGGAGCTTTTGTTTGCCTTAAAACGGATCTTTCCTCTTTACTATTGCCCTGGACTCCTGGTTTCTTCAATAGATTATTTTTTTTCCAGCTGCCGCTGGAAAAACGCACCAACTTAGAGGTTATTAACTTAACCTCTACGTTAATATAACATGAGAGGATTCATATTTGGGTTAAAAGTCTTTGTGTTCTGGATGGAAATGTGAATACAAATACAATGACTAAACTGAA
Source organism: Poeciliopsis prolifica (assembly GCF_027474105.1). Taxonomy (NCBI): domain Eukaryota; kingdom Metazoa; phylum Chordata; class Actinopteri; order Cyprinodontiformes; family Poeciliidae; genus Poeciliopsis; species Poeciliopsis prolifica. The sequence continues at coordinate 1,354,134 of NW_026562396.1, forward strand.
CTGAACTAAACTAAACTAAACTAAACTAAACTAAACTAAACTAAACTCAGTTTTATCACTAAGATTAGTTGAACTAACCTGTATAAACCTGAATAAAATTCATCTGAGCTTTACTGAATGAATATTGTGCTCCTGTTTAATGAAATTGAAAGAATTTAAACAACTTCAAATAACTTTAAATAACCAACAATCTCTGCTCATCAAATTGAAGTGAATTTGTTTTAATTGAACTGAACTAAACCAGATTTGTTTATAAGTCTGTTGATTTAAACTTAGACTGAATTTAGAAAACATAAGGAAGCTTTTTTTTGGAACCCGGCATTCATTTGTGTTAAATCAGAGGCTTTCTGAGGTATTTAGAAAAAGATTCATTAACTTTCCATCATATCTCATTTCAAGGTGGCCATTTTTGGGAAAGAAAGTCAGTTTATGATTTTTATTTTCAAAATGAAAAATTCTTAAATTCTGCGATAACTTTTTGTCATGAATTATATCAGGCATGAATCCGGGTCTTATGTTGAAGAAGTAAAGAACACTACTATTCATAGGTTAAAGAAGGTTGATCTGCTGTCGTTTAGCCATGATCTCTGGGTGAGGTTTATGCAAATATAGCCCGGTGATGTTGAATTTGTGTCCTTCACGAATGAAGAAGTCAAATGTAGAACAAAAAAGTCAACTCCAACATGATCCCAACAAAACCCACCGTGAAACCAGAGAAAAAAACAAACAAAGGAACAACACAGCAAAGCACCAAGCAGCATGTCACACTTAGCCTGTCCCAACTTTTCTCTGACTACTTATGAAGCTGTCCATGTGTCACTTAAATGTTAGAGTGTGTCAGCATATGTCTTGGTGTGTGCCACGCCTGCGAGTGTGCTGTTCATATACATGTATTTGTATGTGTGTGTGTGGTTATGTGTACGTTATTGCTTGTCTACTTTGGGGTCATATTTGATAAGCCCTTGAGTGATGTGGCAAAATGAAGTGACAGTTTGTCAGAAAGCGGGTCATGGGGCAGTCAGTGCAGAGGCGGCCCTCTGCGCCCGTGCGCTGGGTATAATTAAGCTCTCATTACCATATCAGTCAATTATCAACAACTACTCTGGCTGCGTTCTCTCAGGAATCTACCCTTCTGGACACCAGCTCCAAAGAAGGACAGATTTTTTTTTTCTGGCTGCAGAAGTAATTATTTTTTTCCTGTCTTTCTCCCTCCTTCGCCTCATTATGATTGCTGCTGGTAAAAACAATGGCTTAGGCTTTTTTTTTTTTTGGTGTGTTATGCTGTGTTGTGTTGCTGCGGGCACCATCTGTGGTAGTGATGGGGGAAGGCACAACAATACCCATCCATATGGTCAGGGCATCAGCAGCAGGCTATCTCTGCTCATCAAGTCCTGTCATTGTCATCAGCCAGTGTGCGCATACACCAGTCCATGTTCATCTGTCACACACGTACACGCACACACACACACACACACACACACACACACGCATACGCACACGCATATGCACCGAGATGTGGGACTAATATAGCACAGACATGGCCGTATACTCATTTATGGGGGAAAGATGGGGTTGGATGAGCAGCTGTCTTGACAGACATTAAAATGCTCCAAACACCGAGCAAGTCATTTCCTCAAGGCTTCAGTTCCTCAAAAATGTTGAGCAAATCTTTGATAAAGACAATGACTTATTATGGTATTGGTAATCCGATTTTATCCACATTAATGGAATACTTTGCCACCAAACATCAATTCAAATCTGGAATCCTTGATTGGTGTTGGGAGCTTGGGGCTTTTTTAGATGTACCCATCTGCTGTCTCGCACCTTCTAATCTGCAACACAGTCAACACATACACCCAGATATACACACACACACACACACACACACACACACACACACACACACACCACACACACACACATATCCACCATAAATTGTTGTCAGTAGTTATTTTTACTAGTTTCCATGGAGCAGCATTTCTCAATATACATGCTTGTGATTCCTCCAGGTGTCATCCAGGTGTCATCATGCTGGCTCGGCTTACCAAGATTCAAAGAACATGAGAGATGCACTGGAGAGAACTGTACGGGAAAAAGAAAAGAAAACTGCTTTACACACAGACAGGAGTTGTGAGGAGATAGAGAGATATGGGTATTAGATGCAACATACTAATAAGCATGTTATTCTGAAAGAAGACGTGGGCACGGGCTTGAATGGTGAAAAAAAAATGGGATTACTTGAGAGATCCAGAAGATAGAAAAACAGAGATAGTGAGAGCGGGAATGAGGTTAAGGGAAGGACAAACCTGAAGGCATGCGAGAGCTGAGATAACCAGCTATCCCTTCGTCATCTCACTCCGTGTTTATCTCTGCCTGCCTCTCCCTGTATCTTTCCCATCTCACTGTCTTACCAAATAATAGAAACTGTGAAACAAAGCCCAGTGTGATTGCTGGTTTTAATTAGTCCTTAGAATCTATAATTAACACAGCTTCCTAACGCACAGACAAAAATCTCCCATCATTATTTGCAGAGTGGTCCCGCACTTTTGGATTGACAAAAGTTGCATTTAGTGATTATAATTAACTTAGAAAATCAATTATTTTATTCATATTTGAGTATATTTATTTAATTTAGTGTTTCAATGTACAATGCTGTTGTTCTTAAATTGTGCCCAAGATTTCAGAGGTTCGTTGTATTCTTGAAGAGGTATCTGTAATGGTTTCGGATTGTTTTTCTCTGTTTTCCTCTCTTTTGACTTTGGCTTTTCAAGCATTTCTGCTCAGTCTATGCATCTGACTAACAACACAAACACAAATGCAGACTACGCTATAAAAAATTGAGAAACACAAAAAAGACAAAGATCCAAGCCTAGAACTCTTACAAAAAGTTTTTTGAAAGAAAAAAGAAGAAGAAAAAAAAAATCTCTCGGCAAGTTTTTTTCTTTTTTGACCTCTTTCTGTGTGTTTTTTTTTTTTTTTCTCGTGCGATTGGGGAGTGAAGTCTATCTGCGGTTGCTAATGTAAGACAGATCAAAAGGATTTGGATATTGTTTAAAGGATTAACTGAACAATAGACAGGGGAGCCTGAGTCCTCTGTCTCTATTTTGCCTCAGGCAACGAATAAGACAAGCCCTACTTTCTCCTTCCTCTCCTTTCCATCTTGCCTTCTTTCCTTAATTCACCCTGTTTTTCTCCTTTGGCACCCCTCCAGGTCTGTCCCCTTCTCTGCTGCAGAGACGGACAATTTCAGGGCCTGCTTGTCCTGATTCTTGTGAACCAATCGTCCTCCATCACTATCTGCCCTCTGGTCACCTGGCTCCTCACCACAATGGAGGGGATTTGGGCTTGACAGTTTCGCCCCTGGCAAGGCAAAGACAGTCTGAGGGACAAATAAGAGGGAGGGGGGCAGGCTGAGTGGCGTGAGGGTAGTGGGGGGGTCGGCAGGTCAGGCAATCGCCTCAGTCAGTTTCAGCCTGGAGACAGCTGGAGTTCCTCTCACCTCTGTGCTTGTGGGGGGATCCGTCCAGCCGCTGACAACCAAAACCTTGACTTTAAACATGACCAGCAAGTTGGTGGTTTAACAGGGTTGTGGTTCAAATCGTAAAAATAAGAGAATCACAGCAATGAAAGAGAAGTTAATCTCTATAGATTAAAATAACACTGATTGCAAAGTTAATCCAAAACATGTTCCAATATTGAAATACAATAAAAAATTAAGTTAAAAGACGAAGCCAGAAGCACTAAACCAACACTCTTTAAACTTTACCTCTTGTGTCTGACTTTTGGAAAGTGCGGCACAAGCCCGGCAGCTGTGTTTTGCATCTTTGATTGTCTTACACATATTTCCTTTTTATCAAACCTCCTGAAAGGTATAATTATGTCGGCCCCGTTGAAATATCACCGGCGTGTTCACTCGTGTTCGTACGGTGCTCGGCACATATAATTTAATTTGAATTCATTACTCCCCCTCCTGTCAGTTAATATATTCATGACTTCCAATTCCCTCAGAGCTGTCCCACCACCTGGAGTGTCCTCCCTCATCTGTGTCACGCCTCCCCCTTCCTTCCTCCCCCGTCCTTCCTCTTCCTCGCCCTTCCTGGCCCCTATGGGATCCCTGGGGGCCCATGAAGGGGTGTTAGGGCCAGGGTCATAACGGCTGGGGTGGTTGGGGGTGGGGTGTCTCTGCTGTCATTAGGGTGCAGTGGAATGTGTTAGCAAGGACCAGCTGGGACCAGTCAGCTCCATCCCATCCCTCTCTCTGCTGGTGCTGCTGGTGTGTGTGTGTGCGTGCGTGTGTGTGTGTGTGTGGTAGTGAGATGGTGACACCTGCAAATAACAGTGATGAGGTGGCATAGATGCCTATTCACACAGCCAAACTCTGTGTTGCTCTGCAACAACACTATTTCTTGTTTTTCTGACTGAGGTGAAACCTTGAGTGACGTGAGTCTCCCAGGCCTAATATCAGCATTCAAATGTTTTATTTCCATCTTTATTTCAAGAATAATAAGAAAGAAAATGCTTTAAAGCATCAACTTTTTTTCCTTTTTGAAATCCCAGTGTTCAATGTGTGAAGGAGATCTGAATTGGAAGTGGCAAAGTCTGATTTGGTTTGGATGACTGTGAAAACACGTTCAAGTTACATTTACATGCCACTTCCTTTTCTTATCTCCCTTCAGTTTTAGGAAAAGATGCATTATTTATGCTTTGGCAAAATATTACATCATTAAATGCAAACCGAGATATCATGTTTCCTTTCACATTCAGATTTTCAGCTTCAAACTGCTCCTCTCCTTTTTTATATTCTCCATCTTTCATGTTGCACCTTTGTAGCCGACTCTCAGCCGACACTGACTGGAAATGTCCCTTATGTGTTTGGTGAATATTTTATGGTAGGGATCAGCTCAAAGTTTGATCGTTGCAGGGTGCTGCTGTTGGAGTTCAAAAGAGATGGTGGGTTTTTTTCTGACAGTCACAGAGAGAGAGAGAGAGAAGCAGAGAGAGACACACAAAGTAAGAGAGAAAGAAAAAAATGTGGCATATGAGAGGAAAACAGGGAGGGAAACAGAGCCCTGCTTAGTTCAGATTCAGCACCACTAGTTTGGTGGACAGCTCCTTAAAACTTCAGCACCACTGGAGAAAATGACAGCTTTAGATTTTATCTCACAAAATGTTTTTTTCTTTCCTCAAATTATTATTATTATTTTTTTAAATTACAGCTAAATAATATTTGAAGACACAAACATGTTCAAAAAAACAGATTTCCAAAATAAGTTTTTTTCTTTGTTTACTTTGTAGGAACATTTCATTTGAGCAAGTTTTACACTTTGAAGCTATTTCTTTACCTTTTGACCAAAACAAATGTACAAAAATAATAATAATAAAAAAAATCAAACAAAAAAAGTACTGTCTATTATTGATCTGGGATTTTTAACTCTTTACTTGCAAATTTGAGGTTTCAAACAGAGCTAAACCATATATTAAATCATCATAATTATCACATAATACATATGTATATTGCAATCACAATGCGCTTTTTGGAAATATTATCTGACAGGCCATTATGCTATTGCAGAAAAAGTTGAAACTTTGATAATATTTGACTGGGGCTCAGGATGACTCACATAGGAAGAGAAACCTGAGACACCTGAACACTTAAAACAATTGATGCAAGTTCAGAGGTTGCATTAGTGTCTGAATATCTGACATTTTTTTAAATTCATACTCTGCTTGATAGTAACATATGTCCCCAATATGATTCTGTTTTCAAAATTCCCTCCAACGGTTTTCACCCAAATTATTTTTCTAAAGTAGGATGAGAAGTGAAAACCAGAACCAAACACTGTAGGCATGCCCAGCCACTATTTACACTTTAATATTTTACTAATTTATAAACCCGTTCTTGGGAACATGGCTGCTGTTTTTGCTATTTTCTCTACGTTGGAAAACAACATCTCAATAGAAATACTCCAACAGTTCCTGACAGAGTCTATTCATCGCCAAAGGAGGAGTGGTCCAAAGAGTCATATTGTAAATGTTCATTTGCACTTTCTATAGCTTCAAGAAATCCATCTGGCTGACAAAACCTGATATAACCCAAAACCCAGAGTAGATATGGATAATTTGGGTTAACTGCATGTGTGTGTTCATGAGTGTGTGTGTCTGTCAGAGGGAGGAGTGGGGCCTTCATTATTAATCAGGGCCCTTTCCTTAGTCTGAACGCTGCTCACACTCCATCGCTTAATGACTGAAAATGAGCCGTAATTATGGGCTGTCAGTCCACTCTCTGGCACCCCCTCTGCTCCCCATCTCATGGGTCCATGTCCTCCCCTCTGCTGCACCACACCCAGCCTGCCATCACTTAATACCACCCGCTTTTCAACATTTATCTGCGCTATCCGTGCCTGCAAGACTCCTAATCCACTATTAAACCGTTCGGACGTCTTTGACATTGACGGCAATTTAGGAAAAAGATTATGAAGACGAAGGCGAGAGGCACAATTTCTTTACACAGAGGTCAGAGTGTGCATTGGAGGACTAAACATTTTCATGTTGATGCTCAGAGAAAAATATTTATTTAGGTTTAAAGAGAGAGACTAAAGCGATAACAACAATAATCTTTGGAGATTAAGTATAGATCAAGAGCAGTAACCACTGCTTCATTTAAATACACTTCCAGTTTTCTCTGCTATCTGTCCCTTGCCTCTTTTTGTCCCTCCACCTCTTCCTTCTGGAGCTGTGCACTTAAGCTCATCGTTATGCGGCGTGTGGTTAGTCAGAGCTGATGATGAATTTGTTTATGAGTGGAGGGAGCTGATTTCCCCTGAGTGGTCTCTCACTCTCTCTTTCCATTGCTCTTGTTCTTTCTCTACTTTTCTCTTGATCAGCCCAGGCAATCAAAGAAACCTTCTCTTCCTTCACCCCCATCCCTGGCCCTTCCTGCCCTGTAGGGTGCCTTGTCCGTCTGACATTCAGATTTGATTCCAGCCAATAGCGTGCTGGAGAGGTCACTGACCATTTCAGGACACAAAGAGGAATACACTTACAATTGATTTCCCATTATGCTAGATTCTTGAAATGTTTTCACATTTCTCCTAGTTTATCCCCTTTCCAAATGTTAAGTAGGTTTGATTTTTATTTATCTATTTTCTGCTGCAGCAGCTACCACACCAGGACTGGCAGTGAATGCCTTGAAGCCTGCACTCAGTCATATAAACAGGCATGCATCACAGTCAAAGAAAACCCTCATTTAAAATTGCCATGAAAAATCTCTTACATGAGTAATGCGTTGCTTGTTTAAGTCTTCTGTGTCTCTTACAAGACGGCAGGTTTAAAAATGTAGGCATGTTGACGCTACAGAAATTACAAAGCATCTTGTCTGACAGGTCCCCCTCCTGGGCCTTTCAGTATAAGCATGCTGTTTGCAATCGGGACACACACACACACACACCCACACATGCACGCACACGCCTGCATACCTCATGACTTCACACAGCCACACACAAATACACACCCTAATATCCCTGTTGGAGGTGGTGGAAGTGCCAGCTATTATCAATTAATCTTTGTTGTGTTTTTTCTCTTGCAGAGAGTGGTACCATATGGTTCGCTGTCAGCCACTGCTTTTAATTTACTCCTTGCGTCTGCTGTGAAAACAGACCAACATCCTATCTGAATTGCTGCTTGGAAAGGAGAAGTGTGTGCCATGCTGCACTGTACCTATATCGCAACTGATGCGCATGCAATAACTGACAGAAATGAAGATTTCACAATTATATGTAGTACCACAATGGCCCACTATGGTTTGGTCAGCTCTGTTCCTACACATTCTGAATTAAAACGCAGGAATTTGTAAAACTTTCTGAATGTATGTAACTGACTGATTGACCAGAGTCACATACTGAATGTTCTGCTTGAATTACATGTTTATAAATCAATATGATCACAGTGTACCACAATTCACTGCAAAATTACTTTAGAAGTGCTAAACCTTACAAGAGTTTATATATTATATTAAAATTTGACTAAATCAAGTTTGTTTATTGAGATTTTCTGATAAAAACTAATTGGACAAGACTTTAAGTGACATACCAACACAAAGTAGCTCATCATTTTAAAGAGACGGGAGCAGCCAGGATACATTATATTGATGTTTTTAAACAAAAATCTTACCAGTATGGTGTGTACTGGTTTTCAGACAATCTGTGTCAATTTAGAAGCACTTTTTGCTGCCGTTACGTCTGAAGGTCTTTTGGGTGCATTTCTAACAAGTTTTTAAATCTACAAAGAAAATCTGCTAATTCTTTATTTGCAAGAAATAGCTCACGCAATTTATCAGAACAATATATTCACAGCAAAACATTATGGGCATTCACACCTAGAGAGTGAAATTTCTGCCAGTTTCATGGAAATCTTACCAAAACTTCTCAATTTGATTTTAGTTTTGATTTTAGATTCAAAGATTTTTAAAGTTTCATTTGAAAACTGTGTTTGTTTTATTTCCTGTCATCTTTTTCTAATACTAAAATGTCTTTCATGATATGAAGAATATCATTGTGACAAAAAAGTAAAAACAAAAAAAAGAAAAAAAAATCTATCACAGGGTAATTACTTTTTAACACCACAGTATTTTGTTCAACTGGATTTTTTAACTGTATCACGAGGAATAAATGCAAATATGTGCATTGCTATCAGATTTTTATGTGCAAAAAAAATGAAGAAAACCATGTGCATTTATCTTACATTCCACCAGCGCTTCAACGATAGCAACCAAGTTTTCAGTTTTTTGCGCTGAAGAAGAAACTGAAAAAAGTGCTGTGAAAGCTGCCATTTTAACAAGGAATACTATTTCTTTCTGTCTTCAAATCCACATTTGATGCCTCCCTGTACCAGCACCGTCTTCAAAGTTAAATTAGATATCTTTTGCTTGCAAACATGGAGGATATTCAAGCCATTTTAGAGGCTGAGCAAGTCTTTTGTTTGGAACGGATGTCATTTTCTTTTGAAAGAAATCGACTTGCGTTAAATCACTGGCAGCTTATCACTGTTGGGGTAAAGATAAATTTGATTAAAGTTTTCCTACAGTGTACCGTAAAGACATATTTTGATAGTATGTCAACATGGTATTAAAAGCGCTAACACACCCATTGTTACTCAGCTGTGATGGAGAGCTCACCTTTGAGTACATTATTTGTGCACACTGATTTGTGCAGGCTGATGAAGAATTCATCAGCCTGCACAAGCTTTCTCTTATTTTAATAAAAATGGACATAAACATCAGGATAAACAGAGTTTCTTGCAAAACATTTACTTTCTTAGAGCTCATAACTTTGACCGCTGCATCTTGCACGAATGAAGTCAAATAATAATAAAATCAAAACCCTACATGACATGCGTGTTTGCCCTGGTGAGGCTTGAGGGAGGTAAGGAGGCGCATCAGGCTCCCTGCCCTTCTGTGTGTGGGAGTGAACAGGGGAGAGGTGAAGCTAGAAAGGTCTTGTCTGGTGTGGAGGAGGGTTCAGGGATGTGATGGTCTCAGGTGGAAAAGAAAATATGTGGGTTGAACTGAATGTACGGTGAATTTGTTTGTACGTCTGTGTGTTCGGATGTGATGGATGAGATCTGCTCATGTGGTTTCTTACCGTGGATATTATGGATAAATAGACAATTCATCAGGGTGTACTGGATCAGGAGATTCCTTCACTTTTACCAGTCCTATTGACTTTAAAACAGATGGGTTAGGTCTAGCGGGTGACTATGAATTCATTAGAAACACAAAACCACAAAAAGATCTTCATTGGTGTTTGTAGACATTAAATTATGCAGTTTAAATGACTGATACAAAAATCCAACCAAAAATATAATCAATCAGAACTGCACAATAGTTTAAAAAAATCAAATGAGGTTTGAGCATTAACACAAAAAAGCCCAAAACCTGAACAACCAGTGACCATAACATCTTAGGCAAGGACTCTATGTACACATTGCCAGTATATGTACATTTCAAATAAACTGTCTTTGCAACAGGTTGTTACAGTGAAAGGATAGAAAAGTATTTTTTTTTCCGCTATTACTTTCATTTAATGTGAACACTGATTCCTCTTGGAGTAGGTGCCGTGTTGTTATTGTCAAAGTTGAGGGCCTGAACAACATAAAAGAAATACAAACAAAAAAAGGATTTCCAGAGAAGTTGATGATTGAAAGTTATTTGAATCCTGAGTCTGATTAATGGGTTTTGTTTTGGTACTGGTACTTATGACAAGCCCTGTTCATGTCCTGAACAGCTGCAGTGGTAATGAAGTCTTGAAAGAGAAAATAGAAGCAGCAGCAGCTTTACGATTGGAACGGAGCCAGCCACAGAGCAGTGCTCAGGTGCTTGGTGTTGAGGGCCAATCATGGCAGGGTTGGCTCATTCTTAATGAGTGGATCTCCATGATCCAGCATCCAGGACAGGACACCTTGACCCTGATACTCTAGTCCTTATAGTAGTGGGTACCAGCTGCTCTTGCTTCCTACCTGAAATGAAAATTAAAGCAAGACACACACTGAAGTGTTTGACCTTACTGTACCTCGCACAATATTTTAAAAGCAAAACAAAGATTGAATATTTGGACGGTTGCTTTTGGGAGGTGAGGTAATAAGGGTTTCTATCTCAAAGCTCTAAATAATCAGTTTTCAATTTGTAATAACATATTTTTTAAACAAATAAAATTAGCTCCACTACCTGGAAAGGGATATGAAAAAAGATGAAGTTAAAAACAGGGCAGTAGCAGAGCCTGTGCAAGTTTCTCTGAGGTCTAATTTGGGGGGAAACCCTTTTCTGTCTTTAAAAGTTTAATCTTATATTTGACAGTTGTAAAGCTTTTGCGAGCCCAGAACAGAGGTTGCTTATCATAGGGTTAAAACAATCATAATGGATTTTGTTTCTTTTTATTAATATTGACTTCATATATTTCTTTTGTATGGAAAACAGAAGTAAATAAAATTAGTTGTTGACAGTTTTGAATACTGGAGTTTATCACAATATCTACTGTTAATGTTGAAGACAGAAATGTGATGAGCAATAATATTTTCAGAGTATGAAGCCAACTCAGCAACAGATTATTAAATTGTGAAGCTACAATGAGACATTTATTTCTCTTTTTTGTCCAAGGATGGGGCAAACTTAATGTCTCTTCACAAGCAACCACAGAAAAAAAAATGTTAACAATAAATTGTATTGTTCCTCAGATCTTTGGGAGTTTATGTTATATCAACTTTTTCAGCTTTATAGTTATCATCCTCTCATCAAAAACATACCTGGACTTTTACTTTGATTCTTTCCTGGATGCTTGAGAAATTCTTGACTTTCCTGTGGCACCCATTTGTGGTTGGCAGCAGCAATTAGCAAATACCTGACATAATGGAAAGGCATTGCTATGTCGGTAAGAGCAGAAGTTTCTTAAAGAAGTCAAAAGCCAATTTCAAAAATTCCATTTGAGAAGAGGCATTTTTATTGAGCACAATTGAAATCTGTGCAACCACAGCTTGATAAACATCATTTTTATAATGACTGAAAGTAAAATAGTTACTATAATAGAGAACTGTGTGCTGGGCAAATACATAATGCTCCCCCTTCAATGCATGTACAAATCCTGGTGGCACACTTAAATGATTCACATTCCACTTGCAGAAAAATATAATCAAAGTGCAAAAAAATGGAAACATCACAAACCATTAGCACAAAATTTAAACACAAAGTTTAACCCTGTTTGGGAATACATTTTATCAGCCTTCCATTAAAATCACGTACTTTCCTTGTGAATAGAAAACTAAAGACTGACTTAAAAGGCAAAACGTGAAAGCATTCAGACAAATAAACTGACAGATTTACAAGACTTTTTTTGTTACTTTGAAAGTCGCAGGCTGAATCACAAATTCAAATTAATTAATTTCAAGCTGCTTTGACATTTTGAAAAAAGTCGTTTTCATGGCGAGGTTTCTAAATTGACCTTGCACGTACTGTACTAGAAAAGTGATTGGTATTCTTATTCTTAAATAGGAACGTCAGGTGTTTTCTAAAGCAGAAATCCTTGAGGTGTTTCAGTGTAAGGAACTTCATTATATGAGTCAGAGTATTCTATTTCGCTCTGAAAGTTAGTAATTATTCATGAATCTGTTCTCTTTGAATAGAAGAAAAATATATGAAATTGCTAGCAAACAAAACAAATTTATTTTTTAATCACAGTTATAACATCTATAGCTGTTTGGATGCAAGCCAACACATTTTGGTTATTGTTATGACTGAGTAAAACAATAATCACTTTAATTGAAAAAACTAATCACAAAATATTTTTTTACTGCTTTCGAAAACGGTAAACATGGCAGGTGCATAAACTGAAATGCGGAGAGAGAAATTTAGCTTGACGGTGATAAAACCAGAGGAGTTGCTGCAGGTCTCCATGGGCTGCCACCTTATCGTGGTGGAGGTGTTTGAATGTCCACTGGTCCTAGGAACTATGCTGTCTGGGACATTATGCCCCTGGTCGGGTCACCCAAGACAGGTGACAACTTTGGACTTGGCGTTCCCTCACCAGGACGCGGGTCACCGGGGCCCCACTCTGGAGCCAGGCCTGGAGGGGGGTGCTCAGTGGCTGGGCTTTCACCCACGGAGCCCAGTCGTGGTTCAGTCGGGACCGATGAAGGCACGGAGAGCCGTCTTGGGGGAGAGATCGACAGGGGAACTGGGTGTCGTCTCTATACCAGGACGATGGAGGAACAGAGAGGCGACTTGATACCTGGAACGACTGAGGAGCAGAGAGGCTGAGGCACAGGGGGGCGTCATGGAGCCGAGATCAATAGTCGCATAATATCTTTAAAAGGTATGTCACCAAGTGACATTTAAAAAGGTACGTCACTTAGTGACATACCTTTTAAAGATATTATGTGCACCAGAAAAAAGTCTCGTGAAAAAGCCGGCTCTTTTTTTCTGGTGCTTCTCCAATTGGCTCAAAAGGCAGTGGACGATTATATCGTCAACGACCTCGTGCTCCATGAAGCCCAGAGCCCATCCGGCAGAACATTCACAGGTTGTCCTGAGGTCCCTAAAAACCTTTTTTGTCAGGCTAGGGACCCAGTCCACCTGGATTTCTACCGGATGGCCCTCGATGGCAGCATAGATGTTATCAACCATTCGCTCCTGTACCTCCATCAGGGAGTCAAAACACCTCCGTGTCTTGGACTCCCTGATACCTAGACACAGCAACGACTTAACAAAAAGTCGCACTGTGTCCTTGCTCTGCTCCTCTAAGGACGCCCTCAGTCCCTTGGCGCGTCTCGCTGTCATCAGTTCGTGGACGATACTGATGACAGCTCGCACCAAGGAACTGAGGCCTAAACCCGGCCGAAGAAGAGACACGGGGTCTTCTTCATCCTCCGGAGAGTGTGCTGCAGTGATGAGATGCTTCAAGAAAAGCATGTCGATCACTGCAGCACACTCTCCGTGGATGACCGTGTCGTCTCCCATCGCCCGGGCAAAGGCCTGAGAGACCTGGCTACCAAACATAACTTTTAGATCGCCATATCCGTAGCCCAGGTTCTCAGAAACGTCCTTTACCAAGTTGGAGAAAACCTCTGTCAAATATTGGACCAGGTACCTTGTCCTCTCTGTCACTCCCTCGTCCTGGTACAAATGGTCCAGGTCTAGCCAGGCCTCTTCTTGAATTTGAAAAATATATTCTTCAATCGCAGGGATAGTGTTCACATTGATTAAAAATCGCACTTCTCTTCTCAAATCCATTGTTGTACTCGATCTTCACTCTTCTACAACTGCCTTGAACCAGCTGGAGTTATTTATACCCCGTGTTACACAACAAAGCAGTATGTGACATCACAACCTATGACGTCTCAGCACAAAAATACAGGCAGCGCTGTGACGTAATGGGCCGACAAATCAAGCGTTCTGACGATCTGTGCGACCTCTTCTTTCAGTAAGGAGTAATCTAATGCGTTACTATTTCAAATGCAGTAATCAGATTAAGTTACTTATCCAAATCACTGTTCGTTACTATTTTCTTTAGTAATGTTATTTCCTCTATGCGTCTTGGGGAGCGACCGCCGTTTCTATGCAACAGTTGTCAGCAGCAACAGAAACGTAAACAATGGAGGGAGGAGAAAGACGCGCATTTTGCTGCTGGACAGTCAGGAACTCTTTTGAGTTTCTGTCAAGTCCGATTGTTCTAAGTGATTTCAGGCTTATTTATTTATTTAAGTCGCGGGTTGCGCATTTTCTCGGCTTGTTTCTAAACATGAAGTTGCTCATTTGGGCCTGGAAATAAGCAGAGACACATAATGAGACCCGGATGTTGTCTGACGTCCAGGAAGTTTTAGTTCACCATTTCTCGGATGAACAGGGAAACGTTCATCTGTCTCTCCTTGTCAATGTCAAGCAGTGACGTATCTTGCCCACCCCTAAAACTGTACGTCAGCACCCCTGAATAGGATTGCCACCCATCCTGTAAAATACAGCGTCGTCCCATATTTGGCCGTTAAATGTGCGTCCCGTATTGAACCGACACATAACTGTCCGATAGACACGCCTATAATAAACATCAACACTAATTTTGACAATAATGGCCAAAATAAAACACTGGCAATATTAAGGTCAGCTACACTGTCGTGGCGGGAGCTGAAGGACCCCTGACCCCTGGTAGCGGAACAAAGCATTTTGTTGGGAATTAGAAGATTTTAATAGGACTGTCTTACCTCCAAATGTAGCCACCCACACACTGACTTTTCCGGGAAAATATTCATCCACAGTTTGCAGCAACATGAAATAGCAAGATATAGCGAGATATTTTTATTTTGCTCACCTCGGTGCCTTGCTTTGCATTAAGCTCTTTTAAATTGTAAGTTTGCATGTTGTCATCTCAAAGACTACATGACTTTGCTGTATTACCATGCAAATGTTTAGTTCAAATAAAGATGTCGCTTTCAACACAGATTTGATCATGCTCAAAGTCAGAGATAAGAAAAAAAGCCACAAACTCTAATGATGTGGTTTATTTTGTGCACTAAATTCTGTTTTTTTGCCCCAGTTTGTTTTGTACAAGCTGGGGCTGCTGGTCTTAAAATCAAATTAGCAAAACAAATCAACCATATGATGCACAGGCTTGCTGATTGCAGCTTTTTTTTTTTTCCTCCCGTTCTTTTTATTGGCATTTTAGCCCTCCTTCCCCTGCTTTCCTCCTGAAGTTGCAGCTTTCTCGCCACGAGGGTCCCTGTGGACTAGACCAGATGTTCCAGGCAGCACACTTCCCCACTCTCTGCCTCATGGAATATTCATGGGCAACCAGGCACCATAGCACAGCAAAGCACCACGCAGACAAGAGACAGTTTACTTATTTATTTATTTCATCACCCTGATGCCTGGCTGTCTAAGGCACAATGGTTCACCATATGAGCACATCTTCTCACCTTAAAAAAACCCCTTCTTTTTTCCCTCTTTATAGTGTTTATTTTTCGGCCCCATTATTGCTCTGAATACATAAACATAGCTTTCTCTGTGTCTGTGTGTTCTTAGTCCTTCTTCTTTTTTTTAAACTGTCCTTCTCTTGCACTCTTTTTCTCTCGTCACTTTTATTTGGCAGATGGGCGGGGAATGAAGAGAGTGTTGAATAACTAATGTTGGTCGGTGAATCCTAATGGTGGTGCTTAAATACGAAGCCATTATTTACAACCTCGCCTAATGTAATAGAACACTTGAATTCTTTGTTTGGTTGGTGATTATTTGGCTAAATGCTCAGCAGTAATGCATCCTGTTTGGCTGTTAATGGCTCATTTTCCATAATGGATCGGTTGTTGTTTGGATGAAGGTTTGCAGCTCGTTATTTATCAATATCAGCATTCCCTGTGTTTCGCAAAAGTATTCCCACCCCTCGAAGTTTTCTGCATTTTGTCACATTACAATCACAAATTTTAATGTGGTTTACTGTGACAAAAAGAAAATAGTGTGCTAGTTAAGTGTAGAAATTGCGTAGATGTTATACACAAAATCTGAACAGTGTGGCATTCAGTTGAATTCGGCTTGCCTGAGTCAACACTTTGTAGAAGCATCTTTGTCTGCAGTTGCTTGTGCAAGTCTTTTAGGTTTTAAACACACGCACCAGAAATCATGAAATTCAGCATGCAGACAGACAAAAAATGTTTTTTTTTTTTGTTGTATTAAGAAATAAATAAAGTTTAGAATCACAAAAAATATAGTAATAAACAGTAATGTAAGATGGATATATTTGTGGTTAAAATAAATAAAATATATAGATATATTTTTCGTCAAAAATGATTATTTTTGCTAAATATAGATAAATAATGAATCAAGGTAATAATATGTTTCAACTAAGAACCAGGCTGAATAGATAAACTACATGAGCCCTACAAGTTTTCATGGAGTCATTTTTTTTTGTCAACCTCGGTTAAATCAGATGAGAACATCTGCAAATTAGTTTTCACGTTTTTGAACAGATCATTATTTATATTTAGGTTTGTATTATGAATATGCTGTATGACTACTATTCTGGCTATATGGATATAGCCAGAAAGTTTTAAGCCTTTTGTTCTAATGAAATCTAAGTCATTTTTAACCTCTAACAATTTTTTTTTTGTGCAGGATTTTCTTCTTTTTTTTAGCTCACATTCATGGATCTTTGAGGCTTCTCTGTCCCTACTGAAGAAATTAAGTCTTGATGCTGGGTTAGGGTGTCACCACGATGTGAACTGTTAGCATGCTGCTACACACTACATGCAAGTTGACCAAAAATTTTTAATTTTCTCCGTCCCTCACTGGTTCAAATTTTAAAAATGGTTTTTAATAATTTTCTTTTACTAACTTCTTTCTTTGTAGCTCCTCTCGAGATACAACTTGTCTCTTGGCAGATCTGCTGTTTATTGCAAAATTTAAGGTATATGAATACTTTTGCTTGGGACTTCAAAATATGCCTATCTGGTCAAATAATGGCACCTGGAGAATGCAGGGATAGAAAGATTTTTTGCACCCAAAAAAGAAAAAAAAAGATCTTCAGAAGATAGGTACAGTGTCAGGAGCAGAATCTGAGAAGGAAGAGGTCCCATTGAAAGGGAAAAAAGACTAAATCTGAAGTTGCAGGAAGATTCATCTCTTTTTAGCAGAAAAGGAGGCAGCGAGGCACGATGCCAGGCGGTACCTCTGCTCCACTTGACTGCGGTCCAAAATGACAGCTGACGGCTGCGGCACAGACATCATGGACGAGCAGATGTGGCGGCAGCTTTCCAAGAGCAGCAACACTTCATTCCTCCCCTCTTACTCTGTCTTTCCCTCATTTTCTTATTTTCTTATCATCAAGGAAATACTCCCACCTCCCCATTCCTCTCTTCACATCTTCCTCCTCATCACATATTTATCCTTCCAAGAATTTTTAGCTCATCCAGACCCTCCCTCATAGCCCCCTCTCCCCTGTCCTTTGCAACAAACATTTAAAGAGGAGGTTTCTGATTAGGAAACTAACTTCCCAGACAGATCCTCTCTCAGCATTGTTCTTCTCCAGAGACTGATCATCTCTCCCAGCATGCACCTGTAGTAAAGAGGTTATTCAGCTCTCTCGCAGCTGAGGCGCAGCTGACTACTCTCTGGCCCACATCCGGCTCTATTTCCACTCCAGCTAATCAAATTGCTTTCATATAATCAGCTAATTGCTAGCTAATGTAATTTTACAATTATTACATTCTCTAAACATTTCATTTTAAACATTTGGCTACGAATGCTGCACTGACTGTCCCTCACATTTCTCTCCCTGTTTATGTGTGTGTTTATCAGCACCTGCAATCTCTCCCCATGCAGACTTTCTCCAGATTGCTTGGAACTCACTGTTTCCTGTGGTCCAGAAGAGAGTAATCTTCGCAAAGCAGTGGGAAAAGAAAAGTAGGGGACCCTCAGCGGGACGGGTGTGTCAGGAGTATAGGTCAACTGGGGCAGTTAATAATGCTGTTATCTTGGAGGCAAGCAGGAGGAAGAGGAGGGCGAAGATGTGGTAAGACAGGAGGACTGGGGAGAGCAGAGATAAAGTAAAAGCAAATAATAAAAGAGGATGAAGAAGAGGTGTTTAAAAGCAGGAAGGATGTGAAGTAGGGGCAGGAGGGAATATGCTCATGGTTCAAAAGCAGCCGTGCCCACAGAGAGGGAGCCCTGCTGGGTCTGTGCAGGGGGGTAGGGGGAGTGGAGGGGCAGGTGGAAGTCTGGAGGGCTGTGTTTGTCTGCAAGTGGCTGCTTCTTTGTGTGCAAATGCAAAGGTAGGGTTGCCATATTCAATATTCCTGTCAGGCTGGACTTAGAATACCAAAACAACCTGTCTGGGAGAATCCAGATGCTCCTGTTCCTCTTCACACCTTCCTCCCTTCCTTCCTCCTCCACTCTCCACCTCTCTCCCTTTGCTCCCTCGGCACACATATGGCGGACGATTTCAACTTGCATTTTTCTTTTTTATTATTACAAAACTGGTATGTCTTCCTAATGGGGTGTTTAAGTTGGGAGTAAAACAGTTGTTTTTGAGGGATTATCAAATGTGTTAATAGTGCAACATCTTGACTGAGAACACAGATGTTTGCTGTTGTAACAGAGACGGTTTGTACATTTTGGTCTCTGTCAGTGGTGAATGACTCGAGGTACAACTGTGGGGAGATGAAAACAGTCGCCAGGTTCGCAGTCTCTTCAGTAAAAAAAGAAAATGTCTTTGAGGTTTGTTTGGCACTTTTTTATTCTCAGCCGCAGATCTTTTATTTTATTTTTTTAAAAGAAACAATACAAATGGTGTGGCAACATTTTATGTGGATTCCTCTTTCCTGCTCCCTCTCGCATTTAGACAAACCTCATAAGATATGCTTGTAGTGTTGAGAAGAAGGCATGCTCCGCAGAACAAATGGTGTTAATTTGCCGCGCCTCTCTGAAGCTGCACATTAGAGAGAAGCCTTCAGGGAGAGAGGGAAGGGAGGGAGGGGGAGGAGGAGATATGGGGAGATGGGGGTAGCTCAGGGTGGAAGAGGGAGGTAGGGAGAGGATGGAGAGAAGAGGTGGAGGAGGAGGAGGAGGAGGCAGCAGCTGTGCTGGAATTAATGTCTGCATGCCAAATTAGAAACACCATGCATCTCCGTCAGAAATCCACCGGAAAAAAAAAAACAAGGAAGGGAATGGGAGGAAGGAGTCAGAATGAGTAGATAGATAGATAGATAGATAGATAGATAGATAGATAGATAGATAGATAGATAGATAGATAGATAGATAGATAGATAGATAGATAGATAGATAGATAGATAGATAGATAGATAGATAGATAGATAGATAGATAGATAGATAGATAGATAGATAGATAGATAGATAGATAGATAGATAGATAGATAGATAGATAGATAGATAGATAGATAGATAGATAGATAGATAGATAGATAGATAGATAGATAGATAGATAGATAGATAGATGAATGAATGTGATGGAAGACCCTCATCACAGAGGTGCGAACCTTGTGGGGGCCACTGCTCCCAGTGGTGGCCCCTGGGGACACAGCATGCATTTGATTATCAGTGAGAGGATCAATAATGAGAGTAGAGGCGCTCTCTAATGATAGCTGCAGGCCATGGGGCCAAGGGGCCTAGGGGTAGTGAGCTGGTATGACAACCCTCATAAATACAGCATAAGAGTTGAGCAAACTGAGGGTGAGCGTAACATGCAGGTCAAGTGTGTGTGTGTGTGTGTGTGTGTGTGTGTGTGTGTGTGTGTGTGTGTTTGCATGTTCTTTTGGGCCAGTACGGTTGAGAGGTATGTCAGATGAAGGACACAGAGAGCAGATGGCTGCGTTGAGCTGTACGAGCATCTCACCTCATCTCTGCCTCGTTCAGCGCGGCTAAATGCAATGTACCGCTCACTCATATCGACACCGTACAACCCCCGGAACTCCCCTGCAAAGAAAGCACACGGCGCCTTGTCCTGCTTGCCAACGATTTTGTCGCCCTGCAGTTTCCTTGTAAGCTTCCAAATTTTACACCTTTTCAAGCTGAAAACCTGGTTAAAGAAACTTTTTTTTCTTTCTTCAGATACTCTTTCAGTGCAGGTGTTTACTCAGAACTCTACATTCAGGTATTATTATCCTCCTCTGCTGCAGCAGGTCAAACAGCAGAGCCACCAAATAGGTGACAACAAGAACAACAACAACATGCTCATTAGCTCATTTCTGGATTTTTTTTTCTGCTTTTTTGTTGCTGAGCTAAATTAACCATCCCATTCTTCTTTGTGAGTCCTCTGCAGAAACAAAGCAGCTCCCCTCACCCCCCTGCTTCCAGATAGACAACACACACACTGGCTCCCTTTCCCTCCCAGCTCCTCAACCGTCCTGTCATCGTAAAAAGTGTCTCCCGTCTGACCGTGCGCCACCACCGCCTTACCTCCACACCTCACCTTCCTCTACAGCCCCCTCCTCACCCACTGCCTCCCCTACCTTACACCCCAACCCCCTTGCTCTCTGAGCAACACGCCCGCTCCCCCCCCTTCTCCTCTCCCTGCCTCCCAATCACCCCTCGGGAGGTGACATCTGCCGGGATGCGCTCGGCTGGTTCCAGATGCACCACCGCCTCCTCTACCGCCGTTGCAGCCGCCACCACCCGAGCGAGTGAGCAAGCCAGCGACACCCCAACACTCATTTCAATTCCATCACCCTCTCCCAATCATCTTGCCTCTCCCCAGTGCAACATTAACGAGCCTCTTTCATTTGAATACATAATTAGCCGCCCGAGCACTCTGCTTCACTAATTTTGAGACAAAAGGATGGAGGCGACGAGGGGGTTGGGATGGGTATTTTGAGAGTAAAGGGGGTGGGGAATGGCATGTGGGATGAAGAGGATGAGCCAAGTAATGATAACCCCTCCACCCCCCAAAAAAGCATTTTAATTTGGGAGCAAAGGGAGGAGCATTTCTTATGTTTTACTCTTTGTCTTCTTCCTGCTGGCCTCACTTTCTTTGTGATTTGTGCATTTGTGACTCTTCTGTTTGGTAATGTGGCTACATCTGCCTTGGAGTTGTTCCTCAGTCCTTCCGTTTTGTATGTGTGTCTCCAAATGACAATGCATGCATGTGAGTGAATCCATCACCAACCCTCAGGGCATGCAGCACTCCCAAGCCAAAATAAACCCCACTTACTCCTGCACAATAAATCATTCCTCTCAATGAGGTGAAGCCAGCTGAGACACCCCTTAGTGCATTACAATATCATCTCGCTACATTCAATAAACATCGCTCCTATTGCCCTCACTGTGGGTGACTTGGGTTTGCCAGAAATAATGGCCTTGAGGCTTTCACGCGAGTTTGACGACACATTCAAATAGCTGCGAACATGTGTCAGGGTTATATCATATTCCCATTTACGGTCACTTAATGAACTAGAGCTCCTTTGTGTGTTTGTGTATGTGGAAAGAAATATCGAGT
This sequence comes from Poeciliopsis prolifica, assembly GCF_027474105.1. Taxonomy (NCBI): domain Eukaryota; kingdom Metazoa; phylum Chordata; class Actinopteri; order Cyprinodontiformes; family Poeciliidae; genus Poeciliopsis; species Poeciliopsis prolifica. The sequence goes on from NW_026562396.1 coordinate 1,375,607, forward strand.
TTATTAAAGCCAACAAAGAAGGGACAAATTGAGAGAGATAGAGCTGAAACATGAAGGAGCAAATAGGAACGAAGATTGCTTCTATTTTGCATGTATCTCGCCTGCGAAAGTGACGTTGTCTCTCTTTCTTCTTGGTGCTGTGCCAGGCCTGGCCTCCTGTCAGCTGTCGGGGGAGCCAAATGACAGCTTTGATCCTATTAGGATCTGTGCCAAATCAACACTTTGCTCATTAAGGACCTGCACGCGCCAGCTAACGACGTACCCGCCTCTTCCACGCAGCTCTGTGGCCGACACCGTGTGCCAGCCAACCATGCCCTGCATGTGCCAGGTGAGCGCCGGGGCCTGGGCGAAACGCTTCGGAGAGTCAGTGCTGATTCAACACACTTCAAAGTATACAATTGCTATACAATTGAGAAGATTACCAGGCAAGAAAAGACTATTAATCTGTAAAAATTAAGAAATCTCTCTCTTAGTTCTCATGGCAGGATTTTTCTTCATTCAGTAGTCACTTCTTCAGCATTTCGTTTGTCAATCCATCCATTCATCCATCCAGTCAGTTCTATAATGGTCACTTTTTATTTGATTAATTACAGCAAACTGTGAATGCAGCGAATCGTGACTTCAAAATCTAAATATTTTTGAGTGCCTTGTTTATATTGAATATAGTTGCAAGTTATTGAGGGTTGTAGCTTCTTTCTGATGGAAGAAGAATTGTTTGCACCTGTGAATAGTTGGAAACTTAGATGTGATTTTGAGAGAAGCACATTGTTTCACCTCCTGGCATCAGAGACACCGCTGAACTGAACTGAGATAATGCTGCCAACAATTAAACATTATCCCTCTCTTGCTGTTGACTTTTTAGTTTACATTAATGTAAAATGTACTCCTACATCAGTTCTTCTGTTTTTGTTTATCCGCTCTGTCTCCTCAATTCTCCAGTCCTTACTCCAGCAGATGGCCATTTGGACTGATCCAGGTTCTGCTGGAAGTTTCTTAAAGTCAAAGGGGATATTTTCCTCTCCACTGACGGTACATGCATGCCCAGTGTGAGGAATTTCTGGGAAGTCAACAACATAGGATACAGCAGGAAGGTCAAAGCAAAAGGTTTGGAGAAGGCAGACATTTATCACAGACAGAAAAAAAAAATCTCAGTTCCATTTCATTTATCCAAAATCTTTATCTCTTGTGTGAGAATATGCATAGATTTTCACTGCTTCACTAACCTAATGAGCTGCACACACTCCTGTCAAGCTCGTCCTTGAACACACACAAAGCTGCACCAGGACACACACACCTGAGTCCACATACTTAGATGATTTAGGGTTAAATTACACAAGTCCTTTTTTTTTGTAAGGATAATTAAGCCATATTTTAGTTTCAATCAAACAAACTCTTCTCTGTCGTTCTCTGATATTTAATATTTTTTCCAACTTTCTTCGTCTTCTTCATACGGGACCTGATATTGTTTCGAAAGGGTTAAGCAGATTTTCAGCGTGTTGTCTGCTCCGCATCAACGTACATTATGTACTCCTAATTTGCATACTGCAGCGCGAGCTCAATTAAAATGAACTTTTAATTTCTTACAAGTAAATTAGTTTTGCATGTGATGCGTGCAAATGTCGGTATAATGGGTGCTTTTTTAATAGGCTCACTAGCTGAGTGCACCCGACCGACTCTTAGGATGGAAGGGAATGATGCAAAGGGACGCAGCAACCAGTGACCTCGCCTCGCACAGCCACACCCACTAACTCTTTGTGAGTCCCAGTTTTTATTGTGCCAAACGTTTACCTCACAAGCTTTTGGCTTCTCCTCTTTTTTCTTTAACTGGTTTCTTCTCTCCAACAGAGTCTAATTCAGGATTTCAATGCTTACGTCCATCTCTCATCAAGCACTTTTCCTCCCTCCATCGTGCTCCTCCCAAAGCCTAAATTCACTTGCCCCCCCCTGCTGCTCCCCTCTGGGGTGCAGAGGTGGTCTTTGTGTGCTGAGTGCTGCTGATGTCAGGGCTGCCGAACAGGTGCGCAGACAGAAAGGGTCCCGTTGTTGCCCGATCGGCGGCTTGGTAAACAAACGCTGCTGAGGTCCGTGCCACGGCGTGACGTCTCTAACACACACCAGACACGGGTATCTAACATCTCGGTTCACAGTGGAGTGGAAGGAGTGGGATGGAGTTTAAGCTGGCTGAGAGGGGGAGCGCACAAAGCTGCATTATGATGATGAAGCGACACACACCTGCAGGGGTAAGAAAGCGTCGCCGTAGTGTGACCCTTGCTGTGCCGCAGGTGCTCTCTGCGTGAGCTTCTACAGGCCAAAAAGGCAGCAGTGGGATTATCTGAGGGCCGCTGCTCTTACCACACACACGCACACACGCACACCACACACACACACACACACACACACACACACACACACACACAGATATGCAAACTTTGAGCCTTAGGCCTGAGAGGTGTTAGACTTCCACTGCTATCTTCATTCTGAATTTAGTCTTTGTTTTTGCCCATTTTTGTCCTTTTTTCGTCTATTTTTATCCATCCTTCTCGTTTTGTTTTGAGAAAATCCTCCCCTCTGGCTCCCACTCGCTCTATCTCTCCTCTCCATCTCTTTCCTCATTCCTCTCAGCTATTCTTTCTGCCCTTGCTCTCCTGACTCACCCCCCACCGCCCGTCCCGTCCTCCCTCCACCACACTGCACAGCTGTGCAGAGGCAGATTAGTGTGTTAGTACCTGTGAGGCAGAGGCACGGCAAGCTGCATGCTAAAACCCAATCAGCTAATGTTGATAAAGGAGGCGGGGTACGGACATCTGTTCACACAAAACACCAAACTCATTTGAATCACAAGATGAAATGACTTACATCTGCAGAATTGGAAAATGTCTTTTTGCCCTTCTTGTTTTAATTTGGTGGGAGGTGGGCATGCTCCAGATGCTGAGGTGACGTGCTGAGTGACAGGCGTCCAGCATGCCAGAGGAAAGCATTTAAAAGTACAACTGGGCTTGTTTCTATTCTAAAACACTTGATTTTATTCTCTAGATCAGAAAAATAAGTTTTAAAATTGTGAACATTTACTTGTTTGGATTTGTTAATTGCTGCAAATTTCTCCAGTGTGTGGGCTGAGTCTAAACATAGACTTGATTTAGTGAACCTTTCTGTAACTGACCATTGGATCTCTGTTTTCAAAATGCTCTGGATATTTGTTTTCTGTATTGAAAGGGGACAGTGGGCATACAGGTGCATGTAACTCTTCTCTTTTGAATTTAAATTAACAAAAAAATAAACTTTTAATCCCAAAAAGGTTAAAGGTGACTTCATGGAAACAATGGGGTCATCATTGCACTTGATGTTTTACTTTAATATATTTCCAATTATGGATGCCTAACCACAGTTGAGAACGTTACAGATACTCATTACGGGCATTAATCTTATGTTAATTTTGTGCTTTGAAAGATGAATTCGAATGACTTTAATAAATACAGTTTAAAAGATTTGATCTTTTCTACTCTCTCCTCTTGCAGAATTGAATGAATCCATCTGATCTGCCAGGGTTTCTGGCACAGACCCAGCTTTTAAGCACATTCCTCAAATTCTCAGCACGATTGCGGTCAGGGCTTTCCAAAAGCTTAATGTTAGCCTGCTTTATCCATTGCAAAACCCATTTTTAAGTTTGTTTGGGATCATTGTCCTGTTGGGACAGCCAGTTGTACCCAAATAAGAACAAACGAGCACAAGAAGATACAGTACGTTCATACTGGAATAAAATTAGCTGAGAGGAGTGCCTTCTAGAGAAAGTTTGTATTTTTTGTCAAGTGAGACAGTGAGTTATTTTGGCCAGGATGACAAGAAATACACAAAATCAAGAGACCCAATTTATACCTGCACAAAATAGTGCTGAAGAATCTAAATTTTATTTGTACATGACAGAGTTACATTCATATTTAGACAACAAATGACTGAAAATGCTTTTCTTATTTTCTAATTACAATGGATTCTGGATTTGATCAGAGTGTATTTAATATCTCATAGCAATCTGCTGACTCACCAGAACCAAATTAATCAAACAAATCTTTTAGATGATGCCATACAACTGAACTAAATTATACATGAGAGATAAAAATGTTTATGTTAACTCCAACTTTAATTATTTATTCATGTGGGCAAAAATGGTTTCTTCACAGATACAAACTGGAAGAAGAAAGGGACAAAATGACAACATGGAGGTATGAAATAAGAAAAAAAATCAAAAAATAGAAAAAATGGCCCAAAGCAAACCTCAGCTGTCATTATTAAAATTGTACTGTAAAGCAGGAAGAGCCAAGAAAAGCAAACAATTTAAATAAACACTCCAGCTAACAGGCCTTGTCAAATGATCTGGCTGGAATGATGGCAGAACCTTCTTGAAACAAAACGGTTGTGATTGAAATACAACCTGCTCATAAAATTTTGACGAGGTATTTGTGGGATTGCATGAATATATTTGAACAAGGACACATAGTTTAGAATGAGAGAAAATTGACAAATAAATTTCATTTGACCACCTTTGTCCATATGTTAGAACAAGGGAGTAAGAAACTGGTTAAAGTAAACTTCCAAATGAAGTTGTTGTTCTAACTAAGACTTACTTCTGTGACTGAATGTCATGGCTGATATATTTTTAGATTTCCACACTGATTCAATAACCACCAGTTGTCCTGAAAAACACTGTACAGACTTCGATGGACTGAATGTTTTCTTTCATTCTCTACGACAGAGTTGCTTTTTCAACAACTCTTCAAAGAAAAAAAAAGCTTATTTAAAAAGTCTAAAGTTGTTTTTGTGTTGTCAGCTTGCTTGATTTAATTTACAATAAAAATTGTAATAAAAATTTATAATGAACAAAAGTCTCAGAAACATTTTCAAAACATCTGCAGCCACATTTCACAACGACATCTGCTGCAACTGTAGACAAACACCCACCAGCGTACTCAGACTGCCTTCTTGAACAGGTCCGACTCATTGCACACATCAAACGGCATCATCCTGTTTGGATGACAATATTAAAAAGCAGTTTATTCTCACAACTGTCGTGACAACTGTTGATTACTTTCTGGGTGGAAAAACAATCTCAAAAAGCTGCTCAAATGAAAAACCTGAGCTAAATTAAACAAGAGACAGAATGCTTTGCTGTCACTAATTTCAAAAGTTCAGCTCATACTTGCTTGATTTAAAGTACTTTCACTGAGTGAAACCGATTCCCAAACCGATCACACATGAATGGGACGGTCACGTCCAGTTTGCAGATCCAGCTAGTAGCTTCCTAGAAAAGAAAACATTTGCGCACAACATACATCAGCATCTCCTGACCCTTCTCTCTGATTTCACATGGCTTACTACTTTATTAGTGTTTCAAGAATCAGTCTGTATGCCTTGGTGCAGGATTTCCTACATTTGTGTACGATCATTTCACTGGAACACCTGAATTAAATGATCTGGTGGCCCAATATATTTGGCAATATTGTATTTCTTCTGTGGAGGCTAGTTTTTCATATCTTTCTAGGGATGATAGACCATTGAGAACAAATATATTTCACCAGAAGTTTTAACTGCTATTCAGATATTCTACTTTGCACATTCAGAAGGAATATGTAGTAAACAGGATTTTGGTTTTCCCCAGTTCCTCCGTCCAGCTGCATGAGCCCAGACAGCTTTTAAAGGGAGACAGCTGATTCAGTTGTCTGAACCATCACAGCTGACATCTTTTGCTTTCGACTCTCTTTTTATCACAAAAGACTGGAGGAGTTCCCACATTGCTGCAGGAAGTCCAGCTTTATCTATCCACCCTCGTTACTTGTGAACAAACAACAAGGTCCTTGAACTCCTCTGCTTTTGGGTGGAGGAAACCCCTAATTGTTAGCTAAAATGGGCTGGGAGTTAAACACTGTTATCAGATAGATTGTGAAGCGACGACTCAATTCAGTCAAATCTGGCATTTTCTTGTCAGACACTGAACAGCCGCCACTGGCCTTGGTTAACAAAACAGTGACCAGATAATCCCCGTATGCTGAAAAGGTCACTTTAAAATCCATGCAAAAATCGCTCAAACTAAAATTTTGAAGATTTAAGTTGTTTAGACACCGCTGTGTTTTCCCTGAAATGTTTTTTTTTCCCCAGATGTCGTCAGTTAGCTCTTTTTTTTTTTAATTTCTCAAAAATTCTCAAAGGATGTATTTGATGCAAGAGGTGCGAAAACTATTAAGTATTCTGAAACAGCCTCACTCCAAACCATTTAAAATATCAACTTAGTGTTCGATTGTTCAAAACTGTCCACAAACCAGCCTTTAGCAAAATACAATGTCTGATCCTGCACAGTGACAGAGCCACTTCATGCCGACTGAAACTTCTAACGATGGGTTTTACATGCATGTGGAAAAAAAAGGCTGAATCTTAAATGATTAAAAGTAAGATGGTTTAAAAAAAATGTGGAGGCAGACATGTCTGGTTAGACAGCTTCTGACTGGTTGTTGAATTTATTTTGAACTGAAAATGAATAAAACCTAATGGATGAATTTTGTAGCAACTTAGTACAAGTCCTTGCAGGTTATCAGCTGAAAGCTACTTATATCGTTAAACCTGTCTGTGCCACTACTTTCTGTTGTTACTTCGCTGCTGCTTCACATTCTCACTGATGTTTTTGGAGTTTAGTTTTTGTGCTTTTCCCAATTATCTTGGCGGATTTCTATTTTCTGATGGCCTATTTATCCGAGTTGCTCCCTGTGCTCTTGCACAACCTCGAGGCATGCATATTTTTCTTTGTACATGAATGGCGATTAGCGCAACTCTGCCAATCACTATAATTTACATTAAATTCGGAATTAATTTCACACTTTTTTTTTTCTCTCCGTAATTATGTCAACAGCTGCTGTGAAGCCAAGCTGCACGCATGAATTTTAATGGGGTTTTCTTTGAAATCCCTCTGAACTTTGCAGAGAAAAACAATATTTCTCTTGCAAGCTCACATGGATTTATACTGTTAGAAGAAGAAAAAAGGCATCGTAAGTATAACATATTTAGATGTCATGAAAAGATGTGACTCAAGATGCAAATTGAAGCTCACATTTATTACTGGACTTAATAAGTAAGTGAGAGAAAATAATCTTTTATTTATTATGTCAGAACACATAATTTACTGATATCTGCAGCAAAAAGCCCTTTTTTTGTAAACTATCCCTGTATATTTAAACCCTTTATTTTCTGATATAGTCTCATAAAGTGACAATTCCTTCATCCGCTGTTTGTGTCTGTATTTCTCTTTATCTCACGTCAGTGTTAAAGCTTTAAAAAGGGCACCTGCTGGCCAAACTCCAGCACACTAATAAACCTGCTCTGAACCAGAATCACCCCCTCCCTGTCAAAATGAACATCTGATTACTTACCTCACATAGAAATAAATTGGTGCTTTTCTGTGTTTGCTTCTGTGACAGACTCATGGAGAATGGTAGAGTGAAAGAAGCAGGAATTATGAGGCAGTAAACAGTAAAAAAATAAACAAGAGAGAGAGAGAAAAAGTGATGGAGGGGTCAGGATTGTACCCGGGAAGCTCTTGTCTTCACTCAGCAGGAGCTCATGACCGGCAGCCTTACAGTTACAATGCCATTTAGGACAGACAGCAGAGGGTGGGAACCCTAAACCTATTAAAGCTCTCTGACTGGAGAGTTCTGGATTCACAGTCTTCAGCTCAACCCAAGTTTCCAGCTGAACTCATGTGAGCAGATCTAAGAGGGACTAAATAAATATTTGCATCTTATGCAGTTTGAAGCAAAAGAATAATTATATACACTATGCCTTTCACCTTGTTTAGAATATTATTCCCCTTATACATACCTGAACTGCATCTGGACACCCTGACCATTCTAGCATTGTATGACACTGATAGTTTTGTGAGAAAAACAAAAATATTATAAAAAAAAACACAAAGTGCAGCTGTTCCGTTATTCTATGCAGGCTGAAGTTTATGGTCCTGCTTTTTATGTGGGTTCAAACGTAAGATGAAGTGCACATTGTAAATGATCAAATGCTGTGACAAAGATGACATGCAAATAACATTCATTCAGCTTGCAGTGGTGTAGCTTACACTGCTATGGCAATTACTCTACATTACTCTTTGTGCCTCAACAAATAAACAACCACCTTATACACAAAAATAAACACTCACACTTAAGACACTGCTGAATGAATAAAGGTTATTATTTTATTATATTTAGTACTTCACGAGTTCATTTGTAAAGTGGACATCCTTTAACCTGGATGTCCACTATAGTGAAAAACAATAATAATAATAATGACAATACAGACCTTTGGGCACTTAAATAACTTAGAAACAACATAATATGCAGGACAAAACATTAAGATCAAAACATTAAGATCAAAACGTTAAGATCAAATCCTGATCTTAATGTTTAGAACTGCAATATTTCAATTATTGGTTGTGAAGACATATAAAATGATTTCCAGGTATAAATGAAAAGTAACAGGTTACAACGCAGTCATGTGGGCACGAACTAAGGAAATACATTGGAGAAAGAGCAAAACATCTCATGAAATATCAAAGTCGCCGTTTTGCAAATCCCTCAGAAAAATTTTGGCCTAACTGTCAATAACTCAGAATGAGTCAGAGAGATGCTGAGTTACTTTGCATTTTGTCTGTAACAAATCCAGAATGGCAAAAGAAGAAAATATGATTACACTGCTCATAATGAAAAGCAGCAATCACTTCTCTATCCACAAATTGGCACAGTCGAAGTTACCCTTAACAACTCTTGTTTTAGGCATTTTTCCTGGAGGCAGCAGCTTAATAACTTATTTTCATTGATTAAAGTTAGCTTTAATTATGATTTTGTTTTTAAATTTGTAATCACATAATTGACACATAATGCCGATATGAGTATGAGGCTGGTGAAGCTGGAGGACATGCTTTACTTTTGATGAGGATGGGAACATCTGTAGCTCCCTCAGGCTCGCGTAAGATCAAGCTATGCAGACTGGTTTTACTGCTGTTTTAGTTATGATCTCTCAATTCTGTCTTTTTTTTTTGTAATATCAGTTTTTCACACAGTCTAAGACATTGATTCGTCTTTTTTCTTTCTTTTTTTTTTATGATGCCTGCAAACTGTCCTGCTCAGATCCCTGAGGAGAACACCTGCTATTCCCAAATCTTAACACAGGTTTTCAAGATCCAGGAAATGTTTTATAAATGAGCTGTATTAATAGTTATAGGTCTGGAGAAATGATCAGCATGGTTGCGTTTTAAGCTGCCCTCTCAGCAGTTTTTGTAGGTTTGACTTTTGCATAATGTTTTGGGCTGTAGGGAATAATTATTGCAATAACTGCATTGCATGAATCACAGTTTCTGTACTCATATTTTTACCTTTTCCTCCTGAAGAAAACACATGAAGTATGTTCCTTATGAACATACTTTTAAATGTGAGAGTGGGGGGATCTTGCTGCGAGGTCAGTAGATGACACAAGGAGGTCATCTGCATCAGCGTCTTCAAAGTTGCCCGCTTCTCTTCAAGACTCAGTGGAAACCAATCAAACAAAGCATCTATTGATCAGAGAGGTTAGAAAACAGTGCTGCTGTGGCGCTGTGTGCAGAAAAAAAGCCGTAAGCCCAGTGATAATGACTGCGGCCCGCGCAGTCCTTCTCCTTTGTCTCACTGCGACTCAATCACATTGTCCTCAAACATCTCCACAGAACCTCCCGCTGCTTTCACACCCCGCGCCTCTGTCTCAGCTAAACACACGCGCACAACCGCGCACAATCACACACAATTCACCATTTTCATGTTTCTCAAAATTAGTCACACTTATTTTCACAATAATAGAGCAGCGAGAACAATGGGGCTTTCTTCTTCCTCGGTAATCAGGTTGTTGTGTTTTCACATGATCATGATCTCAATCAAAAGTCAGTGATTAAAATAAATGTATTAACAACCACAAGCCAAAGGGGAAAAAAATAACCTTGGATGATCCAAAGGATATAAACTGGCATACAAATGAGTAGCAGATCTGATGTGAGCTCTTCTGTTTAAAAGCATTATCTCTCACTGCACACAAAAGGATTATGCATGAGAAAAAGTATGAGACATAAAAAAACAGCAAAGTCAACTCACCTTTTCTCATTTTAATTTGGATTTTTCAAATTAGTTTAAGTGGAGTCATCTTAAGTTTAGCTGAAGGTTCTTGGTTTTTAGGACTTCAGATCAAATTGGCTCCATCTTAAAATAAATAATGTTTATTTTATCCCATCCCAGCCATCCTTGACAACATTATCACTTTTGCATTTTACAATTATTTTAAGAACTTTTCATAATGGGGGAATCTAAAAGCTGAAACACTTTGAGGTGTGGAGAATCTTTTGCTTGTTTTCATTTCATTATTTCTTTGTGAAAACAATAGTAACATTATTTTCTCATTTATTTTTGACAAAACATTTTTAAAAGTCAGATATTACACAATGAATTAATTGAGCCATTTGTCTAAAGGATGAAAAATCACAAAATATTTTGGAAACACAAAATTCCGATATTTTTGGTAATTTTTTTTTTCCCTATTTGAGCCTCTTGTTTGAAAGATTTATCATTAAACCACTGAAATACAAACCTCTAGTTTAGCCAGATGGTATGATTCAAAGTTTGTCTATCTATTTCAGAAAAGATTTAAAGCATAAATTACAAAATCACTGAGCCAACTGAGTTAGTTTTGGCACCTAATTAATAACCTTTTTAAATCAACTATGTCAAAACCAGACACATTAGTTCTGACTGGTTTGGGTTGCCACTGAAAGCTCTGGAGAATGGGAAAGGATTAAAAGATGGCATATTTAGAGTAAATCAATATAGTTTAAATCAAGATAACCTAAGAAAGAGAATGGTATTACAGTTCTCTGCTGTTTTTATACCTTAATCATTTGCCCTTTTTTCAGTCCTGTGCTCCTCTGTCACTTTCTCTGTGCAATTTCCAGCCTTTCTCACTTACTCACCAACCCTTCAGGTCCCCAAGCAGTCTGTGCTTTACAGTGTGAAATGTGTGTGTGCATGTGTGCGTGTGTTTCGCTGTGGTCTCCCAAATGATACCCAGCACAGCAATGGATCTAAAAGCAGTGAGTTCTTTGTTACAGACAATTAAATCCAGCACAGCTCTGAGTCTCATGTCAGACAAACAAGCACTGTTGCACAGACCTGCGCGCACATACACAGAGGACAGTGAATATACATTGTTACCACAGAAGTGAGGTTCAAATACCACTCAACCTCACTGGGGAGGCTGATGACCTTTACCACAGCAGCACAGTCTGTCCCTTTCCTTCTGTCACTCTATAGCTGCTTCCCCTTCGCCTCTCATCATCCACGTTCGCTGCACCTTATAGGCTTTCTTATCCTTCTGTCTCCCCCAGGAGTTCTGCTCCTACCCGTGTTCCACAAAATACACTCCTTTACATTTCCCCTTTAAACCTTGAGCTTCCCTGACAGCAAGGGTCCTTCCATTCATCATATATGTCACGGTCACTTTACTGCCACTCTGCACCCCTTTCTCTTTACTATTTGATTTTATTTCTGTGAAAAGGTGACAGTGGACCACCAACCATCTGGCACGAAACACAGCGACAACGGATCGTCGGATATTAGATTTTTAACAGAAATGAATTTTTTGTGGATGCATCCATCACCTCTGTCACTTTTGTGATAATTGCTGTGGAGTGGGATTTGTGTGTGGGTGCGTATCTGCGTGCGTGTCGATAAGGTCTGTGGTTAAGCCACAGAAGTCATATAATTGAATGGCTTCAGACAGCGACAGAGTTAAAGCAAAAAATAATAAACAAGCAATCCCAGTTTGTATTCAGGGTATGTTTTAATAAATGCTGAGAGATCAAGTATGCATTTTTTAACAAATAGGCTTTAAACCTAAAAGAATTTGATTAGAAATCTAAGAAGAAAAATCACCGTCCACTTTATTAGGTACACCTTGGAAGTACCTTTTTCTGCATTCAGAATTGCTGTCGTTCTTTTCTGGCATACATTGAATAAGGTTTCAGAAACATTCATCAGATATCAGAACCCATGTTAACATGATAATCTCTCAAAGTTTCTATCATACTTCCATCTGCAACCTGAATTGTAATAAGATAAAACATATTCCATGCATACATGATGTCTATGCAAAATCCAGACTTCATCCTTTATATATTGCATTTAAAATCAAAACTCATTGGACCAGACAACGTTCTTTCAATCAGTTGTTGTTCCATTTTAGTACGTCTGCCTCACTTACCTGTTCTGAGCTTTAATAAGTGGCACAAAGTCAAGATGTCCAGATATACTGACCTAATGCCATTTAACTGGTTGATGTTGTCCGAACAAGAAGTTGAAGAGATGGACTTAATAAAGTGGTTGGTGAGTGCATAATAACCTACAGTGATGTATGTCTGTTGATCCACCTTAAATTTAAAGCAAATCCTCAGAGTAAATGTAAGTTGCAGCTGTAGACTGTCAGTCATTCATGATGCTATAATTATAAATGCCTGCAGAGAGGAAACTGGAAGTAATTTCTTTACAAGAAAAGAAGTCCAGGTGTCTCTTTTCAAACACTCAAAATGGCCCCGTGTTTCTGTATAATCAGGGTAAATAGATGAAAGATATTTTCTCACATAACACAATATTTTGGCCCAGGTGAATTTCATATTCAAACATCCTCAACATATACATGAAACAGACAAGAAACAGCAAGAATATTCAGAGTATTGGATAATTTGCTTTCAGCATCAATTGAATATCTCTACATGTTTGTTTTCAGACAAAAATACAAATACACTTCAGTCTGCATGCCGTGTGTCTGGTGAAGAAAAACGAATAAAGCTAATGGAACATTTGGATATAAAAATATGTTAGATATCACCTTGAAGAAGCTTTACGCTCTCTTGCACAAAACCAAACTTTAACTAGAGTAAATATTTGCAAAAAAAAAAAAAAAAGACTACATTCCTCTATGAATGTTTCTAATATTCATTAAGTTTCCTTCATGAGAAGAGCTGCAGCTAGAAATGAATGAACTGTATTAAGTATACATGGGTTAGGTAATTACCCAGCCCCTCTTTTTTGTGTATGTACCCTGCACGAAGAAGAGGTGAAAGGGAGTTTAGGGGACGGAGAAGAGAAAAAACATTAAAAAGAAAAGCAAGCAAATAGAGGGTGAAGGTGGAGAGATTGGGAATGAGGGACAGCGTGCAATGAGGAGGAAATAGGAGGGAGGAAGGAGGAGGAGTTGATAGTTTGAGGGGTCGAACACCACCTGGTATTCCTTTACAACCAAGGAAAATGCCTAGAGAAATGATAATAAAATAGAGAGAAGTTGCAGAGCCTTCTGTTGCTGACAGGAGCTGTGTATGTGCCCTGTAAGAGACGCGCGTGTGTGTGATGAATATTTCATGGCGGTTCATTAAGGAAAGAAAGTGTGAGGGAGTAATTGTGTACGGGGGTGTGCGAGCGTGTGCACCCCTCATCGCTCTGCGCCACGTCGCCTGCCTTGTGGCTGCCATCTGGCTTCACGCCATCAGAGTGCCACCCTCCAAAGCCCTCTCTCCTCGCAAACATGGCAGCAAAGGAAGGGGAGGTGAGGCTGGAATAAAAGGGGGGTAGAAGGGGTGGGGAGGGGGGGGGTGAGGGGGCGGAGAAGAGAGGAGGAAAGGGGACAGAGCCTCAAGTTAACTTCTCCGTTTCACTGATATCATGTGACGTCTACAGTATGGTAAAGAAAGACGTACATCTGAACGTGAGGAGTAATGACAAGCCATCACAGATAATGCAAAGTGATCCACTGTCATCTCAGTTAAGGCAGGGCCATCTTACCTTGGCTCCAGCTGCAGTCATAGGGTGTGTATTCTGCTACCTCTGCTGGCAATTTAAAGATGTTCAACATCTAATTTGATCAAGAAAATGGCTCTAAGACCCTGATGTCATATTCATTTTCTTGTCTTGCATATTTTGAAATCTGGACCTTGACATAGGACTTTAATTGCTTTATCATTGACAAGCTGATGGCAATATAGTCTGGCTATTGCCTTCCTACACGATTCAGCTAAATTCTCATCCCCCTTCATTTCACTGTCTGGCTTTCTCCCATTGGCTCAGATTCCTGCATTTTTTTTATTTAGTCTACCTATAGTTTCAATAATGTCAGTGAAGGAAATGAACAAAGCTGTTCAGTCAGAAATTAGAGTTTACTCTGACCCAAATGTGTCCTGAAAATGTTGTCAAATATATTTTTTATATATTTATTATATTTGTGATAAATGTTTCACCATTTTAATATGACTTCAAATTCTATGGATAAAAACTTTATGTGGTTTTACTTTTGTCTGCAGATGTTGCTGCAGGAAAAGGTTGCAAAAGAAGAATCTCAAAGAAATATGTTCCTCGTGGCCAAGCCCAACGACACAATTTAAACTGACATGTGATGCTTTTTGGTAGTTTTTCAAGTTTGTGTTTTCAATAAATATAATAATCATTGACCCTGACACTTTTGTAGATTGTTGCCCCTCTGTTTAACTTAGCTAAATGTTTCCTATTGAGTTACAAAAGGCCTTTCAGGAAAACTTGTTCATGTTTAGTATTAATGACGGTGCACTCTTATAAAAAAATGATCTGAAAAAGTGATATTTTCAAATCAAAAGCAGGGAAGTTAAACTTTGGGGTATTGAAAAACAAATTAAATGTTTTTTTCTCTGCTGTTTATAGTGGTGCTGCTACACTGCTGTCCTTCTCTCAGAGACAAGCAGATCCTCTCCTTAGTTCCTCTGTTCACCTTGTGTCCCCTCATATTTCAAATGAGGCAGCCTCTTCAAAACCCATGACCTTCTGTTCATGCAGTTTGAATGGTCATGAGCATTTGCAAGTACGTACAGTATGTAATATCCATGCAGTCGACAGACCCGGCCATGGCTGCACAAAAATTCTCTACAATAAGATGCCAGGTGTTTTTGTGTGTGTCGAGCATGTGTGTGTTTGTGTGTGTGTCCATCTGGAGGGGTCTTTGGGGTCGCAGTAATCTGGCACAGCAATCTCGCACTGTAATCATCTCAGTGCTCAGCAGGTGGTGTGACAGAAGGAAGGGGAGGAAAGTTTTGCATGTTTCCTCTTCACTTACACCTTTTGTGGCACGTAGAACTGCAAGAATGGCAAAACTCAAGACACATGGCTGGAAACGTCACATGGACTGATACCTACACCCGGAAGACATTGCGGTGAAACTTGTGTGGCGTTGAGACGCAGAACGTAACTCACACAAGGACAGTTCAATCAGTCAATAATTCTGCAAACATAGCAAGTATTGCAATATAATACAAGTTACTACATTAGAAAAGCTATTGTTTGGGATGTTTTGAACAAAAACACATTTTTCTTCCATGATAGAAGAAGTGAAAGTGTATCGTAATATACATTCAAACCTAAGTTTCTTTTTTCTTAGCAGTGGGAGACGTGAGCTCACAGGGAATCTATTCCAGGAGATCCAGGTCTTATCAAGCTTCCACACACAGGGATAATGAACTTGTTCTATCCCAGAACATTATATACACACGGGTGTGTGCGTGCTGCGTTTCAGGTCAGTCTCTGTGTTATTACATAGGGATGAAGGCGGCCTGGTTATCTCTACCTGGCACTCTTATCACATCTGCACATGTGACACCTTTCAATAAGCCTCCGTCCCCTCCTTTCAGCGCTCTCCAGAATGGGTGCCGGGGAGATAAAGCGTGAATGAATACACTGTATGGGCATGTATGTGTGTTGGGATGTCTGAAGGGAGAGAATTCAAAACCACAGGCCTGCATAAACATTTCCAGAGAGAAGTTGTGTTTAAAACTGCATTGCTGACAACAAGACACTGTTTTATACAGTTGATAATAAGTCTGTCCTTAATACGTACGTCTGAGCATTCAGGCAGCGATGTATGCAATATGTACTAAAGTTTTCTATGTGCTCAGTATTTCTCAAACCTGCATTCTTTAAAGAAAATTGTACTCCGATGTATACAACCTAAAAAACTAATTTCAGAAAATTTTAGGTTGAGTACAGTAAGGTGCCATGATGGAATAGAGCCAGTCAGATGTTCATAAATGCCAATGGACCAACTTGTATGGCTGAACTTTGAAACCTAAGGTACAGATGTATGTGTAGGCTACCACACTCTGCACACAGCGTTATTTACACTTCGGCCAATCCAGTTTGAGCCTCGATTAGGTTTCTCTCTTGACAAACCGAGTCTGTGAATCACTGGCACCATCGTTTATTATATGGCAATGAACAAACCTTTGTTATTGTCTTGTTGTTGTTTTGTCTGATTTTGTTTATCATGGACCATGTATGTGTCTGAATCAAAAGATTTGATTAAATATGGTCAAATGAACATTGTTATTTGTTGCTCTTGAATGAATGCACAGCGCTCTCCTCTTTTACATGCAACCAATTGTGCAGAAAAGCCTTAATTTCTTTTGCTTTTATGGAGACTTGCTACTTCCTACTTTTCCCAGCATTTATCTGCCTATGAGTATCTGAGTTTTTGTTTTAGATCTATCCTTCTGATCAGAATGAGTGACAGAAAAACAAACCTGGGTCCCTGTCCAGATTACAATTGTTTTAGACTTGAATTTTGGGGGGGTCAATACACGAGCAGTCACATTTTTTAGACTTTTATTTGTTAAAAAATTTAAACCAAATATTCTTTTCCTTCCCTTTCACAATTATATACTAATTTGTGTTAGTCTAGCAGATAAAGTCTAACTAAAACAACTAAATGAAGAGGAGTCTGAATATTGTTTTATCAATGAAAGTCACAGACAAGGAACTGATAGTTGTGCTAATATGTATGTCATTGAAAATGTGTCTCCATTTCTTAGAATGGGATTCTACTCTCTAGAGAATAAGTACTAAAATTACAGGTCAGTGTGTTCTTTTCAGTGTGTGACAAGGCAAATCCAATAAAGGATAACATTTTTTGGGATCTTCCCCTGCTGTGTCAATAAGTGCCACTGTAGCAATTCATGTCTTATCAAACAGGAGCCTTTATTTTACTGTTTCAGATGCTTTTCTCAGGCAGTTTTATCAACTTTGCAGCAGCAATTCAAGACATTTGTCTCACATTCTGTCATTTCGAATATCCATGCAATAAGTTAAACCTACAAGCATCTGTCCATGTCCTGTTTTGACAAAAAGAGCAAGAGAATGGTCGGAAAGTGAACTGGAAAGATACAGAGAAATGTAAAGCGGCGAGTCAAAGTTCTGGCTGCGAAGACTGTGAATGAGCTGAGAGAGGGACTCGGAGCCAGGCCTGTTGGCCAGTTTCCAGTAGGGATAGTGGGTGTCCCTGTGCCAGCTGGCAGCCTGTCTATCCCATCTGTGGAGCCTAGGAGAGTGTGCAGTAATCTCCTGGAGACAGCGGCTCAGCCCAGGCCAGATTTAAAGGGATATAGCCAGCTGGCCAGGCATGGACAGGTCTGCGCGGCGGAGAGAAAGAAAGGGCAAGAGAAGGCCACAGAGGAGGGAGGAGGGGATGAGTGAATGAGCTGTGATAAAGCAGGTCAGGTGTAATGGTGAGGATGATAGGAGAGCTGAGGATTGCTGGTCAGGGAGCAATAAAGAGCACTGGTAAGAATGATTATAGTCCAGCTGCTGGCAAATAATGGAACTGGTTGAATGTAATGTGCATGGCTTCAACAGCGTAAACTACAGTTCCAGATGCACTAATGTGACTAACATGTACTTGTGTCAATACAGGCTCATGTAAGGCTATATTTCTCCCCTCTGCTGCCTTCTCCAATGCTTTGTGTTACAGAATTAATGCAGCAAAGTACCATCTCTGTGTTCATTTAAAAGAAATATAACAAGTTGTAGGCCGAGTAGCTCTTGTACGCTGTTCGGTTTGATCCTCTCTGTTGCAGCTGGCAACCAGAGCACAGCTGCATAATTCAGAATAAGACTTACAATGTTCAATGTTGAAGTTCGGCTCACCAATTAAAACTGATCCAACTCATGTTCATGGTTCACCACTGAAGCATATTAAACTAAATTCAAGCCAAAATCACGAAAAAATTCATGTTCATCCCTTCATTTTGTGACTAGTTAGTGTTGACAGATGAAGTCAGTTTCGCTCATTCAATCACATGTATGTATGTTATTTTCTCAATGTGCAAAAACTGAAAAGTTAGTAAACCACAACAAGAATGTTATCACTTTAAAACATCATGAGCTTTAAGAAAATCCAGATTTTATTTTATACAAGCAACAGGCAATAAAACTTTCACTCACACATCAGTCCACAATGCGATCTTACCAAGACTTTCTAGAAAGAAGAGATTAGAAGCTGTAAAATAAAAACAGGAGCACAAGGATGTGTAACTCTGACTTCACTGAACTTACCAAACAGACAGCCAGATCCAGAGGAGAGATATTGCTATGAAGTTTGTCTTTCGGATAGAAACAGATGAACTAAAGAATTGTTTAATGTCACCACAAATAGCTGTGTTGACCTCTCAATGTTTCCTGAAAAAAACCCATAAAATCATAGTTCATGTTTCTAGTAAACGAAACTTAGATGATCATTAGCTATCTATCCTCCATTCTGTTTGGTTTTTACAAACATTTGCGGACAAATTGTCATTATTTTGAGCTTGTTTCTGTATTTTTTTTCAAGGTGACATTATGATGTAAGAAATAATGATTTTTTTTCCATAAAACCACTCAGCTGTAAAACGCCGTCTAGCTCCATAGAAGAGCAAGTGACTTGTTAGATTGAATTTTTCTTGCAGTGGAGGGCCAGCTGTGTAGAGGAGCATTTTGTGATGAAGACATTGAGAGATTCAAACATACAGCTGGGGCCCCGACTCCATATGTTTACGTCCCATAGCAAAAATGGCTGCATGCAAAAGCACTTTAACAAATAAAGGCCCACGTACACGCCTATCGCAGCAATCAAAGACAGTAGCTGCTCATCCGCATGTAGGCGTGCTCATATGCGAAGGATATCTTTGAACAACATACACACGCATGCACAGGTGCACTCAGCCAACAAGAGTGACACACAAATATGAAGACACTCGGAGACACACATGCCTACGGCGATCTCGAAAGAATAAGTGAAGCCTTGCAAATCCCCAGATGTGCAGGAAGACAGGGGGAAGGATGAGGAAGAGACAGGGAGGGGAGGCGGGGAGGAGAGCCTGGAAGGAGGGAGATGGGGAAACGATGGAGGGAGGGAAGGCAGTGGCAGGGGCTGGGTGTTTACGACTGTTTAAAAGGCAGTGGGTGCTGTGTGCAGATTAATAAACAGGAGGTAATAGCAGAAGGACTCTATATTTATTTTTTATCTTAAATGTTGCTTGTTTGTCGAGCTGGATGAATATTGACTGTGAAATTGGGATCAGGGGCGACACATGCCAGTGCTCGGCCTTATCTCTGGGATGCAGGCAGGCCTGGGGCCGTTATCGCTGCGCCACAGTGGCGTGCCGGCACTCCAGCGCTCTCAAAGCCGCCACATTCCCTTTGTATCTGCATGGAGAAGCCTGTTTACCTTTCACTAGCTTGATATTCCTATTAAGGCCGCTGACTATTTACTCACTGCCTCCTCCTCTCCCTCCACAGGGCACATTGCTGTCTCTCATCTTTTCCTCTTTCTGTTTGTCTGTATGGCTGTGCCTATCTTGCTCTTTTTACTGCTTGTCTCTTTGCAGTATACCTTTTTGTCCTGCCTCTGCTACTGACCTTCAGTCTGACATAAAGTTGGGGACATGCATTCATGTGCCAACAAGTATTATGGGAGGAAGTTTTATTACGTAGAAATTGATGCAGATTTCATGGCATAATAGGAGACGTTCCTTTGCTTAACGTTACAACTGACAAATCTAAGAGGTAAGTAACTCAACGTTCAGATGAATATGTTTTATTTGAATCATTATGTCTACTAATAAGTCTGTAAAGTCTGAGAGTTAAGCCTAAACTCGTAACTTACAGAAGTTTGCGAAGATCGAGGTGATACTATGGCAAAGTTAAACTGATTAGCTTATGATGCTCTGCTCAGTTATTACATAACCTGCCCATTAAACCCCTTTTTAGTTCGGTGTCCACACTACTGGTAGAAATATATGATAGTAAAGATAAATCAATCAACCTTCTTCACACCAAGCCTTTGTCTTCTGAAAGAAGAAAGAAGATAAAATAACAGGGTATTAATATCTCAGGAAAAGGCTGAATCAATCAATCAATCAAGTTTATTTACATTGGACATTTCAGTAGCAAAGCGGTCGAAGGTACTTTAGATAACAAAAACGGGTATTACAAAGTTACCAAGAAAATGTTTTTGATTTTATTGTTACTAACAGTAGTAAGAACACAAATTATCCAAAGACACATTTTGGGACACTCGAGATCAATGTACAAAAACAAGATAAGTGTTAAAAAAGTGTGTGTGAAACAGCTGAGGCCTCAGCAGACACAAGAGGGGAGGATTGTTAAGAATGCATGGCTTGCTGGATGTTTTAGTTCTTCCTCTTAGTTTTGCTTTTAAAAGCCTGAAATAAAAAAGATCTGAGAGTTCTTATGGGCCCATGCAATAAAAAAAATGTCCCATTAAATAAGATGTTAAACGTTTATGTAGCTGCAGTTAAAATATTGTTTTACTCGAAGCATCCAGATGAAGGTTCATCTACTAGTTGTTTGTTTCTAGTGGGATTACTTGCAACATTGACTTTATATAGCACTATATGACATTTATACAGCATTTTTTCATATTTGAGGTTGCGCTTGGCTCCTTAAAGAGACAAATTATTGCATTTGACTTTAAGCATTTACATGAAACCTGTGTTGATTCATATTTTTATTTTCAATCTGAAGGTGTGATTTTAGAAGTCCATGACAGAAAAAAATGGACAGCTACACCCTCCTAAAGGTCCTGAAAGCTTAACGTTGAGCTTAATGTAAGAAAAAAGCAAATGTCTAAAAATCTATATCACACAATTTGACTTTATGTGAAGATGCCCAAAGTGATGGATCACCTAATCTCTTTAAAAACCTTTTTGTCACCATGTAGTTGTGTGCTCTCACTTGAGCTGCATCATGACCTTCAGGCATCTGCAACTAAAAACAAACTCAAGAATTGATTTTGGCATCCAGTCAGGCAGAGCAAAGCTCAGAAAAAGGGCTCCAGCCGCTAAAAGACAGTCTGAGGTCAAATAAATGCTTTACATCATGGTTTGATTCAGCTACAATCAGCTGCTTTTCAATGATGGTATTCCTTCACTGTAGACAGGATTAGTTGATTATTGTTGTGGCTCCACATCAAACTGTGACAGGAGGGGGAAAAAAACATCAGCCTCTGAGCTCCTTGGACTCAAACAGTTTTACAATCCCTTTCCAGAGAGTTGCAAGCTGTGAAGAGCAGAGATTTAATCTGCCTGTTTTAAGGAAGGGAGAAGCAACTTCAAGGAAATTAAAATGTAACCACATTCAAACTTTCATCCTCAATAATTGATAAAGAAAATAAAGCGATACAGAAAAGTGAATAACGGAAGAAAGTATGCTTTCGTGGAGCTAAGTTGTTAAACTTTCGCTGTCCTTTCCTCTCCTCTCTAAACAACTGCTCTCCTTTAGAGGGGAAAGCAGATTCCTCCGGTGATGACAGCTTCTCTCCACTGACTGCAATCTTCCCTGCATTTTTTGCTTTTGGTTTTGTTTTATCTCACTCCTCCATGCAGGGTATGCTCAGGGGCTTGAGGCACTGTATGCTGCAAGGTGGGATAAGAAGCAGACAAACACATGGGCAGCAACCCCGATCTGAGTGTCTGCCAATGTCCTGATAAGCTGACAGGCAGGAGAGGACAGTAAGAAGTGGAAGGAGAGCGTTATGAGGACACCGGGCTGCCTCAATTGTTATATCTGAGTGCTAATGGACTCTGTGATCTCATGGCTTTGCGTATAAATAGCACACCTCTCAGTCACGTTGCTGGTGTCATTATGCATTTTAAGCTTTTTTCCTTGTCATTTCAAACAATAAGTGACCAGCAAAACGGTTCTGATTGGGCTAAAAACAACAAAGAATATGCCATGGCTTTAAAATGCTATGCTGAAAATGCAACAAAAAAGCATAATATACTGCAAAATACGACGTGAAACAGCATTCATGGATTCTATGGTGAGAAAGTTATAAACCAGGTGCAACAAATAGTTCTTGCTGCTTATGCTTTACGTCAGACATGCAGTTTAATAAGAAAGTGCATTCAGACAGCAAGCAAATCGTTGCTTGTTGTTTAGCTTTTTAACAAAAGCTAAAAAGGCATAAAACTGTGAAACTGAAAGGTGTGATTTGGCAAATCAAAGATAAACCGTGTGAGATGAAAATAATTTGTTTATAAACGTTTTAGGAAGAAATAGATTGTGTACAATCATGACATCTTTGCAGAAAATATGATGAGGACTTGTGCTAGAATAACCTGCTCCTTGTTCTGCGCTTTGCTTCATGCAAAGTGTGCATAAAGTTTTAAATGATTGAATCTAATTTTACCCAGTCACTAATGTTTGACTGTGAAGTTTGTCACTATTTACCTGCCTGTTACACACTGAAATTTAACCTTGTTAATTGCCCAGTGATGCTTCATTTCAGCGCAGAGTACACTTCCATAACACACATTTAACATCATTTCATAACACCCAGAGAGGGTGGCTGCTTCTATGTTTAAATGAATTTGATCTCCCTGCGGGGATTCAGAGCCAAACTGTTATTAATGTTAGTGTCCCACCCTGCCCTCGGGATATTTACAGAATCTGTTTGTTTGTGCGTTTTAAGTCCTCTGCTACCAAAAAGTGAATTTTCATTTCATCGTTTAACCATTTGAACATCTGCCTGTTTTTTGATGGTTGGTCAGTCCATCTGTCTGCTGATTAGTACACATCTGTCTGTCTGTCCATCTGCTAGCTTCTGGAGCCAAGGCGTTGGAGACAGAATCAACATTAAAGTCATGTTATGCAGTGGTAAAAAAAAAAAGGAGATGGAGTCAACAAAAAAACTAATAAAACTCTGAGTGACACTCAGATTAAAGCAGACTGGCTGAAATCTGAAGACTATGTGGTTCAACATCTTGTGTTGTCATGAAATATTAAAACAATCTAAACAAGGATTTGCTGAAAGCCGATCGTTTTGTCACAGATTCAAAAGAGATGGCATGTCTAGAGCAGGTGAAAGAGCACAAGTTGAGGCCTCGTATGTGAAGTAATTGTGCCAACAAGTAGTTGAAGAAGGATCTGATAGTCAAAACAGTGTGCAGAGATCATCAGATCACTTAATCAAACCTTGTCAAGTGGTGGTAAAGCTGCTTCTGTAGGGAGTTCTCTGTCTTCGGGGATCCTCAATCTCGACGAAAATATAGCTAAATGTAAATAAAATGTGATTCTATGTAAATAAGATGTTGCACACAAACACACACAAAAAGATTACTTCCAAATATTGTTTGACCTATGCTTGTTTCCAGATCATCAAACCTTAATTAGCTGTGCCCATGCTCAGATGCAGAATATCTATTTCAATACAGAGACAATAGCAGCACCACTGAGCTCAATGGCTCATGTGGCAAGATCTCGATTCCTCATCTTCTGGCTGCAAATCAATGGAGTGAGATGGCCTTTGGCTTCATTTTTCATCTTTAATATTGATCACTGTTCTGCTTTGGAGTGCACTGTCAGTCCAATTACAGAAAATCTAATTGATTTTTTCTCACAGGCCCAGTTAGATTGGATTGGTTTATGCAAAGCAGATCAAATAGGAGCTGTCTATGTGTAAAACACAGCCCTAATGAGCAGGAAAGCCCAAAGCACCTCTCAGAAAAATAGAACAAAGTTTTATATTAATCCAGCAACACTGATGCATTTCAAGTAACTTCTCTGATGATGCCACGACTATGAGGTTATCTGTTATTTATTTAAAATGTAATAGGCAAGAACAGCTGTGTTGAATTTCTTTTCACTAACACAGTCAAAACTTTCGCAAAGTGCTGATAATTCACACAATTATAGAAGGTGAACAAAGCAGGTGTCTCTTCATTTGAAAATTCCACAATGACCTTTGCAAGAAGCCTCTGCTCATGAAATATACATGACCCTGAACACAATATGTCAGACAGCTAGATAAGGCTAATTAGCTGCAGGTAAATTCTGAAGGCCTCGCTCTCTCTTTTGTCCTCGCAAAGGCACAGACCTTGGTCAAAGTCCTTCAATCTCTTGTGCCGTGTGATGCTTTCACGCAGATCTGACAGTGTTGACTTCGTTACATTTAAAAACTGTTTATTGAAGCATGGAAAAATATGACCACTTTGTATTGAAACTGACGACATGCACTGTAAAGGCAAAATTTGAACCAAGGATAGAAGCGTTGTCCTCTAAAACTAATATTCAGATAGTTTTACACTGTTAAAAACTGTCTGTGGCTAAAAATGTTTTCAACCTGTGTTGGTGTGAAGAAATTAAGCACATTTTGTGAATCAAGTCACATCTATGAAGTCAATGGATGTAACTTCTCATGTGCCGACGTTTTGGGATAAATATTTGGCAACCACTGGCTTTAAGGGAAAATGTAACGTGAGCTAGTGCTTAGGTAAAGAATAAGTTACTTTTTGCTTTGAGTTCTCACCATAAACATGTTAATATAGAAAGATATTTTTATCCACCAAATAAAAAGACATATATCCATTTGATCTCACTGCCTGAAGTTAAATCAGACCTCACTTCTTGTTTTAGACAAAGCTCACCAAAATTATTTATATTTGCTCAAAGCCAGAAAACTTGGCCAGAAGATTTTCTAAAGCTATTTTTGTAACTATCTTTAAATTCAGAAGTTTACGTACAGAATGATCTCTGTCTCTTTAAACAACAAGAAAACAACCAGATGATAATGTCATAGCTTTGGATACATTTGAGTTATTTGGAGAAACGCCTGCAGATATGTTTTAAGACCACAAATATGCATGCATCTTTTTATTTGGTGTATATAAACTTCTGGTTTCAACTGCACATCTATCCGATGAATTAATTAGAATATATTTCACACTTTTGATGAAAAGTCACTTGTCCCAGTCAAATATTGCTCAGGAACATTGTGACAAAACACGTTCCCATAACAATGATTCCCAGTCACAAATTTCTCGACCACAATCTAGTAATCTACCCAGGGATGCATCTGAACCAGACAGTCCAAAGAATCCAGAGCATCTGCTGCTCATCTTAAAATGCCACGGCTTGCTGAATGCCATCAGACTTAATGTGCCAATGCTCTCAATGAGTTAAAGCTGGACTGAAAAGAAGACGGATCTACACTCTGCCAGACAAGCTGATTTAACAGCTTGGAGTTGACTTTAGGTGCCAATTCCAAAACAGACTTTATTTATAATTTCGCACAAATTGTTTAATCCAGATATCTCAACCCTCAAATCAACATTCACTGTTATTTTACTCCCGTCAGGTCAGTGATTAATGTCTTTTAATTTTTAAAATTATGAGTATAAAGACTTTTGCAAACTAGACATTGTAAACATTTCGAGCTAAAACTGCCACTGCTGATATTGATGAAAGTATTACAGTCACCACTGCAAACTCCTAATGTCTCCAGTGCTGTAGATCACATCTCATTTCCCATTTAATTATCATTTGTTGGTGATCAGCAGAGTAATAGCCTTCAGGCAGGCATTTGTGTCTGTTTGTTTGGTTGCCTTAGAGCAGTGGAAATGTGTTGCATTACAGCCGTCTATCACTTGTCTCCTCACTTTAATTTATTCTTTTGCATTCCTGGAGGCTTGTATTGGAGCTAACACCCCTCTTTCATTGCACCTTTGCTTAGCCGTAAAGCGAATGTACATGTTAGGGGAGGAGGAAGAGAGACGCAGATAGTTCTGTCTCCTCTTTCTCCGGGTGCCCCCCTTACTGAGCTGTCATCACTCCCTGGCACCGGGCACACAGCACAGCTGTAGGGGAACCACACTGCAGGGAACCTTCGTTTCCATCTGTCTCCAATTCACAGTAGCACCTATTTAGAGCAGCTCAGTGGCAGTGCATGTCAGGAGACACAAGGGAGCAGAGGGAAAAGGTGTATGAGGGTCAGCAGAGGTCAGGATCAACATGTCAGAGTTCGGGGTAAAAAGGGTGAAACAATGACAAAACTGGTCAGCCTGCGGGAAGAAATGTGTACACAAACTTTATGGGTTTATATGAAAAAGACCAACAGAAATTCATGCACTTGAAACCAAGTGTTTATGTGGAAGTCCACAATTCTCCTTCTGACATGCAGCATACTCAACTACTTAAATGTATTTGTAAAGCGCACACAGATATCTGGTTTTAACTGTATACCAACAACAAAACCTTACATATTTCTATAAAGTCCATGAAGGTTTGCATATACCAACATTTGTATGTGAAAACATTTTTTGTTTGTTTGTTTGTTTGTTTCCAATATGTACACAAAGTATATTCCAGAGCTTCGTGACTGTGTGAGTATGAGGCTCGGCTTAATTTAGCAGGTGTGCTTTGACAGTTCTTGAATGAGAGCCAAGGCTGCTGTTAGAAGGATAAGAACGAGGAGGCGCTCAGTCTGCATCTGTGTGGAGCTTGACTGTGACAGATGGGGATGGTTTAACTTATAGAGTTCTGTTAAGATCTGTAGGTTTACTCTGACGATGTCTGTGCCAAACAGGTGTGTATTCTAGAAACACCACGGAGAGGAAGAAGGTGAACGAGCCTCGACTGACGTATTTGTTTGTCAGTGGCGTAGCTGCTGATGGAAGAAAGCTTTGTTTTTCCCAAAGACTTTGTGTGGGCTTGTGATTGTGTTCGGTTCTTCCTTTGGAACACAAAAGGGACTCTGTTGTTTAAAAAGTCGAAACAAATTTCCAGCTCTTCACCATGAGAGGCGTGACTGCAAGGGGTACAAAATGTCACCTCTTGCACTCTTCTTGTAGACAGAATATTTATAGCCTTGTTTGAGTGCAAAGGATATTTCTAATATACATAAAGCTGAAGATTTTATCTTTGGTTTCAATCTGCTGTGTAATCATTGAGATATTTCTCCAAATGCTGCACATCACCGCTCACATGTGCTGGCTGAGACAGCTACTGTTGGTAATGGCTGCACAGTTGAAAAGTTCATCCAGTTAGTGGTGGCCAGGTGTCTCACAGGCGGGCAAGACGCTCCACCATATGCCTGCTTCTCACCACCAGACGCCAGCCGTCCCAGCCACTGACTTTCACATGCTCTACTTTCACTGCACAAGGTGAAAACTTGCTCTGAGCCTGACCGACTTGTGCTTTTACCTTCGCGAAGGAGCGAAACTTACTCGGCTACTGTTGCAAATTAATACAGAACAATTAATAACCTAGCCAGGAAACAAGAACGACTGATTTGAATGCATTTCTGCAGGATTTATGACACACCAGCAAACTTGCAGATTATTTTGCCTCCCTCCTGCATGCTGATTGGAGGTTTAAAGCGGTAATGAAGTCCTGGTGTGTCCTCCTGCTGGGTTTGCATTTGGTGAGGGGTGCCTGTGTGTCGCTGATAGAGGGATCTCTCTGACATGGCTGCTCTGGCTCGCCGCATCTGGAAGCCAGCAGCGGCAGCCGCTGGGGGGAGATAAGGAGAGGCTAGTTGCTCTCCTGTAACTCACGTTTTTGCCCCCCTCTGTCCCGTTCTTCTTCTCCTTCGCTTTTCCTCCCTCTAACCATCCTCTGTCCCATCAACCCCCCCCAACCCCACCTGACCTTATCTCGAGGGAGAAGGCACGACTGGGTCGCTGCTGTGATAGCACCTGCCAGAACCAGAGCTGGTCTCTGGTGATTATGGGGGAATCATTATCTCTCCCCGCTCAAAAACTCATTTTATACCTGCCAACATCTGAGGGGAGGCAAGGGGAGGAGCAGAAGGGAGCAAAAGGCTTCTCTAACAGGTACAGCACAAAACTGTTTATCAAAAGGGAAAGTTCAAATATAGAAATCAAAATTGGATAAAAGAAAATTTAGTTACTACAACGTTTGTTCTGTAACTGACCTCGAATATGAGCAAAATTCTTCTTCACCATGTACAAAAGGAGACACATTTCTGCATTAAGAGACATTTAGAGTTAAGAAGGAATCAGATGTAACTGGAAAGGTAACAAAAAGTTTCTCAGTGTATTAATTAAATGTTAAATGTTTCTTTCTGTCATCTCATTTACAGCTCTTGTTGTACAGACTTTGATTACTCTGGTTTTTTTTATTGGACATTCTGACAACATTCCTCATTATTCCTCGCTATTTTTCATCTTAGTTTAAACATTCATTTCTTAGATTTTACAACCTGTTTCCAATAATATTTAGTTCATCTGCAGTGCCTTCTCCGCATCATTAACACAACTATATCTTCTTAATACGACAAACCAACTTCTTCATCTCTGCCAGCTGCACATTTCTATACTGTTTCATTTATGTTCCATGTCTAGGCTAGCTTGGTCATTTCCCCCCCAACACAATCCCACTCAATTCTCATCTTCTTTCAGTTCTCAGTCTGG
Source organism: Poeciliopsis prolifica (assembly GCF_027474105.1). Taxonomy (NCBI): domain Eukaryota; kingdom Metazoa; phylum Chordata; class Actinopteri; order Cyprinodontiformes; family Poeciliidae; genus Poeciliopsis; species Poeciliopsis prolifica. The sequence goes on from NW_026562396.1 coordinate 1,404,204, forward strand.
GATTTCTCCCATTGAGCTGGATTTCAACTGGATCAATCAGCCAACAAGATGACTTTCAAATGATGTCGATTTCCTGCAGTGTTTTGGAATTGCAGTCTGCCTGTAGGTTTAGCAATGGCAGCGGAGGAAGTGAACGAAGCTGTTCAGTCCATGTTGGCGAAGCTTCCAGCAAATTTATACTATTTGAACTTCAACAATCTACATCTCCAATAAGCTATTATTTCTCAATCGTTGAGGTTCTACACTTTGTATAAGGCAAGGTAGAAAAATATCTGGTTTTTACCAGGGTATATTTAGTCTACTTTTTTTTTTTTTTCTTGGTTGTCCATTGGTAAAGCCTTTATCTTTTTTAAAGCATTTTGTGTTTCCCTTGTTGTGTAATTAAAGTGACCGATAAGTTATGACTTTCAACTCCCTGTAAATTAGGCAGAATGTTAAGCAATTAAACTTAAACATAGAATGGAGACAGAAATTTGCAGTCATAATCCACAATCATATTTATATTCAGCTTGATTAAACCTATAAATACCACATGTGTAACCAAAGGTGGGGAATTCCAATGGTTACAAGTAAAAATACATTTAAAACCACCCCCATTTCGTAAACAGCACTTTCTGAGGGTTTATAGAGAAATCAGTTCTCCGTCACTGTCCCCCGCTACACCCAAATACTGAGAAAGCCACATCAGGTTCTCTCACTTCCTCTCTGCTGATGACCATCTGTGTGTTGGTTTCAGCTAGGGGCTTGGCACATCTGTTTGCTCACATCCCGTCTCACTTCTCTCATCCGCAGAGCCCTAGCACCAATGAGAACTTGTGACAGAGTCACTGCTGGGGAGCGTTGCTGCTACACACAGTCTGAAATTCTGGTGGAATGAAAACCGAACAAAAATACATTGGTTTCAAGTTGGTAAAGCAAATATCTACATAATAGAAATATGTTTTAATCATGATTCTACTTATAGCAGCTTCCAGATAGAAATACTGTACTTCTATTTGTCTATAGTTCAGAATAAGCGAAGGCAGGTGAAAGTTTTGACACTTATTCTGCTCAGCTATTTTATGTTCTCTTGCTGTGAACCAGTTTCAGCTCTCTGTGTTTTTATGATCAACCTGAAATCTTACTTTAATCTAAAATGCCTCCATGGAGCACCATTTACTCTTTCTCTTTGCAATATCAAAATCAGGAATCGCAAAGATTTTTCTGAATTTTTGGGGCTCTTTGTTCAAATGTAATGGTGACAGATCTCATCCAAAATCAGTCTCTATATGTTTGAAAAAAACAACAACTCAATCTTAGACAGAATTTAACCAAAAAAATTCCAAGGGGAAGAAAATTTAACTTCCTTGTTTTTGTATTTTGAAATAATAACTGTATGTGATGAAAGGGGATTTCCCCATTAATCTCTGACGTACAAAGCTGAAATCTGTCTATCTGAGATATGAAAAGTCCTGAGTCATTCCTGCTCTTTCTATATTTTGCTCATCATGAGGCTGACTTAGTTCAAGGCTGTTTTTGTTTTATCACATCTTTTACATTAAATCTTTTAACGCTGACATTATGAATCATTCAGGAATAAAGAGGCTCCCAATCGAAGGGAAAGAATTGAGGCAGTTTATGTTCAATCTTTAAGCACTTTGTTTCATGGCAGCCTGCCACCAAGACGGTGCTGCTTCCAATTTCCAACAATATATAAAAAATACCAGTCTGAACAAAGAACACATAGAAAAGCAACAAAAAGGTGATTTCCAAAAAGACAAGAGCTGAAAATTTGGGAAATATTTGATAACCTACTGGGGGTCTTGTTTAAATTTCAAAATAAAATTAATTGTAATGTGTTCAGCGCCACTGAGCAAAGCTGTGTAAACCATCATGCTCTTTTCTAAAGATTGGCTTTGACATCTTCTGCTTGGATTTATATTTACGCCATAAATTTTGACAAAATGACTTCTTCATGCAGTAAGTCTTATGAGAAATCGCAAAGTTTTCTGCTACAAATCACATTTGTGTTTGCCTTTTTCATTTGTAGATCTAAGATTTATTGAAATATTGCAGTTCTCTCTTGACACATCATCAAGTGCCTGGTATTGTGTAGATTTACCTTGCAATACAGCCACCCCCACCCCAAAATTATTGTCATAACAATAAAGTCGTGTCCTGTGCCAGAACAGAAATCGACGGGAATCATGGAAATGTCTTCATGTACTGAACACGCTTTGCCACTTGATTGAATTATGGATGAAAAAGGTCAGAATGTTAGGTAGGTGTACAGTCAATGAAATTTTACTCATATTTTCCTGCATACTCTTAGCAGTTTTGTGAAACGTATCCTATTTGGTCAATTATGATGCACAAAAAAGCAATGTAAGACATGGAGCAGACAGTTAAACAGTTGAAAGGGTATGTAAACCCAAACAACAAACTGAGGAGTGATTCTTTTTTTTTTTGATTACTTTATTATGACAAGGAACAAAAGAATGCTCCTTTGGAGCCACCAGGCAAGGTGCAAAGAAGCAAGGGTGAGGTGCCTTAGAGCGGAGGATGCAGGAGGGGAAGAAGTGGCTGCAGGCCGACACAGCTGGTTCCTGACAGAGGAAGCCCACATGGAGGCCCAGGTCCTGCTGCCTGCTGTTGTCTGCTGCTATCAACACAAGCAACCTTGCTGCTTGGCCTCCCCGGAGGCTGCAGCCCTGCAACACAGAAAAAAATGGAAAAAAAAAAACAACAACAACACACAAACTGTAACACACAGGCACACACTTCTCCTTTGAGCTGCAGTGGCGGGTAGAGGAGGAGGAGGGTTCAGATGAGAGCACAGCCCCTCTACAGGAGCCACAAGACAAGCTGACCGGCTGGTGACATTCAGTCACACGCGTTCTAGATTGCCTCACACGGGCATTACTGAACAATATAAGACACACAGGAAGAGAACCAACAGAAAAGAAGAAACCTGTAAATTAGCTCAGAAACGTTCCTGTGAAGGGGTCTGCTGAGACGGAGGAACAAGAGTTTAAGATGGGGATGGTACAGTGACCCTAAGGAGTTTTGCATGTACTGAAAGCAAAAGCTATATGCAAGCAAGAACAAGGAGACACCAGGAAAAAATTCAGCCAGGACCGAAGACTTCAGTAAGTACGTGGAGGAAAGAAGAAACCCCTGTCACTGTTTCTTTTGAGTATCTGAAGAGTCGTGTAGAGTTGAGATTGCCGTGTCCTTGCATGGCGGTGGCAGGTCACACAGCTCTCTCCTGGGGCCTCGAAGGCGAAGATTATGAAGGAAAACAAGAAACTACAAGCTGAACTGGGAAATTATCTGATCTAATACCAACTTTAAGTCTAACACAACTCCGCTGCTGGGCAGGTAAAACCTGAAGGCCAATAATCTGCTTGTCTTCAACCTGACCACCCTGGAAAGGAGTGCTAGCATGTCTGCTGAGGTCCACTTAGAGCGGCAAAAGAGGAACGACTTGGGAGCAACATCGTCCTCCTTTGCTCCTGGCTTTACGCCACGTGTTCCCACGGTCACACTCATCAGCCACAGGGAGCTGAGGGAGAAGCGCACTGCCCACAGACTCCAGCCTGGAAGCCTCGACCACAAGCTGGTGGCCAGTGGTCTTTACAGATATACTGAAGGTAGGTGCCTGTCCTCTTACAGGAGCTGTTCCATGAAATCTTCTGGCTATGCTGCAACCGCGACGAGTGATGGAGGGTATCGCAGCTGTCTGGTCTGCTCATTAAATCGAAGTGATTGGCAGATAATCAGTTTGTGTTGACTTTGCTGTAAGGGCAATGGCAGGTTTCTTCATAACACTGGTAAACCTGCTAACTGATGACTGAAACCTTAGTATCAGTAGCCTTAGAAGGACATGAAGCCTCTGGGTGAAATATAAGCTTCAATTTAGAGAAAGACTGCTATTGAATTCAACAGTATGACCTTTATTATCTTGGACTTTACATGGTCTGTCCAGTTCAAATGTTGCTAACAAGCCCATGGAGCATATTTATCCTGTGGCACTAGAAAGGAAAGGGAAAGAGGTGTTTTTAGAGCAATGGATGGGTGGAGGGGGTCTTCCTCTGGGCTTCCCCGTACAGCTGCAGAGAACACAACTCCATTCTGGAGTTTTGCAGTTCAGCTTCAATGGATTCCAATACCCTTACAGCCAAATGGAAGTAAACGGCTCGTGGTGAATGCCGGAGGTACAACTTTAAGGCAAGCTTGCAGCAGACTGACGGGGAACACTTGAAAGGCACTCTGGAAGAAACGGAAAAGAAGTGCCTTGAAGTATAAATGAAAACCTGAGTTGAATCAGTGAAGGTTGTGATGAGAGAGATGCATTAACAATCAGACTTTAAAAGACTAATTTTGTAGGCTCTAAATATGTAGGAACGGTAAGCCAGAGCGAGGACTAATACCCAACGTGGTGAATTACCTGCAGCGTGTCCCGTCTTTTGGCAGTAATGAGCTTTGTGAACGTTGCAGTGATAAGGCCTCTATAATTAGGCTTAGTCATAAGCATCCCTCCTGTATTTCTGTGATAAAAACCCAGAACTCTGGTATTGGTGCTCAAACAATTTCAACTCACACATTCACATTTGCAGCTAAATCAAAATGGTCCACTTTGGACCGTAAACACCCTGTGCCTTTTGTTTCAAGCAGTTTACCTGATGTCTAAACGTATGTGGATGGATATGTACAGTCAAACAGCATGTTAACACTGTATGGGGAAGCAACAGCACGCTGCTTGTGCGTGTGCACGTTCGCCGGTGTGTTGTTGTGTGCTTGGGAGGTGTTGTGTGCCACAGCGTAGGCTTCCTGTGAAGGAGCAGATGTCGCAGAGCTAAAGCACAGCTGCGACGGGCGATAACCGCGGTGGCAAGAATATGTCGGCACGCTGGCTCTTCTCCCTGGTTCTTATCAGTCGCACCCAGCACACAGAGTCACACACACATGCGCGACCATAGACACTCGTATAAACACTCCACAATAAGGAACTGCCACCTAGCACTAGCACACCCTCCCAATAGGCCCAGATAGAGCAAGTATGTCAATGAGAGGGATAGAGGGAAAGAAGCAGAGCAAGAAAAGCAGACTAAATCAAGGGACTTTGATGGAAAAGCTGGAAAAGAATCCTCAACAAAGCGTTGGCTCATGTCTCCTGTATCATAGACTGCATAATTTGAATGCCAGTCCTAATCCTCTACAAATATGAATTGGATATTCTTTATATTTCTCTAAAGTAACGTGCCACCAGTGATGGCTTTTCAAAGCATCAAAAATAACTCTATAGCTTACTTAATATTGATGATGCTCGATTAAGTTGCATAATTTAAGTATAGACAAAAGAATTATAATTTTCTCCAGGCTGCATCTTTTAAAACCAATAGTTTATTCATAGATTGTTTTTGCACTCTACTTGACGATATTTTGCAACTCACAGAAGCTGGTGTGAAATAATGTGAACAGCTTGGATAAGGAACTTATGCAATAACTTATTGTCTACATCTGTCTCTTCTGGCCAAATGACTGCTCCAGAAGCACAGGTCAGCTCTCCTGTGCAGTTCCCCATGGCTCTTATCTTTTACTAATGGTAGTTTGAATGATGTTATCTTTTATCCTTCGTGTGGTTTGTCTCACAGGTTTGTCAGGTCATGAGGTCTGCAGTTGGCCTGATAAATAAAACTGTCATGTTCAGAGTGACGGCACAAAATTTGCCAATGCATAAAACCAACATTTTCTGCATGTTACCTGAAAATGCAGTTAGCATTTTATTGACTGAATCACTGGTCAATTCCCACCTTATACCTCCAGACTGAAGCAAACTAAGCAAAAAAAAAAAAAAAGAAAAGAAAAAGAATTTGACAACATTTTGAGAAAGGTTATGCAGTGATCTTGACGTAAGAAGAGGTAAATGTTGAGTAAATCAGAATAAAAGTGATGGCTGTGTGTGTTTGGTGAGACAAGGTAGTAACAAAGTGTGTGTCTCTGAGAGAAAGAGAGAGCAGTTATTCTCTTTATTTCCTCACTACCAGTGTTGTGGTTTCTATGAGGAACAGATGTTCACAACTTGATATAGTGCCTCATCCCCCTCTGCTCACTATCTCCAGTGCCAGTACCACCAACTGTCTGCAACCAATACACACACGCACACATGCGAACACATTGTCTCCTGGGAAAGTCTGTCTGTCGATCTTTCTGTTTGTCTGTCTTTCTGTCTGTTCGATCTTATCTTTGACCAACCATCCTTCCAAAGTGTCCTTGAGCATGACACTGAACTCCAAGCTTCCTTCTGATCTGACTAACTCAGCGTCATTGTGATTTGAGTGACTGAAATGACTGAAAAAGCCCTAAATTTGTTCAGTCCATTAAACATTCAGCTTGTCGTCACTTTCCACTTAGGGAGCTTTGCTGTGCATTTCCTTGGGGGTTCAGGTTCAACGTCTTGTTCTAAAATCCACAACTGACCTAATCAGGTGTCACTTCCTCCTCTGTTAGTTTGCAGTTCTGCGAGTCATATCTGGCCATGTGCTTAGAGCTCTCTCTGACTCCATCTTGTCCTGGTCAATGTACACATTCAGTGGGTCATTTGGTTGCACTCCGAATATTAACATACCGATATTTACATCAATTAATACGTTAATATTAGTCACCAGCCCATTTAGTGTCATTCATTCAGTATTGTTGATGTAAAATGACAAACTAGGTTGCTAGCTATGTATACAAAAAATAAAGCGTGGCTATCAATGCTAATGGAATGGGTGAAAAATGATTGTATTCAAGGGTTTGAAATTTCAATTCCTGTCTTGCAGTCAGGCAACAGGCTCCACTTAAGAAAAAATGTCACAAGAATCCATAAGTAAAATTTGTAAAAGCAGAATTCAAGTTTGTGGTACTTGAATATGTGGGTCAATGATCTGCTACACTGTGTCACAATGCAGAGACATTCTCTTTTTCATCATGTTCCTTTTTTGCAATATGCTCATGTTTAAGATTCAAGGGAAGAGGCCAGCGTTTTCTTAAGTAAAATATTACAAAGAACAAAGTTTTAAATTACTGACCTTACATTTCCACAGGATATATGGGATTCACGAGAAAAGATTTTAACGCAAATCAAAACCACTATGTCAGGATGATGATACAGTTTGACATGATATGAGACCCTTGGTCAATGACGTTAACAGCAGCTTCATAAGAGTTTGTGTTGAATTTACATAAATGAGGAAAGGAAGGAATAGGAGAAGACAGAGAAGCACAGGAACACAATGAGTCTGGCATTCCTTTCAGTCAGCTCAGAGCCTTATCTCTTTTCAACACACTAGCCTGTGACTGCTGCAATAGGAAAGGATTTACAATGTGCAAGTGGAGGAAATGCTGCAAACTTCTCTCTGTGTCTCTTGCCTTTTACTCTGACTCAGTATTTACACAGACACAAATCATCATTCCCACTGCAGAACAATGACCAGTGTCAGTTCTTGCATCTCAGAAAGTGCCCAACCATCCAGGAGATGCTGTCAACATAATAAAGGAGGCGAGGATGAAGTGTTTGCGAGGTGACAGAGAGATAGAGGAGTGAGACGAAGGCGAGACAAAGGTGCCTTTGTCATTAGCCCCATCAAAGAGACTTCCAGTCACAGCATTATGCTGCGGGGAGTTCATCGAGGTGAGTTCTCGCCTTGTGTGTGTCTCATTGTGCAGTTTATCAGGCTGGCCACATGGAGCGTCAGAGGTAACCTGGTGACCGTGCAACAAAAGGCCAAATTAAGAGGAGTAAGAGGCTGTCTCTACAGAGAGGCTGACAGGTTGACTGACACTGTTCCCAGGGAGAATAGCATCCTGTCAATCTTGGAGCTGTCACCTTGACAGGAATTCTTTCTTTGGATGCAGCCCTCATTGCCAACCTTTCTGTCAGTCAAGGCCACACAGATACTCTACTGTTTTCAGTATTCTGCACGAGGGGAAACGCCCTCCGCTCTGACATACTAAGAAGACAGACACACACACATAGGTCTTTCTATCTTCACAAGGACTTTGCATCCGCTTCCATTTCTTTTTCATTCACTTCCACAGGCTAAATCTGACCCTTATCAAAACAGCACTTCTTCTCATGGGGCCTGGCCATCAGCAGCAGTTGGTCCCCACAACATGGGATCAAGTGTCCCAACATTATACCAAATACAAGACCTTTGCAGAACCCTGGGACAAATGAAAGAAAAACTTTGTGTTCAGTTTCACATTTGATCTTATTCCAGAGCAGTTTCTGAAATGCTTACAAGCTATGCTTCTAGAAGTTCATCGCCCACCTTAACTTTGGTAGATTTAAGTTATGCCCATGCATCTGTGTACAGGTATACCGGACATGTATTTTTCGCTAAGTTGTGTTTTGAGATGTTTAGTCAGAATCAAAACACTAGTTTTATTAGAAATTGGAAATTGCAATTTGAGCAAAAACCCATTTCTTCACAGGACCTATTGGTACCTAAAGATATATATTTTTTTTCTCATTGCGGATGCAGGCAACTGATCCTAATCAAGGGAGTGTTTGTGTTCAGCTCTTTGGAGGCTGGTGTGACTGGTGTCGGGGCTCAGCAGCTGTCTGTGTGTACTTTACAAGCTGGTTCTGTTTGTTCTGTAGACACAGGTGAGGTCAGGAGGGTGTCGGCTTTGTCTTCTGTCCCCCTTCCATGGCTATGTGCATGTATGTGTGTGTGTGTCTGATAGAGGGCAGGCGGGTGGGGCAAAGGGCCTAACAGACCAGTGCGGACAGGTGGAGGATTCTCACCATAGCGGCAGCAGATGTACTGTACCTGCCCTTTTCCCTCTTTGTGTCTTTCTGTTTCCCTGGCTAATAGAGTTGTTTATCTGCTTACAAGCTATATACATTTTGACAAATGATAAAATGTCTACATGGCATTAAAACAGTAAAGTACATCACTATTGTTTTAATGAAAAAATACATTACCATCAAATTTTCTCGTTTTCGAAAACATCTTTTACTTTTAACCCTGGAGGCCTGTTTGATTATTTTCTTATACTTTGTTCTACTGCTTTGAAGTTTGCAAACTTGGCAGACTAACTGAAGTTATGTACTCGTGTGCATTGTCCTTTACAGGCAATTTAGTCACCTTGATGCCAATACAAGGTTGAAACAGTCAATTAATCATGACTTGGAGATGTTAAGCGTTATTTGTGTATGGCGAATGGCAAAGTCTGCATCTACATGCATGTAAACAAACACTGAACTGCAGAGTGCAAATATGACACTTTTCCCAGAGTTAAGAAGCCACAGTCATCTCACCGGAGTTATGTGCAGATAGACAGATGGAAGATGCGGCTTCTGTCATAAAACACAATGGCAGAGAGAACTGGAATACCCAGTTTCTAGTGTACAAAGATTACCTCTAAGTTACCATTAAGGATGAGTGCATTACTACTTTTCTGTCCTATTTCTTAGTCTTGTTCCATGATTCATTGGTTGCCCTTGTATGAATATCCCCTCCATCAACTCCCACCGACAGCCCTGTGACTCTGTAAGCAATAAGTAGACAGACAGACAGACATTTTTCTCTCCTGGGCAGCTTCCACATTAATGTCCTAAATTTATGTTAAGGTGATGTGGAGTTCATTCACTGGAATGCTTTCCAAACATATTGCAAAACTTGAAAAAGCACAAGTGCGTCTCATTTACGTCGTTGCACAAGTGGCATTATCCCACAAAATCTAGACACTGGCTTCTTCTCTGCAATTAGGCTTATTGTTGCAGTCATCAGCCTCGGCTAATGTGTCATCATGGAAGGTGTTTGGATGAAAACACAGCAAAAATGTTTAGATTTTCTTGTGAAAATATAGATGTTTATTACCCACTTATACAACATTATATCCCACAAATATAAGCACTTTCAGTTTGAATTGTTTTACATCAACAAACTCTTACTGGCAAGTGCTCTCCTTTTTTAGGACTTATGTCCTTTTCCTCAAACTCATGACATAAATCTGTCTTCTACAAAATGCAGAACAACTCATAAAAAGCATTATAAATCATCACTTAGAAAATCTGATCAATACGTACTCGATGTTACAGGTAACCTGCTAAAAAGGAAAACCATACCCATATTTAATTTAAAGAAGCAATAAAGGATGTTTCAGTGATGCCAGTGTAGAAGGTGTAATAAGCAGCCCTGGTCTATCACTGATCACACTCTCTCCATCTTCAGATCAGACCACAGAGGGAACTCTCCATGAAAAAAACGTGACCATCACATGCTAATATTCACGGTTTACTCAAATGCCTGCAGACACATTCTTTTACATTTATTCTGCTCTCAAAAAGCCGTCATTAAAGAGTAAATAAAATCTCTACAGCGCCGCGACCGTCCTTCTCCTTAACGGCCTGTTATGGGGAAACAGCGGCCCCCACCGACAGATGGTGGAATGGTAAAAGTTTGACTCAGTTCTCGAGCCCTCAGTGAGGGGTCTGAGACTGAAATGATTAAGTCGGGAATTCTACTATTTAGTTTGGGCGTTTTTGGCTGAAGACGTTTTTTTGTTTTGTTTGTTTGTTTCGTTTTGGTCCTTGAAACGATTAAATATAAAGTTTAAGGCCCGCAAGAGCTTAAATATTACAGTTTGTAAAGTATTTCAGAAGATGTGAGATTGTTTGAATAGACATGCATCAATATGAGATTACTTTCTTCTGCACAGAAAGGATTCATGGGGAATAGTTGCTATTTTTCTTTTTGTTTGTTTCTGATAGTACCCTATGCACGCACAGAGGAAAAAGAGAGCGAGAGAGAGAGAGAGGGAGAGAGAGAGAGAGAGAGAGAGAGAGAGAGAGAGAGAGAGAGAGAGAGAGAGAGAGAGGTTAGGAGCTCCAGATGGTGTTTAAACGCAGACAGAAGGCTACAGCGAGGACACAGAGAGAGGAGGAGGAGGAGGAGAGAGCCGCGATTACTGCGCACAGTGAGCTCGCCAGCTCCACTCATCACCGAGGACATAACAAGTCGTAAAAATACCCTATACCGTGCATTGGAGGGAGAAGAAGAAAAAAAGAGACTTCCCCTGATATGCTCCGATGACAGCGCTTTTTGAATCTCTGCTGGAAGTGAAGGTTTAATACAGCAACCATCTGAGCGCAGCCAAGACGGACGATCGGCGCGTCGGAGGAGGATAAGCACCGAACATAGAAACGTGGAGGTGGAGCAGCTTTGTCCTGCAGGCTGCAAAACAAACAAGAGAAAAACATTTTTCTTTTCTTTTATTTATTTATTTATTTTTTCCACCCCTCGGTTTGGATGTATGAGAACTTGCCTCTGACACCGCGGACTGTGGGCTCGACTAAGAAGACAGTAAAGTTGTTTGGTGGGTGGGGGGATTATAGGCGCAACCCTGCAGCCCTGAGGATCTGCATCTTAATGTGACCTCACATGGTGAGGCTTTTTTGGACTTACAGGGACAAATTAGTTACTTTTTGTATGTTAAATACAAAAACAAACGGGACCTCGTTCCTGCTGTAGAAATGACACTGTGCTGTCTCATCTGTCTGGGATGATCCGAAAGTGCCAGAGAGCGGATGTACACGACTGGGACAAGTTCTGATTCTGTCGCATCGCAAACACAAGAAGCTTTTTCTGCTTCGACAAAACAATAAATCTATTTCTCAGACTGAACAAACCAAAGACAGCAGTTTTCCTAAGGACCCAAAAGCCCTTGCTTTGGTTTTATTTTCTTCTTTTATTTTTTATTAAGAAGATAAATACCTCACAGCCTAAGACTTATTTAACCTGGACCCTATTAGAGCACCCAAAGGAAACTTAAACATTTTTATACCATCATATATTTTTTAGAAGGTTGAAGAAAAAGGGAATAACCCAACAAAGGCTTTATTTTTTTTATTATTAATTTTTACTTTTTATTTTCTTTTTTTTTTCTCCCTTTCAAAACGATGAGGATTGAATCGATATAAAATCACGTTAAGAAGCGGTTCGGTGTGGATTATCGCTCAGCTTGACCTCGACCTTCACAAAGTGAGTAAAAAAAAAGACAAACCCTGCACACTCAAACTGCAAAGAAACAAAGGACTTTAATTGGACCTCCAGTTCATTAGAACCCATTAAATGCAAGCTGTTTCATATATGAAAGCTCCAATTTGTGAAAGGTCAAGTTTAAACTTCTAGGTTCACTTGAGGATTGGTAAGAAACTTGTTAATGTGAAGGTGTAAATTGGGATACCTTTCTTAAAGTGGTTTTAAGCATTTTTTGAATTTTCAATATGCTGAAACAGCAACGAAGATGTAAAGATATTCTCATATAACCATACAAATGGAAGCAAATATACACCAAAAGAAATAAGCAATTTTCAGAAGTTATGTTGGCACCACGTTCTTGTTTGTTGGGTTGATTTTAGTGTTGTGAGCAAATTCTGAGAGCCTGAAAAGGGAAAGACAAAAGAGAGGGTCATGAGTTGTTTCACCCCGGCAGTCTGTGCTGCACATCAAAGAGATGCTGAGACAAAGTGATGACACCAAACCTCTCTCCTCTCTGTGATTTTAGTGTCCATCCATGCTGCACAAAGGTGATGGGTGTGAGAGGATAAATGCAGTCATTTACTCTGGACTGAACTGTTGTGAGACCCACAATAAAGCCCTATACGCCTTTTTTTGTGTTGGTGTGCATCATCGCTGCGTCTGTGTAGGAAAAATGAAACAGTGAGACGAGAATCCTATCTGCTCTGCCATGTATTCCTGTGCTGATGTGCTTAAAGAGGAGAGAACTTGAAAATGCATCTTAGAAGACAATGAAACATTTCAAACTGTGAGATATTTCAAAGGGTTTACGCCAGCTCTACAAAAGCAGCAGATCGAGCCTTTCTCTCCGCCTGTCCTACTTGAACAGCTTCAGCAGCAAACTTCTTCCTCTAAGTGCAACAGTAAAACACTCTGGCCATTTTCTCTGCAGGACACAACCCTGTATAATTGGCCCTGGTAAATATCATCTGAATAATTGAAGAGTTGATAATAGTCTCGAAGAATGGATGGGGAGGTTGCAGAGGTGAAACCGCAGTGCAGACACCCTGCCTCACCGCACATTATTCCTTCTTCGCCGCAAAGAGAGCATCTCTTCCTCCCTCTGATCAGCAGGGCCTTCCGCTCGCTAAAGGCAGATGTCCCTACTTCATCACTGAGAAGCTCTCTTCAAAGACAGCCCATTCATTATGACCCCCGGCCTGCAGAGTGTTTATTCACTTCCCATCTACCACAGGTGCACAGTCTTCTGTGTTTATATACTGGAAACATACCACCAGCCAGCGATAAGGAACCTGTTTTCTTCGGAGGGTTTCAGAAGAGCATCTACTGTAGCTTAACAAATTTGTGTTATGTATTCACTTGAGCCGGGGTTGCCAGATTTTGCCTCAGGGTTCATCTGGTGTTGAAGAACAGAAAACACTACTATTTTTTAAAACTTGACGTTTCTGTTCAAATGAAAAAAAAGATTCTTCTTCTCTGTCTGTTTTTTGACAGCTGCAGAATCTGGACCCCAGCTCAGTTTGTGTTTACCGTACGATTGCGTGGGCTCGTTGAGCCCAGCTTTGTGTGTGGTTAATTATTGTGATCTGAATGCGGGCAGTGCAGGTGAAACCGGCTGCCTCCTAATTAATGAGCCGAGCAGATGGCCCTGGGTGGGCGGCAGCGTGAGCGCGCGCAGAGCCGGTCAGGTGGTCAGCACAGCACAGACACCTGGGCCGTCACAAACGAAATAGCCAAAAATAACAGGCCTGTTCTGTGTGCGCTTTTGTTTACATATGTTTGTGTATGTCAACAAACAGACATAATGGTCTTTGCATTTGATATTTGTCACCTTTCACACGTTTACCGGCAGCCCACTATTTCTGATTGGCTCACGAAACGGCAGCTTCCTCACTCAGCTGTCCTCTCTGTGGGTGTTGGATAATTGCAAAGGAGGAGGTGATTGATCCCATTAGGCCATTGTTGCCTAAAAAAAAACATTACAAAGGAATTCTTGCTTCACATTTATGCAAGCAATAATAACTGGTTCATTGTTCAAAAACAATCAAATCCTTTTCACTTATTTAGTGACATTTCAAACTTTTCAGTAAGTACAGTGTGTTTTAGGACTGCACCATTAAAAGCATCATTGCAATATCAAGCGTGCTCATTGTTATTATAGCAAAGAACTGTTTGGAATGCGATATATGTTGGCCATTATGTTCTTAGTGTCAGCAACTCCTGCTTTGCATACTAATAAGACATTCAGCCTGTTGAATGAAGTCTCATTGTAGTCGGTGCCTACACACGTTACAGATAACAATGTTTTGTAAAATTGTCACATGGAGAGGTGTTTGTGCGCTGAAATCGCAGATTGGTTGTAGAAAATAGAGAAGTGGAGTGGTCGTCTATCTGTGTCAACTGATACCGTTCTTGCAATATTTTGAAATATTGTGCAATAATTGCACATGTCATGTATTTGTTCTTATGTAGGCATTGTCTGGACAAGTGAAACATTCACATTCAATCTATAAACAAAAACAAAATAAAGAAAAAACAAAGTGAGTGACAGAACTGCATACTTCATGTTTGTGTTTGTGGCAATTAGGAATATTGGGATTAATTTCCATCTTATTAGCTGATATCAAGATGTTCACACAGTGTGATCTCCAGTGCATAAATGTGTACTGTTGTTGTTTTGTTGGCAAATAAGGAGTTACAGAGAGATTGCCAAAAGCTGGGTACATAAGTGTTTTGAACGTTGAAACATTTTCCACTAGTTGGGTCTGAGTGTGAACTCATAAAACCAGGGAAGGCACTGAAGGCAGGGTAATTGCCTGGAGATGTTAACTATAATTTCATTGGAATTATTTTTGTTTTTTACATAAAGGGAGATGAATTTTTGAGCAGGACTGGAGCTCCAGGTTGTTTCTAAGTCTGATTTTACAATACACATATATCAAAAAACATGTTTGTTTCATGTAAATATGGTAGCAATATATGAGGTGACAATCCTGGTGGTTATCCTGCTATGTAGCCTTCTGCTGAGAAAGAGCAGTAAGGTTCTGGCTGCCTCGGGTCTCGTCCGTGTGTGTGTGTGTGTGTGTGTGTGGGTGTGTGTGTGTGTGTGTGTGTGTAGCTGTATGCTGGTCTGCTCTGCCCTGGTCCACATGTGTTTGATATTACTGCGACAAGGCTGCCCAGCCTCTCTGGGGAGACTGAGAATGTCAGAGACCAGAGTCAAGAAGCGAGGCAGCTTCCCAACATCTGATGGAATGAGAAACACACTCTCTGGATGCTTGGCCGCTGACGGCTCAGCGTGGGAGCCAAGCAGAGGGCGGAGGCCAAGCAGAACCACAATTGTGTGCTAGGAGTATCACTCTTTCCCTCTTTACACTTTTCACTGCCAGGATGTGTGGGATCGAACACGGTGCACACGCGGTCACGATTTCTGCTGCTTTCTCCAGATTACAAATCCTGAAGAAACTAAAAAGTACATGTTAAAACAAGTAACCTATTGACAGCTGCAGGCTAAGAAAAACACATCCTCCTCCTCCCTTCCTCATCTTGTGCCAGATTCACCTCCTGCTCTCTTTCCTCACCTTTTACTTCCCTGCATGCCTGCTGACCTCTGACCCTCCTTCGACCTTCTTCACCTTTAAGAAGAAGGTCACTGCTCTGAGAAAGAGCAGTGAGGAGGCTCTTTCTCAGCCTCCTCACTGCACCGTCTCACCACCCGCCCCGCCGACTTCACGGTAGGAAGTGTGTTCAGTTCGGAGTCAGACTGAGGAAACAGCTGGGCTAATCGACAGTAGCACTGGACTCTGTTTTAATCAAGAGGACAGGTCAACAGTGAAAAAGGGAACTTCATATCACCACCCATAACTCGCAAAATGAATCCCTCCCTTCCCCTTTTGCCTCCGACTGAGAACTTTATCACAAGCGAGGGGGTAAACAAGCAAAAAAAAAAAAAAACTGGACATGGACCACTCCAAAGAAGTCCTCTTACTGGAAATCTTAGGAAGTGCTGCAAAGGCAGAGCATGCAGCCGCAGAGGAAGGCATGTCTGTCACGTTTGCTCTGTTTGTCTCCTTACATTATTTGAAAAATTAAAAATGCCGTTATCTCCTGGAAACAGATCCTGTGCCACACAGATGGTTCCGTCTCTTCAAATGGGAAGCTGAGCCACTGAGTGCCGTTGTGTTACCAGTTAGTCGCACAGACCTTAATCTCGGCTCCAGCCTTCCTTCCTCTCTCTCCACACACACACTGACACGCACACACACACACAAAAAGCACATTCAGACAAACTGAATCCTTTGACATAAATGTATTGTCCCTCTAAACGTTTTAACAGCTTACAGACACATGCACTGTGCTAAAGAGAGGTCACAGATTTTTTGAATGTGTCAAAGAGTGGCAGTCATTTTGATGAGCAAGTTATTACTAAAGTTACAACTTTAGAACCATTAAATGGGTTTGCTTATGGTCAGTTTCAATTAAATAAAACTGAGTTTTACTGGACTGGTCTCACTCACAGCTGGTATGCTTTACTGTATTTTCATCTTCAAACTCTAAACATCACAACAATGACCCAATATGAACTCTGAGCGTAGGCAAAAAATCAAACGGATGATAAAAGACCAAAATAACTTCCTCAGTACTTAAACTTTGAAATGTGTTTAATCATGTAGATCAGATTAATAGTTGTTTCCAATCTGACTTTGCCAGTTTTCGCTCCAGATTTTGCACACAGAGTAGGGCTGTGTGGAAACATTGTGGAACTGTAAACAAGAAAAGAATCAGAACATAGGGCTTAATCATAATTAGTGTTGCCACTGCAGTTTTTCCATTAGTGTCGGAACACCATGTTTTCCTGATATCATGGAGTAACATGTCGAGGCACAGAAAATATATACAGATATTACAGATTCATAACTGTCGTATGTTTTCTTTGTCATTCACCTTGAAATTAATTTAAGTCTTGAGACTTCCGTACAATTTCTAGATGATATTTTTATGCTCTTTGGATCTATATATTTATCAAATTTAAACAAAATTCACTAAAGATAAGTTTCCTCATTGTGGCAGGATGCTCAATGTGAACTTTCTGACCGTGACATAACAGTGGGCAATGTTAATTAGTCAATTATTTCATGTAATCGGCATGTTACTGGTACATCAGTTGTCCTCTGTCTTCCTCCAGCTCACTCTATTTTTTGGGAGTTTTTTAAATATTTTTTTGTGGCGGTAGCGGCGTCCTGTAGTCGGATTGTGTCCCTGAGGAATAGCTGGTATTTATTTTGGCAGCTTCCAGCATGAGCAGGCTGTAGGCTAAATGGAGAAACTGTCAAAGCTCCTCTCTAACCTGTCACTTAAATACACCCCGCCCCTCCTCTCTGCAGTCCACCATATTTTTTAGTGGCTTGTATGTGTGTGCGGAGGGGGAGAGGGGGGCTGTGAAAACTATGGGATCCTGTGTGATGATGCACAGTGCCCTACGAGCCAACGCCTGGCTAATGTCAGCCACTTTTGTTGGTGTGCCTGCAGGCCAAATGAAGAGGTATGAGAGAGCTGGCAGGCTGGGGAGCAGTTCAGGCTGCAGACAGTTTTGTCAGCGCTGACAGCTCCACAGTGACAGAGCAGACATTTAACACAGAATGAAATGAAATACAAGACATCAAGCTGGAGAATGACTAATCTCCTGTTTGTTTTCCTGTCTTAGCGGTTAGTGACAGCTCAGTGTCAGGTTTTACCGCCACACAAAGCGGTTCAACATGCAAAGAGTCGGGGGTCTGAAACGAGATGAAAAGATGCTGCGTTTGCTGTGATGCGTGTGTTGCCAGGGTCTAATCTGAGACTTCTGTGCTCCATAAATCAGCAGGCAGCGGCGGTGATGTAAGAACAAACAGAGCTGCTCTCTCTGCTGCAGCTGGCTAGAACGAGGGAGAGGAATAAAACGGAGGGAAAGCGAGAACAGGACAGCAGCTGTCAGGCCTCCATCGCACACCTGTCACACAGGAAGCCAGCATCGGCCACTGTTTCCTGGACACACCTCCTCAAACATCGGCCCTGGAAGGAATGGAGGGAGGACATCTGCTGCCAGGGAGAGACGCTGAAAAGATCAACACAGGCATGTTCTAAGGATGAAGGATAGGAGCCATATAACCCCGAGGAAAATGTTTCTCAAGCCGTCCTCGCTGTTTCATGTGTGCTCATGGATGCAGCTTGCACGGTTTGGAGGATGTTTGTGTTAGAAGCAGAGCTCTGTGACAGACGGGTCACTCTGTGGAGACTCCCCTCTAAACTCTCCCACAAATACAGTAAGCCCCCGTGCCCTAAAACTTTACAGTGGGACATTTCCCACGGTTGCGCCTCTCAGCCGCCCCTCCAGCCCCCACCTCCTGCCTCTCCTGTGACCAATACGAAGTAATCCAGATGTGGCTCACAGATGTAGCACAGCTCTCTTTGCTCAGTCTATCTGTCTCATCTATCGCCCACCATCCTTCCTCACTCAGCCCACAGCCGCGGCCTGCAGACCCCGCCGATGTGAACAGGATGTGATGTCACCCGGTGCTGCTGACGAAGCGCTCGCAGCTATTGTCTCCTGATTGTCTTCTCCTCCCAGCCTCCAGAATTGCACTGTTGTGGCTGCTGCCAGGAAAAAAAAGAGAAGAAACTCCTCTTTGTTTGTCAGGCTTGTCAGGCTGGGTCCTCAGGAGGCTCCCCTTACCCTATTCCCAGGCTGCCCTTCATGCTGCCTGTGTGCAATTAACAGAGTAATTAAAAGCCTGATGAGCTAATAGGCGTTGGCTCAGGCAGGTGTTTGGATGGGGGAGCTCGTTTGGTGGGAATGCGCTCATCACAAACATGCTTGGACAATTATGAAACAATATTTTTATGGTGCGTATGGATTAAAAGGTTCTTTGATAACTAGAAAAAGTTTCCAAGTTTCTTGTGGATTTAGCCTCCAAGGACCTTACGTCCCATTATTTTTTTAATTAAAATTATTTAAACGGTGGAATTTTGTTTACACGATTGAATGGAAATTGCAATCAGCAGTTCAGACTTTCCAAAACAGAAAAACAGAAGATTTAGGAAAAAGTTTACACTATAAAAAAGGATCTTTTGTTAAATTTTATAATTACTAAAATAAAAATGTCCTGATGGTATAATAGTTTTAAAATGTAATGTTGCATTTCAAATCTGAATATTATATTTTGTAACAGAATTTGTCTGAATGTTTTGATTCTGTCAATTATTAGTTGCTGTGTAGACATTACATGGCCCTCATAATTGTACTACATTTTAAACTGATGGAAATTTGATAACTTATCAAGAAGATGTATGTAAATTATCACACCAGTTTCACATTATAACTTGTTTGTATCTGTAGTGCATCACTTGTAAGAATAGGTTGTCAAGCCTTTTTTTTCAGTTTCACATTTATCAAAATTAATGGTAAAAAAAAGGCTTGCTGTCAAAATATTGAATGAAAATCGTTCAGCTTCTCTCTGGGTCGATTTCTGCTTCTTAAATCACTTTTACCTCACAAACCTCTACATCATTCAACAAGTTTCGCCACGTGGCCCAGAACCCAGACACATTCACACGACTGTCTCACACTCACTGTATGAGCACCGCTCTAGATGCATGTTTCTACTGATGGAGCTCATCTGAGAAGAAACGGAGAACAGAAAGTCTGATCAAATGTTAGTTTACGACAGCCTGAGGCTGAGCTCTCAACTGGCAAAATTAGACTCACAGCTGACAAGATTAAGAGGAGAGGATGTAAATGAGTGGGAACAAAGAGATTCTCCCCCCCCCCCATCATCCAGAGCAGAAGTTACAATTCTACTTTTCTCTTACGTCTGTCTGTCTCTCTGATCCCAGATGCAAACAAACTCACATAGTAATGTCCTCATGTGTGTGTTTCTGTCTTGTTTCCGCCCCCATACGTCTCCCCCTCCTCTCTCTGCCTGTCCCTACCCTCACCCCCTCCCCGCTCTGTGGCAGCTGTGCTGGTGATGGCTGTGCGCCCGTGGTGCAAGCTGGCTGTGGGGTCCCAGGTGGCCCGCATGACAGTTATTGATGTTCAGGTGTTCAGCTTCTCTCACACAGGGACCCTGGAGCCACACACACATACACCAACACACACACACACACACACCCAGAGATGCATTATGAACTAAAACACACACACGCAAGGATGCTCCCAAACGTAGTTCACATGCATACACAGAATACATGCTAGTAGTCATGTTCTTGCACTATTATGCAGTTAAACTGCATTTTCTGTATATCAGTGCCAGGGAAGTGTAAACAATACACTAACAAGTACAACTGAGACTTTGGGCTTGCAGCTGCAAACTTGTCTGGAGAGAATTACAGTTTTCAGTCTGATGTAAAAAAACAAAAACAAAAAAAAAACAAGCTTCATAAGAAAGCATTCAGGCCAGCTTGCAGTATGGAAGCTTATGGGGAATTTTCTGTGCACACACATGTGATGGAGTAGCCAGTGTCGGTACCAGTGCCCTGCGCACTCCTAACAAAGTCCAGATGTGTCTGGCTAGTTGAGGAGTTGTTCTTGGCACGGCTTGCCTCGGCCAAATGTCACAAATACTTTCCTTTATTTAGGAATGGCTCCGGGTTTAGTGGCTGGAGAAAAAAAAAAAAAAAAAGAAGGCGAGGATAGATGGATGGTTGAAGTGAGAGAGGGAAAGAGCGATGGGAGGAGAGGTAGATGAAAAGGGCCTAATAAATGATTAGCAACGTAGGACAGGAGAGCAAAGAGGAGGTGCAGGGGGGGAGCAAGAGAAAACATGAAGAGGGACAGAAGACAGGGAGGGAGGGAGAGAGAAACAGCTCCAGTCTAGCATCTGGATTTTATTAGCAGCCGTTGGGAAAATCTGAAAAGGAAGTTTTTTCTCCGTGAGCACGTCGGCAGCAGTGATATGCTGCACATAACCACTTCACTGCCGACAAGAGGAGCCAGGCCCTCCCAAAGGAGAACAGATGGTCGCTAGAACTTCAATACAATTACATCAACAGCTCTCGCAGATATAAGCTCGGTATGACAGAATCCCTGCAGCTTGGTGAGACAGAAATACAACTCCTCTAACCTTAGCACCTCTGGCCCCGGATAAATTGCCTTTGATTCATCATTCCCTCCCCGCTTGTCCTCAAGGTAGTCCAGCTTTTCTTGCCAGTTTAACCAATAAAAGAAGATCTGGATACTTTTGACTTGAAAAAGCTGGTGACCTCTCGGTGATTTGATTGCTGTAATCTGATCAAAGACAGGATGGGTTTTTTTCTGTGCTTAGTGGGAAGAACAGATGACCCCCCCCCCCCCACACACACACACACACACACACACACACACACACAACCCTGCAACCCCAGTCCTCCCATTCCCCAGCTTTGTTTTGTGCTCAACGTGTTTGTTCAGCCGGCTCTGTGTACTGTCACAGCGATTCTTAAGTAACACGGGAAAATGTCTGTGTTTGTGTCCTCAACAAAAGCACGAGCATTTTGTAGACTTGTAAGGTTTTTTTTATGTATGTTTTATGAGAAAAAAAAATTGATTTTCCACCACAGGAACAGCCTGTTTTAGAGAGTGGAGTGAAGTAGCTGAAATGCATTAACTTACACAGACAAACATCTAAAAGTACTGGTGCAAGTACTGGTCTGTCTCCCACCCTGTTATTAGTGAGGGCTGTAAAGACTCCGAACTCCAAATCAGCACAAGAGCCAGAGTCTGCGATCTTGCTGCAAGAATGGCTTCCTGTGCAGACATATGAAAGGATATAAACACATTCCCAACTCACCTGTGATAGAATCCAAACGCTGTCAGATAGCAGGCATGTTTTAAAACACAAAACTCATTGGCAGATGTAGAAACCATGCTTGTTTTTGCTCTTTGTAGCTGTCAGAGGGTGTTTTGGTTCTGGGCTAACTGTATTGTTTTTTTTCCTAAAAATGTCATTTTCTGCCTGTAAGAAAAAGTGGGTGGTTCTGCACCCATAAGTCTCATGTCCAAGGGACAGAGCTACAATCCCAAAATGTTTTGATATAAAGACCTTGGGGGGGATGGAGGGTGGGTAGGAGGGGGGCTTATTCTCTGTTTGTGTGGACTCCACAGCGGCCTGATAGGGAACAGATGTGGAAAGGCAGGCGGCTGGGCAGCCAGCCAGAGCAGCTGGGAGAAATTAAAAACAACAGCATTCCTGGAGACTGGGGGAATTACAGTGGGAGGGCAGGAGCAAGAGACAGAGAGAGAGAGAGAGAGCGAGGGGGGAGTTTTAGGCCTATGTGGTCACCGACGGAGTCTCTGTGGAGTACAAGAGACTGAATAGGCGAGGGGGGTTTAAGGGAACTGTTCTGCAGCGGTTAGCCAGAGCTAATAAGCTGCAGCTGTATTTTCAGTGGAAATGCATATGGGCATGCACACATATACATTGCATAGAGTCTCCACACAAAATGAGATGTAAAATCCATCCTCAGAAGGGCAGCCTTAATGTAAAATGATTTGTACACACATGTTTATCTTGGTGGCATTCCAGTGAGAGCTTGTGTCTAAAACTTTAATGAGATTCCAGAAGGACTTCAGAAAGTTTGAAGAACCCACCGAACTGCACGCATCCAGTTGTTCGGCGTGCTCTCTGCGGTTTAGTGCCTCTTGCAGTGAATTGTTTTTCATCTCGTTTCATCATGGCACAAGGGGAGAGAAGAAGACACAGAACATTTTTAGAACGCAGACTGCAGACTGCAGACTGCAGACTGCTTCTTTGGTGAGCAATCATTTAGCCCCGATTACGTCAAACCGTACAGACATACAGCTGTTCTCAGAGTCTGAGAAACACAGACAAACAAGCACAGGCAGCAGCAGCAGCAAGGTAGGTAATGATTGTACCACGCTGGTTTATTTTCAGCCTAATATGCAGGAGTATTTAGGACAGATGGCAGTAGAATTGAGTGGATCTATTTTCGCCTGCATTGGTTTCAAAGTGGCTCCTTTCAGACGTACGTGTTCGAAAAGCTACACCTGAACCCCCAAAACAGGTCAACTTCTGCAGGTGACTCGCTTCTCCTCTTTTTGGTACACGGCTTTTGTTCTTCAGCACAAAGCACGGTGGAATCACAGGTGGTCACAGATGGGGCTTCAGACCGAGCAGACTTCCTAATGTATTAAAAGTAAAATCCAGAGCATGATGTGCATGTGTGTCCTGTCTCTGGAGCCGGTCAGATTAAACAGCTGTCCATAATCCCGCGGTGGGGCAGACAGACAGGATGGTCCCCTTATCCTTTCCTTTCCTATTTCTTTTCCTTTCCTTTCTCCTCATCATTTGTTCATCAAGTTTAACTGTATGTATTCAAACTAACAAACATGGGCGCAGGTATCACAACCTGACTTCGTAAACGCAACAAAACCACTAAAGGTGTGACAAATCGACCATCTTGGAAGTCTGCTTTTGCATGTAACCCTGTATTGAAGAATGGTCGCATCTATTAATGGCAGCTGCCCCCCCATTCCTCCCCACGCACCCTCTGCCCCGGCGGCCTCTGTTTTGCGTGTTTATGTTGAGAGCGTCTGGCATGGGCCAAACGGCCGAGCACCCCTCGTGTTCTTGGGGATCACTGTGTCAGTGGCCCTCGTACAACATACTCCAGTGTGGCGCTCTTTAAATACAGACACCAGCTGTTGAATGCTGCTACGCGAGCTCTCAGAAATAGGCTTACTGCGAGCTGAGCCCAACCGACACGGTGGCGGTGGTGGGGTGGTGGGAGGGGGGTGGTGTTTTAGAGAAACACATGAAATGAAAAACAAATTATGCGATGGCGATTTAATGGTAGCGGATACATTCATACAGGAACATGTACACGCAGGATTTAAACAGCATAAAGGTCAGGACTCTTTAGGTCATTTACCTCAACGGTATTGATGCCGGGTTTAGGCTCTTCTTTTATTTGCAGAGGTTCAAGAGATTATCTCTGAAGCCACAAAGAGGACAGTGATGACAGATGCTTCCATTTATATGATGTTTTCGAATGTGTGTTGTGACATTTTGAAAATATTAAAGGAAAATATTTTTTTTTTCTCCTGTGGTACAGAAGGCAGCGAGAAAATGATCAACCATCTGTTAGTGTTGTCCTGAGTTTCAGGTTTTAAATTTTCAGGCGTGCATGTCTATCTCCAGAAAGTGAAGAAATTAAGTATGGAACATGAATCAAATGCTTATACACACTACACAAGGCAATGTCGTCAATGACACAAAATAAAGAAAACAATGAGGGAATTGAGTGTATGTAAACAGTTTGGCTTGGTTTACTGATATGTGCCATTGATTAGTTTTCCTGCAATATCCTCTCATATTTCTGTTTTTAATCCTCCACGAATAACAAATTGAGAAACATACCAGGAGTCATAACAAATGAGAAATAAAATGCTTTATTCTTCTAAAGCTTACAAATGCTTTATAAATCAGATTCTGTATATGCAAACAATAATTTTTTTTTGTTTTGACAACATAAATTTTAGTAAGGTTTTTTACTAATTCTAATTTATTTACTAATGTACGTATAAAACTTTTTGTTGATCATATTGTTAGCTTCTCAGTAACAAATTGCGAGTTTTCCATAATTTTTTCACATGGTGGACATTTAAAATGATGTTAAAAACAGATGTTCATAATGCATGTCCAGAAGAAGGAAGAAAAGAGAATATTTGACTTCATTTGCACTATTTTGACAGATAACGCCTTACCACTGAGACAAAAACAAAAAAAAGTACAAATTGCATTTAAAATTTATGCATTCGCTCACAGTGTCTCAGCAGAAGAATCATCAAATGGCCCATTAAGTCTACTCTGTGCTCACATCTGTTTTTATAAGTTAGAATAATGACTTCCCTGCACACGTTTTTATGATACATGTTTATATTCATTTAGTAAATATATGCAGCATTTATTGTGAGCAAACCACCCATGTATTTCCTGATCCATCCGGTGCATAATTAAAAATGCACTTTATTCCATTGGTTTTTCTGTATACAGAGCAGAGTCATAACCTGCTTTCCATCCTTCTCAAGGGGCTGAAAAAGTCATCACACTCTGTGCTCAGGTTTGCAATGCAGGAAGATCTGGTTCCAGCAGCTGCACCGACAGGTGGACACAAACATCAAGACGAGTCCATAGATAGATGCAGATTGAGTTTAAGTTCATACATGCTGTGTTGTGTTTGACAGTGATTTTCTACAAACTGCATAGAATCATACCCAATCCAGGAGTCTGAAAAGCGATGGTGGCTGCAGCGGGGCCACCTTGCGTTGCATTTTCTCCGCTGTCGGAGCGGAGAAAATGTCGCCCGCCTTCACGCTGCAGAGCTTGGCCTTGCCTTGTTTGGTCCTGGCAGCATGTCTGGCAGGAGACAGAGTAGCCTCTGGTAGCAAGACAGAACTCTGCTGAAAGCCAGTCTCAGTGATGGACAGCAGCAGATCCAGCTGCACTTGTCACTGGCTGTCAAGCCGGCTGTCTAGGCATGGGAACGAGAAGGGACAGGCGGTGTGTGTGTGTGTGTGTCTGGGGGTTGGAGGTTACAGTGGGGTACTTGAGGGGTGGGGTGCACTGATTGGGATGTCATTGCTACATGGATTGTGTATGTGTGAAGGAGAGAGCGTGAAGGAAGGGGGGCAGCGAGGACCGCTGATCTCAGTTAGCAGCAGCTGAGAGGGAGAGCAGGTGTTACTGTGGGTCTCTCAGGCCCCATGAATCTCCAACAAGAAAGACAATACAAGTTTGGATCCATTTCCACTCTCCACATTGATCTCCTTTAGCTCTTTGCATGAGGCTTTTTGGTTTAAGGAAACAATCGATGGCTCGCAGGTGAAAATGTCAGTGCTCTCCTCTTTAACCAGCTGTCTCCTCCCAGCACAGATTCTGGTTTTATAAAACCGGAGCTCCATTTTTAACCTGTTTATATGTTTTTCTTCTTCCATGTGGCAGGTAGCAGAGTGCAGAAGGCTGGAACAATGCCAGATTCACCTGCGGATGTGAAAACCCAGCCCAGATCCACCCCACCTACCATGCCTCCTCCACCCCCGGCTGTGAGTCAAGCAACAAGTCGCAACGTCTCATTCACACCGGCCACCAGTAAATCAAGTAAGACTCCCTTGTGTGCAACGATGTGTAGTTGTTACAACAAATCGTAACCAGTGATCCATCCTTGTTGTGCTGTAAATTATTTGGCTGAATGATGCTTAATCCAGAGTTACTTTATGTTCTGTTAGATGGATGTTTTCTTGAAAAGTCAGTCGGTCTTTAAAAACAGAGACAGGTGATATATCAGAGACCAGGCAGCTCACTGGGGATGAGACATCAAACCCTATGCAAGTAGAACTGACAATAATTTAAAAAGTATGTTTCCCAGAGTACATTTTGGAAAAGATATTGAGACCAAAAACATGAAATCAACATTTTACACAATGTTATAAATAGCAGTTTTAAACTTTCGGTCCTGCTTTGAGGTGTTTGCATGGCTCTCTTGTCATTGTTGCTTCTGCTTATTTGTACTTATTCAGTTTGTTTTATCAGTTTCTACCAAATTATTTTGGGAATGAAAAGGAAGTAATATTCAGTTGAGATTTCATCCAAGCATCATATCGTACCACCAAACCTGTCTGGGCTCTTTCGCATGTAGTTTTCTAAAATCTGCTTATTATATACTGTAAGATAGATGTGGTCCTATGAGTCCAATATTCCAATTGCACAAGAGGCTACATTGATTTGATATGGATCAAATTATGTCATGCTGCATGAAAGCCATTTGCTTCAAATAAAACAACCAGTAATGTAAGTGGTGTGTTTCAAATATTTCCCAAATTATTGCACAAAAAAAAAGAAAAAGTAGATATATTTAGGAAAATACTACAACACATTTCTACAATGTTTACCCTGTTTTATTTTGCTTGCTGTATTTTACACACCATACCAACCATTTGAATCAGATTATAAAACAAATCAGTCAGTGACACTAAACATGTTAAGTTTCTGTCATCATGTACAATCAACTCTACTCCTATTCCTTTTACCTAGTTTGATGGCTGTGCCTCTGCATTGAGTGAAAGGAATCCAAAATATTTGTTCCTTCCCAGTTCTAGTGAGCAAGTGTTTTGGTCACTTGTGTGTCAGGTGTGTCTCTTATGGCATTTGTCTGTCTTTTGGTGGAAATAATGCCCTTGCTGGTGGGACAAGTGTCTTTTGGTGTGCATTGTTTATCAACCGGTCAGGCGGCGGTTTGGTACGAGGGACATCAGGCGTTCTTTCTTCCCTATATAGCATCGTCAGGCCGTGTTGTTTCACCTGTTGCTGCTGGCGGTCAGCAGCATGGCTCTCTCCTTACGACTCTTCCTCATCTAAAACCAGAACACAAGTGCTGGGATCACATGGGTTAGTCCATATGTGTTCAGGCCTTCGACTCATGGATTAGAGCAACAAGCATGCCTGAGAAGAACCACAAGAACGGGGAACAGCTGCAGGTTAAAGACTCTGCTTCTTCCAGAACAAGGACCAGGTGAAGAGGTGCATTTCAAAGAGATGCTGCAGCAGAAATGAAATGATGCTGCTGTTGTGAAATGAGTCATGGTTCAATCCAAGTTGCATGAGATTTCATGGAAAAAAAAATCAACAAGCATGCGACATATAATCATCAAATAATCCGATACGCATATAAACGCACATAGAAGTCGTGACAGATTGAATATCAGCGTTTGAGGGGAAGAGGTCAGGCTTACTCTCAGGGTATTTACGAGTTTGTTTGGGCTTGCATTAAGAGGTGAACGTGTGTGATCATATATGTGTACGAATGCTGTGTGACTATTCTGAACCCCAAAGCTGCAAATCTACTTTCAGCTGGTGGACATGTGCAGGACCTGATTTAGCAACACACCTGCTACTGGAATAAAAGTAACACAGTCCACGGGACTATTTTTGGCACCTCTTTAACAAGTTCCTCTTATAGTTGCGCCCTACTGAGTGAGTGAAGAGCAGGATGGACTACAGGCTAATACAGGAGCCGATGGAAAGGCTGGAAGGGGTCAAATGGTAGCACTTGTAAGACAGCTGAAGTTCCTGCAAACACACATGCAGCATGAGGAAAGGTAGTAGAAAGTTGCATCCCTGTGGTTGTTTTAAGCATCAAGTGTCATGCGGCCATGTATAAGACTGATTTAATTACTACAGCTGTCATCACATCTATCAGACTCCCAACAGAGGCAACTCCAATTCACCCCATGTGTGTGTGTGGTTTTTTTTTTTGCAGTGCTGAACGGGAGCAGCCACTCTCCTACCTCGCTAAATGGTGCTCCTTCGACTCCCAATGGCTTCAGTAATGGGCCGGCGATGTCCTCGACGGCCTCCCTGTCCAACCAACAGCTTCCGCCGGCTTGTGGTGCCCGACAACTCTGCAAACTAAAGCGCTTCCTGACCACGCTGCAGCAGTTCGGCAACGACATATCCCCCGAGATTGGGGAGAGAGTGCGCAGCCTTGTGTTAGGACTGGTGGTAGGTTATGTAAACATCTGTTCATTGCAGCCCAATGTTCCTTTATTGCTTTGATTATGATGTCAGTGATTGTGCTGTGAAAAATTTTAAACTGAGGTTAATGTTTTTATCACTTCTGCTTTAAACAGAACTCCACTCTCACCATTGAAGAGTTTCACTCCAAACTTCACGAGGCCACTAACTTCCCACTGAGGCCTTTTGTCATTCCTTTCTTAAAGGTAAAAAAAAAATGATTAGTCAAGTGTTAAACATAAGTTCTGATTTAATGAAGGTATGAAAGCATACCTCTCATACCTGAAAGAAGCCAAGTGAAATCAGAAACAACTAAAACAGCAGGAGCACATTTTTCAGTCAGTATTGATGAGGAGCTCCACATCTTTTTCTTGCATTTCAATCAAATTTCATTCTGAATATGTTTGCACTTCATCATTTTCAGTAGTTGTTTACCTTTTTACTGTTTTCTCAATGAGGCATTAGTTGTCATTGCAGCTGACATGCCATATTTTTAGCATGTTGCCATTTTTGATACACGCAATTTGATCTACTCTGCATGAAATAATCTAAGGAGATGAAAGATGATGGATGAGGCAGCAAAACTCAACAAAACATTTTTTTTTTTACTTTTACTATCGTAACTTCACCATCGTCTTATCTGGCCTTTGGCATGTTAATTTATTTTTATATATATATATATATATATATATATATATATATATATATATATATATATATATATATATATATATATATATATATATATATATGTGTGTGTGTGTGTGTGTGTGTGTGTGTGTGTGTGTGTGTGTGTGTGTGTGTGTGTGTGTGTGTGTGTGTGTAAGAAATAGGTCCCTTTGCGAAAAGAATTATGGCTTTTCACTCACTGCAGAGATGGCCCCAAGCAGAACTTAATTTGAGGATCCACCTCCAACAAAGCCCACCAGCCGGGCATCGTAAATTAAACTCTGGCCTAATTAAAACCTATATGTAAGCAGTGAATCTATATCAGGAATCCATCACTTATAACCATCACTGGTAGGATGTAAATACATCTTCAAAAAAAAAGGTGTGAAAGTGTGTGTGAAAGTGTTGGACCTCCTGCCGTGCGATGATCCTTCACATCTGGGATATCGCAGCGATGGCTGTGTTATATCAAGACGACAGGTCTGAGAGAACTGTTTGACAGCGCTGTTACACACACGTTCACACATAACCCCCCACACACAGACACAACACACACAACAGCACAACCAGAAGAGAGCGAGGCACATGGTGGAGGAATGTGTCAGGGTACCTGTCTTATCTCATCCTGTCTCTTCATCTATCACTCTCTCTCTTTTTACTCCCTCCTTAGCTTAAATCTGGCATCAACCTCCTCCCTGACCCCATAAACCTAATGTTCTACCAAAGGTTTTAGTTTCTCTTCTTGTCCACTTAACTCTTCTCTAAAGGTTATTTGATAAAATTTACTATATCTTTCCTGCAACTTCCAACTTGTCTAAGTAGATATGCCTGTCTTTCCTTTTTTAATCACTAAAGGCAAACCTGCCCCTGCTGCAGAGAGAATTGCTCCACTGTGCCAGACTGGCCAAACAGACTCCAGCCCAGTATCTAGCACAGCACGAGCAGCTCCTCCTGGACGCCAATGCTAGCTCGCCTCTCGACTCCTCTGAGATCATGCTGGAGATGAACGAGCACGGCAAGAGAAGGACTCCTGACAGGTGAGACATTAGGGGCCTGAATGCGCCATCTTAGCAAATTAGTGTTTTTGTCTAAATACCAAGCGGGAGGAAATGATAAATCCTCTGAGCAAGAGGCAGAAGTCTGGACAGTCGTAATGCCAGCCTGACTTTGCCAGCTGTCTGGGGAGGAGGAGGATAAATACAGAGTACGGAAAGAGGCAAAATAGAGAGAGAGCTCTGAGAAGCAGGAAGCAAATAAGACAGTTGTGTTAAACTCAATAAAACACAAACAAAACCGACTCAGGACTGCCCTCCTTTTCTGGTCACTGTTTTTACCCCTCTGCCTGATCTGTTATTCCCCAGCAGACGTCCATATGTCAAAGATGTGTCCAGATGGTGACGTGCTGCGCGAGGGTGTTGGGAAGTCAGTGGCTGGCGGTTTTGGATAGACCAGAACAAGGGGTTGAAAGCTGGATGTGCAATCCCGCTGTAATCTGCACACCTCCGCCTCCCGACCTCTGGCTTACATACAGCGCGCAGAGAGGAGGGGGAGGAAGGGCACGAAGCCAACGTTTTCCAGCTGTTCCTCTCATTTGTTAGCAACCGTGGCCAAACACATGCACAAGCAGTGCGCGTATGTGCACGAAACGTCATCTGTGTCTGCATGTGTGCAGCCGCAATGCATTTATTCACTTTTTATCCCCATGATTGTAAAGAATGGTTTTCATCATCCGAATGCCCGGCTATCACCATTCCAGCTAAACAGATTAATATCAACGTTCACATTTAAACCGACCAGATGGCAAAAAACCACACACTCCTTTCAAGCATACAGACGAATACAAGTCTGACCAAACATCTGTCAGATACACAGCTTTCAACCCCCACAGCCCCTTAAGCCTGAGTACAGGGTGGGGGCGAGGGACACTTGCAGTCAACGAGTAGGCAGAGGGATATTCAGATTAAGAGCATGGGATGCAGGGTGTACAGTTGGACTTGGTTCTGTTAGATACATATGGTGTACAGCTGTCCTGAAAGCTTTAGCGAAGCTGTGCTGTACTGTAACTGAACAACAAGCAGCTCTATATGTGTGTGTGGGTGAGACAGTGTGCTGGTGGACACAATATGAGAGTTGTTGGATTTAAAAGAAAACATGTTTGTTTTCCTTGTTTGAGCTTCTCCAACAGAAAATTTTTATCTACTCGAGGCTGTAATCTGTGACACACATTTACTGCTTTTATTTTTGTCTTTTCACTCAAAGTGAACTTCATACATTCTGGAAGTTTTCTGTGAAAAATAATGAAGTAAAGTTCCACTTTGTGTGTGTTTAGGACCAAAGACAGCTCCGACAGAGATGGCTTGCACCCGGAGCACCTGGCAAAGAGGCCCTGCACTATCAGCCCCAGCCAACGCTTCAGTCCCAGCACGGGGCTCCCAGCTCACCCGCCTCCTAACGGCCTACCAACGCACCCACCCAACGGTCTGCCCCATCCGCCCAACCCCCAAGTGGGACCCCAACACTACCGCCTAGAAGACATGGCCCTGGCACACCAGTACAGGGATGCGTTCAGACACAGCGAACACAGAGACTCTCGAGACAGACACCGGCAGACAGGTAGGACATTCATATGGCTCCATGGAGTTTCTGGTTCCCATTTAGGTGGTGGAGACAGAAGGAGCTTGTGTTAACACTGGTAGAGTTTGGGACTAGGACAAAGGCCAGTTGTCAGGCAAGTGGAATAAACTTTGTGGTGGTGGGTCTATATAAAGGACCCAAGCCATACATGCCCTTTTATGCTGATCATCTGCTTTTCTAATAGGGAAAGCGAGTATAACGTTAAAGCAAAATCAGCCAGAACCAAAACACAGCCAAAACAAGTGTACGGTTCACCAAACGTTTTATTACAAAAATGATGGTGTCTAAGGGGCTCCACAGGGTGTGGTCACACTAGTAGGTCAGGAATGGGGGGATCCACAGGGATTGGGAATTCAGCCTGGGGAGGATTGGGTGAATGAACAGTGGGAAGCCTTGGGGAGTCAGAGGATAAACAGACGACAAGGACAAAATCCACCAACCAGAGGCTGAGTCGATCCAGGGTCATGCACTGGAGGGTCTCAGGCAATGAAAATCCAGTTATCAGAAGATTGGAGCCAGGGTCAGAGACAGGCAGGGTTCAGCAACAAGACAGCATCAGAACTCTTTCTGCAGCAGAAGGACTATGCAAAAATCTGTGGTCATACAACAGGCAGGATCAGAAAACCAGACAACTCTTCACAACATGAAACAAGGCATGACGTAACTGGAGCAACAGACGATCTCGCACTGAGCTGGTGACGGGGCAGCTGTTCAAATAGGGAACAACGCAGTGCAGGTGAAGGTAATGAGTAATCAGCACAGTCAAGGTGGAGCAGAAGGGCTGAAATCATGACAGAATCATTCTTTTTTACATCATTTTACTACTTAGTCATTAGACTGGAGTTACAACCATGAGTGGTTCTTTATAAATAAAAAGAAAAAATGTTAAAAAGCAAACATTTGTCTAGAAAGTGTAAGTCATTATAAGTTTCACCAAGTAAATTAATAAATTGATGTTGTATTCATATTGAAATTGAATTGCTTTTGAATTGCCTTATTAAAATAAAATATCTTGTTAATGCAGCTGTAGTTAGGAGTTATGAACAGTCACTATTGTGTGAAGCCATAATTGCACAGCAAGTATAAAGGAGATGTTCTGTTGCAGCGGTGCATGGAGCTCGCCAAGAGGAGGTGATCGATCACCGTCTCACAGACCGAGAATGGGCAGAAGAATGGAAACATCTCGATAATGTATGTATTAGCCTTCTTACTCCCAACCAAGCTCTTTCCTTCACTGACAATAAATGGGTAGGGAAACCACAACAGTCAGCAAGCGATTAAAGTTAGCATTAAAGCAATCTAAGTATGGCGAGCGGATGACATCAACAGGAACTCTCGACAGACAGAGCAGCCGTCGTCCCACCTGAGTTAGCAGCTGACAGAGGTCTGCGTCAGTGCGGCAAATTGACAATTGGTGGATACCTTCCAGGATTCCTAGCACCAAACTCCACAAATAGAAGGCGGTGCACATTAGAAACCCAGACACATACTCCGTTAGTTAGAAGCAGGACCCCAGATGGAGCTGAGGACCCAGCAGAGAGCAGCTCCAGCTGGGTAGAGCAGCTGAGACGAGAGCTGCAGTCATGGAGGGAACCGGCCAGGCCTGGACCCCTGCCAAATTAGAAACACTTCACTGAAATAAATATAGGCAACTCAGAGGGGAGGGGGCTGAGACAGAGAGAGGAGGGGGGCAGAATGGGAATAATGAGATGGATTGAATGTCAACTATGCTAAATCTATTTAGCAGATCTTGCTGAGCCTGAAAAGACAGGGCACTTTGAAAAAAAAAAAAGAGTGACACAGTTTACAACAGAGGGAAAAATGACAGGAAATCTGTTGAGTTGGCAAGGACCAGTGCCGAGCGGGGGAAGGAATCAGCTCGAAGTTCTCATCAACAGCCCAGCTGTTACAATATCATTGTTGTAATTCTCTCAGACACTGAAATTCACCAACGGGGACACAGTCAGTGACGAGATAGACAGATAATAAACACACAAGCTGCCTGGCTGATATATGATGTGCTGTTAGAGATGAATTAAGATAATACACTTTCTGTTTGACTAAGTTCTGATTAGTGTTATTGATTAGTGTTATCACATTTTCAGAACTAAGTCTTGGTCTTGTTCTCATTCTCCTCTGCATTTTTTCTCGAGACGATTCAAAACTACAGATGCAACATAGTTTTATTTTTTTTTTATTTTAGTGTAACTATTAAACATCCAACTGCAAAAACTATTATTATAACAGCAATGGTGTTGAAAATGGTCTTTCATTGGTTTGGTCTTGAATAGATTAGAGGCGAGACCGAGCCTGTAACCTGGTGTCTAGACTGCCTCAGATCTGGACATCAGCACTCATTCTAAATCGTTGCTTTTCAATTTTGGAAAAATTGGATGAGTAAAAACATCTGAACGAACATGAATTGCATTTTGTGGCTGACATCTCTTCTGTGTTTGCCTCTGCAGCTCCTTAACTGCATCATGGACATGGTAGAGAAGACGCGACGCTCCTTGACGGTGCTGCGCCGCTGCCAGGAGGCCGATCGTGAGGAGATGAATCACTGGATCCGCCGCTACAGCGACGTAGAGGAGATGAAAAAAGGTGGGAGCAACGGACAGCACTGCCTCCCTCCTCCTCCTACTCTTCCTCCTCCTCCTACTCCTCACCACAACTCCTCCTCCAACACAGCTAGCAGCAGCGAGTCACTGCCCATAGGAACTTCCTCGGCTGCTGAAAGGCAGACAGGCAGACAGACAGGTAGACAAACACTCTCAGGGTATGTTTGGCAAGCAAAACACTCACAGCAAGGTAGGGCTCATTGGAGACGCTGAAATGCTTTAATACGCTAATTCAGACTCAAAAAGTCAGTTGGAAGATCATATTTTTCAGTACATTTGCAAATTGGAGCTCACACTGTGAGGCAATACAAATCCACCTGCAGCATGCTGGATTTTTAACTAACTGATTGCACTCTTATGTTAACAGCATCCTCGTTCATATTTAATGTTTGTATTCATTTGTAATCCCTGGAAATGTATTTTGACCTTGAAATGGTAAAAAAAAAAAAAAAAAAGGAGATCGTCAGCTCATCTCCAAATGTTGACGCACATGATTTGTTTTTGTCCCAGTAACAGATGTGCAAACTATAAGTAGATGGATGTGTTTTCATGCATTTTCTGTGTATGCTTTGTGTTGCTGATTGGCTGGCTGTGTTTGTGTTTCAGAGATCCACAGAGACTTCTTGCACCGGCCTCCCTCAGGATACCTGCCTGAAGAAATCTGGAGGAAAGCTGGTAAGAATGGACCGTCATCCTCCATCCCGCCATCGTCACGACCGATCCCCCGACACAGGCTAACAAAAACGCATCATCACTCTTCATGGCTACCAACACAGGCAGAACAGAGGCCTTGTGGCTGCAGGTCCATGAGGCTTTAGGCTTGCAGGCCCTCTGTGTCATTTAGGCTAAACGCTCTCCATTTGTCACCACTATGAAAGGCCACTGCAGTTAAAGCTGCAGTGAAAATGCAGACACTGGGGCTTTGTTGGGTCGCAGCAGCGCAGCACAGCGCAGGGTGGAACTTACCTTGTCTCCCTCATCCTAACCTGCCCCTACATTCCTGACTTATGTAAGTCAAAAACAAACAGCTTAAACATACAAACCCTTGATGATTTTTTTTCTGGCTCCTTATGTAGCCAAAGAAAAGCAGCTGAAAGTGCTGCTCTGCATGGGCTCCTTGTATTTTAGACTGAGCCGATCCCAGGAGTCATCCGGTTCGGCCCCGGTTCCACCTCGGTCCCAGCACTATTATGTTACACTCATACTCCAATACCCTGCGGAGGAAAAGATGCTGCTGCTGTCGGCAAAAATACTGTGCTGCATTTTCACCGGCAGGAAAGGCTCTTTTAACTGCAGTTGTTTTTCATACAGGTACCACAAGCATGCCGCTTTCCCCAGCTCTAAAGCACCTCCAAAACAAGCAGGGTGAGTAGCACATCTTACTCCCAGCATCTCACCTCTTGGTGTTTGTGTGCCTATGTGTCACCTTCGGCTCTGCAGCCAGGTAATTTTGTCTCGCTGAGCTGCGGCACTCTTTTTGCTTTTAATTAAAACCAAAGATGTCGTCTTTGGTCTGGCTGAGGTTGAGATCTAGGATCTGAAGTGTGAAAAAGCAGCCAGTAATAACACGTCTTAGGGACTTGCCAAATCTCTGCGGAATTAAAACGTTAATATTGCTGCCCCCGTGTTTTCCATTAAGTGCTAATTGCCCCAGCATCTGCTATGCAGTCTCCTTGATAAGAATTAATTAAATTTGCAAACTAATCTTAGTGGTGCATGCATTAAGGCAGATAGTTGAGAAGCTTGGAATAATGCATATAGTGTGGCAGAATGCGAGAAAGCCCTGCAAAGGGTGAAGTTGTGTTAAGATTTTTTTTTTTTAAATACTGATTTTTATTTTAATTAAGCTCAGAAAAAAAGTGTTTAACCTTCCCCTAGCTCATATAGGCTGGATAGCATTTTCTATTAATAAATAAAATCATAATTTATACACTATCTTTTGTATTGATCCTTTCTGATTTTGAAATCGGTTTGATACTCTGAGACATTTCGGTGTTGCAAAAAAACAAAACCAGAAGAAAGGTCTAAGAGAGGAAACATTTTCCACACCAAGTAGGAACACATGCACACCTATAGCAGGGTTTGGATATGAATTCTCCTGTACTTTTTCTTTTTCTTTTACATCTGCACAGTAGTTTGAAACAGCTGAGTGGATAGGCAAGAAAAAGTGACAGATATTTATGAGCTCCCTCTCAGACAAACATGGAGCGGAGGAAATGGGGAGCGGCGGGGAGAACATCATCAGCCTCACCTCCTACTTGGTTGGTCTAACACACCTGGCAGGCTCATCGCACATCTGGAGGAAGAGCAAGATGCAGCATTTATTTTTGTAAAAATGTTGTTGTCTTCGACGGTGTGAATAGCAGGGGGAATCTGACGATGACAAAGTGTCCAAAAAGCACTCAATTACTGAGCAGGATATCTTTGGCAATCCTAGTTGCTGGACGAACACACCGACGTGATAATTAATTTGCTTTATATTTCTTGTGCACTTCCTACCAATTCTGAAATAAAGCAATACATATCCAACTTTTTCAAGGATGGCATTAATCAGAGAAGCAACCAAAAGGTCCATAACTCTCAGCTCAGGTGGGAAAATTAGTTGACAGGACGACTATTAATCATGCCCCGGTTGCAGTTTGCAATTTCACGTAACATGGGGGTGCAGCACAATCTTGGTCCTCTGCTTATATGAGACCAAATGTTAATTTCTGGCCTAAAATAAAAAATGTATGGTGGAAGACTAATAACGCACATGATCCTGAACAAACCATCTCCACAGTTACACATTGTGGTGGCAGCGTCATTCTGTGCATCAAGCTTTTCTTAAGCAGGTGGAAGAAATTTCCTCAGCATCAATGGAAAGATGAATAATACAAAAAAACAAAACAAAACTCTTGCACAATGGCCACACCCCTTTTACGGAAATTGATGTTTAAATGGGAGTCGATGCAACTTCTAGGCTTTTCAGCATTATAAAAACATAAATTAAGGAAACAAATATTTTTCTGTGAGTTCATGTGCTTATTCTTGTCTTAAAATGAAGTTATCAAATCAGAAAATTAAATCAAATTGGCTTTTTTTAAATAAATAAAATGTCAATTTTCAGTCCATTTTGAAATCTTGCCTTTTCACCTTTTTGGCCAAAACTTTTATGTCTTGGATTGTATTTAGTGAAGAAGAAGGAAGTTCTTCTTCAGAGAAAGGGTGTCACAGCAGGCGCAGTGAGATGCAGTCGTTAATGGCCCCTTGTCTCTTTCTCTGTGTTCCTCAGAGGAGGCGGTGAATGAAGTGAAGCGGCAAGCCATGTCAGAGCTGCAGAAGGCGGTGTCAGATGCAGAGAGGAAGGCTCACGAGATGATCTCTGCTGAACGATCCAAAATGGAGAGGGCACTGGCCGAGGCAAAGAGACAAGCTTCCGAAGACGCGCTAACGGTCATCAACCAGCAAGAAGACTCCAGCGAGGTGAGTCATTAAATCCTCCTTCTGTCTTTAATAAGTGGTGCTGAAAATAGTCAGCTTTCAATTAAAAATAAAATCAGTCACTAACTGTTGAACAGGAACACTGGAAATAAGCCAGCATCTCCACGTTGTCATCTATTAGAACCTCTTATCTGAGGTTTTATGGTTTAAAAATGTAAAAAGTTAAGACCTTGTGGTTATATTGGGCAAATATATACTAAATGTTGCTTTTCCTGCATGAATACAAGTAGACAGACTCAGATGGGCTGGGGCAAATTGCCTGGTTTATGTCTTCAGGGAGCAGTTGATCACCACCTGCTGGTAGCAGATCAGCTGGCCTTGGACCAAACTTACCCATTACAAAAACAGCTGTGGATCTGAAATACAGCAAAGTATAATAAGGACAAGATGAGAAAACTAGCCTTTCCTAAAGCAAGTGAACTATACATATTTGCAGATTTCCTACTTCATTTCAATCTAACTTACAAGCTGGTGCATGAGGGGTAAAAAGCTACGGTTCTGGAGTTGCATGTTGCAGGCCCCTGATTCAGTCTCTCATTTCTGTCTCCCTAGAGCTGCTGGAACTGCGGCAGGAAAGCCAGCGAGACATGCAGTGGCTGCAACACAGCTCGCTACTGCGGCTCCTTCTGCCAACACAAAGACTGGGAGAAACACCACCACGTCTGTGGTCAGGGCCTGCAGGGGCTGCCGGGGGGCAGCAGCGTTCCCCTGGGCACCCCTTCCTCCACCTCCTCGGTGTCCTCTAGCGCGCCACCGACCCACTCAGAGAGCACCCCTCCAGGACCCCTCTCCCTAGCGGGCCAGAGCAGTATTGCAGGAGGTGCCGGCAGCGGGAGCGTCTCCGCCAGCCCCAAAGAGAGCAGTTCCAGCAGTGCCTCTCGCTCCACAACCCCAGCGACTCCTGCCCTACTGGATGCCACGTCACGCTGACGTCTGAGCCCTCTGTTCGTCCATGCGTACTGAAATGACAGTGCCCACACTCCACACAAAAAAACCAAACTGAGGAATCTGCATTGCACACAACTCCCTTTCCTCCCATTCATAACGTTCTAACTGCAAGCTCTGTGATAAATCCTTTAACAACCAACAGCTTTTCTCACCATGTATAATGTTTTCTATCTTTTCGGTGACCGGCTCACAGGCAGAAAGATTCCAACCAAAACGTGCATCTTGCAGTGTCTGCTTCAACATATCAGATTTGTTTGCTGAGAACATAGGCTTCGGATTGAAAATTTACCCTCATTTGTGAAGGCGTGGTGAAGTTAGGGGCTGTGATCAGGCAGCATTTATGACAAATAAGTAGTGCTTGATAGGATTTCCCCTTTAATTTAGCACCAGTGGAGATACAACATCCAGCCCTGAAATGTGCACTAACAGTCTGCTGATGTGACAACTCCGCAGTTTCGTAATAAAGAGACAAAAGTCATAACCTTTCTCCAAAACCTAGGTGGGAAGGGATACAAACTGTGATGCGATTTTTTCCTCAGAAACACAACTTAGTATTTATTAAAGGTTTCTTTCTGGCTTTAACGGAAAACAAAGATAAGTCCAAATACTCTGAGTAAAGAATAGCGCTGATGATGATGCTGATGATATGAGAAATAAGTTAATTTTAAACTGCTAACTACCTTGCTAGCGAGCCAAGAAAATCTACACCGGACTCACCTCTCTGCACCATTATGAACCCAAATAAATTCAAAGATGAAACAAATAACATGATCCAAACCTTTTTACTACACTGCCAAAGTGAAAAAAGAAGCATAAGTTATAGAGAGAAGCACTCATCTTATAACCAAACACAAAGAACATCACCTCCTGAGCAGAAAAGCGAGCCCTGAGAGGACCAGGCGCGGAGGAGCTGCAGAGCAGCATCTCAACTCTGAGATTTACACAAACAAACAAAAAAAACACAAAACTGTGACCTGCTTTGATCTGCAGCTGCCTCCCGCAATCCGGATCAAACTCCAGCGACTCCTCAGCGATGGCCCAGACTAGTGAATATGGACAATGCTGTGAACTTGCCTACAAGAAACACTTGATGAAATTGATGGAAACCCTGCCACAGTGTGGTTCTTTTGTGAATGGTAGCGAGGACTTAAAGAGAGACAAATAGGAAATAATAAATGCTACATGGCCTCAAAAGAGACAGAGGTAGAAACAAGGCAATGGAGCTCCCCAAAACCTCAACACAAGCTTGGAGACATTGTTCAAGAAGGCATTGCATACTATGGAGACGTACAAGGAGATGGCTTAAAAGTTGATTGTTTTTAAAAAAAAAAAAAAAGCTCAGAAGGAGGAAACATTTTGAGGAATTGCTGTCACCTTTACATTCACTCCTTCCTTTTCCAAAGCATGACTCGCAGTTCAGAAGAGCCGACAGGGCGGCATAAACTTTGTTCTCCTCTCTTTCTACCTCCCCTCATCCCTTCTTTGCTCGTCCCCAAACTAGTGGACTCACGTTTCATCCCCAAAATCTCGGGTTTGCTTTGGACAGAGCTGCAAAGCACTCGCGGGGGGAGGGTTGAACCTGCTTGTAGATATTTTTCCTCTTTTCACTTTTTTCATAAATGTCTCCTGATTGCTGATGCCACATGTGCTGCCCTTGTGTATATCCAAAAAAAAAAAGGACTTTGTTTTGGGTTATTTGCCTTTCGTTTTCTTCAAAGTTTGGGTTGAGCAGTCACAACAGAGGAAAGGATGTTTGTCTATGAAAGGAAGCCCCACATTGTACTTATTGTTTGAACTGTTGTATCTATATTGATGAGATGAAACCCCTCTTGTAGAATATTTTGTATTGCTCGCATTGTAAGACAGTGAGAGGACAGAGGTGCAATATGAAGAGAATTCAGCTACTGAATGGAACCTCAGCAACTGCCCATAGGGTGTCATATAATATAGATACATATAGATATATTTAAAGCAACATCAGTAACTTAATGTGAATGTACATAGTATTTAAAAAGGTCCAAAAATGTGTTTGCCAAATAACAAAAACCTTTAAAGTTCAGAACATGACTTTTTCTCACAGTACATTTGTTTTTCACTCGTACAAGCTGAATCAAAGTGTCATGAAACTGCTGGCGACAGACGTAAAGTAACTCCAGCCTGCACCAGGCAACTTAACATTATCTGTTTTGGTCTGAGACATCCCTATATAGTCAATCGTAACAGGAGGGGCTTACAAGTGATGAATCCATTATATATCAGCTTACTTCAGTCAGATCTTCTTTTGTGACCATGATGATCCTGATGATTCTGATCAATCTGACCGCAACACGCTTTGCAAAACAGGCCGTTATTGTAGGGGAAAGTGATACGCCAGTGTTAAGCTCACATCAAAAGTCATTTTAATCTTCTGCTTTCGATTTGACCTCTTTGTTGTTTTATTAAACATGTGATTCAAGAAATAAGCTGCATACATGGAACAGACCTTTGTTTCCAGATTGAGAGAGCGGCTTCGCCTCATTCCACATGTTAGCATCTTCTTTTAGCCTCTCCAACAGACTTATTGCCTTTTATATCGATCATTGTAAACCCTACATGGATGGCTTCATTTACACTTGGACCAAACTTGGAGAAACAAAAATACATTTTTTTAAAAAACAGAAATATATGATTTTTTTTTTTTTTTTTACTATTTGGGAAATGTTCAAATTCAGATAAGCTGTAAGGTACTCCTGCATCTATGTGTAGCAATCATGTATGTGTTTTATAATTACTGTGTTATAGTGTTGAGCTCAGTCGTTTTTCTGTGACATCGTTCTTCTCCCCTGATGTCTAATTGTCAGTCAGACCCACCACATGTCCCCCATTACCCCCTGTTGACACAAGCTACCTCCTGTGAGCATACAGCGCACCACCAGGAGAGGCTGACCTGGTCTTTAAAACACACAGATGGCTTGAGAGCAGACATGGGCACACATTCACGTTTGCAGGTGATCAAATGAATCCATGCTGAAAGGAGCTGTCATTACTCATGATGTGGAAAAAAATAAAAATCCATATTCACTGAGCTGCATTTTCACTTTTAGGGGAGAAAAAGACAGCTTTTGTTCAGTTTTATTGATAGACACACATCCAGTTATTCCTGCATTTTACCAAACCATCCCCAGAATCAGTGATGACATGTCATTTGCTGTCTGAAACCAATAAAAGCACAGACCAAAGTACTAGATTGCCATTGTAGACTGTAACATGGCAAGTAATGACAGATGGCAACCAGTCAACCAAAGTATATCTGAAAAACACACACCAGGAGAGTCCACGAGAGCCGAATCGACAAACAAAACGTCTGAGTTTCAGATGTGAATTCTTACTCAAGCAATCAAAGTGCTTGTTGACTACATATTGAGCAGTGCTTCTCTGTAAACAACAGCAGCGTCTCCTGTAGAAAAAGCCTGCTAACTGTGTGTTCTTATAGCTACAAAGCCTTGCAGAGTTAAAATGAATATGTTGTAAGTGTGTGTCTGTCTACGGATGGTGGTGTGCGTGTCTTTTAGTAAAAAAAAAAAAAAGAAAGAAAGAAAGAACAAAACCAAACAGCAACAACAACAAAAGAAAATCTTTATGTCTCTGCAAACTACTTGAAACCTTCAGAGCTTTAATGAAACATTCAAGAAAATCAACAGTGATGTATTGATTTAAAAACAATAAATAAAGCAGCAGTTTTTGTGCAGGTTTGTCTATATAAACATCCACATCATAACAGAATGGGTGACAGTTCCATTCAATTCGTGAAGTGCTTTGTGTGAACCTCCTTGCCTGCAAGTAAGCCCTCAGATAAACAAAGCCAAACCCAATATACAGTGTACAAATTACCAAAATACAACCAAAAGCTGCATCTTTTCTTCTTTATGTTGAGTTTTTCTTATAAGAAAAAAACAAAAAACTGAGATTCTCCCTCCGTGACCCTTCTGTAAGCCATCATTCTGGAGATTGCAAATATCTGTTACTTTCTCTGTCAAGACGCATCACCACCCTACTATTCAAGGGTCTGCTCATTTTTTACATCAGCTACATTTTATCTGTTTAGCCATGTTGCACATATGGGCAAAACACATGTTCAGAGAGGACAACGAAGTGCAGGGTTGGTGTTTGTCCCAACCTGTAGATCTGCTCGCAAAGTTTCAGAGCTCAGCCGGTGCGAAGGTGACACGTCCTTCCTGTGAAACAGGCTCCGAAGACTAAAACGCTGAAGTGGCAAAACAGTGGACGCAGCACTCGTTTTCCCAATAAGCCATGCCTCAGAATGAAATTGTTTTTAAACTTCACATAAACTGAAAAGAAGTTTATGCTTTTGTATGTGTAGGGACGCCTTCTATACTGTACTGTGCAATACATTAACACAGAAAAAAAAGACATGTTTCTGTAGGGAAGGTTGGCGCTTTCAAGATCTTTCCTACTGTGTTTCATTTCTCTCCTCCAACAGTCCTGTTGCCATTTTTAGATGAAGTAAACTGTGCCAGAGGAATTAAATTCTGATTTGTATTTATTTCTTGCATGCTTCTCTCCCTGTTGCTAATACCGCTTTTTAACTGTTCGCTCTGTTGGATGTGTGAAGCTGTAAAACATTCTAATTCAGGTTATTGTCTGTGTTGAACAATGTAACTGTGTAATTAAAACATGAAATGACGTATCCATCGCTCTCCTTCCTTTTCTTCATTTTAAATGAAGATGTATTCCTAAAGTAGCCTCTTTACATGAAGAAAATCTCTCTCTTTGTTATTTAGCTCAGTCATCAGTGAGACAGGGTTATTATAGATCAGTTAATCTAACATTTCTGGAGGAAGAAATGGATCAATAGATCTTAACACATCACAGTTTCAGTTTAGCTTATTAACATGAGAAAGTCTTGAGTGTCTTTCAAACATTGAAACAGTACGCAAATTAAGCATAAACCAAAATCTAAAAGTAAAATGTTTACGCTCAAAGTTGAAAGATATTTTATGAAGATATTTAAACATTTTCTGCAAAAAGAAGGGAGGTAAACTAAAAGGGTGACCAATTCCCCTATGTACATCCCACAATATAGAAAAGAAACCTTAAGTGTTTTTTCTAAAATATTTATGAACTACACATTAAAATATATTCTATGAGAATTAAGAAAAGCCTACATCATCTGAAATGTAGCATTTATTTTTGTTACTTAAGTTAACAAGAATGCACACACTTTTTTTTGTCCAAGACATTTCATACTTCACAAGAACTCAAGATCAGGATACTTGGAGAGTCCTCACAGCTCCCTCATACTGGAAAATGTATGTTTGATATTGTTAGACAAAACACCAGACGAAGATCTGCCCAGACGATGTGTCAAGAACAAGCTGCAAGAGTTTCCTGACCAGAGGTGAAAGAACAAAATGAATGTATGTCATTATGGCCCACCTTAGTGGTTAATTCATCTGAGTCAGTAGAATAAAATGGATCACCTGGGGTTAAATCGTTAATTAGTCATTTTCCCAGTGTGAACCAATGCAATTAAACCAATGAAAACATTTTAATGCAAAACAGAGATGATGAATGCATTTATAACCTCAGCCTTCAATAACTGCACTATTTTATAATAATGTTTCCTTTGTGTAAATGTGTTTGTTTAAAATAAATGCACAAGTTTTCCCAAATGGGACCATAAATAGTATAATAAATAGTTCACAGATAAATTAGTTTTATTGGAATGTGAATCCAGCTGATGCTGAGAGAAATGACAGCTTTCTGAGAAGATTCTTTGTACCTGCAGCATTCATATTTTAATTCACAGAGAGGCATAAAGTATGATATATGTGCTTTTGCATATGACAGTGTTTTTCTTTTGATAGATTTTGCAGCCTATTTTATTTTTCCTGTTTATGTTAAGTTGTTGCTTGTTTGGAATGGTATCAAGTTAAAGTTGAATTGTCTGTTCCGGTGGAAAAAAAGGTTTTCCAGTTCAAATAACCTCAATAAGTAAAACAAACTTT
Organism: Poeciliopsis prolifica; assembly: GCF_027474105.1. Taxonomy (NCBI): domain Eukaryota; kingdom Metazoa; phylum Chordata; class Actinopteri; order Cyprinodontiformes; family Poeciliidae; genus Poeciliopsis; species Poeciliopsis prolifica. The sequence goes on from NW_026562396.1 coordinate 1,449,128, forward strand.
AAAACTAAGACATAGTTTTCCTCTGTAGTGAGGAAAATATTGTGTTCTCCACCGCGCCAGGCCCAGCCCAGCCTCAGACCGTATGGATACGGCCCTGGGAGCTCGCCTCCCTCCCTCCCTTGTTTCCTCCCTCCCTTGTTTCCTCCCTCATTCTCCTCCTCCTGCATCCCTGTCACGTGGCCTCCACTGTGTCCGTCCAGCGCGTCATGACAAGCCTCAAACACAGGTGATGCTTATTAGCCTCCCAACCGAATTTCCTTCCGGTGAAAGAGATTTTTCTTTTCCCGTAGGTTACCATTTCGGTAAGCTGAAGCTGGTTTTTGCAGGAACTAATATGTCTGAGCAGTGAGCATGGCGGAAAATCATCTGGAGTACCGCTACCTTGAGGGCGAGCCTATGGGCGAGCATTTCAACGAGGACCCGGTGAGTTATCTTGTCTTTACGTGGAGAAGCATAAAAGGGGGGCCGTCACGCCATGATTGCCACGCTCCGACACGGACGCGCAGGCGTTGCGGGGAGAGTCGCTGTTATCCAAAGCTGAGGAGAGAGCTACATGCTAGCCTCATGCTGCTGGATACGAGGCTAACAGAGGCCAAGCAGGTGCATTAGCTGTCCGTAACACAAGCTATCTGCTGCTCATTGCAATGTCCATTCATTCATTAACGTCACGGTTCGCCTTTCTTTCGCCCAAATGACAAGATGCCAACACAAATAGCGTTCGTTGTGCGTGTTTATTAAAGCGAGGCTCCTAGGAATGCAAAGGGGGGAAGAAATAAAGGACGCACAGAGCCCTTCCATTCAGTAATGCTCCAGTAAGTGCATAGCTATTTTGCAATTGAAAAGATGTGGATTGAGGTGAATAATAAAGTTACTATGTAGATGCAAACCTTGCAGCTGGTCTTTAAATGCTCTGGTACTAAATTTAAAGATTCTTAAAGCTTATGGGGTTTCCTCAGGGCATGCGCTGACCCATATTATTAAATTACTAATCATGTCATCAAAATCTCAAGACTGTGTCAAGCTGTGTTTGGAAACATCTGTACATATTTTTCTCAATGAGCTATTTGTTGGGAAAGCACTTAAAAAAAAGAGACAATCGCAAAGGAAAATAACATTGCGGGTCACAGGTTAATACAGAAATCATAAAAGAAAAAAGTAATGAGAACATGCATCATAGGATGAGGTGTAAACCTAAGAAAATGGCTTAAATAGAAGAGTTTTTCAAATTGTTTCTAATTTGAGGTGGGTTTTTCCCCTGGTTCAGGCCACAACCTGATAGGCTTGACTACTCTGTTAGAGAAGGACCGACAACTTTTGATTTTAAGAATGAAGAAATCTCAAATTTCTAAATTTACTGGCTTTACTTTTATGCACTCATTTAACTTACTTGTATATTGTCAGCTAACGCCATTGTGTGTTGAAATGCTTGCTATTCCTCGTTTCAGGAGCTCCTGGCCATCAAGGCCAGGGTTCAGGAGTTGGAAATGGAAGAAGAGACTGAAAAACTGAAGGAGGAAGAGGAGAGATGTGATGCAGAGGAGATGCAGCTCCTGACCAGCAGTCCCCGGCCTGGTAAGAAAGACGACTTTTGCATGTGATCTGTAAGGCGGTTTGTCGTGCTATTATTGGTGTAAATAATAAATTCATTTTATGTTCTTGAGGGTGTGGGAGGGGGGCTCTGTAAAGTAACTTTTTCCTTTTAGACCAGGTGTGTATTGCATTGCAGCCTCTGGGTGACTAAAGTAACCACTTTTTTCCCTCCCCCATCTGGCTAACACCTGCGACACCTCACTGTGGTCACAACGGTGTTCACATGTGCCTCATCACTGCCCAATGAGACGAAGCAGTGAGCTCCAGAGAGCCAGAAGTGTCCGTCTTGTTGCCTGTGGCTATTTTCTGCCTCTGTGCATCTCCTCGTGTCTCCCTTTGTTTTGCTTTTCCAATAGAACTGAGATGCTATCAGAGAAGACATTTTTGTCTCTGCTGTTTTGGCAACATTTCAAAGAGGCTACTTGCTAAAACTGAGAGGTGATTAAGACATGTTTTTTTAACCCAGGTCCGTTCTACAGTATGACTCCTGAAGAGAGGATAGATGCAGACAACCGGTCAATCTATGTTGGAAATGTAAGGATTGAGCATCATTTTGAACATGTATAATTTATTTTTTTATTCTAATTTGACCCATTGATTAAATTTCAGGTAGACTATGGAGCTACTGCAGATGAGCTGGAGATCCATTTCAATGGCTGTGGTCCTGTAAACAGAGTTACCATCCTGTGTGACAGGTTCTCGGGTCATCCCAAAGGGTGAAACAACGTAGTTTTTATATCTTTCACATTTTCTTTAGCCTTTATTATTGTGTTAATGATAATAAATTCAGGCCGTGCGTAACCGTCTGCTTCTCCTTCTCGTCTTTTACAGCTTTGCTTACATCGAATTCTCTGATCGAGATTCTGTGCAGAGTGCCATTGGTTTGCATGAGACTGTGTTCAGAGGACGGGTTCTTAAGGTAAATCTATAAACTCTGATGTCAGCTTTTAGAAAGATGCTCACTGGCTTTCCACCCGTTTCCCTCAGACTTCAGTGGGATTGTTGCTGGCTTGCAGAAACCTAAAGATAGCTTTGAGTTGTGTCAACTTGTGATGGAAGGTCAAATGTTTGTTTATCCCTGATTATATGGTGCCTAAATGCTTCATTTTACTACTGGTAAAATGTTTTATTTGACAATTTTCACAAAGATCTGGATGAAACTATTGAAAGCTTTGAAACAGCAGTTTCCTTTGGTTTAAAAGTGTTTAGAACGGATTCAGCTGTAGGCTGCTGAACCACAGATGAATATAATCTTGAAATCTACTATAACCCTGACGTCAAGTTCATCCTCTTTGGAGGCTGGACTTCAATGCAGCAGAATTAAATGTTTTTGTCTGGGCTGAAAATCTGTTTAAATACTGCTCTTTTAGATTGGGTTAAACTGGTAGTTTTGGCCTCCCTTTATACTTCTGTTTTTTGAAAGAGTGTTTTTACAAGAATGAATTTGCATTTTGCCTGAACACAAGCGTTGTGTATCAATCAATCAAATTTTATTTGTATAGCACATTTCAGCAAGGCATTTCAAAGTGCTTTACATCATAAACACAAGAACACAAAGTCATGCAACATATAATAGACAATACATTGTTACATATTACATTTCAAATGAAACTCTAAACAGGTGTGTTTTTAGTTGCGATTTAAAAGAAGTCAGGGTTTCCACTGTTTTACAGTTGTCTGGCAGTTTGTTCCAAATTTTTGGTGCATAGATGCTGAAAGCTGTTTCTCCTCTCTTGGTTCTGGTTCTGGGGATGCAGAGCAGACCAGAACCAGAAGACCTGAGAGGTCTGGAAGGTTGATACAACAACAGCAGATCTTTGATGTATTGTGGTGCTAAACCGTTCAGTGATTTGTAAACTAACAACAGTATTTTAAAATCTATTCTTTGAGCTACAGGGAGCCAGTGGAGGGACTTTAAAACTGGTGTTATGTGCTCTATCTTCCTGGTTCTAGTGAGAACGCGAGAAGCAGCGTTCTGGATCAACTGCAGCTGTTTGATTGATTTGTTGGACAGGCCTGTGAAGACGCTGTTGCAATAATCAATGCGACTAAAGACAAACGCATGGATGAGTTTCTCTAGATCTGGCTGAGACATTAGTCCTCTAATCCTGGAGATGTTCTTCAGGTGATAGAAGGCTGACTTTGTAGTTGTCTTTATGTGGCTCTGGATGTTCAAGTCCCAGTGTACCATCTACGTCTTGGGTTAGTTAGTTTAAAGAAAAGCCTTTATCATCTGAAATGTAGCATTAGGCTGTGCTCCTGGCCACTGAAATCAGAGCTTGTTTTTTTTTTTACCGTACAGACTAAATATACTCGAACAATTTCAATCTTGGAATATTTCCACAATACTTGAATCCAGTCATCAAATGAAGACTTATCTTTCTAGCTACATAAGTATTACATTTACAGTGCATTTCATGTAATTGAGCAGTATGAAAAGCTATGTTCAGTTGATAATGTTGGGCAACATTTTTTGAGGATGAACTGAACTTTTAACAGATTTATTATTTGACTCTCAGGTATTGCCAAAGAGAACCAACATGCCCGGTATCAGCACCACGGACAGGGGTGGACACAGAGGAGGTCACACCAGAGGCAGAGGTCGTGGCTACCGTCCCCCCAGGTACCAGAACAGTTCCCGAGGCAGATTCCGGTACCAGTCTTCAAGACCGCAGCACCAGTCCCCCCACCCTTACTATGGAGGACCATCAGCGGGAAAGAGACAGTGGGGTCACATGGACTACCATGAACAAACTACGAAACGTTACCCCTGCCTCCTTCTCATCACGCCACCGTCTGAGGATCTTGGGGCAGCGTCGAGTGGACAGCACTACCCTCAGCAGCGTTAGCACTAGCAGATGTTGGCTGGCTGGAAGGGATTTTTAAACTCTAAATGCTTTCCAGCATAATATAAGTATTGTGATGCCATGGACTGACCAGCATCAGTCCTTGGCAAGATTTGGCAAAATCTGACGGGGGTTGATGCGATATAGGTTTGTTGCAGTGAATGCATGTGACGGTCCTCAAGTTGCATCTGTTTTTAAAAACTGTGGTTTTGTTTTGTAATGTATAACCCCTCTGTGTGTAACTGATAAGCTCTTTGCTACAAGAATAAATAAAAAATAATTCAACACTCAAAGTGTCGTAAAAGAGAGACGCTGGTATCCAACAATTTTATTTTATTTTTTTTTCAAGAATAAAGGCAACACATAAACAGAAGAGGGTCATATGTACAGTGGATGCTCAACAGAGGGTGAACTGGAAAGGAAGTCAGCCTGTCTGTACCATCATTCCAGAAACGATGCCATTGAAGGCCCTGGATAATGAGGTAAATGTTAAAATGCATTTAAAGCCCCCCCCAGAAATGTTTGTAAATGTATAACACTAACTTACTTTGACTGAATGGGGTCCCCAGGATTGTAGAATGGGTTGCACATTACATCAGTAAATGAGTTGTGCAGTTTTCTAAACATCTGAAAGAAATGTATTAAAAGACAAAAGCAATCTGCAGATCAGTTACCTATTTGACATAAAAATAAGAAACTGAACCCTTTCATGTGACTACTGCACGGGGAAAGATGACTGGTGTTAAGTTGCATAAAGGTCTGAAATACCATTCAATTAAGATACTCAATAGAGTGACCTGACACACACGGGCTAAAGGTGAATAGTGCATATGACTGGAAATAAACTACAGAAGACCAGTTCTATCTGTAAATGTTAACACAATCAGGTCAAACACTCTAATTTGGCATACTTACCATGTTTCCCAACTAAAAGTCAAAACTATTTAACAACTAAATTTACTTACAGTTCGTATTTCATTGTCCCGCAATGACGTATTGGAAGAGTCCACAACAATCACAAATTTCACCTTGGAGTTGGTAACATACCCATATCTATTTCCTCCAGTTAAGGATACACATTTGTTATTTCTACACAAAACCTAACCGATCATGTAGTGTTTTATTTGGCGTAGTGTTTTACTCGTATTTGAGGTCTTAAAAAAAGAGGATACACTTTGTAGTCTTCAGTTGGATAGAGCAGTCCCAGGTAGAGCTCTCTCTGGTCTGCTAAGGATTTGCCCACAGCTGAGACCTTCTCTTCCACCACATCCAGAGAGGTGTGGACAGTGTAGTGGAATTTCAGCTCATTTTGAGAGGGTACACTGCGAATATACAGCGGGTAGTTCTGGGGGGGAAACATCAAAAGACAAATATGAAACTGCTAAAAGCAGTATTTAGAAAGAAGTCGCTCAAGTATCAAAAAATGAGACTGGGAAGTAGTAACAACAGGATGCCATTATCGATGCTAGCAGTAGCTTTGTAGCATTACTTAATTTTGGTGAAAGACAGAAAGCTGACAATCATATACAGGCGATTAATGGCGCTACAAAAACCCTGTAAAAAATAAAAAAGTGCTACGGGCAAAGAAATTAAACAAGAATTGGTACCTCTTTAGCGATCACTGCTATGCACACCGCCATGTTTTTGTTCCTCCCCTGAGCTGACAGCTTTTGTCACGTGACGAGTTGCATTCAAATGCTGAAGGGAAAAACGACCTACGAATGAAATCAGGTTTTAAAATCTGGTTCGTGTTCACAGAGTGTTGAATCCACGCTAGCTATAGTGTTTAATTTGAATATACATTGATATTTAACAACTTATTTAAACGCTAAATTGTCTGTTTTTTTATTTAAATAATTTAAAACAGTAAATTATACAGATACAGCAACAAAATAAAGTTATTTTGTTGCTGTATCTGTTAACAAAGGCAGCACAAAACGAGAAATGTATTATGTTAACCAATCAATGCAGCAAAATAAAGTATCTTGTAACTTAAACGCATTGAAATCCTAAGTTAATTGTCAAGGACGTAAACTTTCGTTTATTTCCTCGTGTACGTACTGCTCTGGCAGATGAACCCGAACGCAACAATCCTCTTCCGTGATGATGCTGGTGCTCATATGACTCCAGCACAGCAATGCGCGTAGTGTGTGCACCAACTTTAATTCTCATTAGCGTAACAATATGTTGTTCCTTGACAGAAAAGCAGACAAATGGCTCCTCTCCAAACATTATCATCATGCTCATGGATGACGTAAGTTACTAATCTGTGACTGATTTCGCAAACCAGCTATGAATGCATCTTTTGACTTGTGTTTATGAACTCTGTTGGCTTCTTGTTTTTTTTTAGCTGACTTCCTCTGCTCTTTTTTTACAGATGGGCTGGGGGGACCTGGGGGTGCTTGGTCAGCCCTCCAAAGAGACCCCCAACCTTGATGCCATGGCGAGTCAGGGGATGCTTTTAACAAACTTCTACACAGCAAACCCTCTTTGTTCCCCATGTGAGTCAGCAGGAAAAAAAAAATGGTGATACAATATCTGAGTCATTTGTGCTGGTTTTTCATATCTCTGTTTACTAATATAGCTTTGACTGTCTCAGTGGTTAAAGAACCGCCTGCTATGACTGCATGAAATCATGAAAGAGAGAAATGTTTCTTTTTTCCAGTGTAATGCCAGATGAACGATTGATAAATAATACTATTGCGTTGCACTTTTTTTTCATTATTGCTTTGAAGTGAAATGCTTCTCATTCTTCATTTATAGAGCAATGAAGAATGAGATGGGGTTAGCATGTGACAGACCTGAACACCTGCCAGTGATTTTGTTTTTAAATGTTTCAATATGCGAAGAAGATTGTCTGCTTGTCTTTGTGAAATCCCCTTTCTGAAATAACATCTATAGTTCATTATTAATGAACACTGTAAGTGAACTTGTGAATGTGAGTGAATGTGGTTCATTACTAATGGTGCCAGAAGATTTATGAAGAAATCATGTGATGAAGACATACGGTAGTTTACAGATCAACCACAGGCATGTAAATTGTTTGATTTTGCAAGTAGCTGCTATTAAAGGGCACCTGAATGAGTTAGACTGAATGTTCACTTGCAGTGTTCACACTGGAGCAGGAACTAGTGAGAATCCCATTTACAGATTTATTTGTTGACAGTAAGTACATTCAAACTAAGGGCTAAAAATTTTAGTATTCATTTTGTCTGCAGCACGAGCTGCGCTCCTCACTGGGAGGCTTCCTGTGAGGAATGGATTCTACACCACTAATGCTCATGCCAGGAATGGTAAGCTTTCATCATATGTTTTGCTGCATAGAAGTTCCTCTTTCGCTATATTGTGTAAATACCAGCTGTGTGTTTACCTGGTGACTAATTTCTCCTGTCTTTCACTTTTATCTCACACTCAAATCTTTCAAAATATTAAACGATATGTAATGTTAGTCAAAAACTACCTGAGTTATGTGACAAACATAGCAGAAAAAACCCACTGTGCTTTAGTCACATGTTTTGCATGTGATTAAAAGCTTTGATGTATTTTTTCTACTCTTGTAGCTTACACGCCACAGGAGATTGTGGGAGGAATCTCCAAAGATGAGATTTTGTTGCCTGAAATGCTAAAGAAAAACGGTTATGTCAGTAAGATTGTTGGAAAGTGGTAAGTTTTGAACTATTTCCTATATTTTCTACTTTCTTTGAACATTATAATAACTATAGTATTTGCATTGGATGTGTTGGTCCTCTTTCAATTGTTGTTTTATTTTTATTTCTTATTTTTTGGCAACATATTGACTAAGTTTTATTTGAAAATGAACCAAGCTAAATTCTAAACTCTTTTGGTTCTTCAACTGTAATCATTTTACTTTTGGATGAAACAAAAGAGAGAATGCACATCCTGATTTTGGCTTCGCCTGATTAACTATGTCAAAAGTACAGAAAAAAGTATAACAAATATGCCGACATGGTCACCAGCCTATCCAGATGATTGCCTAGTCTTTAACATCAAGGTAATGCAACTAATTACCTTGAAGTTATGCAAATTGCAGAAGCCTTAGATGTTTTGTGTTAGATAAAAAGCTTTATTACTGTAGCTTAAAACACAAACAAAGGCTAGAAAGTTTGTACATGATTAGGCCTGTCACAATAACATATTTTACTGGTAGATATAAATTGTTCCAGCAGTTATTGTGATAGATGATAATATTGTTGTTCTGAGATCATTTTTAAGTAATTTAATGGTAATGGCAACATAATAATAAAAGAACACATTCTCAGACATCAGTAAACTTTAAATTCTAATGAATATTTAACACTGGATTCGAAAGACATTTTAAATATCCAAAACAAGTAGATAAAACAACAAATCAAATAAATTTTGAAGTCTTTGTAAACAAAATTGTCCCTCAAAAAAAAAAAAAAGCTAGTTGAGATCAATGCACCAAACTTAATACTTTTATCCTCCAGTGTTTAGAAAGAGAGAAAAAAAGAGATAAAAGAAAAAAAATTATGCCAATGGAATATAATTAAGTTTGTTTTAATTTATCACGTGATTAATTGATTTATTAATTATTGTAATCAATAAATTATTATTGATTACAAAAATATTCACAATTTTTGTGATCTCTTGAGTTAGTCATTAGTCATTTTCGTCTTACAGTATTTGACTGTCCCTTCTTTGTAAATGCAGGCATCTGGGCCACAGGCCGCAGTACCTACCTCTGCAGCATGGTTTTGATGAATGGTTCGGTGCCCCAAACTGCCACTTCGGCCCTTACAACAGCAGCGTCCGACCCAACATCCCCGTCTACAACAACTCTGAGATGATTGGAAGGTAGCGTCTCACACACACAGGCACAGACGGAGAAATTCAATAAAAGTGTGTTTTCCCCACCTGACTCAGTTGTATATGTTGTTTGTCTGCTCCTCTGCATGAGCTCAGTGACTCCCTCCTTCCCATCTACACTTCCTCCTCTGTACCAGCTGGGCCTGTGTATTCCATTTTCCGCCCATTTGTTTTCCCCAAAACAGCCATATGTGTATTCAGGGTCATTGGAGCCGGCAGCCGGGCGTGTTTTTCGCTTAGCCGTGGGTTTAATCAGCTCTGCATACCTGGGCCCTGGACAGAAATGTGCACACACTCACACACGTGTGCGTACGCGGAGACACACACGCCCTCGAGAGACGGCAGGTTGCGCCGCCTCTGCGCGAGGACACCTGGAGGAAGTGAAGCATAAGAGAGAGATTTCTGTCACTGCTTCCACGCTTCAGTAGCGCCTCATAACAGTTCCCGCTGCTCTGCTTTGCTGAGACTTCGCACATATGTCTCTCCCTCCCCAAAATAAATTTCTGCAAACATCATCAACAAGTCGAAAATTAACTTTCGTTGTCTTAATGATATTATCTGCACTAGTTTAAGTCACTTTAGAAGGAAATTAAAAGTCCCATCTGGTCCTGTGCTCAATTGAGAGAAAAGAAATCAGGTTGTAAAACTGAATAAGCAGAAGGGGTCAGACTTTGTGTAGTTGGGATGATGGCTGTCATTTGTTTTCACAGATACTTCGAGGACTTTAAGATCGATCTACGGACCGGAGAGTCAAACCTCACTCAGATGTATTTGATGGTGAGTGAGCACTTTACTAACGTCTCATTTCCAAAATTTCTGGCTCATCCGAGTCGTTTTTGGAGAAAAAAATTACAGGTTTTCTTCTACTCAAAGAAAAGAAAACAGCGTGATGGAGGACTATTTCTGACCAAAACATGAAAGCACAGAAACAAATTGTCTGTAACAAATTAGAAAATGCAGTTTTATTGTTGTGCTGCTGTCTCCAGTGGAGGTGGATTATTGACTTTTTCACACTCTTGCAATGAATCTACATCAGTCTTTCCTATTATGTTCATATAACAGGATCAAAAGCAGCATGCTGAGGCACACTGCATGCTTGAGAGGTGTAATTTATCTCCACATTAGGAGCATGTCTGTGGAAGCAAGAGTGGTGTCAGATGCACGGTGTGTTTGGACATGAAAAGCACGTTCTGAAATTTGAACTCCTGTTTTTGATTTCTCCTGCAGCATATTGCAATAGAATTTGTTTGAATGCACAATAAATTTGCTGCATAATATTCTGCAATCTTCAAGTCTCTTAACAGACATAGAATGTGTTTTTTAAACATGTTTTTTGTCGTTTAATAATTATAACTCTTTTATAAGACGAGGTTCATGTTGCAAAGTTTCTTCTCATCTTCAAAAGAGCTAAAATCGGTTTGTTTTTGTTATGTTTCACAAAACTCTCCAGCTTAAGTTTATTAATAAAAGTGCAAATAAAAGTTCATTTTAAAAGCTAAACAGTTAATTTTTTTAATGCATAAAAATAAATCAATGTAAATATGATATAAACATAATTCTGTCGAATCTGTGATTTACTCCAATTTGTATAAGTAGTAATTAAGAAAGAATTTTTTATCTTAAGTAATTTATGAAACATCAACAATAGATTTACAAATAATGATTAATTTGGCTTATTTGAGACAAAAATAATCCAAAAATGTAACTTCCTCTTTGAGAAACATTTCACTGCCTGACTGCCTCAAAATACTGCTGGGACAACTTTTCACTTTGTAAATTTGAAAAGGTGCGTGATTCGACAACATCAATGGTAAGTATATGAATTGCACTTCTTACTAGTAGTAAATCTCCCACCTCTGCAGGAGGGCATGGACTTCATACGGCGTCGGACTGAAGCCAAGCAGCCCTTCTTCCTCTACTGGGCCGCTGATGCCACTCACTCCCCGGTCTACGCCTCCAAAAACTTCCTGGGGAAGAGTCAGCGAGGCCGGTAGGCAGAGCTGCACAAGATAATGAATCACAGTCGCCTTTGTAATGCTGCTGTACAATATTACCATTCTCACTCTGTGTGCTAATTGTATATTTGTCTGAATAAGTGGTCTGGTTAGCATGGTGTGCATGACAGTAGATAGAAATTGTGGGTTAATGTAACCTGTAACATCTTTGTGATGTTTAGGAATAGCGCTGTAATTACATACTTATCAACAGAAGCTCAAACATATTTGAGCTTCATTTCATAGAGTAAGTGAATGCATGTGGTGAGGGGGACTGTGTTTCCCTGTGTGCTGCAGCTATGGAGACGCCGTCATGGAGCTGGACTACAGCATCGGTCAGATCTTGTCGCTGCTGCAGAATCTGGGCATCGAGAAGAACACTTTTGTCTTCTTCACTTCAGACAACGGAGCAGCTCTAATGTCGGGCCCACAAGAAAGTATATTAACATTTTTTGACTTGGAAGTAGATTTAAGTGATTTGCTTCTTATTTGTGCCATCATGAGTTTCAGTTTCATGTCTCTGATTCCTCAGGTGGCAGCAACGGGCCGTTCCTCTGTGGGAAGGAAACAACGTTTGAGGGGGGCATGAGGGAGCCCGCCATCGCCTGGTGGCCTGGGCGCGTCAAAGGAGGCGCGGTAAGCCCACCTCCAACTTTCTGCCAAATTAAAGCTCGCTATCCTGCAGTCGTGAGGGTTAGGAACGAGCTGGAAATGACGTGCGAATGTTTTTGCTCCCCAATTTTCTGGCCATGAAAACAGAATTGTTCTCCATGAAGCTGCAGGCAGGCATATTATAAACCAGGTTGTGAGAGAATAACTAATTATTTCACTAATCTTCTTTAAATAACTGATATTTTTGGGGTGTTGTGATTTATTCTGTGTCATTTAGGGCTTTACATGTGTACACTCTGATCCACTGGCACAATTAATTTTGAATGAGTACCACAGTACTTTTATCAAAACTGTGATTTCAGCTACAAAGCGTGCAGGCCCTTCTTTGAACTGTTCCCTCAAATATTTTTAGCTAAAATAAATGCCCCCACTCTCTCTTTCTCTCTCTCTTTTTTTTTTTCCCTCTTCCTATTTCCCAATACAAACCCCTCGCCACCCCACCCGCACCGTGATCCCCTAAGCCTGTGCGTTCTGCAAATGACTTTTAATTGTATTAGGGGCAGCTGTGACACGGGGCTGTGACGCAGAGGGATTTTGTGGAGGAGCGAGCGGAGGCTGCAGTCTGCAGTAAGCCTTGCCCCTGGCTCATCTCACAGGGTTGTGCTGGGCCCTGATAGCGCAGCGGAGTAGTGAGGGAGAGGGGGATTGGGAGCGTCTTAAGCGGCTAATCTGTTTGTGTGTTTGCTGAGGTTGGATTGAGCCGTAATGAGGACTTCAGTATCTGAATATGCCAGGCGTTCAGGATAAAGGAACGGGGAGATGGGAGGGGGCTGCAGGAAAGGAAGCAAGGGAAGAAGTAAAATAGGTAGCTGGCGAAGAAAAGAGAAAGAGCATTGGTGAAGATGCAGGATATTAAATGCCAATGCATTCGCAATACTTTTATCGCCCCTGTGACGTTGTATTATTGATTAACCAGCATATGGAATAGAGAATGACTTTGTGGACATACTTTGTAAATAGATAACTTTATAAATCCTACTATTTGTGCAGAACAATGCAAAAGATATTTGTGTGTGCTTCTATATCCAGCTACATTTGGGTTTGAAAGAGTTATGTTGAAGCTCTGCTGGGCTGTGATGACAAAGCTGCTTTGTTGGAGCTACTGTTCTCCTCAGATCTGGATTCATCGCTGTTGCATTGTTGCTTTGGAGGGAGGACAAACGAGACACAAGGTTGGCCTCTTGCTTGTTCTGTAGTCTTTTGAAATCTCTGCTGATCTGTGCTTTGTTAAAGCCTTGAAAGCTGTTGGAGATAAATGCTGGAGGCACATAAGAAAGCCTTTATGAAAAGGGGATTTTCAACAGGTCCCTTGTAATCAGGGCACACTGATTCATCTTTCCTGTCAGAAGAGGAAAGTTAAGAGAGGTAAAACTTATCAATTAGTGTGCAGGAAGTTTTCCAGGGGATGTGTTGGAATGAGCGGGTGGGGTTGGTCTCGAAGCAGATGCAAATTCAGCATTCTCCTTGTTCCTGAGGACGAGGAGGAAGAGGAGGGGTAGGATGATAAGTGGCAGTGGCTGTATGAACAGGAATGGGAAAGTGGGTGGGCTGTCAGGCCCCGCAACATCATGAGGCACCCCAGTCCCTTTTGTCGATTCATCAGTGGCAGACACGCATTCATACGATGGTGGAGATGGGGATGAAGTCGCTGTGTCCTCCAATAGACAACGTTACCGCAAAGAAATAAAGGACAGAATGAAAATACAACAGTTTAGGAAGTGACGATTTGAACAAAGCAAACGGGACAAAGGGGAGACAAAGAAAAAAGTTCAGGACAGTCTGAGACAGGTCATCTGTCTCGCCACTCAAAGTTTGAAACTTTGAGTTTTTGTTATACAAGTTATTCCCAACCAAATATCAGTGCTGCTTCTCCCCCTTTACGCCCTGTTTCCTTTAATGACAGATGTTTCTGCAAGGATGTGAAAAAAGGGGAAAATGAAGTGAAGAATTCAATCTGTTGGTGTTTGTGCTTTTCAGAGAGTGTCTGGATGTGCAGATAGATCATGGAACTCGCTGCAGAACCTTTTCTGTGGCTACTTCTGTGGATACAGAAGAAAAGAGGAATTCATTTCAGTGCTTAGGAGAAACATGCGCGCGCTTCGCTGCGTGTGCGTCCGCATGTGTGCTGGCCGCCGATAGGAACGCAACGGCACATGGCGCTGCAGCTGCACGGGCCTGATAGCACTATCTGATTGTGAGCGTGCCGTCTCCCTCTAAGGCTCGCTCAGGAGAGAATGGAACGGAAGATCAAGGATGACAGCAAAAAAATGGCATTTTATCTGAAAATAGTTCAAAGTTTATAAATAAAATAAAGCTTTTCACAGCGACTGGGAGAGGGAGATAAAACACCAGCTCGCTCCAGCTTCGGCAGCCTGCTTGCCCGGGCCGTGTCCTATCCCAGGCTTCCTCTCCTCTCTTCCTTCTTTTTTTTTCCCCTCTTTTTTTTCTCCTTCTCCAAAAACTCATTTATGGAAGGAAATGCATTTTGGAGTTTTGATAGTAAACCAGCGTGTAGAGATTAGAGAGGAAACTGAAGAATTGCAACACTTCTTCTTCATGAGGACGTCCTATGATCCCTTTGTAGGAATAAAATGTTACGACAAATTCTTTTTGATTCCAGAGAGTCGAGTCGACAAGTGACAAATTATAAAGTTCATCTGAGAAATGAACAGGATGATTTTGTAATGTGAGTGTTAGTGTCTGTACAGTCTGTTGTAAAGGGAAATGTGTGTTGAAGAGTGAGGCGGCTGTGATTTATTTTCTTTTTTATTCTTCCATCGGACATTGGTTCCCCATTGAAATCGAGTGACAAAAAATTTGTCAGTTTATTAAATACATTAACAAACTCTTACTGTTTTTCAAACATTTGTTGCACATTTTGATAGTTAAATAAAGATTAGATAAAGAAGAGAGACTGCAACACAAAGGGGGTTTTGTTCTGATTTCTGTTGGATTCAATACCACTGCTTCTATCAAAGAACAAGTAGGCCAAATGTTTTCTCGTATCTGCTGTGATTCTTAGAAAGACAATCTGAAACATCAGGCCAGACCTCGTTTTGTTGATTTGTGCTCGGATCTCTTATTCCTTTGTCCCGGTGCAGGTGAGTCTGCAGCCTGCCAACGTCATGGATCTCTTCACCACCAGCCTAGCGCTGGCCGGGATCAGCCCCCCGGATGACCGAATGCTGGACGGACTGGACCTTACGCCAGTGCTGTTGAACGGCTCCCACCAACTCGACAACAGGTGAATGAAAACACCGATTCCTGCTCAAACTCTCCCAGCTCCCTGTCTGACTTTGTCTTTGCTCATAATCATCAGAAAGGTGATGCCTAGAGGAGGTATTCTTGTTAGACATCTGAACTGTTACAGTCACCTCTAATTTTTGTGGAGAAACAGCATATTTGCTGGTGATCTTCTGTGCTATTCAGGGATGAAGACTTTCTATGACATAGAATTGTGTTTTTGTATATTTAAAAGAAATAATATGACCGTTTGAATCATAATCCTATAGATGCATGAAAGAAATGGAATGAAGAAATAATAAGCATGCAAAAGAGAAATATTTTTCTTTCTATCTAGTTTGTTTGCATGTATAAAAAGGTGTAAATCGAACCTTATGTTTCTCCTTTTCTTTCTCAATAGACCCATTTTCTTTTACCGTGGCAATGAGATGATGGCTGTGAGGCTTGGACAGTACAAAGCGCACTACTGGACCTGGAGCAACTCGCTGGAGGAGCTCAGAGATGTAAGTCTTCCTTTCAACGCACTGTCCCTTCTCTGTCTCCGTACTTCGTAAATTGCTCCGTCACATTGCGTCTCGTCGTCGCTCCTAATCTTCCTGAAACACACCAACACTTTCCTTGTTGCTCATGTTATCTCAACAATGGCTCATCAGTTGACTGCTGTGTACATCAGAGAGGAATGAATATTAATGAGGAATCCCGGCATGTGCCAACTGGCATCGTTCATCAACCAGTTGACTTGTTTGTTTAATCTCAGGTGGAAATGCCCCCCCCATTGTTTGCCCCCCCAAAACCATTTACATACCACCATCCCCTGCTTGTTCTTCCGCCATCGCAGTCACGCCGACTCAGTGTGGATCAAACATATCAGGAGAAGCAGGAAATCTACCACCTGAGAAGCAGAAGAATATGATGCCTTTTTCTCTCCCTTCCTTTCCGCTCTGTCCGTTACAAAAAAAAAAAAAACATGTCCTCCTGTCCTCCCTCCTTGGCTATGCTTTTCCTGCGATCCAGTTTGTTTTATGCCCCATCGGTCGCTTAAATTGCTCTCTCCTTCAGGGCCGCTGAATCAATAGCAGCCCTCTTTATCAACTCATGTGAACTGAAGTGGAACTTCACAAATAATGGCGTCTGATTGCCTGTGAGTTGCCTATCGATTGCTGTGCGTATGAATGTGGGAGGCAGAGGGGGAGAAAAAGCGGCGTAGAAAACATGCACAAAGATGCTGTGGCTCCTCATGCGGAGGTGGACGTCTGTTTGTGCGTCGGTGAGCAAGTTTTGAATTTCTGCAAGGGGAAAGTTAAATGTCCACTTTGCTTTGTTGCTATAATGGATGGATCCTTAAACTGCGCCTGTGTGTGTATCGACTAAAAATGATATTCCATACACATCCATCCATACACGCAGACAGGCTTCACATAAAAAGCCGACTGAGTGTCTTATGCCTTAGAGGCAACAGAACTAACAATGATTTTTTTTTATTTTTTATGTAGTCATCTATGTTCACCTTGTTTTACAAGATGTGGATCATGACTGAGTGAAACCTTGGATATAAACAGCAGAAGGTTTATTTGTGAGAAACTGAGTCATGGAGGGGATGCTCTGCTCCGAGTTTAAAAGAGTCAACTGAAGTGGTTTGAGTATCGTCGGGTTGCCCTGTTTCTCCTCATTGATAGATTTTCCTGTGACGTTACTTGAATGTGCTATAAAGTGACACTACATGCCTGGAAAATACATGACACCGCCTCTTTAAAAATCACTTAAGTTGATGCTTCAAGTGCATTAATAGTTGCCCAAAATTAATGACACTCATGCCCATAAGTGGATGTAAAAAAACTTTTTTTATTAATGAGAAACAATTTTGTTTCTTAAAAATTACGATCGGCCATAAATGCTGTGGTACGGTACCCATTAAAAGAATGCTTAATTGGCAATATTCGTAAGATTTTTCCCAAAATAGATGCTCATAGTGTTGCTTTTTCCCTTGAATAAAAAAAAAATCCCACCCTCCCACTACTGGGTGGTTCTGCATCTTATCTTGTCACGACTGCTGTGCTTCAGTTTGAAAGTAGCCTCACTGTATCTGTGCTGCTAATGTCATGGGAGATATGGAGCTCTTGCTGTAATATCTTTGGCACAAGAGACAGACAGATACACAGAGCAGGATTTTCACGCTGCTCCTCTGGGATGAGATTCTGTTTTTTTTTTTTTTTACTCTTCTCTGCATTTCTGAGCAGCTGGCTTCAAAAGGCAGGACAAGTCTGAATGAGTAGAAGCTCACATGTGGGGGTGTGTGAGTGAGTGTGTGTGTAGGTGGGGTATCAGTCTTCACTTTTGCTTCTTCTCTCCATTCTGTATGTATTTTGAGGTGCTCCGATGAGTGATCCCAGAGGGGGGCAGCGCAGCACCTTACAGATGAATGCTTTTTCAATATTAGGAGTGCTCATCAGAAAGTGTGTGTTTGTTTGTGTTCGTGCTTCCAGGCAGGGGGGCAGCTCTTTGGGGGGTTTGGCGGGGGGGATTTCTGCAGGAGAGAGTGTGACTCAATCAGACTGCGATTACTGCCAGCCTCCTGAGAACGGCGTCAGGGAGCAGGAGCACGGAGATGAAGAGGAGTCAGGGAAAAAAAAAAGTCTTCTGTTTCAGAGACTCCAAAACCCCCTTTGTGATGCACCAGCAGTCGCTCCATGAATAACACAACAGATTGGAGGACAATATTGCATATAGACAGTGTAACAATGAGTAATCAGCTCAGGGTAGCAGGTGGCTGGAAGCAAAACTCGCTGGTGTTTGCAGCGGAGTGCTTTGCAGTTAGATGCAGATTTTCAGAGAAAAGTAATTGTTTGTTGAAAGTATTGAAAACGATCAAATACAGAACATCGGATCGACGTTAGCTTAAAGCTTGAATTCCTTTTGTGAAGATCTGAATTTCGGAGAAAAAAACACAAACCTGCTTTTCTGCCTCCCGAGAGACTGACCTCGGACTTCATGTTTGCTCTTTGGAGACAGGCTGACCTTCGTTTGAAATTTATGAGCGTTTTGCAGCCAAAAGTGGGCAGATCTGCCATTTCCTGTCAAATATTTTATACTAGAGCAGAACCAAGGATTCCCTTGGATATCTGGATGATTTATAATCCATGTTTAAAGACCACAAGTTGGCAAAAAGACATTCTTTTCCATTTTTGCGCGTACTTTACTAATCATGAATGTGACTTTCAAAGTGCAGTATCTACTCAGTGTAATAAATACCTCTGTATTAGGGGTGCACTGATTGCAGTTTTCTGGCTGATCGGCAATTTTTTAAAAACCTTAACCTGCTGATACCAATTTTTTTGTCTGAAATGTTGCTCAATATAGCAAGAATGATTATTGTTAATTATAAACATGCAGACATAACTTGGTGGGCCTCTCTGTCAGTCAAAACTTTCTCACCGGACTGCAAAAGAGAACAGTGGTTGATTCTTAGACCTTTGCCAAGCTAGACAAGATTGGAGGATAAGATCGGCTTCACATGTAAAAATCAGCCTGTCACCAAATGAAGGAAATTTACTGGACGATAACTCGGTGCATCCCTACTCTGTACATTTGTGTATGCATTTCATTTTGTTCTACTCAATCAAACCAGAGTCTTACTTGTGTCGGAGCAAGTTAGATTTCATATTTATTTTTTTGAATCCAAAAGTGCAAACTCTGCATCATGCAAGCACATTGTGCCTGTAAGACCTAATCTAAATGACAAGGCCTTTCATCATTTTGTTATCCTCTCAAAGCCTTTTGATTACAAATTGCATTCACTCATTTCCATGTGTGTTCATTTGTACAGTCCTACAGGCTGAGCAGTGATTTCTCTCAATCATAGACTCACGCATACAAGAATCAATTGATTGAGACCAAAGGGGCGCTCAGTGCCTTGTCCACAGAAAGGGATGAACCAGATGATTACCCTGTTCTGGATTTGTTTTTAATCAAAACGAAAAAACTCCCATCTTTTTGGTATTTAAGCATGTGTTCATTGATGTGCTTTGCTTTGAGTTTAGCATAGCAAGATAAAAATCTCGGGACATTTGATGCATGAATAGGCAGGCCTTTTCCTCATCCCCCCATTTCCTTTTGGGGTCCTATTATCCACACACCTCTCTCTTAGCTCTAACATCTGGTTAAAATTCAAGGAGCTATCAAAGTCCATCCACTAAGTTGGATGGACTTTGATCCAATTTGATCCAAGTGGATCCAATCGGTAAATCAAAGCAGTTCTTTTGCACAAGTAAAGAAAATATTGAGAAAATGAGTGATAATTTTGAAACTCCAGCCAATCCTTTAACTGTAGGTCTAATTTTATATCATAATAGTTCTTCTATTGTAACTTTTATGAAAGTTTGTCTGCCCATTTCTTCATTGTTTAATTTCATTTAAGGAGCAAGAGTTTGTTGTTATCTTGTCAGTGAGCGAAAGCAAATGCTTCATCAGACTTTTGGCTGCTTTTTTCTCATTTTAATTCCAGGTTGTGAACATTTTCAGAATGCTTTTTCTTATCCTAATTGTAATTTATCCATGCATTAAAAGCTCCTAAAGTCAAGTATAATGTTTGTGCACTATATTGTCATGAACTTGTCACAAAGACACAGTTTCTTCATATGTCTTTCTAGCTAAACCTATTAAAAATACAAATAAAATATTGTTCTTACGTCTGACACTTTATTTGTTTTCACCCCACTTTATATGATGACTACTGAACATTAAGTGAAAAACACTTGAAAGGAAATTTCTAATGATGAACTTTAAATGATTCCCTCAGAAAAACTGAAGAATCATTCATTTAAATCCATCTTAAAAGATTACAAGAAAGTTTTACTTCTTATAATGACACTTCTTGCTTACCCCCCTTTATTGTTATTTTTTTTCTTTGCAGGGTATAAATTTCTGTCCAGGTCAAGAGGTTCCAGGTGTGACAACTCATGATCAGAAAGAGCACACACTTCAACCACTTATTTTCCATTTGGGGCGGGACCCTGGAGAGAAGTACCCACTCAGGTCAGTTGTCTCAAAAGATAAAACGTAAATCTGTCACCTGTCAAAGGATCAGGGCATCGTGTAAGCTTGGAACTGAAGAGCTTGGCGAAAGAGAGCAAATAAAGATTAAAGGAGTGGGGAGTTTAAATGTTGTTTGGCTGCTGAGCAGGATGTGTGCGTGATCAATGGAGATTCAGAGGCATGAAAAAGAAGGCGGCGGATTGATCCACTCAGGCGGAGCGGGCGTGATTACACCCTCCTCTTTGTGATTGCAAACAGCTCCTTAAAGATTGCTATCTGGCCATCAGCCCTCCTATAGCGGGCTCCTTGCAGGTTAAAATTGCAAGATAAATTGTTCAGGTCTAAATTGAGAGCAAGTGCTGCTTAATGTGTTTTGTGTGTCTCAGTCTGAGCCACGAGGAGAGTTAAGACTCGCTGATGCCAGAGGACACACAAACCGCCAAGGATGACTGAGACTATTACTAAATAAGGATGCAAAGATAAACGAGCGTCATCTCTTACTGTTTATTTTCAATGCAGGCAATTAACGGGGTCTTTTAAAGGAGAAAAAGGCTCAGCCTGATAGCATGACTAATACATTAAGATAATCTCAGAATGCTTTGATGGGAGTATATTCTTTTTATGCTTTCTGGCACCCTCCTGGCATGAAAACCTCCTACACTGACCTTTCTTTTCTGCCTTCTGATGCTCTCTGCTTCTCACATTCTGACTGTGGCCTCATCTCTCCCCGTCTTTGCTTCCGGCTCGAACTCCTTACCGCTCTGCAGCGAGATTGGATGATAAAACATTAATGTTGTTTTTCATTTGTCCATCCTTCAGCCTTTCTATTCACTTGGAAGAATGAAAAAAGAAAGGCAAGAGCCAATCAATATGCAGCCATGTAATGTGGTGAGTGCTGGCAGAGATGCGCTCACATTGCTTATTTTTTTTACTTCTGCAACAAGAGGTCATGCGTTTGCCTCCAAGGTTGCAGTTTAAATTCAACCACCTCTTTCAACTCATATACTTTTAATGCCACTTTGTTCCTTTGGGTTGTAGAATTATTTTATTTCTTTTTCATTTTCAGTCTGAATTATCATAAAATTACTTCAGAATCCACAAAAGTTATTATTCAAATAACTGTAACACTTCTTTGATTTCTGAAATTTAAAAAAAGTTTGGAGCAAGAAATAAATCTAGAATAGTGTTCTTGTGTTCATTATTATTAAAAATGTGATTCTTCTATATTGGTTCCCCTTACAAAGCTTTACTAAAACAGTTTGGATTGAAAAAACAGTGACAACAGTATTGGTCCCAATGGCCTTTTACTCTCTTCTTATAGAAATCTTCTGATATTTTCTCAATATTTTGTTTTTGAGAAACTCAATTTATACACAGTTAAAATCAGATATTTACACATGCAGTATAAAAACCATTTTTCTTTTTGGTCACTTTCTGACGTAACATTAGACTAAACAATTCAAGTTTAAAAAAATTTTAAGTCACTTAAAATGAGTCAAATTATCCTGTTTTGCTAAATGACAAATGAGATGCGTCACACATGGAGATTTTGGGTGGAACATGTTTTATCGTTTAGTTTAAAACATTTTCTTTAAAAATTTTGGGTTTCTATCCACAAGATTTTCACAAAAGCTTCCTGGGATTTTGTCTGATTCAGGTGAATCAAATCACTTTTGCTCTATGTTTAGGATCACTGTTTATTTGCAATATTAGTTTGTACACAGGCTTTATTTTCTGGCTGATGTCTTCAGATATTGCTTCAGATATTGCTAAGTGTACACTTTCCTGTTGATGTCATCTATTTTGTGAAGTCCAGCCGTCCCTCCTGCAGCCGAACTCCCACACAGCATGATGCTGCCACCATGCTTCACTGTTGGGATGTTGTTTTCTGACTAGCACGCTTTGACTTTTTCCCCCTAAATATAATGATGGCATTATAACCAAGCACTTTAATTTTGGTTTGCTCACTGAGTGCATTTGCAAAATAGAATCTGGCTTGCTTAATTGAACAGATGATCATGGCATATTCAGGTATCTGGCAATTTGCAGAGTAGGATCAAACACATTTGTGACAAAGGTCTACAATTCTCATCCTGAAATCTTGACCATGATGTGTCACAAGGAAGCAGTTTATATGACATGTTGTCTTGAAATACATATTTGTGCTTCCAGTGAACTCAAATGTTGCAAAGGTTAAAAATATCTGTCCTTATTCAATGGACTTTTCAAATAGTTGTAAAGATGCAGTAATCTTATTGTCGGTAATGAAAACTTTAATGACAAGACCAAGAAAATCCTTAAATGTTCTGGAGTTTAGCTTAATTTAATCTCAGACAGAAAAGGTTCTGTGTCTTTTGCACTTTCCATGTGTTTCATTCATTAAAAAAACATAACCAGAAATTGGGAAAAATCAATTAAACACACTGATTAATAAATAAATGTGATTTTGATTACGACCAAAACAATCCCGAGAGTCCCAGTTTTCCCCATGTTAGATCATCTCTCTGCAGACGTCCCGGTGGCTCCATGGGGACCTTCCCCTGCCTGGGTGGGTGTGTTCTGTCCATGTGCTCTTAGGTCCTCCAGCTGGACTGGCTGCCTGGCCATCATTAATCTCTGTCACCACCTAAAGAGCCACTTAAGATGATGTAGGACCTGTCTGCACACATACCTTCACTACTGTCGCAAGGCATGATACGGGAAAGAACACACACAAACACATTCCCCAATAAACCAGAAAAGTGGCATTAGTTACAATTTTGTAAACCAGAAAATCCCTCAGAGTTTATGTTGTCGTTTAAGTTTGTTGGCCTGCTGGTACCTGCAGCCAGAACCTGAAAACCCCAACGTAAGCCATCTGTTCGGAGTACGAGGCAGACGCTGACCAGAGTCCCGCAGCTCAGTATTTCAGAGAGCTTCTGCCCTGAGATTAACACATCCCACTTTCTCACCACCCACCCGAGCTCGCGTCCCAGGAGTGCCTCCCTCATCCCTGCCGCCACACCGCAGGGGCTGCCCCTGCGCCGGCCTGGCCGCATCTGCTGCCTGCCACCAAGCTCTCGCGTCTCCAATCAATAGTCCTCACCGAAGAGCTCAATTTCCACCGGGGTGGAGAAGACGGCGGAGGGGAGGGGTGGGCAGGACAGATGTATTTGATTGTCTCCTCAATTCCCCCACCTTCTGCTACTGTGTGCTTGTTTGGAAATGAGTGCGTGTGTGCGCGCGTGTGTTCCTGCAGTTGTGTTATGAATCAGTAATCAGAGCGGTGACACACCTGAGCAATGCCCTCATCCCCCTTGGGTGCCATACATTATAAATCAAAAGAGTGCATTTGCATAGAGCCTGCTTATTATTCCAGATTTTGCCTCTACACAAGTAAGCTAAGGGTTATAATCATGATAATGAGCTGTGCTGACTGTGAGCTTTTCATTAGCTGTATGCGGAGGGGGTGCAGGAATAAATGATATTATTAGTTTTTTGATTTAGAGGTCCGTGCCATGAGTTTTTCCCCTGCATAGACAAAACTGCAGGAAAACTTTGTACACCATGCTACTTTCTCAAGGCCAACCCCTGCTGTGCCTGACCACTTATTCTGATGAAATCTCCTTCACCTACACGCAGAAAGAAATGCAAAGGAGAGAAAAAAGTCACTGCCACAGATCAAGATTAGCTAGAAGCAGAATTTGGGAATTTGCTTAGAAAGCTTCTGCAATTTCAGTTTTGTTTTTTTTCTTTTTCTTTAACCAGTCTGTTTCCCTCTTGAATCACAATGCTCTGTGGCACACAAGGAGAGAGACTAATTGCAGTCAGCACACTACCAGCCAAGTAATTGTAGGCGAAGTAAAGAACGAGTATCAAGGAAAAGGAGCAGGTGCTTGCTGATGGAGGAAGCCTTGCTACCCGGTGGGAGATCTAAGAGGGGAGGGTAGGTGTGAGCTGGACAGGGCCCGGGGTTATTACTCTAATTGACACTTCACCTCACACACATGCACACGTTCCCCAGGGGCCAATCAGAGCGCCTCGGCTCTGCAGTGGAGGGATGGATGGAAGGCTGGCACAGGTGCTGCCGGCGAATGTATCAGGGGTGTAATTGCACTGCTGATATTTGTCTATCCCTGTGTCACGCCACCAGACGCCCACTCCCCCTCGCCCCACAACACACATACACGCGCACACACAGCCCATTAACCCTACAGGTCCTATTGAGAGCAGCGTTCCTTTGAAAGCCTTCAGGGCCCCTGTGTTTTACACTCTGAATATAATAATGCACAGAGGTGCTCACACTCGCTGGTGTCCAACAGCAGTAATTGAGAGACAGGGGATGTGATGGGGGTTACATAGTTCACCCTGCTGAGTGTGCTTTGCCAGAGCTGGCCAGAGTAGCGTGTGTGTTTACGCATTTATGTTTCAGTTCTTTGATCCCAATGCTGATATAATGAGCTAAACTGCCTTAAATGTTTCCATGGGCACGTGTGTGATAGATATTAGTTGGAAACCAAACAGGTCAAAGAGATAAATGATCAAACTACTCTTGGATGTGTATGCTGATTAGGATTAAAAATGAAATTTAATTCATTTACATGTGTGACAGCATAGAGCTTGTCATGCTCACTTCCTTTAAAACAAAAAAAGTAATAATAAATTAGTTTAATTTGATTACATAACAGACAACTTTTCCTATGTCTGGTTTGCAAAACTGAATCCCACAGAAAACCTATGCAGTGAATTGAAGAGAGATGTTCTCACAATCCTATTGGTCTGGAGAAAGACGGGTGGACAAATGTTACCAGGCCAAGATGTAGATTGCAGATGGATCATTGGAGACAAGTATGACAGACTGAGAGTAAATTCAAAAGTTCGTGGTTGTGCACACTTTCACTGTTTGTTTTTTGACTGAATGGGAAAAGATACATTTATCAAAAATGTTAAACTATTCTAACAAGTTGCATTTTTTTACACCAAAACTACACTTTAGTGCATAAATGAGGACAATTGTTTAATTTCTTATTTTTTTGCTGGAATCAAAGATTCTAACTTTATTAATAAAAGCTGTCAAACATTTTTGCTTTGTTTTACCTCTTAGGAGAAAAAAAAAATGTAATCCGCAAACTGGAAATCATGGCGTGGAAAAGCCTGGCTGTTGCGTCGCTCGTCACTTCATTGAATAAATGTCAGCAGTTGCTGGTGGCTGTCATCATTTGTTTTCATATGTGCTTGCAGTGTTTTGTCTAAGGAGTACCAGGAGGTTCTGCACAGTGTCTCTGCAGTGGTGCAGCAGCATCAGAAGACTCTGGTGCCCGGTATGCCACAGCTCAACATGTGTGACCTCGCTGTGATGGTAAGTCTGTGCATCTCTCAGGTAAAGTTCATCCAGATATGACAACTAATCCTGAGGTATTCAGAGGCCATGTAGTTTTCACTGATTATATTGTTGACTCTAGTTACATTAAAGGCAATATTTCTTAATTTTCTATCTCACTTAAAATGAAGAATATTTATTATAAAATGAACGCTGCCAAGATCTTCGCTCTTTTTCATTTGTGCTCCAGCACTGCCACCTGGTGGCCAGTGAAGGGAAGCTTCTTAAACTTTTCTATTGGTCTTTTAAACTTAATCTCACATGCCAGTCACTTAGGATGAATATTAACAATAAAGTTCCTGTTATGCTGTAAACTGTTAATTGAGCTTAATTTGGAGATATTCTTTCAAATAAACATAAGTTATGTACAAAAATGTAAAAATTATTACATTTTAACTGAGATTTGACTGTACATAAGCATGTTTTTAGAGGTTTTCTATATTGTTTGATTTCTTTAAGCAACTAAATTGTAGATGAAAGTGTCAACATCTGTTATACTATTACAATATAAATCTGTTTCTACAGAAATGTGCACTATTGCATCTGTAAACAAGAAGCAGAAATGAAAGTAATTATGCTTTTTCCCATTTGTCATAGAAAAGTTAAAGTTTGTTGTTCATTCTTAGGGTACACATTAATGCACCGACACAAACTATGATGTCCTTAAAATCGTTATTGGACAGAACATCAGGCAAATTGCTAATAGCTTGCTCTTAATTGCTAAAATAACATGAATGGTTGCATATTGTTTTATAGGTTTGTTTCTGACTGTTTCCTTGTACAGAACTGGTCCCCTCCTGGCTGTGAAAAGTTGGGCAAGTGCCTGAAACCACCCACATCTGCGCCGTGGAAGTGTAACTGGCCACACTGAGACGCTCGGACAAGACGGAGTCAAGAAAACAAAACTTGAAGATGTGCCTTACAGCATATTATGAACAAGTATTTTTACTAAAGTATGTTTTTGAAATCTTTGCCAAATCATTCATATCCATTGTTATAAAAAATGATGTGGGAACAAATCAAGGGAAATGTGGTGCTTCTTGAACTAAAACATTAATTGTGCTGAAAGGGATGATATATTTATGCTGATTGAGCCTAAAAAGGGATCAGTTGCCCTAAATTTTTTCAGTCTTCACATTTTGCACTAGAAAATCAATTTATTTT
Source organism: Poeciliopsis prolifica (assembly GCF_027474105.1). Lineage (NCBI taxonomy): Eukaryota > Metazoa > Chordata > Actinopteri > Cyprinodontiformes > Poeciliidae > Poeciliopsis > Poeciliopsis prolifica. Next base: position 1,475,875 of record NW_026562396.1, read on the forward strand.
GGTATGAAGATGATGACTTTGTGGGAAGTTGTGGACTAATGCCTCAGACAGCTTTAGACAGAAGGTGTTTTTAATTTTCTCCTTTCATTGCCTGGTCCTTTCTGTCTTAGATAAACTTTTACATTATCAGGTAAAATCAGTAAATAAAAATGGGCAAAAGTATTCCTTTACTGATGCTGTTTCTGATAATAAAAACAAATGGCATAGTGGTGATTATGGCAGTACTTCAAAATGACATTGTCTTGGCATTATTGCATTGTTACTTTACCTGTATTTATTTTTTTAATTAAATATATACAAGTACTGTATTTTTATGTATATCCTGAAGTGAACAGCTCAAAACTTCAGAGCTTTAATAACTTGTACTTCATTTGAGCAAACAAATGAAGCATAGGTTAAAAACCATATTTTAAATCATCCATTCTTTTGTTCAAAATCAGACTTGCTTTCTTCTCTTCTGTTTATTCACATTCACTTTATTCTATGTGTCCTTTCCGGTTATTTCGGATTTTGTTTCATTTTTCTGTTTGTGTTATTTAAAAATACAAAATATTGTCCAACCTTTTTGTGCGACTCTCATCTGTTGGAAAAAGCGTTTCACAAAGATAATATTTGTAATAATTTGCTATGTTATTTTTGTGAGGCAGGTGATTGCACAGCATCCATTATATCATTCAAAGAATTCTCTAAAAACAAAACTAAAACAATAAATGATTGGGGCCTGCCATAGCAATGCATACGGAGAGCAGCACAGTATGTATGTATATATTTATATATATTATTTGTAAGTTGGGTTTAGTTTTTTCCAAAATTTGATTTCTAATAACAAATAAAATGTTTACATTAACAGAGGCGCCAAATTATGTGTTTCTGTAAATTACTGATCCAGTGGTCCTAACACTTTCTGCAAGCTGTCATGAATCACTATATAAAAAATAAAACTTATCTAAAGCATGTATAAACCGTTTTGGTAAAATTCACAATATTGCAGAAAAAAGTAGAAATTTTTAGAAATGTTGAACTCTTAAGATGTAATTTCCTCAAACTGATCTACAGTAAACAGGTCAAACATTTAAAAGTTAGCAGAAAATAGCGGCAAACATTGGAAGCAGGTTCAGTCATCCAAACCAAGATGATGTTTTGGTTGGATCGTTGGGAACAAAGTAGGAACCATAAAGCTAAAACCAGCTTCCCTTCACAGTGAGCATGTTGTCACTGTCAAGAAGGAAGCAGTTGTCAAACAATCACAAGAATAATGTTTCTAAAAGCAAAGCTAAAGTTTGCAGCTAACCACACGGGCTAGAAAAATACCCACATAGAGGAAAACTAGACAGACGAGAGTAATGGTGGATTAGCTATTGGATTTTTTGGACACAAGTATGTGTGGAAAAAGGCCACCATCTGCGCTATAGAGCTTCATATCAATGTGCTGCAGCAAATCCTTGAGCTGTTTTCCTGTCATTTAAACTGACTATACAAAGTAGATTGAATAATGAGCAGCAGGAACTTAAAATTACTCACCATGACCCTGATTGCCTGCCACTACAAATTGCCTGCAGTGTGTTGTTTTAACAGTGCCCTGTCCAAACAAAACTAATTGGATTGTGGATTAGGAAGTGGAAGGCCCCATAATCTAAAATATGTTTACTGTAAGAGTCTATTAAAAGAAAATAACTGTAAACTTCAGAACTGATGAAGCCTTTTGGAGGAGATGCCAAAATGATCGAGTACCTGAAGGACAGACTAAACTTTCATTTCGGATGAATTTCAGACGAATGACAATCAGCTTTCATTCAATTGATTTTGAAGCTAAAGTTTGCAGGTGGACCTTTAACTGAAGCTTAAGAATTCCTCAAAGTCTCTTCTAGGCATGTTAACACATGTTAATGGTGCCTGAACACCCATGCAGGGTTGCGAGGGCATGATGTCTCACTGGGTACCTGACCAACATTTGCCCTGCTGCATCACTAGATAAAACAGAGACAAGCGGGAGAAACAGCCTTACACATATGCACACTCATACCTACGGAAAAATTAAACAAAAATATAATGCCACGTATATTTCAGAACTTTGGGAGGAATATGGAGAGAACATGCAAACTTCATGCAGAAAGACCCCAGACAAGAATTTGAGCCAAGGACCTTCCTGCAGCAATACAACGCTGCCAACAATCGTTTTTACACCAGATAATTCCAAGTGCCAAAAGAAAAGTCACATTACAAGATAAACAATATAAAGGGAAACATAACTGGTACATAAAAACAACAAAAAAGTACAACAAATAGGTTCACGAGTTCTAATGAAATGTTACTTTTACTGAAAATCCACCAGTGAACAGTAAAGTTTTCATTCCAGTTTTAAATGAGCAACCAATGTCTTGACACTTCAGGTTTGCAAAATTTGTTCTCTGCTCCTCCAAGAGGAGTAAAGGCTTCAGTCACTGTATGAAAGTCTTCGAAGCATCTAGTGAACTACACATGCATGTAAACACATGCATGCGCCACTTTACTTCTGAAGTTTAACTCTGCGTTTTGGCACTTTTGCTCAGCAACTAGTTTCTTTTTTTTTTTTTTGTTAACTAATAATCTGGTAATAAAGTCTGCGGAGTCTGTTTTGCAGCAGAGCTGAGTAGTGCATATAATTAAAGGCTAATTTTACCTCATGAAAAAAAACACAAATAGTTTTTTTTTTGTTTTTACAGTCATTTCCTTTACCAGCTCAAAGTAGCGGTAAGTTGCATGTTACAGGAAGTAGACGGATCTGTCATGTTGCAAATGAAATAACGCCACCATGTCAGGGAACGACAACCGAAGCACGGTAGATGTAGATGCTGCTTTTCTCAAATCCAGGAGGGGAATAGTCAAAGTGGCAGAGACGGTGAGATATCTTTGTATCCCGTTGTAACATTTGGCATTTTGCTGCAGATGTGAAAAGGTTCAAATGTCCTTGTACGGAACTGTGCATATAAAAGGGAAGGAAGTGAAACAGCTTGTGAGGCACTTTGTTGGAAGCTTTTTAGAGACTAAGTTGGAAAAAATTGACACAAATATGTAAAAATGTTGGGTTTTTTAATTCTGAGTTGTTTGTCAGATTCCAGAAAGACGATCAATGAGTCCATATGCAGATCTCACATGCACCCTCTGGCGAAAGTTCAATGAAAGTTCTCATATATTAATTTCCTTTCCTATCTCAGGGAACCCTGCTTGTTGCATTTGTGTGTTTCGCTGTTGCCTCCACGCCAAAGTACCTTACGGCCACATTGTTGGAGTTTCTAATCACTCTACTTCTGCTGCTTTTGTACCTACTGAAACTCAACAAGAGGATCACATTCCTGTTTTGGCCTATTGTTGTGAGTGAAACCTTACCACACAGCATTGCACTTTGTGCATTTTGTAACATTTGTAGACACCACATAAAAAAAAGGATTAAAATTTTTAGGTTGGGTGCTAACCATCTGCTTTTTCTTTCACTCTTTAGGACGTTTTCAACTCAGTGTTTGCAGCGATCTACCTCCTTGTCTTGAGCCTGATGGCGTTGACTTCGAGCTCCTTCACGGGAACACTGGTTGGAGGGGTGAGAATTGCTTTTGTAAACACAGAATGAAGATTTAATACAAAACCACATTTAAAATAGATAACAGTGATGCTGTGGTGGCTTGTGAACCAGGAGTTTAATTGGAATTTGGCCCCAGAATAAAATCCCACCACAACCTTAGACTGGCTTTGACATTGGCTTGTTGATTTCAGACTTTCAATCTTTATCTTAAAGTGCACATCAGTCAACATTAGCACCATGTTCCCTCATGTGTTAATTTTCATTTGCTGTCCCCAGCAGCTTTGTGATAATAGATAAAATATTACATTATGTGTGGATATGTATTGCAACTCTTCTCATATCTGCTCTGTATTCACAGGTGGTGAGCTTAATTTCAGCTGGACTTCTATTTGTGGACAGCTGCATGCTTTTCAGAAACATCACATTCAACAAATCAAGAAATGAAACACAGAATCAAAGCCAAGGATAAAAACTACAAAGTCACTGAAACAGCATTAAAAGGAGGCTGCAAGCCTCATCAGCTCAAGAGCGTATCTGTATTGCATTTAGAGACAGTTATATATTTTTCAATGTTTCTGGCCCAATTTACTACATTATGTAACACCAATATGACTACATTTTTGTCATATTATTAAATGCAGAAAATATTTTGTTCAACATAAGTCTTAAATAAATACACGTACCACATAATTACTTAATATATCTGATCATCTTGGGGAAACCTGTCAGAAAATGTGTCATTTATTTTCTGTCCGATTAAATTGTGTTTTACTTTGAAATATGCTAAAAAAATTACTATTTTGAACAAGTTATGAATTTGTCAATGTGTTTCCTATAATCACATATTAATAAAGTAATGAAAGAAACCCTGAGAGTCCTAAGTGAAATGTGGCTAAATAAGGGAATCCAGAAGGAGCATTTCAATGCCGGAACCTATTTTTGACTGTGACTTTTGATTTTTAAAGAATATAAAACATTTCTTTTGAAAAATAGATGAGAACTTTCATATGATTTTCTCTACCAGGCGCATATTGGCTCCAATCTAAACTGAAGTCGCCCTATCAGTGACTTGTATACATTTATGTTTTGAAAGTTGTTTTTGGGGCCTCAACTGTATGAATGGATGTTTCCATCGTGACTCAACGGGCTCCATGTGTTTTTTGGGGGGACGTGTGTTCATGCAGCTGCAGCGGGCATCACGTTTCACATCTGGAGATCACAGATGTTTTTTTTTTTAGAGTTCTAGTTTGGTTTCCGCGCTGTCATTATTTCCGTTTCCACCTCCTTCCAGCCTCACGCCCCCAGCGGTTTTTTTTTTTTTTTGTCTTTAGCCTCGAACTCCTTCGTTGCAGTTTAAGTTGAAGCCTGCAGCAGTTTTGGGGAGGGAGTGCTCAATATTCCAACAATGGGGGACATCGAGGCGCCCGACTCGAGCCGGCCGCGCCAGTCCGTCCTGATGTCGGTTCTTCCCAGCAAAGAGTTCGCTACTTCAAGGAAAGGAATGCTGCTGATTGCTGAAGGGGTAAGGGACAAGAGGAGCGATCGTGCCCGCAAATGAAATCTGTGATCAACGCCGCTGTTTTATGTCTTGCGAATGCTCAAGTTTGCGCGTCTTGGGCTCTTATTGCGGCAGCAGTTTCTGGCAGCGAGAGGGAGGGGCTGGAGGGGAACTGTTTCCCCCACACGTTTGGGAACTAATCAAAAAGTTATTTCTACTTTCCTACACGCTGAAGTGAGTAAACTGATGGAGATTGCGAACTTATTTTTGGGGCTGAATCCGTCAGAGGTCTATTTTTCAACTGTTTTCCTCTGATGAATAACAGTCCATAGGAAGCATCTTGAAAGTGAGTTTCAGTAAAGCAGGAATTGGTAAGCAGTTTTGTTGGATGGGGGCGATGGGTGGGGTGGGGCAGGAAATGAACACAAACATTATTGAATTTTAGGCTCTTCTTGTGATAACTGCACGCTGTGCTGTAAGCATGTTTGTGTCATGTGACACTGTGCTCTGGTCAGGCTTTCTGGAGATCAGTCATCCTCCCCCTCAGTCACATCCTTCACATTTTGGCCTGGAGCACAGTCTGCAAAGCTCTGCAGCCCAAACTGCAAACACACACACACACACATTAGGCTACTGCTTCACAGAGAAGCTGTGAACTACATCTGTCTTCAAATAGATGTGTCTGCAGAGGAAGTCGAGCGAGTGATCAGTTGTGTTTCTGCTGCAGAGGAGTGAATACTTCAGGGGTTGCTGATGCTCTATGGTTCTTGCATTGTGGTGATCTTCAAAAAAATTAAGCGACTGTGCTAACAGCACACATTTAATCTTGAGTTGTTGCTGGAACCTTTCACAAAAAGTACATGTCTGTGGTTAGTGTTTGGAAAGAGCTAATCTAGTCATTTTCAGTTATAGGCAGTTTTTTTTTAATTTTTTTTAATTAAACACATATGTAATTTTAAATTGGAAAATAAAAGAATAAATCTTGCCTGGGCCTTGTCTGTACATCGTGGTTAGTGTTTCTCACTCGTTCGTGCTCTGGCTTCTTTTGTCATTGACTTGAAAGTGTTTCAAACAGAAGAAAACTGCGTTTCTCTGCCTCTCCATTCCTCATGTGTGACATTTACACAGACGACCAACCAGCCACAACATCTTTAGGCTGAACTGATCTATCTTGGACTGTTCAACGAGAACCGCTTTAGTTTTTCTTCTTTGAAATTGTGATTTCAACTACCCTGTTTGTGATACTTTTCCGAATGAATGTGTCTCTCCTGCAGGTTTGCTCTGGTTATGCCCAGATTCAAAATAGTTTAAGAAAAGCTAAAGGAGTTTTTATTTTCACTGCTCTGTTCTGTCAAGAAATGTGTTTTTCCATTTTAACTCTGTGCAATATGCTGGTATTGAACTTGGATTTCTAGAGCATCTTCTATGTTTTTTCACAAGTTTTTTTCACAAGTTTCATTCAGCCTTCTCTAAAAATCACACTGTGATGTTGTTTTAATGCCTCTGTATCTCCTGATGTATCTTGAGGCTACACAGAAAGAGCGGCCGGAGTGGAAGCAGATCTTAGGTCTGCTTTTCTCAACAGTATTAGACCGATAACCTGCAGAGCGTGCATTGTTAGACACGGTGTCACCAAGTGGACTGTTGTGTTTTTTCATCAGGTTTCTCAGATGTCCTGCTCTGCAGAATCAATTAATGTGCTTCTGATGTGTTTGTAAAAGAACATGTTTTGTTATGTCTGAGACTAATTTGAAACTGAAACAAATTATTTGAAGGAGAACCAAGCTGAGTTCTCAGTTCTGCTAAACATTTGTCCACTATAAACACTCTTCATAAGCATGATTGTTACATTAATTTCCAGTAATTATTATATATTAGAGCTGATACAAAAATAAAAGCAGGATAATCTATTTAAGTAGGACAATCATGAATCTGTACAGGTTATGCTGTACATACACACTCAGATACTAAAATACACCACAATTTGATAAAATGCCCTTTACTAAAATGGCACTTTGACCACAAACTTTGCCTGCCTCAAAAGGAAGTGTTGATGTGTGTGTGTGTGGGACAATTGTCTTGTCACAAGATCCAATTTTATGAAAGTTCAGAACCCAACAAATTTGACACATGTTTTTGCCTTTTTCGTTACAGTTGAACAAATAACAATAATATTCACTTGGCTGTATGTACATGAATGTAATATGTATTAATCTCTTGTTGTAACAATTTACTCATAAGTTTGAATTTGTAGCTCAACAGGAAACATGACTCGGCTTGTAATGAAGCGTGCAGTTAATTTTCCCTGCAAGCGTTTTCGACAGGAGCAACAGTTTTAGTTTATTTCCCACCCCCATCAGGTCGGAGCAAAAGCAGCTGCCCAAGACAAAGACAAGATGGCCGGGGACGTTTGAGATCACAGTGTCTGGTCTTGCTTTCATTAACTTGCTTCCCTCTGTCCATCTCCTCGAGTCGAAGCTTCAAAGCCAAGACAGGCTCAGTCTGCCTATAAAGTGATTAAGTCCTTATAAAGCGTCCTCTTTCATTATTCCAGTTTGGTGTTTGCACATGCGTGTTTGTGCTGCAGGGTGGGATTCAGGGTACAAAACTTTGAGTATAAACATTGACTTAAGCAGTTGTATCTCTCTACAGGATGTGAGTCTACAGCTGCAAGCTGTACCAAAAGTTGCAGCTTCCTCGGGCGGAGACGATTAAATCAGACAAAACCTCAATTTGGATGAAGGAATAATAATCTGTTAAACTTGTCTCTGATTTTAACAAGAAATTAAAAGAAGAAATACTGATTTTTGACTTGGGTGTTTCGCAAGCACTGAGATTTGTTTTCTCTTCGATGCAGGCACTTTCCTTCATATCCTTTGTGTGTTTTGCTGCATCAGCAGCAGCAGCCTTTGTGACAGTCCCCCTGCTGGCGTTCCTGGCTTCTATTTTCTTCTTGTTTGCCTACTCTACCAAATTCAATGAGAGGTTTAAGGGCTTCTGCTTTCCTCTGATGGTGAGAGAAGTTCATTCTGTCAATGTAGCGGACATTTGTTTGTGTTTTCGATTGTTTTATTATGTTTCTCTCTCTCTCTGAAGGACTTCATTAGGTGTGTGACATCCTCCATTATCTTTTTCATCATCTCCATAATGGCAGTGTCCAAATATACAGATGGTTCCTCTAAAGCTGCGGGGGTAAGGTCTACCATTAAACCAGCACAGAATAGTCAATGCTGTAACGTAGGGATCACTTCATACCAAACAGTGAAAGATTATCCAGGATGAAGAAGGTCTCTGCAGGCTTTGGACAGGATCTCTGGAGAGCATCAAGAAGATAACACGTGGGAAAGTTCTCAGACTACTGCGCAACATTTCTGTGGTCAAATTGGGTTTGGCTTTTACCATTGTGGCAGGAAGTTGAGATGCTTCTTGGCTGAGCCTCGTAGTGGCAGGTGGCAAAAAATAGATAGACATATATGTGCAGAATCACGTGCTTTCACAGTAAATTTACACAAACCTGAAGACCACAAAGTGATCCGATCTGGTGAAAGGGGGCCTTGCAAACAGACTTCCAGCTTTCCCAGTTTGTAACAACATCTAATGTTTTTCCATTGCAGATCTTTGGGTTTATCGCCACTGTTGTTTTCGCTTTGGACTTTTATGTCATTTTCAATGAGCTTGCTGGATTTCTAAAGCAAGGAGGAGAGTCCAGTGAGGAGCCTGCTGGACAGAGAGGTAACAACACAAAGCAGTGGCAAACGAAGCAATGAAATGATGTGGCATTGGTAGTAGCAAAATAAATGTTGTATTGGAAAACAATACAAAATATTCCATTTACTGTACAGCGTTCAAGTAGATAGACATGTAACACAGCTAAAGTTCTAAGATACAAGCTATAGCTGAAAGCAATGTCTTCTGATTACTAAAAGATTTTTACTGAACAATTCCAAATAAGTTCTTGTTCTTGAAGTACGTGACTGGATAAGAGTATTACAACAGACCTGGACTTTATATGTCCCCCTAATACAGTTTCATTGGTTTCTTTACTATATTAATTACCTTAGCTATTCATAGCTGACTTGCAAATTTACACCACTGTGCAAATTTATAAAATGTTGTCTTATGTATGGTTTTACTCTCTGCTGGACCAATAGAAATTGGTGTCCACTTTACCCTTGAAACTACCTTTGAATAGCTACTGTAAAAAATGTTCTGATCAGCTTTGGAAGAGACACATTAAATACTTAAATTTACAATTGAGAAATATTTCATATGAAGTAGGATGTATTGCACCATTTCTTTCCTTAGCTGACCTCACAGAAAGCTAATGCAGACTTACCTGACTGTTTTGTTGTTTTTGCTTTTCAGATGACTTTTCAGATTCAGACTCAGATTGAAGCTCATAAGGAGATGTGTTCGATACAAGGAAGTGACCACTGCACTGAGAAGGCACTCAGAAGGCCTGCAGGAATTTCATCACTTCACAATGTTTCATTGGTACATGAAAAGCATAAATCCTGACAAGATTGTAGGAGCTTCAGTAACATGCTTTAGTTTACCTGAAGTTGTGGGTCTGGTTGTGGGTTTCTTTGTAACGCATTTCTCACAGTGCTGCAAACTGGTGTTGCATTTCTACACTTACTAACTCTGCATTTGGTTTAGAAAATAATCCGAGTAGTGACATGTTCTGTTTTATTCCCAAACCTGTACTTTGCTACTAATCCTTGCTTTCTTCAGAGAAGCATTCGATTCATTCACACCAAGCAGTGCCTTATAAAGCTGTAAAATGGTGCTTTTAATGAGTTTCTGAAACAATTTCTACGGTTAAAATGCAAGAAGGATACATCACAAACATTAATTTTTGGGAAATTTTTGCTTTGAGAAGTGTGCAAAAGTTCTGAGCCAATCCTGATTTTTCTTTATGTTTTGCTTTGCACAGTGGATACTTTACAGCAATTTTGTAAACCTGGTTCATACCTTTGCAGTAAAATCTAAAAGAAAAAAAATATAGTTACAAGGTAAACAATAAAACCCGTTATGTTTGGTTGGCTGGTTACAACTATTATATTGTGTGTGTGCAGTAGGTTTTTTTTCTATTATTTGAGTTCAAAATGAGCCTGTGTTTTGTCATGTCAATATTTGTTTGCATGTTTCTAAGTTGATACTTTTTGATGTAATCAGAAGAAAACATGCTCCTAGGAATGATGTCCTATAAAAAAATATTCACCCATACCCTTTGAATTGCTTTTCATTGATTCTTGAGAAGTAGGACAAAGTGGGTTTAAATTTTCCCATTTTTTTTATTTTTATTTTTTTTATTATTCCTCAAGCTATGTGTACAAATATGACAAATAATGTTTTGGAAATGTAAAGATGTCCAAGGTGCAGGCTCCCAGTTCCAAATTTCTTTTTGTAAATTAAATTTTTAATGGACCTGACCCAGAATTTTGTCATCCATCGCCATCTGACAAAAATACTATAGAAAAATAGTTTTAATGACCCTATTAGTGATATTTTTACTCAGTTTTACAGATAAATGCTTCTCAAAAAAACAAAAGAAATATTATGTGAGACAAAAAACAACATAAAGTCCAACTGAAGGAGTTGGCAGAACTGAAGGTGATGACAAACTAGTGAGTAAAAAGAAATTTATGTAATTTATGTAAAATACATTAAAAGGAATTAACTGCACATTTACGTGAGATCTGTCAACACTGTCCCCGAAAGAGTCTCACTGTCAGTTGAAACCTCTGACGGAGTTGACAAAATGCCAAACTACCTCAATGTATGTGATGTTATACTGGAGGAGGCCATCAGGTCCATGAAATATTTACAGCATCCTAAAATTAAGCATTTATTTCACAAAATTTCATCAAAGTTTTGTAAATTGTCAGTTATGGTGTTGACGCAAAAATGGTTGTGACAAAGAACTTAAGAATAAAACTGAAGAAAAAACTAAAGAATAACATAAACTGACCAGTGCTGCTTTGCCCTCTGAGCAAAGGAAGAGAAAGGAAGAGGTCATGGGGTCCTCAGGAGTTCTGATGCCCCCCAATAATGCCTGATTTCTTTTTTTTTTTTTTACAATCTTTTTATGTCTGACAGTGTTGACAAAAACTTGAGACAAATTTTAGTGGAGTTGGAAAACATAAAAATGATTTTTAATTCAATTTATTGATACTTTTATAATTATTTATTTGAATACTTATTCTTGATTGTCATAAAATATAATCTTAGTATTCTTTTAATTGTTTTCAACGATTGAGTTCTGCTCCAGGACAAGGGATTTTACAGACCCCATCCATCTACTACAATATTTAAAATAAAAAAACATTCAGCAAACACCAGGAAAACATACATTGATAGTTTAGTCAGATATTTGATAAAAAATGAACTTTTTCAAATTTTGGTCTTTATCTATAGGACCTGTTTTGTCCCTCTTCTCAAGAATCACTGTTTTGCAAATCAAACATGATAAAAAAATGTTTGATTTTCAAAAGAAAGACATACAAAAAAACAAAACAATTTAATGTCAAATTGAAAACTAATTCTTACAAAAGAATTAATATAATAAATATATGTAGGATAAAACAAGTGGTTCCATAAATATTTACTCCCTTTAACATGACTGACCTAATTCAACAGATGGGAGCGACTCTGCCAACAACAGTTGCTGCCCGGGTTCTTCGTCAGTCAGAGTTTTGAGGGAGAGTGGCAATGAGAAAACCACTTTGGAAGAAAAAGCCCATCAAGGCTCAACTAGACTCCATAATCAAGTGGAAGAACGTGCTTTGGTCTTTTTGGTCATCAGACAAGATTTAAGGTGGTGAATAATCATGACATTTTTTAATCTAATCATCATTATTTTGTATAAGTAAATTTTCAATTTGACATTAACGGCCTTAATTGTAACGAGATGTTGCCAAAGAGCAACATTTTGTTGATCATGAGTGATTTGTGAAAGCACTAGAAATGGTGAAGCATCCAATACTTTTCATGGGTACATGCACATGTATGTACATACACACAACAGATCAGCTGACCCAGTTGCAGCTGACCTGGTACTTCTGCCTTTGGACCCTGAAAGGCAGAAGTTGCAGATAAGCTGAAATATCACCCAGGTGAGTAATGGAGTTTGTTAGACGTGTTCTGTTTCTCGTACTCACGTTGTTAAAATATCTGTGTGTCTGATTTTAAAGTCTGTCGAGCCACCATTGAGAAAACAGTGAGATACACTAGAGTGTCTTAGTGACTGTTTTGTGTGATATAAACTGCACTACAACCTTGTCCCAGCCCTGATGATGTGCTGATTTTGTTTGTTTGTTTTTTATACTGATTTATGCTTGAAAGCTATTGGAAGATTTCTACCAAACTTTCTTTTAACAGCAGTTTTCTTTTTCATGACAAGATCATAGATGTTAAAAGCTTTTAATGAGTTTCAATTGATTTCTGTACTCTTAAGATGTGAGAAAATGACTTTTTCAGTAATAGCATTGTTTTTATTGCTTTCACAAACTGTTGAATATCAAATCTTTTGTCTGTAATGTTATCGTTTTTAGGCAAACTCTTCTGAATAAAAGGTTCTCTTTCAGTATTTGCCGCTTTATTTGAATCACCAATGGAAAGGGATGCTTCCAACACTTTCAACACAAATATCCAACCTGTACATGAATGGCCCAGGCATGAGCCTTTACCAGAACCACACCAAATGAAAACAATAAAAAAGAAGTGCAAAAGAATCCAGAAACAATCAGAAATCTTTTTTGTTTTGTCCTCCAGATTCTTAATAACATACTCTCACTGAAAGAGAGGATGAGCTGTAATCAGTCTGTCTTTAATAAACAAATAGATGGGCCACGTCATAACTAAAAAGCATAACTCACTAGTTTAACTTTGTCGCTGTAAATGAGCTTGTGGCGTTACTAGAATGTAAATTTACTAATGAAGATTACAAACATAAATAGTAACATGATTGTCTTTGATGCAAGTACTTCAGTCACAAAACTAAGCCAATAGTAAATAATTATGTTAATAAACCATTAAAATATCATCAAACATTCATAATGCCATTTCTGCTTTTACGTTAAACTAATTTCGAACAGTCACACACCATCCTTGTCCTTCTTTTGGATGCTGGACAAATCATCAGCATGTCACAGATTTGCGTCCCTCAGGTCGCCTGTATTTAGTTGTCTTGGAGTCGTACAAAGGAGATGCAAGTTCAGATGCAAACCAGGAGGTGGAGCCATTGAGTCACTTTGGAAACTAAACCTTACAGAAGCGTAGTCTTCATTAAAAAAAAAAAAAATGGTTCCTTCATCCTCAAAAGCAGAGATGATGCTACTTTTCCAGACACATCTTCATTATCACCACAGAAACACTGGCCAGAACAAAAAAAAACAACAAAAAAACAACATTAAAGGAATGTTAACTCTATTTTGTGCTCTGTATGCTTTTAACTTTCCAACAGACGCGACAAGGAGAGACACAGCATTCAGGTCGAGGCAACCTGTGATTGAATTCAGATGCTTTCTGAGTATCAGGAGGAAAAAACTGCGTCCGTACCTGAGATCCACCTTACAGCCCAAGGAGCCTGATGATCATCAGTCTCCTTGGATGGTTTCACTTTGTGGCCTGGATATGTCAAAATATCTTCACTGATAGATTTAATTTTAGAAAAACAAAAATGATAACTAAATATTTTGGACCAGAGGATGCTGTGAATACATGGGTTTAGAAAAAGATAATTATGATGCACTTTTATAGCAACACGCTAAAAAGTAAACTAATGTCAATTTCAAGCTAATCTTAGCTTGAAATCTAAGATTAGAAAAACATTTTTGGTTGTCTAAGCACAAAGTTAAAACAGATTCTCTTTCGGTTATTATTGAAGTTTTCAAGTCAAATGTCTCCAATCATTCATAAACTCTGACCTCACAGTGTTTTCAAGTTGAGAATACCCCCCACTGTGCTGTCACTGCGTGACTCCTGGCAGTAAAATGTTTTATCGATTTCAGGTTACAATTTTAAAAGGCGATTATAAAGTCTGCCAAAAGAAAACCAAAAAAAAAAAAAAAACAGTCATACTTCATCAGATATTATGTTTGACAACCAGTCTTTTCATAGGAAGAAGCAAAAAGCTGCAGGACGGAACAATAAAGGGATGACTGCAGGTGAAAGAGCTGCTTGTCCATGGAGCCCTGGTCCACAGACATATTGCCACCACTTATAACACACTGCCTTCAATCACAGTGAAAGACACTTGCGTGTCTTCCAAGACACGGAAGTGGTTCACGTCTTAAGTTCTGGTCCAGCTTTTCCTGTGAAACTGTTTGATTTGAGAAGGAATCTCAAACTTTATGATCTCTGGCATCTCTGGCTGTTAAATGATGCTTTATCAGGCATCAGAACCGCAGAGGTCCAAATCCCAACTATGCTCAACGGGCCAGAGTTGCGTCCGTCTCTGTCAGCTGCCGGTGCGTAGTTTATCCACGAGCTTTCACGCGAGCTCAGGCCGAGCCTCCATTTCTCCACGAGATGCCGTGCGCGCTCGCATGTACTCGCTGGTCTGAGCGGCGCCCTGACACCCATTGCCACGGCGCCACCTCCGCACCGCCAGGAAGGTGTTTAGGCCGAACACACCTGTCACCAGGAAGCCGAAGACCTGCATTGAAGAGGAAACAGGAAACAGGAGAACAATGCCTGAATCTGAATGGGAAACCAAATAACTACATGATTAAAGACGTCTAAATTGGCCTCTGCTGACCTTTCAACAAGCTAACACTGTAAAACCTGTAGCTAAGGTGATCTTTAGTCATTTACTGAGAATCTTTTGAGCTCAGAGCTCATGTTTCTGCAACACAGCTGCATATTCAAAAACTGAATGACCTTTACATTTTCACCTTCAGTGAGTGCAGCTTTACAGCTGAAGGTGTGTTCGTCCGAGAAACTTACTGCTGCTGCTTTCTCAGCTCCTGTGTCGTGGTTGATGCAGACCAGAAGAAGGGACGAGACAAAGAACAAAAAGGTGCTGGTAGCAGTGTTGACCAGGTCCTGAAGGAAGACACACAGATAGCAACATCTATTAGTACTGATCTAAAGGATTTCTTTCACAAATTTAGACACAAAACACCACCAGTAAATTAAAGCATTTACATTTTTCTTCTAAGGTCCAAGGTGCTTTTCTAATTTTTTTTTAACAAAGCCCTGTTTTCCTTCATAAAAGACAGAGCTCATGATAATAAATCCTAGATGAACAGACATTAAAGGTGAATTTTCACTGTCTGCTGGTTTATGTTGACCGCTCGCCCCCAAAATGAAATAACGTCGGTCATAAAGGAGTTAAATTTTAAGATGTTCGCATCAGTCCTTTGGTAACCATCACTCATGCAATGCATTTTAAAATTGTGTTTCTCTTATGCTTTTCATCACCAGTTCTCTTCTTTTCATTCCTGTTGGTTGTTTTAAAGATCGTTCATCCTTTACTGTCCGACATGATAAGTCTGAACTCTGGTTAGACACAGACGGTGCTGTTCTTCATTTATCAAACGTTCACTCTTCCAACCAAGCAAACTGCTTCCTGGTGTCTAACGACAGCCATGAAAACAAAAGGAGCAGGAGGCGAGAGCAGAACACAGCTAAAACATCAAGCCACCCTAACATCTCATCTTACATACACACCCTCTTTACACACATACGCCGCTCCCCACCCTTTTTTTATTTATTTTATGTTTTTTACATAAAAGGAAAATGAACAGACACACTCCTGTTTTGTGTCCTCCTCTGCTGTTTTCAACCAGGACAGGGTTAATAGTGAAACACTTGGGTTCCCGGATCTCGTGATAAGATGCATGATCGAAATCATTACAGACGTGGTCTCTCATGTGACACAACAAGGCTTAAACAATGGCAAGGTCCCATACAGTGACTGGACTCTGCTGTTCATGAGCGCAAAAACTCACAGCTCAGAAGGGGAAAAAAAAAAAAGGAAAACCAGTTTATGCTCCACTGATCAGCTGTTTAATCAGTATTGCTTTTTTTCCCCACATGCAAAGTGGGACAGTAGATGAGCAACAGAGCTATAATGCAGACCTTTGACCAAAGAATGCCCAACATGAATGTCGACACAGCGGGACTTTCAAACAGCACACACTCCCATCTGCCTGCTGGATTTATTATCAGCTATTTCTGATTAGACGAGAAGTAGCTTCCTAAATATTCCCCTTCCAGTCCCCCTGCTTTCATCTGCTGGAACATTTGTTCACACTTTCTATTATCTGAGGTTCAGTTTTTGTGTATTTATTCTGTGATTGGCCAATGTGCCATTTGAAAACCCCTTTTCAATCAGTTCAGCTCAAGCGGCACTCGGAAAGTCTGTTTCATAAATGTTCTGAGATAAACAAAGATTAACTTTATGATCATTTGTCAGAGCATTTTACAATTATTAGCTCGGCTCACTCAAGTTAGAATGATTTACTAAAGTCAGTGAAGCCAACAATGTCAGCAGGTGCAGCATATTGATTTGCATGTAATTTGGAAAATATGAAAGCTGAAGAGCTGTTGACCTTTGCATGAAAATGCTTTTTTCACTTGTTTTCTTTTTGCTAGATTTCAGTAACAAAAAACCTTTCACAGTTTCTTTTAAATCCCACAGACAAGCAGTCTTAAAAAGTCTTCATTTAACAAGAATTGATTAAAAATCAAATTCATATGGGTTTTGAAGGATTTTCCGTTTTGACAGAAAACACATTAAAATTAATTTTGTTATGTTTTATGTGACCAAAACACTAGGACAGTAGAATTTTAAAGGAAACTGGGACACGATTTTCAACATTTTCTCCAAACCCATTTTCTATGGTTCTATTAATAAGTTCTGGTAAAATTAATTTCCTTCAGAAGTCACAAACATTCATCTAGAGTTCATATAAGATAATGTTAGTACAAATACAGATGGTCTGTGAACGCCTCAGAGCCCTGAGTGAGCCTGAGCTGATTGGCAAAAGTTCTCCAAATGGGTTAAAATGACAGCGACGTGCCAGTTTAATACATCCTAAAGTAAAAGAAAATGAAAAAGTTCAGGCTGTCTGAACATTTTTAAGGTAGATTTGACAAACTGAGCCTTAAATAATATTCAAGAAGACATGGACATCATGATACTTTGGAATAATCAAGATTTTTCTCAGAAAAAGTAAGTTTCTGTAAAATTCTAACATGGTGGCAGAACTTTCTGTATTCCTCCTGCCTGGTGAACATTTCAGGACTCTATCTGTTCTTGGACCTGATGACCCAAAAAGTTGGGTATCAGTCTGTCTCTGCAAAGTTGGCCTAACAAAACTTCTTTTTTGCGTTTGTAGGATACACCTGGCATAGGTAACGAAATAAGGGACTGTTTTGTTTTTTTTGTCTTTCCAGCAAGGCTCGTTAGCAGCTCCCCGTCATTGAATGTGGCTGGTCATTGAATGTGGCTGGTCATTGAATGTGGCTGGTCATTGAATGTGGCTGGTCATTGAATGTGGCTGGTCAGCGCTCAGGTTTGAAAGTGGAAATACTCGCTGAAGTGTAACTATGGAAACCTTGACGGCAGCCGCAGAGCGCTGCTTATGAAATCTATTCTCCTGACAGGCTCTGCAAGCCTCGCAGGGCCAGGCTGCCTTGTGCAGAAATAAAATGATGAAGGCAGGTTTTTTTTTCTTTTCTTTTTTTTCTGTCTTATGTCTGCCTGGGTGGTGGACTTCAGCTGTCAAATCCAGGAACGCCTTTATTGGATTCCACTTCAACTAAAGTAAATAAGACATGAGAAAAGTGGTCTCCGGGCTGGACTGCTGACAGATTAACAACTGATGTTATAAATAACTAGAAACCGTCACTGAGTGTTTATTTGATGGAAACTTTCAAACAAAGAAAAATAACCATCTGACTGGCTCTTGAACGGTGGGATAACAGACTGATAACAATGAAATCCAAACACGGCATTTTTATTACAGTTCATATAAAATGAAATAAAACATTTGTTAAATTCAATGCAGATTTTATTTTTTTTTACAGTTCATCTCACTGAGCATCTTGATATCCTACAATATAAGCACATTTGACATTTTAAACTTTTCAGCTGAATGGTGTCCAAACCTTACTTAGGGTGGCTTCTGCTTCTGTACAGAGGTTGTCGTTTCATACCACTGCTTCATCAGCTGACATATTACTCCTATCTGTTATTTTTTTTATAACATTCTGGACATGAAACACTCACGTCAGATTCTACAAATCAATTAAACGATGAATAATAAAATAGGCTTTTTTTTCCCCAAATTGTATATAACATGTTTTATTCCCTGTTAAAAATTGCCTACATCTCTTGAAAACACAGTTTTAAATGAGTCAATAAAAAGTTTCAATGTTTGATCTGGTATCTATATCAGAGCCAACTTATAAATCACAGGATCAGATTCACGAATCTATGAGGGTCAAAAATCCATTAAGATATGTATATATAATTTTTCTCATTTACCATTTGTTTATCTGCTTTTTCCCTATTAGTAACTCAAAACAGAACTATCAATTAGATTAACAAAAAGACAAGTTTCATTTGGCCAATCAATGATAAGGACGTCACAATGATAAATATCTTTGTAACAAGAATTTAACAAACTAGACAGGGAAAGTCTAGTATGTCACAGAAATTCAGAATTTTATTGTTTAGGTAACTGAACGTTCAATTTTGTATAAATGTTGTTTCTATACTTATCCAGACATGGGGACTGGATAACTAAGGGGCGAAAGATTTTGGAAATAATAAAAATAAGAAACTTTCTATGGGAATAACAGAAAGTGGGTGCAATTTTATCCTGTTCTAATAGATTTGCTAAATATTGTCATGTCTATGTGACATACATAAATTAAAGATTAATATCAGTAAATGTCTACACTGGAGTTTAATCAAAACTTTCTTCACTTTAGGTGGGCCCAGGCTTGTTCAAAAATGTGACTCAGTAATCCAGGGTTGGACAAATCATCTGCAAAGTTATACTCAAACTTGTTCATTTAAATTTGTGCAAATTCCCAGAAATTCCCAGTGGCTCCTAAAGAAACTTTTCAACTTTCAGAATTTCTGAGATTTTGACTAAATTGCCTGTAAAGCAGCAAAAGAAACTCAGACTCAAGCATTAATTTGTGGTTTTGATGTAAAATAATAAGAAAATGACCAATAACAGTAGCAACTCATTCTGAAAGACACTGGTCTTGACCGTAAACAACGACTAAACCATTGAGGCACGACCATTGGTGAGAAACGTCCAAAGTTCAGTCATGCATTCATTTTGATCAGACGCTGCCTGTTCTCAGAACAAACAACCAAACCATCCAAACTGCTGCTCTCTTTCTAAAAAGACACATCCCTCCTCTGTGTCCCCCCCCCCTTTTTGCTCTAATTGTGTCTGATTCCTTTAGTGTTGTCCTATTTCTTTACAGAATCTCTTTGTGTGGCACCTTTTCTTGACTATGAACTGAAAAAAGAACAAAAAAAACAAATAAAGGTGGTCTGAATTGAAGAGCTAGATCCTCAAGTTTAACATAATCATTGTTGATGATCAAATGACTTCACAGGAAAGTCCCAAGATTCAATTAATTTCCTTGTGGAAGGAGTCAGAGTCAGTCAAGGCCCACCCTCTTGGCTGACACATTTTTCACAAGAGACGAATTGAAACAATAAAATCCTGCAGCACAATTAAAACCCTCGACCAAACCATACACCAGCTCAGCACCCCATGAGACTACTGTCAGAGTAGTTGGGGAAAAAAAGGGAGGGCGAAGCAGGAGGGATAACTGTTGGTTAAGTCTGTGAAATGTGCATTCGTAGTGAAATTCCCAGGGGCCTAATGTGACTGAGGCAGCTTTGAACTTTGCAGACATTCTCAGCGTGAGGCTGAGCCGACATTCAGCAGCGCAGCTGAGCTTTCTGGGCTCGCGTGACATAACAGTTCAGAGTAGCAGCAGAACTTGTGGAATACGGAAAGCAGCACCTACACCAGTGAAAAAGCAACAACACATTTTCTTCCCCTCACTCTTCCTAAGTAATAATGCAGCCACAGGTCAACTCACTTCAGAGTAAAGCATTTAAAGTTGCGCAGTTTGACACACAAATCATGTAGTTTTCATATTTGTTTCATTTTTTATAAAACAAAACAAAATAATCATTTCATTTGAACAAGGCACAGAAAATGAAAAGTCTCAACATGAGGATTTCAGATCATGTGCAATGCAGTGGTCAAACATGTTGGGTAGAAATTCTTAAATCAGCGCTTTTAATTCACTGTGGCCTCTCAAAAAGTCTGTGAAAGAGCTTTGGTGCACTGCTTCCAGCAAAGCTGAAGCCAAAGCCCACCTTCTCTTCATGTTTGAGGTGGAACACTACACGAGAAAAGCCATGAAGGAATCTGATACCTGTGGTTGGGTTTGGACATCTGACTTCACTGCATTGAAACGATATTCGCTGTCAGCCGTGTGACCCCTGGAAATACTGTTGGAGACAGTTTTGCAACACGGCCAGGATCTGCAGGAGAACACCAACCAGCTCGTTTGCTTACAGCTGACGAAGCAAGTCGTCAAACTGCAGGATCTGGACCAGTGGCTTGCTGTAAGAATTAAGCTTTACTACTTTGCTACATGCAGGACTCCAATAATATGATCCATTCTTAGAAGTGCAACTTGAGTAGTGCAGTTTCTACTGTGGAAATACTTCAAAATCCTTATTCGCTTTAGGTTTGTCAGAAGAGGTCAGAGGATTACATTTTCCTAATATTTGTGGCCTTGCCTTTGGACTGTATGGGTGAAATGTCTTGCATATCCTCCCATGAGCTATGAGACTAAAACAAACAAACAAAAGTGCCATTCTATAACATAATCAAGTAACTATGTTGTTATAAAAATCCCATAAATCAAATATGACTTAAAATAAATTTTACTTCCTAATTTAGTGCCTTGAAATTGGGCCTCTCTCTCTATAAAACCTCCTGCCCTTTCTGAAACTCCACCTTCAGGAAGTCATCACAACAGCACTCCTCTATTAATCCTTCACCCTTGTTTTCACCAGCACTGAGAAGTAGCTCATACAATGAGCTCAGCAAATGTGCACTTCCACCAGGTGTTTGCTAATTGCTGCTGGCTAGTCTGAAGGCGGTAAGTGGGGGAGTTGCAGGGGAGCGGTGCTCTGTGAGGCAGAAGCGTGAATGATAGGGAGACTGAAGGTTATACCATTTTGAACACAATGTGTGCATCACCATTTACAGAAAACAGCTTTGCTGTACCATAAGATCAATAGAACTATCTTGATAGTCAGAACCCATCAGACTGGTGCGTTCTCCCACCTCGGTACGTACCGTCATGTTCCAGTTGACCTGGGGAACCTTGATGTGGAGATTGAGGCAGAAGATCAGGAGAAGGACTCCTGTCACCACGAAGGCACTGCAGCTGACAAACTCAAATAAGTAGACGCCTCCACAGGGAGAACACATCATGATGGTTTCGATGCAAATAAAACTGATGAGTGACAGGACCTGCAGAGATTGGGAGAACAGAAAGTAAAGGACAAGGTTAAGTTTGAGGGGGAGTAAAAACATCCTGGTGGTGCAGTTTTGGATAATGTTTGTGGTGTTAAAACGCTATGGAAAATTTGCATAAAACTAATAATAATCTGTTTACCATGCATTTGATTAAAATCAATGCTGAACAAATGTTTGTAATAGAAAGACAAGACTCCATCAACCTTTAGCAAAGAGATTCTTTGTGGTTATGCTGGTCTAAAGCATGAAGGTCACTTTATGTTCAACATTTGATGGGACTGTGCTGGAATCCCAAACTTGCGAGTCCTATGAATAGACTAAAATGACCATAAGCTTTTTTTCATGAGAGCTGCTGCTGCTGGCAGCCTGGGACGACGCCTGACTGCAGCCAATTTCCATCAACAAACCACAAAATGGGAAAGAAATTCTGCTCTTTAGGAGTTTCTATGCCATCCAGAGCCCCAAAAGACACACAGATTACAGATTAGCTTTAACATACAGGAAAACCAAGAGACATAACAGGAAGATGCATATTTTGGACCTAAAACAGCAAAGCTAACATACACTGAAATCCTATTAAATCCAAGCGAGAACAGTTCATTTGGATTATCTTTACTTATTTATAAATCTGTCATATTTGGACAGTATTACATGTTTGATGTGTTTTACCAAGCACCGTATTTCCACTAGCAATGCCCACAGTTATTGAAGACGTATTTGTCAGCCGATACATGCATCTATGTGACAAATGCTTGGCAGGCTTTCCAGGGAAAAGCATTTCTGTCCTTCCATCAAACTGTGAACAGGTCCTTGTGTTATAAACATCTTAAAAAATAAGAAGGTTTCCTATAAAAATCCTGTTTTCTATTTTCTAGAAACAGAAAACAAAAAATAGGAAACCGATCATTGTTGGGTCTTCTAGCTTGATAATGATTGAAGAAAAAAACAAACAAACAAAAAAACAACAAGACAAAAACATGACCACAACAAGACAAGAATATTTCAGTCACAAAATCAAAGATTTTGTTCGAAGCCCACCTTTGCCTTCAGACCTTCACCTTGTGGGGTGAGCTGATGAAAAGAGAGAATGAGAGGAACACAGGCTGTCCAAAGAAAAATGAACAAAGAGTCCTCTCTTTATGCTACAGCCTTTTTACAGGAGAAAATAAATGCTCTCCTGCTGGCAAAGGGGACGATGGACAGGATTAACAGGAGGGATGCAGATGATTACCAGATTTTGATAAAAGAAAAACATCTATATTTTTCTCCCTCTGAATAAACGTAATTTGAGTTATAGGTTGATTTTGTGTGTGTATGTGTGAGATTCTGCTATGGCTGCAAATGATTCATTTAATCTGAGTTGTACATGTCAAGAAGGTGTGAAAGATTCCTCTTGTTATTTGCTGGGACAATCCAGCAGATTACTAATACAAGATATGCCAGTAAATGTTTCTCTTTGGAAGTGTATATAATACATTTTAGTAAATATTTGCCTTGGGAGAAATTTTAAAATATCCCATGACTAAGCCTGACATTTCTATTCAGACACAAATCAAGGGCAGAGACTCAAGCACAATCGATCAGTTCTGGTAGTTTTGATCCATAAGTTGGTGTTCCTGCTAGTTTACCGCCGTTTTAGATGTCTCCATGTTTAAATGTAAATGTGAAATATGTGACCTTAAAGTGATGTGTTGTATCATAAAAAAGCCTTCAGATTAATGAGTGATAATATAAATGATGATTTTATCGTTTAATGTATTGTACAACAGGAACTAATGAACCTTCAAACTACAGAAAAGATAGTATGTACAAATAAGATATTAGTACTGACAACCTGGCCGCAGTTTTAGGATAGACTGAGCATAATTAACATTCTGACTTGTGCTGTGCTGATGAGCAGCATATCTACAGGAAACCTCTTCCTGTTTGCCACAAAACAGGCACAACGGGGGAATTGCACAGATGGGAGATTAGGAATGTGGACAGCTTATCTTTTTCCACTTATGATAGGAATAAGAAAAATAAAAAAAAACTGAGATGGATGTGTGGGGGACACAGGACGCAAAAATAAAAATAATGATCTGGAACTAATTCAGTTCCATGATAGTTCTTGTTCCTCACACTTCTTACAAACTACGGTGGTTCTAACCGCAAGAAAAGCTACTTTTTATTAATGTAATAAATTTTAAAAGTTGACATGCAGTTCAATTTGTTGAAAACTGTGAAATAAACTGTGAAAAGCAATCAGAAATTCACACACCAGCCACTCCATTCGGGCCTAATTGACAAACTGTCTATGTGTCTATGTGAAGTGATCATGCTGCTCTCTGACACTACTGCATCCTGTGTAGTGAGCCACACAACCAATCTGAAAAACAGCCATTGACTGTCACCACCTGTTTATTTTCACCCAGGTTTAAAAAAAAGAGAGACTTGGATTATATACGGTTAAGGAAGAAAATGTTTCATCACTGTTATTTGGAACGGCTGTTGCAAATAAGATTTCAAAACTGAGTCTGTAGTTCATTGAATATCACACTTTCTAAAATATGACACAAACAAAATTGTCCTTTTTTCTAAAGCAACTGTACGTTAAACCAATAAAAAGAAAAGGAACAAAAAAAAAATAACATGCCCATTGGTGAAAAAAAGGGAAAAAACTTTCTCAGCCAACAATAGTGAGAACAAAGGGCTTCTTAAGCACATCTGTTAAGGCCTGAAGTTATGTGTGCAGTTGGATGGCAATCCGTCTGTGACTGCAGGATAAGTGCAGGCAAAGAAAAGTGGAGAGCTGCTTGAGCTGAGAGATGATGTCATGTCTCAAGAGGAAAGCATATTGCTTCCACAAGGTCTCTGTGTAGCAGGTGTCAGGCGATCGCAGGAGAGGTGGAGGGGGTGTACAAGGACCATGCTAAATTATATTATAATGATTTTCATATCGACCTTCACTATGCAGCTTCCTTTCATCATGTATAAATGCATGATTATCCACACCAGCTGCCTCCTTCTTGCCTCCTGTACTTGAAGGCATGTACTAATCTGCAGGATTAAACACACTAGTTGTGTATATAGGCGTATTGGATGCTGATCCCCTTGTTACGCACCATCTGTTATGAAGAGGTCTTACTCTGCAGGCTAAGCTACAGCCCATCAAGGCTGCACCTTGATGGGCTGGGACGATGTTCTTCAGCTGTTATTGAAGATGCAGAAGCTGGTAAATTCAGTGTGTTTCAGTAAATATTTACTGTTTTAATGGAATATATCAACTTCTCAAAATAAAATGTTCACCAAAAGATAGCTAGCGAGGTCTCTCTCATTGTCAATAGTTTCTTTACAGGCACGGAAAAGAACCACAATATGATATCAGAATTTGTGAAAATATGAACTCAATATTTTCAGTGGTGTCTGTGTTGCCATGAGGGTTCCAGCTCAGTGGGAGCTCGCTCAGGCTCTGAGGGGTTTCGGTTTCTTAACAGTGCGTGTAGGGACACGTGGCGAATATTGGCTTGTTGACCCAGTCACAGCACAAAGACAAAGACAAGCCTGCTGCCACGCTAGTCACACCCTGATCAGATTACATCAGTCAGCCCGGGTCAGGTTCTGTCCATGTATTCATTTAGGAGGACCAGAGAGGTCGAGGGATTGTTGAGCATCTTGGTGCTGATGCATTTCAGTTGCTCCAGACTAGCATGATGACATGTTGATTAGTTTAGCTGTTTGAGGATCAACCTAGATAACCAGTGCCATTAGTGCAGTGGCAGTTTTAGTATGAGTTCTGTGGCTCATCACCTTGAGTGGCTTGGCCAGAAGGCGCCACCAATGCTGCCAGTTGCTTCTTGAATTAGTTTTCTGTTGTTTATTTGCATGTGCAGTACGTGGAGAGAAATGATTGCTATCATTATCCTTTCACAGTCAAGTAGTCCAGACTTAGACATCCTTACAGGGTTTAAACCTGAACTGGATCAGTCTATATCAAACATAGACCCTTTTAAATATTCAAATTCTGGGAGGAATAGGAACTTGGGGGACAATTAAGGAACTTCCCCCGGGACCCACTGATGCAAGTACCACCACTGCTTTTATATATGGCATTATGTTAGGTTAAAACGGGGACTAGCTAATGCCATAATTAGGTATTGTTATCAATGTGCTGCTTATGCTATTCAATTGAGATGCTTTTACAACTGGAACATGAAGTTCCTAAAGTCTATTTACTGCAGACCTGCAGGCTGTGCTGTAGTTTCACAACCAGATATGCAAATACACACAAATTCTCTCTGGTTGGCTTCATAAAGCAGCATCTACATTAAATGCAGGTTTGGTCAATGAAACCTCAGTGAAAGGAAAATGCTAAATTATGAGTAAATCTTTCTGATTGCTCATAAAGCATTCCAAGATACTCTTTCATTTTCCTTGTTATGTTAGCAGAGTCACGTCCTGCATGAACGTAATTATGGCTGCTCACATTGTCTCCTTCTGGAGCCTCATGATTGTCTCTGTATGAAAAAATTTTCAGGAAATGTAAGAGTCTAGTCAATATGGACTAATACAACTAGATGTTCACTCGGGGTATTTAGCATTCAGTAAATATTGTATAAAACACCGAAACAGTAGTATGTATGTAGGTTTGAAAGATTTAGCAAGAGTACAGTGGTCACAATAGCAAAAATATCACTCAGGCAGGTTTTTCCACTGACTCAACATTAATTAATCTAACAAAGCACTATAAACAAGTGATAGCATGAGTTTTCTTATGTGTCTGTAGTCACTGTTACAACATTATTGCAAATTTTGCACAACAGAAAAATTACTCTTCTGGTGTTGTGTGCTATGAGGAAAAGGCTTCAATTTGCAAACACTGAAACTCCCTGTGCATTGATTGGATATTGATTGGATATTGATTTGATTCGTTTCAAAAACTGATTTGTTTATTTTATAATTCCTTGTGTAAAAAGTCTGAGTCTAATACACATTTACTTGAAACAAGTCATTAGGAAGTAGCCGCAGAAATGGGGAGAGGGCGAGGTTTTGCATCACACTCCTTTCTAAATGTAAAAGGTTAAAAACCAGACGAGTTTATGACTCATAATGCAGATGCACTATTTGTATTCTGCAGTGCCTTGTAAAGAAATACTTTGTATTTTGTTCTGTGGAGATGGTAATGACTTCCTCTTGTAACTATATAAAGTTTCCCTATTTACAAATGACACAGCCATTTCCTGCTCAAGGATCTCTTTCCAAAGCTCCGTCCTGCAGTTCATTACATGCAGCCAGTTCTGCATTGTTTGATATGAGCTCTAACATGGTCATCATGCAGCCTTGGACTGCTCCCAGAGAATTGAAACTACAGGCCAATGGTGCTATTAGCACTTGGCTAGAAGTCGGTAAAGCTCCTCGGAGATACTGAGTGTAATCTTGAAAGGCTTTCATTGGTCCTCTCTTTGTCAGTGGAGGACAAATATGACCACCTCAGCTGGAAAAATCATTATTGCAGTGGAACAAACCGCTGGCACAAACAAAAATAAAAATGTAGCAGGAGGAGATGCACGATAACTTTAAAAAGTATTCACGACCCCAGTATTTTATCACATCATGTCACATTACAAACTTAAATACATTTTACTTTTCTTGATCAATCAATAGTGGAAGAAAAGCAGTTTGTTATTTTCAATCATTTTGGGGGGGTGTTTACATAAAAAAGTGGGTTTCAACTTTGTATTCAGCTTCTTTTACTCTGATAACCCTGAATAAAACTTAATATCCAGTGAAACAGCCTATTTGCAGGACAAGTACCAATCCAGTCTGTCTTTTATGAAAGAATAGCAAGACTGTTGACTTGTTAAAAGAAGGCCAAAAGATTTCCCCTCCACAGTTTGCCAAAAGCTACATGAGGGCAAAGAAAACATATGACAGATTAATCTCCTGTGAATAAAAAAAGAACTTTTTGGCCTGCATGAAAAAACACAAAGTTGTGGAAACATCCTTACAACACCAAGAACTGCATGAAATATGATCATCATAATGCTGTGAGAACTGTGAAGCTGGGTACAGTTTAAGGGAAGACAAATAGGGCTAAATAAAAGGTGCAATCCAACAAGAAAACATGCTAAATGCCAGAAAGAGAAATACCATCACCATATAGCCAGGGCTTCCATGAAATGGTTTATAACAGAGTATATTTATACGTCAGAATTTTGTAGTCAAAGTCCAGTCATTAAGCCTGCTGAGAAGTTTTGGACATGTCATTTGACGGTTTCCGTCTGACTGCACTTCAGCTATTATGAAAGAAAGAACAGGCCAGAAACTCTTTCATTAGATGTGCAAAGATAGTCAGGACACCATGAGCTGTAGCTGCAGCAAAAGATGGTTAAATTAGAGGACTCTATATTGTTGCAATTCTCACACCATATTTGTAAAAACGTATTTTTATTTCTCTTCACAATAAACATTCTCTTGGCCTGTCCACAGAAAAATCCCAGCTTTTGTTTGTAATACGACAAAATGTAAAATATCCCCATAGGTATGAAAAGGTTTGAGCTGCAGGACATTATGTAAGTTTAACTGCATCTACCTAAAAGTATTTTGGGAATTATAGATACAGGTAAAGGTTTTCATGCTAGATCGTGCACCTTTACATCATTTTTATCGTAAAACCGACATTCTGCACTTTTGTGTCAACATTATCGAACTTTAAGCATCAATGAATATACTCCTAATCCTTATCTGATTTATAGATAAAAACAAAAACCTTCATAGAACATGCTGCTTTTATGTTCACAGACCAACGGAATGAGAGTTTTGACTTTTGATGCATTTAATGAACAGAAATAAAAGTCAGAATTTTAACTACAAAACCCACAAAATTGGCTTGTGGAGAATAATAGCCTACCAAATGCAGCAAATCTTTTCAATTGCATTAAAAATGCTGCGGCAGTTCAGGATGACTAATCACAGTGATGCGACTCTCAAAGTTAAATCCCTCGTTTGCCAAACCCAGACAAGGCATACAGTTTGTATCTTATAATAATGAAGGACTGGGCTTATACTGCTAAATAAGTATTATGGTTGCCTGTCAGTGCATGAGTTTATGTTGACATTATTTCTGGCATGCAAAAAAAAAAAAATTTTAAAAATTCACAGCTCTTCCTAAGTCATGCTTGCATTGCAAGAGAGGATGTTTGCTGCTCATATCCATGAACAGTTTTGGGCAATCCAAGCATGACCCTGTTTGTACTCATAAAAAAAACACTAATGCTGTTTGTCTGGTATTGCAGTCCATTACCACTTAAGCATTTCTAGCAAAACAAAATAAACTGATGTCTTGGGTTGCAGCAGAGTGAAAATCAGGTGGCATTTGAGCATGAATCTACTTAGCAAGCTCCAAACTTCTCCCACACTGATGACAGATGGCTTCCCATACTACCTTTCCCACATGCACAAAGGTAAACATTGCAGGTGTGTGCAACAGCTCAGACTTTCTGTAATCCCCTCTCACACTCTAACAAGCTGCCAGAGATTTTAAGCGTTTCGTTTTTTATTTGTATTTATTTATTTATTTATTTTACTGCAAGCTCTTAAAGTGAACAAAGGACGGCTGCACCAACCGTTTGGTTATTTGGGTCACTTGTTTTGTACGTAAACACTGACTGAGGTAATTACTACTCCATGTTTCCTGTTTTGGACACACAACACTTTGTGTGCGCAAGTGTGTGCTGTTTGGAATTGTCTGGCACCAGAAGAAGAGAAATTGTCAGGCCTTAATAGATATTTCCTCCACTGCTGAGTTTTATCAGATCTTTGGGAGAACTCATTATACTTTGCTGTTCCCTCTGATCACAGTTCAGACGTTTGGGTGCAGCATACTGGTCTACAAAAGTATTGGTTAACAGTGGAATGCAGTTCCCTGGTGCTGCAAAGTGACCTCTGCCTCTTCATGGGTTGGTGATCCTGATGTGGGTAACTACTTCTGCAAATTCTTCTGGCAATAAGCTTTGAGTGGATCGCACGTGTAAGATAAATAGTTCCTAAAAGAGGTGACAAGGAATCTTTCCATTCTTTCAATAACACTTAAAAAAATAAGTCCTATACAACTGGATGCTTCATCCAACTTCAATGCGCTCTTGTCGTGCGTCACAGTTTGATACATTCAGCTACACATCTGTGAGCCGCACAGCTCAAATGTTTGCTTGAACTCACCACTTCCACCGCCTTCAGAATCCCGAAGTAGGACATGAGGTACTCCATGTCGCACCTCATCGCCCCCAAAACGTTGCGCGAGAGGACGGGCTCCGTGGTGGGCTGGTACGGGCTGCTGGCCCCGGAGATCATGGACGTGTTGGAGGCCTCGCCGTCAAAGCCCTCGGTCTCCTCCGTGGTCCTCATTGTGGTATCGGGAGAGGCTGGACCCTGATAGCAGCAGAACTGTTTACTCACAGCATAAGAAAAGGGGGGGATGCGCGGCGGTGACAGCACGCCAGGCGTTTACGTTGCGGCGCAGGCTGTGAGGCGAAGAGCAGACTTTGTTTCATGCAGGCTCGAGGTGGACTGAGAGAACCAACCAGAAGGTCCGCTTATCATTGCCTCTTCCTGGGGTAGATGCTCTGGAACACGACGCGCAAGAAAAAGCAAGCTGCGGCGTTTCCTCCTTCTTGGCTGAGAGAGCCGCACTCATTCCTTGGGTCACTAGTTCGAGTCCCGGTGTTCGTGTGGTTTCGGGGTGCGAGGTTGGTTATTTTTCCGGTCACACCTAATGTGCCACCTATAAGCGAGAGAGAGAAAAAAATCCAATAAATTTGGCGCTGTAGGACGCGAGGAGATCCCGGTTGTCTTCCTAAATCAATTACGGAGGCGCGCAATGATTTGGTCGCCGCTTTGCTCGCTGTGGATGGAAAGCCAGCTTGTCCCCGCCCTCTGAAAATCTGCACATTCTTGAGTAGGCTCAGTGCCCGTTTTATTCCCAAACAGCCTGTAAAACCATTTCAGCCTGAAACACGTCGAAGGAGCCGAGCATAGCTGCAGACTATTGTCTAAACTATCAGTTTAATTCTGGAGTCTTTTGGCCCCAGTTCTTTGTCCTTTGAACTCTTTGCAGCTCCCAGTTTAATGACAATATCTGTGGGGCCTACTAAGCAAAGAGTGGATTTCATGTGATACTTGAAAACAACTACATTTTCCTCTGTACGAGTTGGTTTCCCTTTAATAAGTTAATGAAAGCGATTGTCTGCACGCCACACTTAAAGAATTTAAATAGTCTCAAGTTTCTTATTGAAGTTCAGTTTGCTGGCGCTTTTCTGCCATCTCCTGGTGAAAGCAGGTATTACAAACCTGAAACCAGAACGCCGATAATGTCCTTTAAAATACTATGTAAATGTGAAACATCATGTCAAACAAGAAATCAGTCTTTGCACATTTACTGTCCGGTTATTATCGACTTGTTTAAATTGTATACATAAATAAAAATAGGTCCATTGGGGCGGAGTTTTGTTTGCAAAAAGGAAAATAAGTATTTACTTGTCCCACTCCCAACCTGGAGAGGTCTGTAATTTTCATTCTTAAGTTAGACATTAAATCATATAATTTTGAGATAATTGAAATATAGATATATTTGACCTGCTGGTTTGTAGGTGATCAATTTATTTTGTGCAATGAAATGCACACTGGTTATTTACAAACAATTAGATTTTTGGGGGATTTTGTGCAATTTTTGGATGCTGTCTCACACAGTTGATGTGTACCTATGATGACAATTGCAGACCTCTCCGTGCTTAAGATATTTGAAAAATTATTTCCCCCACTATTTACGAACTGTAGTTAAAACATGATACAAAAATATTAAAACCGCATAGAAATGTGCTTAGATTTGACTGGATATGTACATTTAAATGATCTATTGTAGATGGATTTTCTTACAAAGCACTAGCTTTGTAAGAAAAATATAAACTAAAACACAAAAGTCAGACAGATACATAGGATTCTTGGTTTTATTGAAGCCAGGGGTTTGATAAACATTTTCCTTATCGTTGTCAGCATAAGAAGCTAGGATCCACATGGCAGCTTAGAGGCTACAGAATTGTGTTAAAGACAATGTACAATCAACCTTCTGAATTACTCCAGACACAAAAGAGCCGGCCATGTGCTTAAAAATGTCTCGATATCTTAAATATAAAAGGACTGGAAGCAGAAGCTCGTAGTCTCGCATAGATGTAGACAGTCAATAGTGGTTGAAGGCCATTCAGTTAGGATGTGACAAGGCAGCCGATTCCCGCTCACATCCGAGTACAAAAGTTAATTTCGGTATTTTATTCAAATCAATCGACCAAAGCGACATCCGATCTTCAACACAGAAGAAGCACGACACTGGAAAGACACTGGAGAGACACTGAACACGAGTGGCTTCATTTCAGCAAAGTGCCTAAATGAAGCTGATGTGGCTGTGTGTCGTCAAAACAAATCAGGGGGGCCGGTCAGGGCAGAGGCATTTTAAACTGAAAATTCAGAAAGGCAAAACCATTGAGAAAAAAAAAAAAACATGCTTAGTTTGACAGTAAACACAAAGGACAAATGTTGAGCAAAGATCCGAACAATTGATCAACTACCAGCAGACTTACAAGAAATGTCCTATAACTCCACATTATTCTTGCATAATACTAATAATGCTGCCCTTTTCAAATTCTGACAATTTCCTCACTCATTTTTCTGAAAGGGGAATTCACTCATATTTTTAGATATACCAAAAATGAGAGCTAAGAAACTTCTATAAATATCCAAGGAGAAGTGCTTATTAAACATGTCCGCTGCTTCTGGTTGATTACAAATTGTGCTTCATCCAGTCCAACTACGGAGAAGAAAATAACCTTAAAAGCTTCATCTTTAGCAAAGCAAATGCAAAGTAGATCATTCTGATCATTTTAGACGCTGCTAAAACAAGCCTGTTGACCAATGTAGATACATTTTTTTAAATGTCCGTTACACTTTTTGAAAATAGTAAATTCAGAGATAAACCCTGTGTGCCAAAAATTACTTTTTAAGTGGTTTACAAAATTTATCCCTAACCTACAGCAGCAAAATACTGTAGAACCCATTACTCCCCACCCCCCAAAAAATGATAGATGCAGTTGATCAGATGAAACTTTTTCTACCACTTTGTAGGGCATTAATAAAAGTTGAAAGGCAGGTCTGATGAGTGGAATGAAAGAGCTTCATGCAGGAGTAGCACAAAAAAAGGCCACTGGTTAATCTAATGGAAGACATACAAATGCAGAAAGTAAAGACTACTAAGCATCTTTGGTTACATGTTCCAGTTCCCATCGGTTCGTTCCTCCCTTCACCTCACTTGAATAGCAATCAGCTGCTGTCCCCAGACTACTTCTATAAAAGCCACTCCACACTAGATATTATCCATAGGATTAAGCAGGGCCTTGAATTACGAGGTTGCGCTAACAATTTTGTATTATGGTATCAAGCAACAACTTACAGACTTTATGATATGGTACAGTATACCTGCTGCAAGTTAAAACTTCAAAACAGTAATGACAGAAAACAATCAAGCAACCCCTTAAGGACACGCAAAGTTAGGATCTTTCCTTTGAAGGCAAGGGGGGCCTAGTGTAGCGAACTAGGTTGCACGTTGAAGGCAAAAGGTCGTCGTTTAAATGGGCACCAAAGCAACAAAAACAAAACAAAACAAAAACCCCCCAAGTGAACCACCAGGTTTCCTACAGGGATGCGTTTGTTTCTCCACAGACTTCACTTAGAAAACAGGAATGTTTTAAACCGACATGCAAAGTACAGCGTGAAGAAAATGTGAAACCAGAGGAGAACAAGTGCCGTCTAACACCGAACAATAAGATATCTTTTGTTTTATTCAAACCACAGCATAGAACTGAATGTGTTGGCTGAAATGAAGTGGTTTCAGCCAAAGTCGCTCTCACTGCTTTCCTTCTTGATATAAGCAGCCAGTGCACTTGAAGGCAATTACTCTGTTAAACGTTATTAAAGAGGCCACAACTTATTTCAGAAAAAATAAAAAAAGTCCAAAAGCTTACCAAAAAAAAAAAAAAACATGAAAAAATAAATTAATTGTGGGACAAAGCAAAAAAAACAAAAGCCCTAGAACCAGTGGTGCTACAGTGCATTTCCTCTAGTGTAGACAAGCACCTCAACTACGACACAAACGGCTAACTGTGCGAGGCACTTAGGAGTTATAGTAGGAAAGATGCTGCCCAACCCCTTCCCAAAATATACAAACCTTTACCTAAAAAAGCAACGCAGCTGCAACCTCTAAGCCCTTCAACAAAAATTCCATCCAGTCTCATTTAGTCAAAGGAGCTATTCTCAATATTTGGACAGAAATGCATTTTGTACAAAATTAAATTAACCTGAATATTGCTGTGATGCTTTTATAACTACAGAATCCTTCGAGATGAGCGAGGGCAAATGATATGCTATCAGCTGTGTGGACATGTCGTATTAGTGTCTTGATGTCAGTGACATTTTAACATGTTACAGATAAATGTTTCCTTAAACCAAGAAATGGTGCAGAAAATAAAATAAAAAGGAAGAACTTTGTATAAATACATCAGTATCATATCCAACATTTTTTTTTTACATATGTTTTGCAAGTTTTTCAATTACACTTCCTAACATCTCATGTTTAAATATCTTTCCAATCGCTACCAAAGATTCTTCCGTGAGATAAGCTGAACCAGGGGCCAGGAGGCCGAGTGTGTTTTCACTCTTCAAAGTCCGTGAGGACAGTGTTTTATCCCAGAGACGGAGGGGCCTGCAGCCCAGATCCTCAGACTGGCTGCCGGGGAGAGAGTTACACACATTTCCAAAAGCTAACATCCCTCACAAAATAGCATTTACAGTTGAAGAGAAGACAGAAATAAAGCCAAGCCTTTCGGCACTTCCTCATCTCACTAAGAGATCCGTCTGTGTTATCGCTCATCCCATCTCACCATCTGATCGCATTGGAAGCTCATTTGGTGAAACCGACAGTGTGTGCTGACTGATACAGGCGTTGGGAATTTGGTCATTTTTTTTTTCTTTTCTGTTTATGCTCACATGTACATGTATTTTTTTTTCCAGAGTATTAACGCGGTGGACGACGCAGCCGTTTTGTTGCCTTCACGCTTCGTTCTCTGTTGGCGGTATGTTGTTAGCTGAAACCACGGAGTCTTGCTTGCGAGTCATCCGGTCCAACTCGGCCTGGACGTCAGTCAAACCCGGCTTCTGCCCTTGAGAAAAAGGAAAGAGAGACAAAACCCAAAAGTAATCTCCTGTAGCGTCTGTGTTTTCATGAAAAACAAAAGCAAATTTCCTATCATCAGAAAGATGATTTAGAGTTTGAATGGGGATGCGGTACAATGATAGTGATTGGCAACTCATCAACACCCATGCAAAACTTATAAAAAACACAATATGTACTCATGCACTACTTCTTTTAGCTTGCTCTCAGATGTTAGCAGTGCTCAGAGCGAGAGCAAAACATACACAAGTGATCTGAGGCAGCAAGGAGTTATGCAGTGATTTTAGTCATATCGCAGTGTTTGACTCCATTATTTTAGAAAAATGGAAAAATAAAAACAATAAAATGGAAGAGGGCTGAAAATGCAGCAACTTAGTGAGTTCAACCGGCTAAAAAACAAAAGGTGGATTAGTTGAGCAGGACTTATTAGTTTCCATGCACAAACCAGATGTTTTCAATGGATACAGGCCTGTCCCTTCAGCAGTCAGAAGTCGAGTCAAAGTTGACACCTTTTCATTTGTCCTGATTTAACCATCTTACTCAGGCTGGAGGCATAAAACTTCAGACAGCAGAGCGACTCACAGCTTCAAAGAACAAGATTCCCTCATTCCGCTGTTACTGTACAGCGGAATGCTTTGTATCCCATACAGCACGATATCTTGCTAATTGAACTGTATTGTCATATGTTGCTAATAAAACACGCTTTCCCCCCGTTCCTTAGTGAAGACATTTTTTGGCCGCGCAGCAGAATGAGTGGAGATTTGAAGACGACGTGTTTTCAGGACATCTTTCCATAAAATTTAACCCAATAATTCACTATTAAAGCAGTTATTGAGGTACTTTACTCGGTCCCTGATGTACGCTCCAAAGAGTTACAGCTACTTGAGTTACTTGCAAAAAAAAAAAAAAAAAAAAAACAAAGGATAAGTAAAACTCCACCACATGTTTTACTTTTATTTAAAAGTAGTGCTGCTCTTAATAGGTGATAATTTTTGGCTGCTCTACCCACCTCTGCTCTAGTTTCTAGTTTAGTATCAGCAAGATGAAAAACCAGTTAAAAAAGTGGCTCAAATGCTATTTCTGGTTAAAAACCAGAACCTCTTTAGACGAAAAGTCTTAATTTTGTCAACATTCAAAAGTGACAACTGCAAACTGTAAGAGAAGAAGTTACAACAAAAACAGTAAAATTCCAGAAATAAACAAAGAGATGTTCAGCACTGGAGTGATGGATTGTACCTGTTTTCTTGGCAGATCCTTGCACTCCAGCTCCGACTGCTCCAGATCCTGGGCTTCCTGGAGATCCAGTCTTTTTACTCAACAGACTGTTGAAGAAGTTGGCCAGCACTCCTTCATTAGCAGCCCCTGCTGCAACAGAAATGTTTCTGCATTACAGCAGAGTCTCCGCATTTTGACCTGACGAAAGCTGGAATCCTCCACATTTATACACGTTATATTATTACCGTTTGAAGTTATAACGTTAAACTGAACCAAATGTTTATTTTTTGATTCCAAATATTGACCATTTACTTCTTTAGCTTATATTCATTGTGTTTTATTTATATGGAATGCCATTTTCCGAGCTAAGGAGAAATATCAGAAATTTCTACAATCAAACAAGACAATTGTAAAACTGGGATTTCTGCAGCTTTTATTAGGCAAAATTCAAGACTAAAACATTTTAAGAAACATGTAATTTAAGATCTGCCAGAATTTTTGGAAATAAGTCAAATGATTTATTTAGTTACATGTTTGGTAAGTACAGTCAAATATAATGTTCAACTTATATTGAACAGGTGTCTTTTTTTTGTTTCAAGCATCTTGGACATATGCTCTGGATAACTATTTAGATTCACCTTTCAAGCCAGATTTTCCTACTGGGCTCTTTATTGAAGATCCTTAATTCCTCCAAATGCTGTGCCAGAATCACAACATTTTAAACTGTTGATTGCTGTTCAGGGAAACATGTTAAAATTTCAGCATAGGAAATATACGACTTATGAGGGAAAATTTGGAGATATTCAAATCTGAAGATCCCTTTTCAAGGTCTCTGACAAACTCCTTCCACTGTCGCCCTGTGAAAATGGCGATAAAATTATCCTTTTAGTAATGAGAAAAAAACACCACACACTAACCTTTCATGTTAGGGTCAGGCTTTTTGACAGAGGCCATTGGTGAGCTGGATACACTTGGCTGGCCAGCACGACCCGCCGGCCTGGGGGACGATGACATCGTCCTTCCAGGAGATTCCTAAAAAGAGATTAGTTGGTCAGTCCGGAAAATAAAAGCACAGCAAACATAGGTGGGACTTTCAGACACTCACTGTTGCTCCTCTGGTTGGTGTTGCTGGCTGCTTTGCTAGCAAAGACTGCAGGGAACAGAAATAGGAATTATTGGCTTCCAACAACCACTGATGCATCTGCATTCATGACTGTTTCATGTGAGACACAGAAGGGAGAAGTGAAGGAAACTCATTTTAAAAATATTTTTTTCTCCTGACTGCTTCCTGCTTTATGTGTCCTTAAAAAGGGAAGTATGTGTGGCAATACTCAATGGACAAAATATGATAAAATTATGAGTGGATACAAAGTGAGCATGATGCGATGTGGGCTGCAATGTTTAAGTAAAAATGTAAATGTCGAATACAAAGAATGAGCTGAAGCTCACCTGCTGCTTCATCAGGAATACCTGCTCATCCTCCGCATTTATCTCTTTGTCATGAACCAACTAAAAGAGAAAAGAAAGTCATAAAATCTGTTACGACATCTTGTGCTTTTATTGTCCTGACTGACCAGTCATTGCGCCAGTTTGCTCTCCCGTACCTTTCGTACTGGAGGTTTCGTGATGAAATCTTCAAATGGGTCATCCGGTCTGACCGTTGTGAGGTTTTCATGCAAAATCCCAATTTTCTTCTCATTATCCCATCCAGACGGACTGAGAACAAAAGGAGAAGTTTGTTTACATGCGGGAAGAAAAATGAGGGGTGTAAAGAATTTGGTAGCAAATAATCCAATTTCACTTTAAATGACTGATAAAATGAGCAGCTGTACAACAGTGATCAACAGGCAAACAATCACATCCCTCACTTACATGAACACTGCATCTTTCTCCACCACTAAGGCGGGTGTGACAAATTGAAAGTCATACAGCTTGTGTACTATGTATTTGTAAAGCAGATCCAGGTTCTTCTCCTCTTTGACAGAAGTGTAGATCAGCCCAGCGCCATCTGTTGAATTTAGTTAGGGAAGCTAATGACAAAAAACAAAGTGTCATGAAGAGTCCCATATAAAGCAACTTACAGCCACCACCTAAAAAAAAAACCTAACTGCATTTAATAGAGAAATTGGAATCATTAACCAATACAACAAGGATACATTGTAAGCTGAATCGTCTGATGCAGGACTGGATGAAATCAAAGTGCTCATCTCGGAAGTCGTGCTCCTTCTCTAATACGCTGATGGCATCACACTGAATGAAGTTAAACAGAGATGGATGGAAATAAAAGGCATTAGAGGTGGAGCACACAGAATCCTTAAAGGCATTCTCCCTTCAGTCCTCAAAAAACACAACTTCCAACATCTCAGGGCCTCAAAAACATGTTTTTGTTGTGACTTCTTTTCCCCTGATGGTAACTACTTCAGTATACATGTAAATTAGACATTAGGTACCTCTAAGTAAAAACAGCGTGTTGCCGAAAGGACCACATAAAAATGTAAATTAACTGCTAAGGCAACACATGATTTTGTCTATTTTCTATTTGGCCACCCTTGAGTAATTTGGCTTCCTTCAACAATAAAAAAGGGACAAAAGCAATACCAATAATAAGAAGTATGCACTGCTTTCCACTTGCAGCAACCACATGTCTTTTCTGCTAGAAGAATTTATACAAACAAAACATAACAGCAACATTTAGTGCAAGGATAATTCAACAAGTGGTGATTAAATTTTAGTGTTAATGAATGTTTTTTTCTACCTCTGTTTATAAGACTCTTGAGAAAGCTAACATATAAAGTTTGCTAAATGTTTATCGTAGCTTAAAAGCAGTATTGTTAAAAATACAAACATTGTGAAGAGGGCTACGGCAAATCATCTCATTCATGAATATGCACTTTTGAACTGGTTGTTTACCTTTGTGCAAACTATTAGCACTGGAATGCCCAAGTTGTGTGTGAGTGTGTTGTCCCCAAGTGGTAACACAACATCTTCGTCTTCCCCTGATGTTGGGGCACGTCGGGGGGAGGATGAGGTGGCGTCCTCTGGTTCTGTGTACTCTTGAAAGGCTTTCACCACTTGGGAGGGAAAAAAAAAGAAATAAAGTACAAAATTGGTGAACACAGAACTGAAATTAGGCAGTCAGTAACAGACTATTTGAGCTCTCACAGAAGTTCCAGTAGTCTGACGTCTTTATTTCATGCAGTGAAATAAGCTGGCCACAAAACTGGACTGGGTTTCATTTGGGCCTTTAAAGGTTCTGGCTTTGAAAGAATATTTTGCTTAGTTGACTAACTTTTAAGATATTGTCCAAAGAGCCAAATACAAACGCTAAATTTAACTTCTCTTGTTGCGGTTTTTAACTAAAACAGATGTTTTAATTGTGCAAAACTTAAAATTGCTCTAAAATTACTACAAGAGTGCATAAACAACTCATCCAACATCGTAAAGGACCCAAAACAACATCTAAAGCACTGCAGGACTCTTATTTCAGTTGAGTTAATTAGTTTTATCCATAGGGAGCCCATGGATAAAATTCCTGGTTAAGATTAAAAGACCTGCTGGCCAACTAAACACCATAAAGGTCTATCTCACATTTACCAAAACATATATTGATAATGCCTAAAACTTTTGAGAAAATATTGAGTGAACTGAAAAGACTGAAAAGAAAATAACATACTGACAGATTTATTAGTAGTAGCGTGACTGTTAGAGGCTGCATAGCATCTTCAGCACATGAACGTCAACAATTTATGGAAACATGAACTTTGACCTCCTTCAAAAAATTCTGAAGGAAAATGTCAGACAATAGTTTGTGACCTTAAGTTCAGAAACACTTCGGCTGTGAGGAAGGACAATGATCTAAAACTCTCAAAGAAAGAAAGGTGAAGGTGTTTGTGTGCGAAGGACTGAACTAAAATCTGATTGTGACACTGTGGCATGACCTTAAACAGTTCATTCATGCTCAAAACAACCAATTGAGCTAAATTAAAATAATTATGGAAAGAAGTTGTGTAAAAGACTCGCTATTTCCTAATTGTAGTTGTTGCTGCCAAGGGTGGAACAAACACTTTAGTTTTAGGAGGGAATTGCTTTTTAAGAGTACCTTTCCACATACCATGTTTCAGATAGTTTCCCTCAATGAAATGATTTTGATTATTTTTTTTTCCCCTCAATTTACTTGGATTATCATGAACTGAAACATGTGGGCATGGAAAAAAATGGAAAGACACAAAAGGAACTGTCTCACATTTGCCAAAAACGGTTTTGATGATCCCTAAGACTTTTGGAAAAATATTGTTTGAATATTGTCTACATTTGCATGAAATCACACAGCTCTACCCATAACAGACTGAGAATTGGAGAAGAAATTTAGAAATGACATTCATTCCTGTCCTGTCGAGCTGGAAAAGCTGTCCAGATATTTTCAAAGCTGCAGCAGGAGTTTGGGGATGTTGGGGGTTATGAAGCAGGAAGCTTTGGCTTACTTCCTTGGGCGCTTAGAGAATGGAGTTTGGGAAGAGCCCATTAAAAAAGACAAGCTCGTCAGTTTAGGTCAAACTTTTTTTCTATGAACAGGGAATTCTGAACTTCAGACAAGCACTGGTGCTCAAATCACTCTTTAAGCAAATCCTTTATGGAGTTTAGGATTACACACAGCCAGAAAACATGTATAAATAGTACTTACAATTTTGTATCAAGAGCACATGGCTTTTTTTACAAGAGTCGTGGGTTGTGGTTTCAAGGCAAAAGAAATCATGCACTCATTTCTCTCTTAAGGAAATAGTTACTTTGTTTTCAACTTCATTTTATATCATTGAGTATTATTTGAAGGTAGCACAAACTGACAGACTTTGCCCCGTCAAGACTACTTATCTGTTTAACAAATAAAGGTGAGGCCAAACACATCTGTACTCTAATGGAATCTTAGTAACCCATTTAAATACCAAAACAAGAACGCTCATCTGCATTGTCAAAACTGCGCAGCCAGAACATATGCACATGCAGCATTATCAAATATTCTTAAGTTCAAAAATTCCTCCATTATCAGCATAACTGAGCAAAAACGTTGTTTTAGCACACAGTACTGCAGAAAAAGGCTGACCCTGTAATTTGACAAGAGTAGGCCCAAGAAGCCCAACCTACTTTTAGTCACAGCTCTTGAGCAGTCAGAATATCCGGCCCACTGACTGAATTCAAATCCACTCAGTTTACTTCCTTTCCTTGACGTTGCTTTTGGAAAGGGAGGCAACCATGATGCAAGACGTGTGCAAGACTGCCTGGACAAAAGCCCCTGACACACTCTTCCAGACTTCAGCTGGCCCGCCAACATAACTTGGCGTCACCTCTGTGTTACTGACGTGACAATGAAGCTTTATTTTAGAAAATTCACTGGAAGTGCCTGACAAAACACTGAAATTTCACTGTCAAAGAAATGACCACAGTGTTAGTAACTCCAAAGACTGCAACAGTGCAAACTAATACCATCACTGTCCACGATCCGTGAAATTATGGCTCAAGAACTACAGCGGATGAGATTAAGAATGAGTTTGTCCTTCCCTAAGGATGCTCAAAATTAAGAAAATAATAATAACCTGTCAAAATCAGAACCAGCAGTCTCAATGAAAACCTGAAACAGACATCAAATGTGAAAGGCCTAAATATATTTATGACCATTTATGATTAAAATCTTTGAATTGAAGAAAATTCTACATGAAACTACAGAGATGAGAACCAATTCAAAATGTTTAGCTTTAAGTATAATTTGGTCAAACCCTCAACAGCTTCCTCTTTCTATCACACAACTTCCTCACTGCTGTTGTATTACTTATTTAGCATCTAATACACAGAAGAAAAAAAAAAACGTATGTGAATTTTAGTTTCAATTATTAAAATGAAAAAAAAAAAACATTTTGTGTAAGAAATTCTTTTAGACTTTAGAGAAATAGCAAGTTTGAGACTTTGGAAACAAACAAATGTTTGTACAAAATCCCAGAGGCTTAACTAAGTACTCTGAAAAGCAACAATCTTTCCAAACACAAAAGAACAGTTCATAAGTGAGAGATGACCAGATCTAAAATTAACATGAAAACATCTGAGTGCATCACACTCATTGATTTGCAGAACTCGCCTTCAGCGAGGAACACACAGCTGAGGATCATGGGCCTCTCTGATGATGACCTAGAATCAGCCATGACAATGTGTAATGTTATCCAGCATCTGCCTTCCAAAGAGTACATTTACCAAGCTTTCCTTTTTTTTCCTCCCCTTGGCACCCGGTCAGCAAGAAGCCTTACTCTCATTACACAACACTCACATTGCTCCCATCCTCAGATGCTTCAGGCATCTTTGCTGCTGCTTGTTTCACTTATTGGAAAGAATTCCCATAGAAAACTAAACAAAATGCTTTTTTTTTCTATATAGATTTTTTTTTTTTTTTAGCTAACTGCTATTGTTTCCTCTGTCAGTCTGAAGGGGTTTTTTTTTTAAATAAAAATGCCTTATTTCACAATACATCATATTTAATGTTTACATTCTATTTGGGTAGAAAAGGGAAAGATGCCAACTCACTTCTCTGCTCCAGCTCTCTCATGTCCTCCGGAGGAACCTTTAGCTTGTCCACATGGTCACGGAGCACACTGGCCCACTTCTGCATCGACTCCATAATGGTCCAGGGCCGAGACATGTCCACAACGAGCACAGCCAGACAGTCAGGTAGCGACTGAGGTGTGACAGCAAACTTTAGTAGGCCTTTGTGGTACAAGTCTCCATCCAAGATCCACACATTACAGCGAGTCAAGTCTACAGACAAAAGAAAAAGCAGCACAAATCAAGACTTTTCCAATACCTTGGGTGTGATGTTGTGTTGTTTTGGAATGGGTATGGAAAAGTCGAAGCAAGTAAACATACCGTCTCGGTCTTCATCATGGATGCTCAAGTAAAGATATTCCAGTCCTCTCCCCTTCTTGTTGTGTTCAGCTCCTTGTAGTTTGCCCATAAGCGTCGTTTTTCCTGACCCATCTTCACCTGCAAGATGTTTAACCATTGTATCATAATCAGCAGCTGTACTGGAAGAGTAAATATGCCCAGTTGCAATTGGTATTCTCCACTTGGTATTCTCACTCTCTGTCACCCCATAAATTTAAGTAAAAAGTATTTATTGATGTAGAAATGAAAACCTCAAGAGTGAAAATCTTAAAGCAAATCATGGTCTCGTTTGCAGAGATAACAGTGTCAAATATCATCTTTGCTCACTTTTTTTTCTCCACAATTAAGGAATGCTTATTTACAGATGACCCCACCCAACAAAATATCACAAGGCCATTGTTTTTTTAAGTCATGTCATGTCTGATATAACAGATGCAGTGATTCAGCTCTTAAGCACCGCGGATTTTTTAACTGCACTTGTCTCAGGGTTGACAATAAAAAAAAAAAAGAAAAGAAAATACAGCCCAGAAGAAAGATCAGACACAACAAATACTCACCAAA
Source organism: Poeciliopsis prolifica (assembly GCF_027474105.1). Taxonomy (NCBI): domain Eukaryota; kingdom Metazoa; phylum Chordata; class Actinopteri; order Cyprinodontiformes; family Poeciliidae; genus Poeciliopsis; species Poeciliopsis prolifica. The sequence continues at coordinate 1,519,425 of NW_026562396.1, forward strand.
TACCAGGATATTTTTTCCTGATGGCAACTTTGAACTCGACCTGGTTGAAACTTCACTAAGTATTGAGGACCTATAAAACAGAAAACGAGTCAAAAACAGGACGGTCTGCATGTCTGTCACGTTGTTCAATGATAAGAGCTCCGTATCTTTCTAACAAAAAAAAACAAAACCGAAAAAAAGTTGAAATCATGACCGTGTTGCCTTCACAAACGGTTCAGTTTATTGACACTTTTGCTGTTCTGGAATGGGAGTCCAGAGACGAGTCCACGACAGCACAAAATCAGGAAATGATCATTTATCACCTCTGACCAGCAGATTGAAAAAGAGCAGACAAGAATCCGAAAATCATTCAAACTGACAAGACCTTAGCATGGTCTGCAGTGATCAATACTACCCAAAAACATGACCAGGTTTTCTTAATCTAGTCGGTTAAGGCTTGTTTGCTAACATTTACAGTCTCCTGTTCAATAGTTGTACCCTCCATAAAGACGCTATTTAGTGTCTAGCGCTTCCACTTGGCTAAACTAACTAAAAGCTCTTAATATTACTAACACCTATGAAACCTGACCGATATGAATGCACTCGCTGTGTACACACAGTCAGAAAAAAAGCCAAGCCTGTTTCGTGAAATGTAGCGGTAGTTATGTGAGCTCACGTTAGCTCGTCTGTTAGCATTCAGGTTCAGTTGCTTGCTAACGCTACCGCTACAAAGCTAGCCGGGCCGGTGTTTGAGAGGGAGCCACCGGCAGTGACAAAGCACAACCGGCGCTGCCCCGTTAGTCCCACGGCGCTCGGTGCCGACAAGAAGCCGTTAAAAGGCACCACGACTTGCCAAAGAGTTTGTCCCTCTTCGTCTTCCTTGTTATTGTCGCCCAGTCCGGCTGCACCCGGGAGCTGTTTCTCCAGAACGGGAGCCATCTTCTCTTTCTACACCCACAAAGGCGAGGCCCTGCTGCTTGGGCACCGCTAGCACCGCCTTCATCCAACCAACCGACTATACGTTACATCCGTTGACTGCGAAGCCGCACGGAGAGCAAGAGGGCACGGCTATTTCTTTCACTATATTAAATAGTTAACCGTTTAACAGGGAATAATAATAATAAAAATAATAAAAATAGTTCCTGCGACATAATAACAGGCATATGCAGGCAAATCAGTATTTCATCTTGAGATGAAATACTGTATGATTTGGCCATATGCCAACAAATGATGTCATTTTTGTTAATCAGCTGATGGCGGATACCTTTTCCATGTTCCCAAGGTTGAATGAGGCCCTAAGCACAAATATATTTGGGGCGCCAGTCAGAACAACCAGATATTTACATGCACGACATAAAAAGTCACCTTTTATCAGTCACTGTCTGACAAGTTAAACCTTTTCTGTTTCAGTTGGTATTATTTTAATTGTTTTTATTTGCACTTTAATAACTTTTTTGCTTATTAATTTATTCATATTTAGAAGTTTACAAGTCCATGGTATTTTGACAACTTGTTTTTGAAACGGTGTAGCTTGTTGCTATTTATTTATTTATTTATTTATTTATTTGTTTATTTATTTGTTTATTTTCATAACCTTCTTGTTATAGCTTGCTGGAATTTTGGTCAATTTCCCTAGCACCAATACATTTAACCAGGAATGAGATCAAAACTTTGTAAGAGCCGCTCCAAACGATTCACTTTGCTGTAACTACAGCAGTGGTCTGAAACTCCAGTCGTTAAAGGCCAGTGTCCTTTAAGGCGTTTTTTTGAGCTTGACTGCATGCTAGTGAGGAAGTTATGCCGATTATTTTAAGTGTGAAGGACAAAGTCGCAGGAATTTGACCCTTTGAGATTACTGCCTTCAAGACATTTGAAACACATTTTTTAGTATTCTTGGCTCATTGCATTTGAAATGTCCAATCCTACCCAAAGTCTTGACTGATGTTTTGTGACTTTGCTTATTTATTTCTTTGACCTTCCTATGCCATCAATTTTGTGGAGTGCACTGGTTCATCCTGCAGTCAGAAGATTTGCTGTGGGTGGTGACCACTAAATGGAAAAGCCAAAAGAGAAGAAGACCAGTCCCTTGAATAGCAAATCCCTCCAAGTGACATGGCGCTGCCATATCACACGCTGTTCTCAAGCTGACTACAGACGGTCCTTTTTCCGCCAAATGTAAGATTGATCTCTATGAATAATAAAAAAAGTCATTTCATCAGAAGACATGTCTCCAAAATTGAACATCTATGTCCCTGAGTGCATATTGCAATCTGCAATCTGGCTTTTTATTTTGCTTTGAGAGGGTTGGTATTATGCGTTTTCCAGCCACATACTGTCATTTTATATCACAATATATTTGAAACTATCTTACCTACAATTATTATAAAAAAATGCTCTATATATATCAACCATTCCTTAGAGCGGTGGACTGAGAAGTTATATGATAAACTCATATCAAGTGCACCTGCAAATCACTATGTTGAGTAGTTTCCTACCTCCAATCCCCTTTAAAGAAAAGGTTTCTTCCTTCTTCAGTGACTTTTCAGCCAGTGTTGGTACTCAACTAATCATCACAAGGTCTTGGAGTTGATCTGAACATTTTGCACCAAAACCTATTCATCTCAGAGATAACTTAATTTTCTAAGTATATGACATATTTTACTCTCAGTGTGCATATGTAACTAAAAGAGAACTGGGATTATTTTATTCTCTGATAAGCAGCAGCTCTTGCGTTCTTTTTGTCACAGGCCGGTTCATGGTTCATAACAAAAATGAGGGCAGGTAAAGATGTAGGCCGATTGAAATAGTTTTATCGTAAAGTATAACCAAAATCCAAGCAAAGATAATAAATTTGTGATATAAGTATGTGAATTTGTTTTGCGTGTGCAGCGATTGACTGCGTGGACATGTATGTGTAAATCTGACTGAATATTTCAACCCTAAGCCAAGTTGATTTCATTTTTATTATTTAAGCTTTATTTCATTTCAATTTATGCATGATCCTTCTCCGTTGCTATGAAACAATAATTAACAAGCAGATGGCGGTGTTTCTGCATTTTGGAACGCAAAGAAAGGAAGAGCATTCTTGTAGACCAAGCTTTTATTAACTTTAAGATGTTTTTTTATATATATGTATATATATATAAAATTGGATGAATCAAATAAAATATTGACAAGAATTATGATAATCTTACAAAGTTGCAACCATTATTCAAGAACAGTTGGCAAAAATAGGCCTCATGTTCTTTTCTTTGACAGATGAAGATCATGTATATTAATGACTCTTATTTTAAACCTGACAGGAACATAAAAAACTTCAAAACAGGACATGGATAATTCAGTGCAGAAGGTTGAAAACTTCCCCAAACAGCTGTTATTTTTGACCATTTAAACAACTCTGCTGATTTGTTCTTGTTCTTTATATCTTAAACATGTGGACATCAAATCACATTGTCTCTTACGTTGTTCTGTTCTGGTACATGCTTGTTAGAGCTTGTAAATGACTGAAAGGTGCATTGTTGAAGTGAAGTGTTTATAATGAATCCATTTTTGCATTTGTCATAAATCGGATGTATTTCGTTTTCATTCTGTTCAATGCAACATTATAAAATACGCCTCTTTGTTAGGGAAATATTCTGTTTTGTGGTGGGAACAGCGCACAAGCAGAACAAGTTGCCACATTTCTCCACACACTGATCCTGCTGGTGGACCGATACTGTAATGTGTTTTGTAGAAACAAACACCTGTTTCTCCACTTGTCTTTCCTTTTTCCATTGTACTGTAAGGGTCATCTGAACCAGGAGCAGCTAACAGATGAGTTTCAAGCTTTAATACCAGGGGGGATTTTCCAAGGCCTGCCTCCACCTTACTCTAGTGTCTTTTGAGTCTTGTCTATGTAGAGCAAAATGGTTGGCTGAGATGGAGGCTGCACTCATGGGAGTGCATTCCAGAGCTTTTGCATCATGTGAATGTCAGCCTTCTCTGCCCCTTTTAGCCCTGCTGTCAGCAGGGAAAACAAACATTTTTTTTTTCTCGTTTCTTCATTTTAACTTGTAAAGGCGGTAAATTGAAAAAAAGAGATGCAATGTACTTTAATAAGTGCAATTTATACAAACTGAGTTATCAAATAAAAACTGATAGTTTCTGTGAAAGTGATAGTTGTATGATAAATGCTGAAGGAACAAATGCATGCCATTTGCAATTTCACTGAAGGAGATGAAATGTTCATAAACTGTCAAAACTTCTATTTCCAAAAATTGATTGTTTATCAATCAGGGCTTTTTAAATTTAATTTGGAAATTAAAAAGATTTTCTTTGCCGCTTTAGTTAAATTTACGCTGTTCGGTCACATTTTCAAGCTTTTTCGGGTACTTGTAGCAAATATCCATCAAAGGACTTCCAGGAGATCAATACAGTTGATTAATTAAAAATTCATACAAAAAAAAAAAACAAAAGTGACAAAGAGAGATGTAGAGTTCCCCCCAACATCCCAACAACCATAAAATATACATCAAATTCAGAGTTTTGACCTTTGAACAGAAGAGGGTGCTGTTTGCTCAAAAATACTCATCACATGTTTAACCAAAACCACAACAGATAAGCTTTATTTTTTTCTTAATGGTTAATCTATCAGAAATTTGCAATCTATCAATAAAATCAATTTAGTTGATATCTCTACTTGTTCAGCAAAGTTCAAAGGTATTTTCATTTCGGTCATTAAGTCAAAATGTAGCTTTTACATCTGAACAAGGTCAAATACAATAAAACATGCTTAAGTTTTTTTTACAGTGTTACAGTTGCTTGACCCTGAAATTGATCTATAACAAAACTAAACCAATGCAGGTATCTGGCTGCCCTCACCTGTGATTAAAATACAAGCCGTGGCAGTTTTGATTGGTCTAGTCAAAACCTTGACCCGGTTGTTTTGTCTTCCTGCCAGTTCCACTGAAAGAAATCTTAAAAGACAGACATTTATGGGTGAGTGGTTATGGACAAAGCTGATCTCTTCCCCCATTGTTTGTGCACAAAAGTCCCCATCCTGGGACAGATAAAAGACTCCGTGGCATTTTCTGAGGTATTTTCCAGAAGTTTACATGAGGTCACATGTTTCCTGTTTTAATTTGAACGCCGATCATCGCTTCAACAGTTCCCGAAAGACCAATTATCATTGTGGTCCCGTGGTGTGCAGCATGAAAGCAGCATTTTCAAAGATGACAACATGATTGTCTGCAAGGGTCAGCTGTTGAATTTCATAGAGTGTCACCCTCAGCCAGCTCGTCCAATTAACACACAGAAGGCAAATAGCAAAGAGGTGCAATTGCTGAAGAACACAAGAATGGTTGTGACAAACATACAGCTCTTCATTTTATTCTTTGGAGGAAAAAAAAAATACAATCTAATATGGATCTTTTAAATTGGAAGCGTCTTACTGTAGCAGTGGATTTATTTATTTCTTTCATTTTGAACCATATTAGACAATGTTTAGGAAGAATTAGAATCTTCCTTGGCATCTTGCAGTAGCTAATAACACCTTTCTTTGTTTCTATTCATTATTATATTCTTACACAACAGGCCAAAGGCATCAGGGGAAGTGTAATTTACATGAGCATGCGTGTGTTTGGTCTGGTGAGGTCCTGGAGGGTTTTTCCTGACATGATGCATTTCATGCATAATTTACATTGCACAAATACTTCCGGGGATTTACAACTAACACAATTTCCAGACCAGTTTGTGCTAGGGGGGAAAAGCAAGACAGCGTGAAAAAAAAACAAAAAAAAAAAAAAAAAACCCTGTTGTATGAGAAAAGAAAATGGAGGTGGTCAGTTTGTTATCGCCCCTGTGTTTGTTCAAAAAAAAAAAAAAAAAAAAAGGGAACCATGCGCTGCAGTGGGCGTGTGTGTGTGTGTGTGTGCGTGTGTGTGTGTGTGTGTGTGGGGGTGTGTGTGTGTGTGTGTGTGTGTGTGTGTATGAGAGAGAGAGGGAAAGGGGATAGGAGGGGTTAAAGACTGGGAGGTATAGATTGCAGACGGAGCGGACCTGGGGTTGGCTGGATTGCGATAGCGGCAGATGTCCAGAAAACTGCGAGAGAGGGCACTCCTCCACTCCTCCGGATCAGCGCACTGCACCTCAGAGTGAGAAGGAGCGAGGGGCGGAATCTGCAGCTGTCAATCCAAAGGCTTCACCTCCATTATCACATCCACCCGGAGACTGGACAAGGAGCCCAACTGGTCCCCCCAAAAAAACACAGGTCAGTCACTGCAAAACTGGATTTTTTTTTTTCACGTTGAGATAGAAAGAAAAGAAGAAATAGAAAGGGAGCAAAAGAAAGAAATATAGAAAGAATGTTAGAAAAAAAGAGAGAAAAGAAGGAAACGAGAGTTAGAAAGGAATAGACAGTATCCTTTATGTCCTCAGTCGTTACAATGAGCCTGTTAGAGCCTCTTCTTTCCAGCTGCGCTCTTTTTTTTCTTCCTCAAACATGTTCAGAAAACATGGAAATAAAGCAAAGCTGAAATAAAAGTTGACACAATCTAGTTTATTATTTATGCTCCCGCATTTCCAGACCCTCGTGAACAAAAAAAAAAAAAAAAAAAAAAAAAAGAAAAGAAAAAAGGGCAGAGCAGCTGAGGGAAGCGGCGGTGGGTGGGTTGGTGGGTTGGAGTGGTTGGGGGGATGGAGACCTCTCTGTTACAGCTTTTCAACCCTCATGTATTTCGTGGCGAGTGTGTATTTTAATTTCACTAGCCAGACCTGCTGTAACCTATATATGGTCGTGTATGTTTAAGCCACGGTCCCCCACACCCAGCCCCTGCCAGATTATGTCCCTTTGTAAGTGGGAGCAGCTACACTGGTGAGGAGGGGGCCTCATCCTTTGTTACCGGCCGGCATGGACTGCCTGAGGCTCCATTTGTATTTTGCATGTGACTATCTCGCCAAAATGAGCGAGGTCTACATTTAGATTTTAGTGACCAAAATTATCCAAACAACAATTGGAATAATAATAATAATAATAATAATAATATAATAATAATAATAATAATAATAATAATAAAAAAGGTTGAAAAGATGGAAGATGAAACGATTACTGCTTTGTTTAACATGGAATGCACCCAAAAATGGCAGGATTTATAATCCAGTGACACATATATGAACTGTTATGCTTATCTGATGGCTTTTATTATGGCAAATATTTGAACAAGCTTATTCCAGTTTAGTAGTCTTAATTGCTTTATGACAGCACTAAGGACAGTTCCCCATTTTTTTCCACCCCCTGCTGTGTGGTTCCTGTCATTTCTGACATTGAAACACATTGAAACATAAGAAATGTAGCTTTTAGAGATGATACACAGTTGCTGGTTTTGTGGTGCAAAATGGACCAACTCGGTTTGTTTTCGTCTAGTTCACATCCAGACTTGCTTGTTCAACATTTGCTGAAACTCTATTCTTAATACAAAGTTGAACTTCCTGTTCTCTTTGGAGTTTTGATGCACTCTGTGGCAATCACTGCACTATACACTTCCTCTAGAGGAAACACCGTGTTGAGACATTAACTTAAAAAGAAAAAAAAACTTTCCCATTTGCTCCCATTCACAAACAAGGACTCACTGCTCAGATAGAAGAGACAGTTTTTCCAGATACGCCAGCATTTGAATGATCACCAAGCACTAAATAGTTTCTACATTTTTCATGGGAGGAAATAAATATTTGTGGATGTAGATCATAGATGTTCGACTCAGACTCATGGTCTTGTTTGGCACCAAGCCTCACCAGACATTCCTGAAAGGTTGCAGAGAGTGCAGAGCTGTCTGACCTCCCTTAGGTTCCCATACATTAACATTTGATTTCAAGCCAGGCTCGTTTTGGCAGAGATCCGTTTCCTAATTAAACTTCTTGTTCTCTTCCAGACAAGGCACTTCTCTATTGACGTGGGGAAAAAAAACCCAAAAAACTTTTACATTTAAAGGAACTAAGTTTAAATTTTTGATGAAAAAGAGGAAATGTTACTTTTATTTTTTATTTCTTCATATTTTTGATGAATCGGTATACTTTCATATTCCATTTGACAACTGAGATGCATCTCATGGGACGGAAAGTTGCTGAATGTCGTCTGGTTTCAACTTAAATTTACTTATAACTTGCGTGCTAAAATGCTGCTATGCTTTAAGAAATCCAAAGGAGAAAACACTTTGTCTTATTAATTCTTTCAGGAGTCACCATGGGAGGCAAACTGAGCAAGAAGAAGAAAGGATATGACGTGAGCGACCCCAAAGACAAAAAAGACGAGAGTCCGGCAAGCGGTGCTGGTGCAGAAGAGTCTGCTAAAGTGGAAGATGGAGCTCCACCCACAGGAGCGGAGGAGAGTGCTGGGAAAGATGGCGTGGTAGAGGAAACTGCAGTGTCAGCAGACGCCGCAGTAACAGAGGCTGCAGTACCTCCAGAAGAACCGAAATCTGCCCCCACAGAGGAACAAGCTCCTGCAGCTGAAGAGGAGGCTGCTCCGAAGCAAAAACCAGAAGAATCTCCAGAAGAGCCAGCAGCTGTTGCAATGGAAACAACTCCAGCTGTCGACAAACCAGTTGCAGCATCAGAGAGCGAAGCACTTGATGGAGAGGAAAAGGGAACATCTCCAGAGAAACCATCTCCAGTGGCTGAAATAGTTCCAGAAGAGCCTAAATCTGCTCCACCAGAGGAAGTAGCAGCCACAGAGCAGAAATTAGCAGCAGTAGACGTAACTCTAGTAGAAAAAGTAGAAGCTGTAGTTCAAGAGAAACAAGCTCCTGTAGAAGCACCAGCTGAAGAAGCACCTTTGGCAGAACAAGAACCAGCTTCAGCTGCAGAGAAACCAGTTGTATCTAAACCTGCTTCAGCAGTGGAAACAGAGGAGCCACCAGTGGCTGAGGAAGAATCTTTTCCATCTGAGGAACCTGTGAAAGCGGAAACCGAACCTGAAGAACCCCCAGTGGAGGAGCCTCCTGTTGCTCTAGGATCTGCGCCACAATCAGATGCTGCTCAGGTCAGCACAGAGGCAGCGTCTGAGGATCAACAGCCAGAGCCTGCACAAGAGACTGTGACTGAGCCAGGAGCCATTGAGGTAGAAAGAGTTTCTGCTGCTGCAGTGCCTGAACCTGAACCAGAGGCTGAGTTAGTTTCCCAACCAGAGCCTGAGCAAGACTCAGTTCAAACTACAAAGGAAGAGTCTATGAAAGCGCCAACGCCAGAGCCTGAGTCAGAACAAACAACAGAACCTGAGTCAAACGAGATAACAGAGCCAGAACCTGAGCAATTCAAAGAGAAGAAACAGTTAGAAGAACCTGAACCCCAACCAGCTTTGGCAGCACCTGACACTGTTGAACTTGAGACTGTTGAAGCAGAATCATCTGAGGCGGTGGTAGAGAATGCCTCCGCAGAAAATCATCATGCAGAAGAAGAATCCGTTTCAGCAGAAGCCCCGGGCTCCGATGATCCAGCTGAGTCACAAGCTGCAGAACCTGTACCTGAGATTATCATCTCACAGTCTGCCTCTGCTACCAACATGACTGTGGAATCTGATAAGACAGCTGAGACATCCCTGGAAGAGGTGCCTGGCCCCGAGCCTGAGAAGGAAAGCAATATGGAAAACGGAGATTTAGGAAGCCCTTCCTCCACAGAGAACGGGGTAGATTCAGTCATAGCGGTGAACGGGGAGTGCGCCGATAAAACTAAAGCCGTGGCCACGCATGCAGAAGAATTTGTGAATGGGAACGAAAAGTCAGAGGAGAGGCCTTTCGAGGAGCAGCGTGATTTTGAACTGAAAAAGGACGTGAACTTGTGTGGGGATGTCCAGGAAGTTCCCGGCACAGTCTCAGACATGGTGGAGGGTCTCAGCACTGAGGTCACCCAGGCGGTCTAAATTGAAGCCTCCTTGTTACGGCACTCTGAGTCAGTTCAATCAGTCGATGGTGAGAGAAAACCACCAAGGAATCACAGACAGCTACGCTTTCTGAAAACGCTTTAACCACTGCACTGTCTTTAATGGTAACTCAGAAAAAAAAGTGTTTTTTTTTCCTCTGGGGTCACCAAAAATGTAATGCAACCACTTTATAGAGTGACGAACATGTTGCAATAGAGATGGAAGTGCAACGAAGAGATTTAAGTCTGTTTTTGGTGCAGACAGACAGTGGAGCTGGACAGCATGGCAAAAAACACACTCACATTAAATATGGTATTAATGAATGAATAAATTTGTGTTTGAGACAAATAAATACTGCAATTGGAAAAATTGATATTTTTTCTAATTACCTGACATGGGTAATTGCCAAAATAAAATAATAATAATAAAAAAAACATTCATTAGTAGCATACTCTTGAACTTAGACTTTCATATATCCTTTCTATTGCTATATGAAGCAACATGACGTAAATGTTTTGGCCTTTTATAATAATTGTACTTGTAAGGACTGTTAATTCTGAAATGATTGTTCAGAACAGAAAATAAAATGTTTGATTGTTGTAGTCCACAGTGATCTCCATTTTGTTATTTCATGATTTCTTACATCAACAAGAAAAATGTTTGACAGACCAAATCAAAAAAGATTTACAACGTAGAATTTGATATGTTTCAAGTCACCCAAATAGTGACATAAACACCACATGTTCTTGGCATTGTTATTTTTCTGACCACCCAAATGACAATAGTGTATTTATTGTTTATTTTATTTATTAATTTCTCAAACAACACCAGATGTTTGAGGTCCAGATCAAGATTTTCAATAGTTTTTTTTTTTTTTTTCTATTTATGGACTACTTAAGGTTGTTGAACAGCAATGAGCTCAGTGTTTTTTCTTGGCCTCTGAAAGGAGAGCAGCAGCAATGTCTTAGATGATGGCTCTAGTAATTTCACACAGTACGTTGACATTTGATGTCACTGTGGCTCATAAATGCCTTAATGGATAGAGTTAAGGTGATTCCTGTCTACACCGACTGTCAGACCTCTGGACTAGAGAAAGTTCTGCGTGTCGAAAATGAGCAAGGGAAAAGATGCTGAGCAGGATGTTTGGATTTTTTTCTGTTTTTCTTTTTGTCACATCGCCATTCCTCATAGCTGAAGCACACGGTACTAACACTTCACAGATCCATACTGGGGAAGGGGAACTGAAGGAGGGGGGGAGGGGTAGGAATGCATGCAGGAGGCAGAGAAAAGAATGAAGAGGCTGGGATGGGGAGGGGCTTCAGGGGATCAAAGGCTTTGATGTAGCATGGAGTTAAAAAAAAAAAAGGTCACTTTTTGCACAGTTTCACATACTGAATTAAGATCATGCATTCGGACATAACGAAATCCAGAATATTGTCGTGCCTTGCCCCTACAAATGATCTCAGCTGAAACATGTTTTGGTACAATAACTTACTTCTGTGACCCAAACTTCCTGTTTGGTGTGTAAATTTGATTGATTTGGATTTTATAACTAACCATGAATCTATTTGATCTTCACCATTGTGTTTAGCCCATTGACAGATATGTAATATTTGACTAAATTGTTTTGTTTGAATATTACTGATCTCCTCTGCATTATGCGCTTTGTTTTGTGATAAAACATGCTGAACTGTTTTTTATTTTCTTCTTATCCACAGTATGTTAAACTTTTACAGAAAAAATCTATTGAAATAACAATTACAAATCAGTTTTATAGTGAGCTGGAGCATAATAAATAGTATTGTAACCCAACCTTGAAAATCCCACTGAACCATAAAGTAAGCACATTAAATTTACCATCATTAACTCAACACTGTGCCACTGAGTCTATTTGGTCATTCTTTGAACTGGTGCTAATTTAAGCCTTTCAGAGTTATTTCAACAGGAAATTGAGTCATTTCAACACTTGTTAAATAAAATAGTTACAACTGTACTCAATCTCTTGTTGAAACAACTCTGAAAGAAACAAAATTAATACCAATTCTGAAAAGAACCAAACAGACTCGGCACAGTGTTGATTTTACTCTGCCAAAGAGATCTGATAGTGATGATACAAATGTTCCATAAGCAGCTCCATAATGAGCTCATCCGCATACCAGCTCTCTCCGCTTTCATAGAAAAATATGCGGCACTGCATACTTACGACAGGAATGCTGTGGAGAGGGTCTGAGGCCAGAAACGCTCAACTTCCTGGGAAGTTTTCTGTTTTGCTTTTGAAAAGACTTTATTGCGAGTTTCACTCGGAGAATCCTGATTTTGAAATGATCAAAACTGAAATAAGTAACTTTTCACGAACTGAAAGCACGTACATCAATTGTTTGAGGATTTTTTTGAGACACATTTTGTTTTCAAGTAATTGTTGCAGAACGTAATATTAACACATATTGATTATGTCAGTTTTTATTCTTTATAAGAAAATAGAGGGACAGCGTAGTTTTAAAAGCTGTTTTAAGTTCCCTTTAGTAAAACATTTAATGTAGCAAAAAAAAAAACACAAAAATTCTAAAGCAAAGCAGAACACCCATTAAAAATCTACCCTAAATAGAACCTTAATATGCTTATTCTGCCATCATTTGTTTTAGTTTTAGAATAAATAGATTTCTGATGACTGAAGACGTATAGTTTCAACGCTTCTTAGTTCAGTTGGCTTCATTTTCTTTACAAATAGTGTGTGTTTGTGTAGGAGAACAGAGTCCTTGTCCTTTGGATCCTTAAACACTGCCTTAAACTTGCATGTTTGTGAAAGGCCAGCTGCACTGCCTGGTTACCCTGACACTATGCGCTCTATACGCACACTCCTGCACAACGCTCAGACTGTGTTTCAGCCTCTTTCTCCCAGAGAAAGGACTAGCCTGAAGGCTTTAGTTATCCCCAACTGATGCTTCGGAGAAGCAAAGGGGAAAACAAAATGTGAAACAAATCCAAACTTTGCGTGTGTGTGGTCGGACCTTGAAGGCACGGGACTATTGATTCAAGTTGTATTTGTCGACAAAAGAGAGGGTTGGAGGTCATTGATCAATTCTCAACTTTTTCTGTGCAAACACGAAGGCAGAAAATTCAATTGATGTTGCAAAAACTAGTTGCCTGATCTTTCATGTCATTAGGTTCTCCTCTTAAACAACATATTCAAACCTTCCTCTTTAACATGGCTTAATCTTTAACAATGTGCCACAATTTAAGCACTTTACATTTGTCTGTTTAAGCAGAGTCTTGAATATGAAGAGTAGCCAATGCAGCTAAAGGCAACATGAGAACCAGTACCTTTCAATGTGAAGGATATTCATTAGTCTGTCTTCTTCCACATGTATTTCCACGATTTTAAATAATGTCAGCTCTCCCTCTGTAGCTTCAACAACGTTTTCTCACACCAGACTTAGACATCAATGTCTCTATGGACCTGGCAATGTGATCTGGTGCACAGCCAGACTGGAACAAGAAGGGGGGATCCTCAAACTATTACCAGAAAGCTTAGAGCAGGAAATTGTTGAAAATGTCTGGGTCTGCAGAAGGATTTAGAGCTCGTGGATGCAGCTGCTCTGACTTTAAGGCCCATTCAATAAAAAAAAACAAAAAAAAAAAAAACTTTCGACAAGCTGTTAGAGTTTATCATATGACTGGATGAAGTTTGAAGGCCAGTACTGACACAGAAAGTTAGCGCGCTTTGTGTGCAATGTGCCTTTTCTTCTTGTTGTTCTCAGTCACTTCCACTTTGTTACAATATCACCAGAAATTGAGTCTGGAACTTTTTACTGAGTTCTTAAGAGAGACCTATTCTTGGTTTTTGTTTGAAAAAGAGCTAGAAATTATGCACATGGTCTCATATTAAGTGATCTGGAAGAGTGAATGAATGATTTCGTTGATACAGGCACATTCAATCATGTTGTAAAACCCACCAAAGTCCTGAGATCTCACCTTCTTCGCTTTTTTAAATGTTCAAATTAATATTTAGAAAACTGCTGTTTTGTGGCTGTTAAAAGGATATCTCTTCAAAAATGACAACTTAATGAAGGACACTTGTTTTCAGTCTGTATAGATTTGTCATCAATGTATTTCATTCTAAACTCATTCTAAATTTACTCTGATTAAGGTGGTGAGCACCACAGGACATTGTACTCTCACTGTTCCTTTCCATTCGGTTCATCTCCGACTTCCAGCACGAGTCAGAGTCCTGTCACCTGCACAAATACTCAGAAGACTCTGGAGACTTCAGGAGTATCAGAGAGGTGGTGGAGGAACAAAATGTGGATCCTTCAGTGATGCAGCAAGATAAATATTTTGTGTGGCATGAAATCTCTTCTGCCAGCATCTGTTGGTGTAACAGCATCCGACTCAGTGACTTAGAAAGAAAGCTGCTGCATTTTTCTGGTTCTGCTCTGGACCTTCTGGTACAACAGTGTCTTCAGTCAGAAGCTTGTTAAGTGTTGAGGTAGAACAGGCCTCTACAGGAGATTCTACATGCTCACAGCCATCAGGATCTACTACAGCTCTTTGAAAAGTCTTGGATGAGTTACAAATTTTAACTTCTCTTTGGGATAAATCAAGTATTTTTAAATTTAATGTCATTCAATTAAATGAAACGTACCTGCTTGACAACATATGTAAAACTGCATATTGTAAAGACCAGTAACAATTCACATGTTCCAACATGATGTGTGCACCACTTCAGCTTTAGGATATAACAAGAGTCAGGCAGCTAAATTATAGCACATTATCACTTATTACTGAAACAGCAGAGTGGTAGAGCATAGCACGAGGGAGGCATCGCCAAAAACAAATAACTCTCTGTACATTTTTTTGGGACTCTTTCCCTTCCTACACAAACACACAAATAGACAAATGTGGCATTTGTTATTGTGCCTGCAGGAAGTTCCTCTCCTTCCTTGTCTGTAAAACATTCAGGAGATGCACTAAGTGATGCACTAAGATCTGCAAAAATAAATTCATGTCCTGTGCTGACCGAAGCAAAAAGAGAGATTTCTGTTTAAATCTTTCTATTTTTTTTCTTCATGTCTGTTTTTACTCACGTTAAGGCTTTAATGTTTCCATTAATTTGTAAATTAGACTGTTTATCTCTTCTTCTGGCAGTAGTGGAGCCCTGGATGCAATTGATGTGGGCATGTGTGCTAATGCTGTCATTGTATCAGGGAGAGCAGAACCCTATTAGAAAGAGCCTGGTGGTGGTCAGGATCAATATTGATCCGCTGCGCTGGTCTAATGGATGCTGATTCCTTCTCGTCTGTCCAGAGATCCCATCACCTTTAGCTCCTTACACATGCACACTCTGTCTCTCAAACACACACTCTGTCTCTCACACACACAAAGACACTTGTGTCCAAATTCTGCTGAAGCTGCGGCTGCTGAAGAGAGTGAGCACTTAAAGCGGCCCATTTTCTGCATCCGTGAATGTGTGCTTGAGAAACAGGGATGAAACTACACATTACGCTCTGTGGAAGCAGGTTGTGCTGACATGTTCCTCACTAAATGTGATAAAATATTATAATAAAAGAGAAAAACACCCAAAACACCTTGGATCACTGCTTTCAGTACAGTCTTAGGTTTGGGATTAGCAGAGACTTTTTGTTTTCCAAGAACCCTGCTCTGGTGCTAAGATCACAAAACAAAAGCAAGTATCAGTGTGGTCATTATCTCACCTTTCACTTTGGCTCAACCCCTGCTGAGATTTCCAGAGTTCAATGTTGTATCAGCAAGCTTTCAGTGTTGCAGTGTATGCAGAGCACGGCTCCAAAATGAAAGCTGAGATGGCATCCATATGCTGTGCACATCCTTTTGTTAGAGTGGATAATATCTTCATTTCCAGCACAGCCTTTCAATGCAGCTCTAAACTCGTGGGAGGACAATATGCTGTTCAAAGTACTTCTATTATGAATTTTGTTTGCTACTTTATTCTTCAGAGACCTTGCCAATTTAAGATATTACTTTTACAACTCCCTGGTATTTCTCATATCTCGGGGTAGCTGTATGTGTTCAGTCGTTTGAACCTGGAAATCATGAGCGAGAAGGAAAATGGACAGCTAGCTATATTGCATCTAGAAAGTATTTGTAGCATTTCCATTTTCCCATATTTTCTTATGTTACAGACTTATTCAAATTTCTACTAAATTAATCTCTTTCCTCAAAAATTTGACATTCCAACAGCCCAATTTCCCAGTGTGGAAAAAAGTTCTGATTATTTTGCTAATTTATTTAAAAAGCGAAAAACAAGAAATCACTTTCATAAAAGTATTTACAGCCTTTGATTAATATGATGTTGAATGTGTCTCATCATTACAAGCACTCACAGAACTTTACACTAGAAACACATGAGCATGTATATTCATACACTCGTATCCAGATGGGAGGACAACTAAGGGTGGAATCAATGCTGTAATCGAAACTAACGGTGTAACTATATTTGTATGAACAGTGTATTTATTAAAGCTAAAATTTATTTAGGATTCACTCTAAAATGAACATTTCAGCTAATATATGCCAAATAATCTGGAATTGAAAGTTAACATAATCACACATTACTAATAAATTAATAAAGCTAGAGACACCAACTCATTTAGAAACTCTAAGCTACAACTCCAACTAAAGCGAATGAAGTTTCATGATCAGGAAATTGAATGCTCAAAATACTATTAAACCCCTCAAAGATCAAACAATAAAAAGTTTTTCGGTCTCTAAAGAAATAACCAGGTGAGGTTATTTCTGATATCGGGTAGCTGTCTCATTCACAAACCCAATTGGACTCCATCTTTAAGCTGGGTTGACAAGAGAGCGGCCATTGTTTTGACCAGACAGACAGGGATTAAAAATCAGCTTGGATTTGGGGAGGACTTTACTTGATGATTACAAGCACACCTCCAAGCCATACAGGATAATGTTCAAAACTCTTTTCAAAATTCTCACAGAAACAATAATAGTTTACACAAAAAAATATGTTCTATGGCAATATGTTCACTAATCCTGTTTTAAATGGTCCGTGTCCGGCCTTTATTGGCTTCGCCTGCTCTGTGACCGTCACTGTCTATGTCAGCAATGTTTAACCTTCTGTTTCATTGTTTTATGTTGATTTTGTGATTACAGTCTTATTTATATATGTCATGATTTCAGCTCAACTTGCTAGGCAGAAGGAAAGTAGCTTTGGGCTGCAATCTGGCATACTTGCAAATACTGTGCATGCACTCTGCCTGTTTTAAATAAGTAAAGCTGAATCTGAAAAAAAAGATCAAAACCAGATAATCTGAGGTGTTTATGTACTCTGCAGTGTTTTGTTCCATTAATGATAAAGTTCCTGATTATAACAAACTAAACTTGTATTGCCATTTATGACAAATATATTCTAGCTGAAAATAACTATTAAGCAATAAAACCCTCATAATAAAAGTTAAGTTCTCCATTCAGCAGTGAACTCACAATGTCATAAAAAAACTTTTTCTAACCTCAAAGGCAAAACTAAATGTCTGTTTTAATGACAAAACAAAATTCATTACTGAAATCTGACTTGAAGACATTTATGTTTTCAGCGTTAATTGAAAAATTAAATAATCATTAAAAGAGTGAAGAGTTGAATATGTCTGTGTCTTACAATAAAGATAAAAACTTATCTGTGTGCTATCAACATGGGCCCTCAGACGTGTATACAATAGATAAAAAGGTGAAATAAAAAAGAAAACACATTTCCTACTGTGATTCTGACATGGGAGTTTGTCATTTCACAGTGGAAAGGGAAATCTAATAATGCAGACAGAAAGCACTTTATGACATTCTACTTAAAACAACACATTCTAATGTAATTTCTGTGCAGCTGAAATAAAATTCCCACATTAAATTGATTCAGTGCCAGGCACTATGGCCGCCGAGGAATGTCCACCGAGAACAGACGACCTTCACTTTGCCTTTGGTTACAAACAAAGCTAAATCAAAGCCTCTTCTTGTTTAGTGCACACTTTGCTCCTGGTGAATTATTTATATGTGAAATGAAATGACCTCTGGCACTTTTAGACCAGTAGAGATTGGGCAAGGACAAACCGAACTGAAAACAAATAGTTTATATCTGTCTTTGCACACGCTGTAGAGCAGAACTGAAGCTGGCAGAGAGGAAAGAGGAAGACATTTATAGAAAAACTGATAGCTCAGCTTTCACCAGAAACCTGCAGGAGTTTCAGATGTTTGAGGCATTTCTCTCTTTATTTGTTTCTGTCTGGGGGTTTGTGCTGTGCAGGAAAGGTGAAAGGTGATGGAAGTCGAGTGGCTTTCTCTTACACCAGCTTTCTTACACCTATTGATTTTGAAATTTGCCTTACTTTGCTGTTTTAGTTTTGTTTTTTCTAAGTCACACTTTCGTAAAAATCTTAGGGATTAAATGTAAGCAGGCTGGAGACCTAAAGGCTCGGCAGTTTACAGCCATCGAACATTTCTACTGCCTGCAAACCTTTCAAACGACCGCTTGTTAGAGTAAGCTCTCATGAAAAGACAGCTTTACAGGCAGCAGACACTCTTATCGATCTTATGTCAGTGCTTTGAAAATGTTTCAGTATTGACGAATGTAGGTCAGCCAGAACGACAATAAATCAACAAATATTCTCAAGAACCACATAAACCTTTTATCATACTGTGTGAGTAGAGTCCAGACAGACAGACATGCTGGAAGACTGGTAGGAGCAACATGTGATGCAGAGCCTTCAAACTGTAAATATGACAACCAGCATTGCCATGTGGGTTTTGGTGTACTGAATACAATTTGGAATAAGGTTGTAACATGACAAAATGTTGAAAAAGTGAAGCACTGTGATTGCTTTCTGGATGATCTTTCTGTTCATTTGATCTAACTTCGCCAGCATGAGCGTTTCTCTGAAGGAACACTGAAGCAGTGAGACCGATCATTCTCCAGACTGGCAACAAAGAAATGAAAACAGAGATTGAAATCTATTCAGAACAGTGACAGGGAGTGTTGGTTCTTGCATGAATGGGGTCTTGGGAGAGTTCCTCCTTCTATCCTCAAACCCCCATCACTATCTCTTCACAGCAAGCACCCACCCTTACAAAGTTCATTATGCAGAAAAAAAAAAATTTTTGTGTAGCTCATTTTTATTTTTAACTTTAATAAATTTATAAAAATATGAAATATATATATATATGTTTATATGATACGTTAATCTTGTTAAGGTTTGACACACCTATGTGTGTTAGACTTCATACTAGAGATAATCAAAGGCTATTCCTAAATAAACAATAGGAAATGTTTTTCAGCAAATGAGAGATAATTTTTTTTATGACCATTACTACAAGAATGAACAATAACACTGAAGATATTTTTCCACACATATGGAAAATATTGGTGTATTTAGTAAGATTGCTGTAACTCACTCAGGCTTTAGAAGAGCAACACCATGTTTGCATCAGAAAACTCTGTGTAAGTGTTCATCTGCTGAAGGCTGCCATTTTCTGCATTTTTATGGACTGATCCCAACTTGGTTCATTTACACAAACCGTACAACACAACAAGGTGGTTTCTTTATGGCTTCAGTTCTGTTCAAAATAATGATAAAACAATCTTAAACATCAAAGTGAATCTAATTTTCAGAAGTAATAATTACTTTTGGAAAGAAGTGTCCATAAAAGGAGATTAAAAAACACAGGAATAGCAACCCTGGTGAAGTCCCATTGTATTAGAGAAACAAGGACAGAGATTCAAATGAAAGGCCTCAGCCCCCTTTTATGTCATCTAATTCTTGCATGCTATATTTAATCCTTTTTTAACTTTGTCATAGATTTGTCTCAACACATAGGCTACATATATACATAAATATAACCCAGAATGCCCTGTGCGTGCACCCCCATAATGCCCCAGGCTTAATGCTTTGCCATATGTCCACCATGGAGGATCTGGCAGCTCTGCTGTGTTTTGCTGAACACACACACACACACACACACACACACACACCTACAGGCACACACGATACACGCACATATTAAAATATGTGAGGCTTACCCCTCAGTATTACTACAGTTATAAAGCACCCAAAACATTTTAAAAGATTCCGAAAGCACTGTTTTCTTCAAACAATAAGTTTAGGTTTTGATTTAAAATAATCTAATGATCTAAAGTCGATATGGCAGTTCAAAGTGTCACAGAAACTCTGGCAACAACAAGTCACTGATTAACTTTTCTCCAGCGGGTTGGAAGGCCTGTTTTATACAAAACAGCCATGAACATTTTAGTACAGAACAGAAATGTAAATATTAGACTTTTATGCCCCATCTCATCAAACATGAGCCAACTTGATGCCCTGATGTTCACAATTTTTGTCTGTGAAGAGAAATGGAAAAAATTAAAATGATAAACAATCACCCAACTTAGCGCCGATGTTGTTGAAGTGAAGCAGGCTCTGCTAGAAGCTTCAATTGAATTTAATTTCATGAAGTGAAATAGGCTCATGAAACAGAAATCACCCCAGGCAGTGCTCAGACCTCCCAGCCTCTACTGTGTTTGTAAATTCATCTTTCTGATTACAAATGGCTTAGTGTGATAGTTACTCAACTTTCTCCAAGTGCACTACATTTCCTTTCAGTTTTTTTTCTATGAAATGGAAAGTCTGTTCCTCTAACAGCACAAAGAAATATTCTTCCTTCCTTTCTCGCTGTAACGGACCATGTTGACTCATCAAGTCTCGCCTTCCCAAATTTCATCACATAATTGGGGCCTGCCTAGCAATGCATGGAGGCAGTTACTGACTTGCAAAGCAAGTCAGTAACTGCCTCCATGCATTGCATGGCAGGCACCTATTGTTCTTCACCTAATAGAACGCCTCTTTATTATTCTTTATTTTTCTTCCGTTCACCGGAATGCGGCTCGCACCGCCGCGAGCCCACCCACAAAGTGGTATCAAAACGTGCGGCTCGTTCCCGGCATTGGAGCTATTACTTGTGGTGGGATTCGGAGTTGCGATGAAAAAGTAAAAAGCGAAAAACCATCAAAAATTTTCCGTCAGTTAAACTAGAGTGTAACTGACGTTTCGTTAGAGTGTGGGAAGCAGTGCGATTTTGACCCCAAATAAATTTTGAAATCGCCGTCACGCCTACAAATATTGCCCTATCGGTATGAAACTCGGTCATGACATAGATACGCATGCCTGCTCCGGTAAAATGTTTTCAAATTTTTTCTAGGGCTTACGGTTTTCTGTCTAGGGGATTCAGAGCAAAGTGATGCGACAGGATTTCGACTCGCTCAGCCAGGTTCACTTCCATGTATTTCTGAAAAATGTCAGACCTCAGCGCACACCATTTTTATCTCGTCGCTGTTATTAATGTGAGTGATGTACAGATATGAATCGCGGGACTATCGGAGACGAAAGATAGCGCTCTCATACGCTTGAAACGGTTTTCCGATACGTATAACAGTTTCCGAATGGGAAGGAGTTGTTCGGACCGCTTTTTTCAGTCAAAACTGACTGGGTGTCTCACAAAGATAGAATTCTTTCTGTCTCACACACGACGGTTGCAGAGGATTAATTACCATAGCAACGAAGCACAGCAGGGCCGAGCAGCTAATTAGAACTACAAAAACGCATCACTGTAGTTTTTACTGTGGCAGAGCTCTGAGGAAGGAGCTGGCCTGTAGAACTACTTGTGTTTTGGGCATTTTATAACTGATTTTAACCAACCATTGTTACACATGGGATTAGTGTTAATTAAGTTTAATTAATCTTAATGAAATTAAGCTTAATGAAAATTTCAAAATAAAAGCCTTGGCAATTTTTATATGAATTGCTGTTTGGAGCATTTTAGAACTGATTTAACACAATCACTGTTGCTCATGTGAATAGATTGGACATTTAAACGAGGCTTACTGAAAATTTCAAAATAAAAGCCTTAAGATTACTTTCTGCCTCATGCCTATTTTAGTGAAAATGGCTGCCTCAAACTGATAGAATTATGTCTCCCCCTCTCTGACTCACAGCTGGCAGAGGATCCATTACCATAGCAACGGAGCACAGCAGGGCCAGGGGTTTGGACTACAAATACGCATCACTGTAGTTTTTACTATGGCAGAGCTTTGAGGATGGTGTTGGCCTTTAGAACTACTTGTGTTTTGGGCATTTTATAACTGATTTTATCCAACCATTGTTACACACAGGATTAGTGTGGTAATTTTAAATTAAGTTGAATTAAATTTTCAAAATAAAAGCCCTGTCATTCTTTTATATTATGGAATTGCTCTCTTGGGGATTATGTGACTTTTTTAACAAAACCACTGTTACACTTTGGATTATTTTGGACAGTTAAAATGAAGCTTACTGAAAATTTTCGAAATAAAAGCCTTAAGACTCTTTCTGGCTTATGCCTATTTTAGTGAAAATGGCTGCCTCACACTGATAGAATTATGTCTCCCCCTGTCTGACTCACAGCCTGTAGAGGATCCATTACCATAGCAATGGAACACAGCAGGGCCAGTGGTTAGGACTACAAAAACGCATCACTGTAGTTCTAACTATTGCAGAACTCAGAGGAAAAGGCTGGACTTTAGAACTGCTTGTATTTTGGGCCTTCTATTACTCTTTTAACCAACCATTGTTACACATGGAATTAGTGTGAAAATTTTAAATTAAGCTTTAAAAATTTTTCAAAATAAAAGCCTTGACAATTTTCCCATCAATTAAGTGCTCTTTTGACCATTTTATGTCTGATTTTACCAAAAATCGTTACACATGGGATTACATTGGCCATTTAAAATGAAGCTCACTGAAAATTTCAAAATAAAAGTCTTAAGATTCGTCTGTGGCTAATGCAGCGCCACAGGCGCTGCAATGATATTAGCTTGCTTTAACTTTTCGTCTCAAGTTAGGACAAACATTAGCATTTCACTAGCATTTAAGATTATTAAGAATAAGATTATCCTGCATGATCTTTTTCTCTCAGGTTTTCTCTTAGCATTAGCCTTTTCCTTTACTTATTACCCATGTTCAATAATTCATGCTTGTGACTATCCACGTGCTATTGATGACATTGCAGCTTTCTTTAGCATGGATGCTAATGTTTAGCATCAGAATACTGGGTCCAAACCGACGGGCACACTTTGGCAGGCCCCGGTTAAATTTCTTCAGGAATTTTCTAGTTGTTATTATATTCTTTGTAACCAGTAGAAGAAGACTTTCCAGTGGACCAAAGCATTGTAGAATATTATATAATCTATATGTATTTCTTTTTAGTAATATCATAACAATTTTGGACTGCTCCTATTTCTTTACGCCTTAGCTCAAATGTTCATTTGCTACTCTCTACCAAACAGTTGCTTTTAATTGACCTCTAGAGCCAAAAAAAAAAAAAAAAAAAATCAATTTTCCTAATGTACTTATGGGACACTGAAAGATCCTCAGCCTGGATTCAAATTACATGAATTAGAGGTTGTAGCAAGAAATACAGCAATTGACACCTGTGGTTGCTTTTCTAAGGTGAACAATCATCTATTTTATAGCATTTTTTTTGTTTTTAAATTTTAAAAAGTTATTTTTATGAACATAAATCAATATGTGAAATGAAGGAAAACACTATCATTGTTTTGAAACTGAAACGTGAAATGGAGCAGTAAGATAAGTGGTCTATCTTTTTCTTTATGCTGCCTGCTGGTGAATAGCACAACCGGTAGATAAAACAGTAAGAACTGGAGGCGTGACTCAGCAAGGACTCCAAGGGAAACGAACCAAATCCACCCCTGCTTTGCTTTCCTGATGGAGACGTGTCAAGTAAAGTAGGTCAGGGGTGCCGTCGCTCCAAACTATTACTGACACTCAGAAGAAAGGCAGGAACAGCTTCCTTAGCACTATTTACCCAGGACATCCAACTCAGCTGATGCAACTCAGAGGGAAGGAGGGAAACTGCTTTGCA
This sequence comes from Poeciliopsis prolifica, assembly GCF_027474105.1. Lineage (NCBI taxonomy): Eukaryota > Metazoa > Chordata > Actinopteri > Cyprinodontiformes > Poeciliidae > Poeciliopsis > Poeciliopsis prolifica. Next base: position 1,543,243 of record NW_026562396.1, read on the forward strand.
CGTGTCTGAGTCTGTGAGTATCCAAGCAAATAACTCCCAATAAGTAATCCAATGGAACATTTCCCAACAAGTTTCTTCAAAAAAAAAAAAATTAAAGAGAAACAGTAGTTAATCCTTTATCTGCTTTCTTTCTGTCTAGCTGCAAGTGGTCTACTTTACTTTGACTTAGTGAACATTATGACATCAGGAAGAAGATTAGATATGAGCGCAAAATATGTAGGACTATAACAAAAAGCTTACTGGTTAAGGCAATAGCAATTGATCTTTTTTTTTTACTGCTCATAGAATTAAACAGCAACAGTCTGTTACTCAAGACACTCAGGTTTGCAAATTAGGATCTGCTCTCTTTTGCAAAGTGCTGTCTTGTGATTTTTTTTTGTGGGGATTGGCTAAGATGATGCGCATTTGTCTGGATAAGATAATACTCTTACAGATGCAGACATCTTCCCTTGTCCTCTGCCAGGCTTTAGACTCCCAGCATGGCAGCAAAACTCCCCAGTTGAATCTAATTGCAGCCACGCACCCCCTGCTGTGTAATGCGAGGATTAGTCTGCACATATTTGTTTCTATCCCTTCTTGAGGCTACCCCTTACTTTCCCTCTCTCCAGCTCTCCTTCATGTCTCCTCCTCCTACTCCTCATCACCACTGAGCCACACAGACTGGTGTGTTTATGGGCCTCTACAGCTTTTCTTTGTGGTCTGAGCGTCTCCTAGCCTGCTGACACACGCAAGGCACAAGCATTCAAGTGCGGCACGAAAACAGCCTCTAAACACCTCCATATCGTGTTGGGCCATAAACTCGTGCCTGCACACTGAAGCACATAAACCTGGGACGTGGCGCATGTTTGAGTGTTTTGCTGTTAAACAAGCACAGTGAAGTGTAAGGAGGCATTTGAGCTTGTGGACTGCCTTCGACTGCATGCAGAGGGTGGTATTGTGTGGCTAAAAAGAGAAAAATTGTGCTCTCTCATTTTTGGTTAAAAAAACAACAACAAATGGCTGATTTATGGCTGCCAGTATAATTTCAGGATGGAATCTGAAACAATGCTGTGATCTGACACAATGTAGAGGGCCCCACGGTTCTGATTCATCCACATCCAATGTATGTGTGTGTGTGTGTGTGTGAGGGTGTGGGGGGGTTTGGGGTGGAAACACCAGTATGGATAAGAATTTCAACATTGCCCTTTGGGGTTTATATGTTATAAACTGAAATTTGTTTAACAGAACTTCTGCCGTCTTTTCAGTTTAAAAACGGAGAGAGAATCGTCTTGCAACACTGCACACTTTCCAAAAGCACATTCGTTGGCCCCCGTTTTGCGCATGAATGTGTCTCTGAGGTTAACCACGTTCAGCTCCGAGCTCACTCAGCTCTCTGACCAGGACAGTGAGAGGCCATGTCACTTATCTGAGGAATTCGCTCCAACCATCTCCTCTTCATAAACACTCCCCTGTGGAGTATGTTTCTCCCTTCTAGTTCTGCCTTTCCTCTTACACACACCCCTGCAAATCTTCATGCTGTGCGGTCAGTTTGCTTTAGAAACAGCTGAAACCAAAACCCAAACAAGAGTGCACACAACTAAAACAAAATCCATCACGTGAAATTTACACAGCCAACAGATTCTACTTAAACTTTTCATAAACTGCAAATGTTCTGCTTCTTTTCTTTTTGTGTGGAAAGGACTTCTAACAGTGCTGTATCAAATGATACATTTCTATGCAGAGGATTCTGTTTTGTACTCTTTTGTGTCCAAAAGTTCACTTTCAACAGTCTTTTAATGTTGCCCAGTAAACTTTGTGTCACTCTTAGTTTGGAACATGAAAGCTCTAACAAAGTGGCCTATCTTCAAGGCAGGGCTAGGACATTTTTATTTGTAACCATTTTGTTGCCTTTTAGCAATCTGGCAATTCAGTGCTTAACATGATTACATCAACATTGGGTAACAGGCAGCTTGGAAAGCATGGGAAAAAATATGCATGTCAAAAAGTTATTTTAATCTAATTTTAGGTCGGATAGGAAAAGGACAAATTCCACATAGCATTGTGTGGAGTTTTTTTTTTTTTTTTTGCGTCCACCAACGCTGTGTTCCTTTGTTTGTTTGCTTGCTTGTTCTTTGCAAAAACATGCCAAGCACTGTCAGATATTTGGGTGAAAAATTTTTAATTCCTAAAATTAACTCAAAGGACACAACCTGCCAATCTGGGTTGCTCAGTCACTTGCCTGTTCAGTTAGGCCAATCTTCCCATTGTTGTGTCTCCTGCATGCACCTCTGCATTCCTTCATCTATCCTGACAACGCCACTGATATCCCATCTTTAATGTGTCTGTCTTATATGAAGTCCTGTTGGTTTGCTTGCTTTAATTCTCCTCCTATCAGCTTTTATTATACTTACCCATTATGCTTCTGACATTATGTTGACATAGGCTGTGCTCTCCTGTTATACTTGGAAATTTTCCATTTCCAGGTCATATTTTTGTTTACTAGTCAGCTCATTAATTGTTCAGCACATGTCAAAATTTTATTCTAAGGTAAATATAAACTGATCTGATACTTTTGTTGTTGCTGTGCTATAAGGTAGTTGACATGCTTCCTCACAGTGCTTGCACACTCTGTTATGGTTTACCATGGAGTAATGTGATTTGTCATGTGAAAGTTTTTGATCCATCAATGAATGAGTGTGGATGATCGTTAATAATTCACTTTTTCACATTTTTATCTTAAGGTCACAGAAAAGTTATTAAGATAAAGAACTGCAGTATTCATAGTTCTTAAAATTATGTAGCTCTGATGTGTAAAAAATGTCCTCAGGATTGACATAAACCAACAATGGTTTTTTAAAAAAAAAAACATGGTTCATATGTCTGTACATGCAGCGAACATATCTCCATCTGATAAAATGCTGACAGACGTGTCCACAGAGTAAAACTGTGTTTTCCGTCAGGATGGAATTCCAGAGCTTCCGACTGATCCCAACGATGAGGAGAATGTAGGAAAGTGACAACAGAGATTAGAGTGGTAACTGGAGAATGTGATCTGGAGCACGTAGATGTGTCTTCGATGTAAATCAGTGGTGCCCAATCCAGTCCTCGAAATGAAGCTGAAAGACTGGTGCTGAGAGAATCCAGCTCTTTGATTCAGGTGTGCTGGAGAATGGATTCTTCTAAAAGTTGCAGGATGGTTGCTCTTTAGGACTGGACCTGGCCACACCTGATGTCAATAAAATATATTTAAGGATTTACTGTATAACTGTGTGCCTTCCTGTTTGAGCAGGTTGGACAATGGAGAAAGGGAAGTTTGATGTGAATAAGTGCATGTTCAGTCCCATTTTTCTTTTGACCAAGATGACTGATCACAATTTCTGCTCTATGCTGAGGTAATCTGGTTATTTATCTACTGTGAGTAAGTTTAACCCTGTCTGTGAGTCTGCATTTTTTAGGAGGGCAATGCAACATGCAGGTCTCACCAGCCAGTTGGACTCTGACTCATTTATGCACTTGTTCCGGTTTGTACATGTTAACATGTCAACATATTGTTTTCACTTCAGCCAGTCAAGAAATGTTTGCAATCATGGCCGCATTTAATCATTGACATCGATGGTGTCGGACAAGATCAGTTATTTATGATCCATGTCACACTAAACAGCCTGAATTATGTTGTTATTCCATTGTTTTTCTCACTAACGAAGTGTAATAAATGTGGAGATTTAGAATGCAATAAGCTGAAAGTTCTGGATTTAATTTAGCGGCTTACATTTTTCAGTGATTTCCCCACCACCAACTCTCCCTGAAGAGATTTTTTTCAACACTTTCACATGTTATGATCCCACTATACCAAAAGCTGCAGTGTATGTGTGCATAATTATATGGCAGGGTCTGTAACAAAAACTGTGGTAGGATAATCTATGTCACAATTGACTGTAAGAGTCAACTAGTGGCTAATATATTGGTATTAGAAAATAGTTTAATAATATGGAATTAATTATTTTGTTTTTGTTGTTAAAATTATTGTTTCATTTAAATATGCAAACACATATTAAAAGCATAGACTACAGAAATGTGAATTTCTAATTTGGGCATTCTGGTATGTTGGGCTTCCTGCATGCTGTAATTTTCAACATTAAGACTTAGTGGTTGGATCAGCTTCAAGCACTCATGATCAGACTGAAATGTCCTGCTGTTGAGTGAAACTGCAAACTTCACAGTGCAACTCCAAGATATCATCCGATGTCAAATATCTCAACTCCATAAGTTTACCATTTGTTTATATAGGCAATAAAATATTTGTCATTTCCCTTATTTCTAATTTCTAATGCCATTTTACAAGGAATAATGACAAATCCTTTGTGTGCTTTAAATAAAACAACTGCACTGAAAGACAAGCAAAAACACGTCAGTAATTTATTTCACTTGGCATGTTTATCCACATAACAAAATAAAAGGAATTTGACCTTTTCAGACGCATTGTTGTTGCTAAACACAATATAAACACAATTTCATACAAGTCTGTGCAGTTATTTCTTCCTTACTTAGTGGAAAATGAAATGTTTTGATTGCGTTTATATGAAGAAGTCAATTTACAGATTCAGATGCAGTTATGCTTAAGATACCCAATAAATAGCAAGAAATCTAGCAGTTCTGCACTGAAGGTAAAAACTGACTATGGAGGGAAAAGTGTTACATTGTTCTTTTCTTGCATAGCTGGGTTTCTGTCATTTAGTTCAATTTTCAGAGATGTTTAACCTCTCTGTGTTGCTTTTTACAGCCACTGGTTTTAGTGGTAATTAAATTTTTAAATACTCTATTTGCTAAGAAAACTTTGCCCACCTGTTTGAAAAAAGGAGCAATAATGTGAAAACAGAAACACTTTCAGGAATGAAAGCATGTTGGCATTGTAATGCAAATATGTTTAACTATTTTCTTTTAGTTAATTTTGAGATTGATTTGAAAACAAAAGAGTAAAATAAACAACAAATAAAAATGATAACATGCATAAGAAATATAGATTTCAGTCTAGTTACTGCTCAGTTTTATGTTCAAAATGGGATAGGAAGAAGCATGAACCTATAAAAATCCTACCTTAGTACCTCAAAATTAAAACTGTCATAGTCTCACTTTGAAAGACTCGTTAGTAGCCATTACACACCTGAACTTAGGCATTCAACAATGGTCTTTAGCTTGCCTTTCCTGTCTCCATAAGATGCCTTTCACCTTATCAGGATGATATTCAAGATGTTTCATTTATCCCACGCAGCTCCTCTAGACTAGCAGCAGCAATTAGCCAACACCTAATGGAGCTAGTTGTCGCTGAGCCTAAGAGCTGACTACCACCTAAGAGTCATAATGTGCAGAAGGGGATGTGTCAGAAAGAGTAGAAGCTTCTTAAAGAGAAAGGGACAAATTACAATTACAAAAGTTATATGTCTTTTACGTTATGATAGCATTTTCATAACAACTTCAGGTAATATAATTATTTTATTTTGTTGTGCTATAAAATATATGCAAAGAAAATACATACTCAATACTGTTTTTTCAGTGCTTAATTATTTGAAATAATCCTGCTGATTTATTCTACTCAATATACCCTAACCACAGTTTCAGTCCTTGAGCAGTACAATTACTATGTTGACAAAAGTGAAGCTTTCTTCAGTGTTGTGCACATTCTACACCTTAAACCAGAATTTAAAAAAAAATGTTTAATTGCTAAACAACTGTTAGTTTTGAAGCATTGGCATAATACCCTTAGCAGGCGCAGGTGTTCCACTTTATGCTGCAGTAATAGCTCCATATGCTTGTAGTAGGACTGAAGAGGCCTTTGGCAGACCCTGAGGGGTTCTAGACACACCGGCCTCCTGCTGTCTCCCTGTAAAAACACAAGGAATACTTGGCTTTATTGTTATCATCCAGTCTGGTTTTAATTTAAACTGGGCCTCTTTGGATCCTGGCCAGGTAAAAGGTTCCCACTGAGAAGATATCGATCTCTCTCTCTCTCTTTCTCCCCTTCAGTCATTCTGACCTCTCTTGCTCCATAATGTAAAATGCAATCTTCTTTGCAGTAACAGGGTATGACAAGAAGAGATACAACCTCGTCCTTGGGAAATATCATCATCAATCTGCCACCTTCACTGTACAGATTCTTCCGTCCACCTATGCCAACTCATCCAGTTGTTTCCACCCAGTTTCTCTCTCTTTATTGCTAGAAGCTTCCAGCAAAAGAGATATTGAAATTATGGCTCTTGCGCAGGCGATACATTTGATTTACTGATTGATTTTGTCCTTAATGGCCTTCCTCTTCTTACATCTATTCTTGGGTGTTTGACGTACCTAAAGATAAAGCATCCCATGCTCTAAGTGAAGGCTGGAGTTTCTATAAACCATGCACTGTTTCTAATTTCTCCACTTGTTTTATGAAGGGTTTCTTGTTTATGAGAAAAATTGTGACACAATTATTTGGGCTGATGTTAAAATTATAATAATTGTGACTAAGCATGGAAACCTATTGATCTTTTATTTTATTATTTTTAACTTTTAGACAAAATAAAAGCATACTTATTAAATGCTTGACTTTTTTTCTTGTTTGTTTTCAAAACAATTTAAAGGTAAAGTCAAAACTGCAACACAAGCTTTAGTCATTTTGAAACAAAAAACTATTTTCAGAGCATCATGATTAGATAAATACTAGCATTTGAGGCATTGCTTGACTTTACAAAATAACATTAAAAACAAATGATGCAGTGAGCTCCACATTCCATTATTCACATGCAAAAGATGTTACATCGACAAGTATGGCTAACTTAACATTTCTGGAGACAAATTATACCTTTTACAAAACAATGGCCATCGTTTGTTGGGATTCGGCTTGTTTTTAAATTCTATAATCTCACATATTTCACTCAGATATTATATTGGTCTTCCACAAACCTCCATTCTCACTGTTTAAATTATTCTCCCATTGGAACTTTCTCTGTTAGCTGCGATGTTAGCTCTGTTCTCTCTGAGAGCAGCAGGCTGCAAAATAAGGCAGTAATATCAAGGTCATACCTTCATATGAATAACTGAAAGTGTTAGCAGTCAGAGTTATTGCCCCAATCCCAGGGAGAGCAAAGAAATGTCCATCCAAATGGACAAAGCCAAAGTGTGAGGTGCAGATGTCAGACAGAAGAAGAAGATATATGGGTCACTAACATGAATATTTGCAAGCACACAATAACCCCCTAAATCACAAGTCTTAAAGTAAGAGCATTGTAACATTTCAAAGTGAAAATAAGGATAAATGTAAGCTCAGACTTAGAAACCACCTGCATAATGAGGTTCACTGTAGGAGCACAATAGGAAAGAGAGAAAGCGTTTGGGAAAGGCCTAAAAGCAGACCGGTTCTCCATATACAGATCTGATGGGATCTAAGTGCCTTTGAGGGAAGAAATCCAAATCCACACGGCCCAAAAGATCTACTGCTGACATCCTGGTTTCAGACTCTGCTAGTGTTTGCCAAACGTCCAGCAGCATTGTTGGTCTTCATACTTAGTCCATGCATAATGACAAATCCCTCTTTAACTTTTTAGTTTTCAGTTATCATGATGCAGGCCATGTTGTCTCTCCTGCAGTCATGTGATAGCCACAGGGCTAAATGTACAAAGATCAGCTGGAACATATTAATATATACAGGATAGCACATATAGAAATATGCAACAAAAGAAAATCCTCAATGGGGCCATACATAATCACAGGAAACTTTAGACTTCCTTATAATGAGAAGCAAATGCTAAGAAACCATGAACCATCTGAAAAGAGAAGAAATAAATACCTTAAGGCATTTCTTAATGTCATATGCTTTTTTTTTTATTATTAAACACTGCGTTATACTAAAATTAACAATCTTTCCATAAACATTAAAACAATGTTTGCAGGTTGCTGTATACAAATAAGAATAAACTATCAATTTTAATGTGCAGAATAGCTCAATACATAAGGCATCAGTATATCACCCGAGAGGGCAGGGTTCGAATCCAGTCTGGGTCCTTAGGCAAGACCCTTCAAGCTACTGCCTACCTCATACCATGAGAGATACTAAGTTGCATAACATGCCGGCTCAGACGTCGCCCGGCCAAACAAGGTCTGCGTCAGGTGTTGGGGAACCAGAGCACCTTGATGACAAATGGGCTACTGGAACAAGACGGAAATGGGCGAGAGATGAAAATGTGGATCTGTTGGAATGCTACTACTCAAGTAACCCTAGTGAGAGAGGTTACATGCAAAGACTGGGGAACGAATGGTTACTTCGACATCCCCAGTCAACACTAAGCGCTAAACAACTAGTAGCTCAGTGTTCCAACATCCGCAAACGGCAACTGCTATCACAACTTGAGATTGACGAGATACAACACAAATGCTACGGCAAAAGGGAGGAACCCGGATGTCAGGACTGTGGGGACTTAACTACAAGTCCCCACCCAGTGAGGGGATACACGGCCCCAATGAGCGAAACAGAGCTGAACGAGACAGCTGCTGACCTGAGAGAGAGAATCATGACCCGAATGACAACCAGGCCTCCCCGGCGCCAATTACAACGGCTGAGTGAAGTACCATCTGAAAGTCTCATTGAGAATGTGAATGCAGCATTGAGAACGATCCCTACCAACACCATAACAGAAACCAATGAGCTGATCTACAACTCAGCATCAGTGATCCTTGAGACGCTTGGCTATAAGAGCAACCATGAGACCCAATACCCACCATGGAAAAGACGGTTAGAGGCTAAAATCAAGGTAACAAGGAGGGAAGTGAGCCAACTGTCAGAGCTCCACAAGGGTGCAATGAAAAGACCAGTACCCAGAAAGTACAGGCAGATGCCCATACCTGAAGCACTCGAGACTGCCAAACAGAGGCTCCAAGCCTTGGCCAGCCGCCTAAAGAGATACACAAGGGAGAATGAATCCAGAAGGATTAACCGGCTCTTCTCCACTCAACCAGCTAAGGTGTACTCTCAATGGCAGGGTAATAACAACAGAGCAGACCCACCAAGGCTGGAGACTGAACAATACTGGAAAGGCATATGGGAAAGGGAGGCGTCCCACAACAGCAATGCACAGTGGCTGATCTCTCTACGAGAGGACCACAGCAACCTCCCTGAGCAAGCCCCGGTAACCATCACTGTGACAGATGTTCAAGAAAGAGTCTCAGGTATGAAAAACTGGACAGCACCAGGGCCTGACATGATCCATGCCTACTGGCTAAAGAAACTCACTGCTCTCCATGAGCGACTGGCAGCCCAAATGAACCAGCTGCTACAAAGTGGGACTCACCCTGAATGGTTAACTGAAGGGCGGACAATCCTAATCCAGAAGGATCCATCAAAGGGTCCAGTCCCACCCAACTACCGACCAATAACCTGCCTCTCCACAACCTGGAAGCTCATGTCAGGCATCATAGCGGCCAAGATAAGCAAACACATGGATAAACACATGAGCACGGCACAGAAGGGTATCGGTGTAAATACCAGAGGAGCCAAACACCAACTCCTCGTAGACCGCACAGTTGCCCGAGACTGCAAAACCCGACACACCAACCTGTGCATGGCTTGGATCGATTACAAGAAAGCCTATGACTCAATGCCGCATACTTGGATCATTGAATGCCTAGAGATGTATAACATCAACAGGATTCTGAGAGCCTTCATTGCAAACTCGATGAGGCTGTGGAAAACCACCCTTGAAGCCAACTGCAAACCACTTGCACAAGTGTCCATCAAATGTGGCATATACCAAGGAGATGCCCTGTCCCCGCTACTGTTCTGCATAGGCCTGAACCCCCTCAGCCAAATTATCAACAAGACTGGCTATGGATACCGACTCAAAAATGGGGCCAACATCAGTCACCTCCTCTACATGGATGACATCAAGCTGTATGCCAAGAGTGAGCGAGACATCGACTCACTGATCCACACCACCAGGATCTACAGCACTGACATTGGAATGTCATTCGGACTAGAGAAATGTGGTCGGCTGATCACAAAGAGGGGGAAGGTGATCCACACAGAAGGAGTCTCACTCCCACAAGGAACAATAGCAGACATAGAGGACAGTTACAAGTACCTAGGTATACCACAAGCAAATGGCAACCTCGATGAGGCCACAAGGAAAGGAGCCACAGCTAAATACCTCCAACGAATAAGGCAAGTCCTGAGAAGCCAGCTCAATGGCAAGAACAAAATCCGTGCGATAAACAGCTATGCCCTGCCAGTAATCAGATACCCTGCTGGAATAATCAGCTGGCCAAAGGAGGAGATGAAAGCCACAGATATTAAGACTAGAAAGCTACTAACCATGCATGGAGGGTTCCATCCCAAATCCAGCACCCTGAGACTGTACACGAGCCGCAAGGACGGAGGCAGAGGACTAGTGAGTGTGAGAACCACTGTCCAGGACGAAACAACTAAGATCCATAAATACATCAGGGACAAAGCCTCAACAGACAATGTGCTCAGTGAATGTCTCAGACAACAGGGAACGGAGGTTGAGGTGCCAGAGATACCATCATGGGAGGACAAGCCCCTACATGGGATGTACCACCAGCAAATAATCCAAGTGGCTGATATCAGTAAATCCTACCAATGGCTGGAAAAAGCTGGACTCAAGGACAGCACAGAGGCCCTCATCCTGGCCGCCCAGGAACAGGCCCTAAACACCAGAGCAATAGAGGCCCAGATCTACCACACCAGACAAGACCCAAGGTGTAGGTTGTGCAAGGAGGCCCCTGAGACAGTCCAGCACATCACAGCAGGGTGCAAGATACTGGCAGGGAAAGCGTACATGGAGCGACATAACCAAGTGGCAGGCATAGTGTACAGAAACATCTGTGCAGAATATGGACTGGAAACCCCAAGATCAAAGTGGGAAACACCCCCAAAGGTGGTAGAGAACACCAGAGCTAAGATCCTGTGGGACTTCCAGATCCAGACAGACAGAATGGTAATGGCGAACCAACCAGACATTGTCGTAGTGGATAAACATCAGAGGAAAGCCGTTGTGGTAGATGTAGCAATACCAAGTGATTGCAACATCAGGAAAAAGGAGCACGAGAAACTGGAGAAATACCAGGGCCTCAGGGAAGAACTGGAGAGGGCCTGGAAGGTGAAGACCACAGTGGTGCCTGTGGTCATCGGGGCCCTCGGGGCAGTAACCCCCAAACTGGAGCAGTGGCTACAACAGATCCCAGGAACAACATCAGACATCTCAGTCCAGAAATGTGCAGTCCTTGGCACAGCCAAGATACTGCGCAGAACCCTCAAGCTCCCAGGCCTCTGGTAGAGGACCCGAGCTCAGAGGATAAGAACCACCCGCGGTGGGTGAGAAGGGAATTTTTTTTTTTTTTTTTTTAATATATATATATATATATATTTTTTTTTTTTTGAATAAATTTTGGACTACAACGAGTGATATATATATATATATATATATATATATATATATATATATATATATATATATATATATATATATATATTCCACTAAAATGCATATAAAGTGGTTTGTAAATTATGATAAATCTGTAATGGATCAACTTTTCTGTATATGGAGTTAAAGATTAACATAGTGAACTATATTTCATTTAGATTATCTTTAAGTGATTTATTTTTAATTCAGAGGTTGATTCGGATGTCAATTTAATTATTCTAAAGCTAAAATCAATTAATTTCCAACAATTGTATATGTGCCTTCTCAAAGCATATTAATAATGAACTTATATTCACTGTGTTCATGCCGAGGCAAAAATGAAACAATGAACAATTTTGTATTCATTTCTTTCCTCTGAAGGGAAAAAGATGGTTTTCTTTTATATAGTGCTTTGCCTTGTTTTCGATAAAAACCTCGAAAGAAAGTGGGGAAAAAAAGTGATCAAAAAGAAGAGCCCCAGATATGTTGCATGTGAAAAAGGTCCCTTTGGGCTGTTTCTTTCAGCGTTATCTCTTATCAGCAACCATCTGTAGAAGAGTGTGGGTGTTGGGTCACAAGGAAGCAAGCAAACACCTCACAGGACTCTCGGCGTAAAGTGAACGCAGAGCAACATCTGAAGCCAAGACTGAATGAAGATGGCAAGGGTACACATGGAAATTAAACTGTGATGCTAACACTTTAGTTCTTATCCCTCACATTTTTGAGGGAAGAAATGAAATAAAAACTTACATTTCTGTGTCTCAAAGCCTTCAAAAACTCTGAACTACAACGAGTGATGTAAAAACCGTCAATGTGCGACACTTTGGATAAAAGACAACTATATGCAACGTTTTAACTTTAAAAGACGCGAGAGATTCAGTTTTGGTCTGATGAACCTGGCACTGCTATGTGGTAATCTTCAGGGGAAGCAGATAGATGGATAGAGACACAATAATCTTTTTGGGGGCAGAGGACAAAATCTTAGGTTTAGGAAATTGCCAGAGTTCATTCTGGCCTCCAGCTTGATCCCCTCCGGTCTGACAGAACAGCAGACGTTGGTATTAGAAAATCTCTGGCAGAATGGCGGTCCTCTGACGCCATGTTTCTATTTAGTTATTTTTGACAAAAAAATAATAGAAAAAAAGAAATCTATTTCCATAGGCCATGGAAATTGTTTATTCTCCAGAAGAACATCTCTTCTGGAGATATTCTTTTTCTCCATATGAAATATCATAACCTTCTTCATTTCACAAAATTTATTCAAAAAATATGTTAATTAAGATATGACGTTTCTGTGGCTTTATTACATCAGAACTTGATATTTTCTGGTCAGGATTAAACTTTGGAATCCACTTAGACCCCAAAGTGGTAAAAGAGCGCCCCCTTGTGGTTATATCATATAACTAAGCAACCCTAACTGTAGATTGCTATTAAAGGGGAGTGTTGTGTAAAATCGACTCTTTTGAGTTTTCTGTTACTCTATGGTGCTATTCCCTCATTAAAAAAAAACATACCTGGAGTATTCCGTCATGCATGTTTGAGAAGTCTTTAAATCTCCCGTGATAGCCATTCGGACAGAGTGCCTGGCTTACTCTCACAAAGTGCCGCCTTTTCCACAAGGATACACTTCAGCGCTGCAGTCTCCAGCCGAGCTTCTGCCTGGCAGAGCATTTCTCCCCTCCTGTCCCACTCTGCGCCACCAGACTAGCGCCAGCAGCGATTATTTCACTGAACACCTGGCAAAACTGCACTGTAGTTTATCAAACTCCCCATCAGTCAAGCTGAGAACACGCTACAGGCAGAGTGCAATATAAAGTTTAAGAGCTAGAGACAGAGGCCAATTTTAAGTCATCAAATTTCTTTTAAGCTATATTTGATATGGAAACAAGTTACTGGAAAATACATACTACTTCCTCCTCCTCATTTGTAAAAGGCTAAGACAGTAACATCTTTTTGTGTCTTTATTGTTCTATTGTAGTATATTTGAACCGAATGCTTAAAATGGCTGTAGTTTTACAATTAGATTTTACCATAGAAGGAATTTGATGTTTTACATTTGTCCTTTGAAGAACATTTTTCAGTACTTCAGTTTTTTCCCCACTGTTAAAGACATTTCATTCTAGTTGTCTATTATATTTACAACAGCATTTCCTGGTACTTTTAGTCTTGTTCCTTTGATTTGGATCTCTGTGAAGCGCATTGTATAACATATGTAAGGATTCTACATATGTAGAGCTGGTTGAGTGAAGCTTTTCACTAGATTATTTTGAAATCATTGAATTAAAAAAAAAACATTTATCTCCCATAAAAGCAGCAGACCAGCTGAGGACATTTGTACTGAAGACAAACGCACTCAAGTACTGTTGGAATCTTTTACAGCAAAACATGTTTTTACAGATGTTGCTCCAAACACAATGACAAACAGCTGGGACGAAAGCATACAAAGTACTGTAGAGGGTGTAATGTATTAACAAGGGTGAAAAAACTAACGGAGTGTCGATATCAGGCTTATTTATATTTCTCCACTACAGAAAGGTGGTGGTGAGGGGTGTTGGAAAAAAAAACATCTTCATGATCTTCTTCCCTACAAGAGGGATTGAAATCATTTTTACGATAAGTTCATCCTTTCTGCCACCGTTGCAGATGTTTCCGTTAGCAAAGTTATTGACTGTATTCACAGCTGATATGTTGCAGAGGTCTGTGACATGGCGTTATAAATGAAAGTGTTGTTGAAGGGCACAAATTGGTGGCTGATGATCTTGATTGCCTCCTGAGCAGCTGATCCTACACAGCACAAAGACAAAATATGTTAGCTGACATCACAGAGGAGTTCAACTGTATTGCTTATAGGGATATGATTTGAAATTTACCTCCCAAGAATGCGGAAACTGTGTGTGGCTCTGCTGCTCCGTATCGACAACTGCAGGAGTTAAATTATGACTAATTAGCGTCAGCTCTGATGGCGACTTGGAGCAGCCAGTGAAGCAATGACTACTTACAACTCATGGATGTAGTCGTCTTTGATGTTGACGTTGAGGTTATACTCTTGCAGCAGGCTGTTCACACACAGCTTCAATTTGCTGATGTCTTCCTCCACCTGGTAGTTATACACTCCTTTCATGAGAAACAAATAAAACAAAACATAGAAATGAAAAAGGAGACAAAGTGCTGTAACATTTCAAAAGTAGAAAAAAAAGAATATGTTTCATACCAGGGTAGCGAGAGTGCAGCTGATAGAAGCGATCAACAGCGCGGAGCATGAGGTAGAAGACCATCTCGCTGTCTGGACTGTCCATGCAAGAAGCTGAGGAAAGATTTTGATATTTACAATCATTTACTTTCACTTTACAAGTGAAGCAAAAGGTTCAAGAAACAGTTTCAAAATTTATACAAACAATGCATTTCTCTAAGACTTACTTATTTCATCCTTATTTACTGAATCCACATGATATTCTTCAGCCAAAGACCGGCAGCACACAACACGCAAGAAGGCTGCATTTTTACCTACGGACCAAAACAAATACCTCCAGTGAGAAAATGGTTTTTCCTGCAGGCTCAGCAGTCACAATTAAAACTATTTTGACTGATCAGGAGTGAATCGAGTGGAGATAATTTCAGACATCCAGAAAGAGCTAACACAACAAAAAGACATCAAGTAAATTGCAAAAGCAACTGAAATAAATGTAAATGTTCTCAGTGTGACTGTTAACTGTAAAGAATATTATTAATAATTGAATGTACTAAAATTGCTGAAGGCTGCATTAATATGAGCAGAAAAATGTATTTCATTTCAAATGCTGTGTACAGAGTACTTACAGAACAGCTTGATGTCTCTTTCAGAAACGCTCTCTGCTGGCTGTTAAAAGAGGGGGAGGAAAAAAAACAGCTAACAATGTTTTTGTCCCAATTGAAGCAAATATAAAATATGATCCATATATATTGAAATTGTGTTTAAGTCTGTTTGGATTAATATTTAAGGCGTATGCATGTATTTGACACAAGAAGATAACTATTTCATTAAGTACTTGCAGGAAACATGTTCAAACTAAACAGAAGATAGTTAGCATTTGATACAAGGAACAGCATAGAAATCATTGAAAACCTTCACAGACACTCTAATGCATGTTCACTTGTTTTAATCCTTAAAGTGAAACACAATAATCCTGCATGGTTTGGACTTCTGACTGACCTTTCCGACAGACTGTAGTAGATTTTCAACATGCTTAGCAACAGCTGTTGCATCCTGCAGGGCCTTTTCCCTGTAACTGAGATAAAATAAACAAAATAAAATAAAATTAAAAAAAAAGGGTTAGCCACTTGGCAAAACTTGATTCATAATCAGTAAGTCCTTTCTCGCAGCTGGAGTCCAAATGTTCCACAACTTACATGTTTTGGAGATTGATAAACTTCTGAGAGTCTGCTATCATGTCTGGGATGGTGCCTCGTACAGGAAGGCTTCCACTGCCTTCACTGTGGACAAATTCTTTCACAGCTCGCAGCATCACCCAGAAGGATGGAGACTAAACAAACAGGAAGAAACAAAGTAAAATGGAGATCAGATGTAATGTAAACATATATTTGTTGTGCCCTTTAACAACGCTTGCATTTACCTGTGCTGTGATGTTGTTACATTGTTCACTTCTGAAGAGATCTTCAACAGCACTTGGAATCTGCAGAAACCAGACATATTATGAAATAAAGCAGATCTAATTACCGACCGGATCTACTAAATAGAAGATAGGATCTGACACCTTCGTTGGATTTAACGCAGTGTTGACGTTCTTAATCGCTTCATCAAAGTTTTCTTCATCTTCTGGAACACCGTTCAGATTCTTCAAGACCCCTAAAATGTAAACAGACATAAATAAAGAATAAATATTATTAAACAAGTATAAATCTCAGTCAGTTGATTAACAGGCAACAAAAACAATCCAGGGGTCCACAGATACCTTCCCGAATCATTTGTCTGAAGGATTCCTTCTCCTTGTAATTTTTGGGTGGCTGACCATCATGCTGCAACCACAAACAGCACAAGCGTATCAGACAGAAAACAAAACACTCTCAAAATAAAGATCTAGCCTCCAGGAAAAGATAACAGAACTAAGTTTCACACCTCACTGAGCCATCTATCCAGATATTTAGCTACAATGATAATCCATGGGGTGTGACTGTGATCCTACAAATAAAACCGAGAGAAAAGAGGTAATTGATAGTTATAACAAGAACAAAAATAACTTGGAGGGCTCTTAATGTGAAAGCTAACTTCAAATCAACACCTTCTTTTCCATGCTTGTGAGGTCATAGGAGTTTATGTGGTTCTTAAACTCGTCAAAAGGTTGATCTAATCTGAGATCCTCCAATGCGTTGTCTGGATGAGATTCAATGACTAAAAATAGAAGCAGCAAAGTAATAGTTCATAAACACAGAAGCAAATTAACTACACACATGATAGTGTATATGTGCATGAGTAGGATGTTAATGTAGCATTGTTAATCAAAATACTCTTATTTATTGTTAATGTGAAATAACAGAAAGTTCTAAGATAATGAACCCAATCTCTTACCTGTGTGCTCCTGCACTACTAGCCTCATGTAGCCTATCAGGCCATAGGTTTTACAAACTAGATAAGGTACAGAGGCACTCCACAGAACAGAGCCGAGCCTTAAACATGTGCTGTTGATGAGTGAGAGCGAGAAAGAGAAAGAAAATGAAAGTTGGCAGGAAAAATAACAAAATCACGCCATGCTACTCAGGCTATTTTGCCAAACTAGCTGGATAACATCTCGTACCTTTCTGGCAACTGGACTCCGATGACTATTGTAAATCTGTGAAAAAACTCTGGATCATTGTCCAGAAGCTTGTCTGGGCTCTGTAGGGATAGAAAACCCAAGCAAGAGTAATCTATTATTATACATAGACAGTATATTTTTAAATCTTATATCATAATCTTGCTCTTTCATCAATGTAAGAATACTCTTCCAAAAACATGTCTGCAGTTTTGCAATGTCAACTATTTAAATACATTGTGCTTTTCTGAATTTTACATTTTAAGTTTTTGGAAGTTGTCAAAATGAAAGGAATTCAAACCTCCTCGACAAAGTTTCCAGACACGTCGCTGTTCAATTCTTGTAGTAGCTCGGTGGCAGCTTGTGCTCTGTTCTGCAACACCAAACACCATTCAGCATCAAACGTCACTTTATTTTTTCCCATTAACCATAACATTACGACCTGATGCATGAGCATGACTACGTGCAGAGATACACAGACAATTTGTAGAAACTGTAACAAGAATTTAAATCGGAAAAATTCCACGTATGCCAACCTTTCCAATGCTGTTGCAGCTAAGGAAAAAGCTGCAACACAAAATAACAAATATGGTTATTTAAACTGTATCAGTAATTAGACATTTCAGCTCAGCTGATAATAATAATAAACTCTTACTTATTTCCAACATCTTCCCCAGCAACTGTATGTCCATCTACAATGGTGAAAGCTCCAATCCCTGTCAAACATATAATTTCACCCAATCAGACAGCTGTTTTTGTCTCCATTAGCAGCACCCAAAATAAACATCATCTGCTTACCTGGAAGCACCAGATTCTTCAGGATCTCTGTTCCAGTGGCTGTGGCATTGATAAGACATACATGTGCGTTCTCCAGAGCTTCCTGTCCATGGTCACCCCACAGACTGACGGTGGAAAACACAACAAGGACTTGTGATTTCATTTTACTGTACACCACCACTCATGTCCAGCCGATACACCTTGCAAAAACAACTGTGATATCATCTCTTACTCTGCTCATATTTATTTTAAACCATTTCATTAGTAGTTAGAAGTTGGAAAGCAGAAACAAACGTTTCTCTGACTGAAACCAGTCAAAACCGACATTTATCCCATCAACCTCAAAGCCAACGATGCTGATAGAACATAAAGCAAAGCAAGCTAATGCTAACACTGGACCTCAACTTGTCTAACGGCGTGCTCTGATACCTCCGAAAATAACTATCTA
Source organism: Poeciliopsis prolifica (assembly GCF_027474105.1). NCBI lineage: Eukaryota > Metazoa > Chordata > Actinopteri > Cyprinodontiformes > Poeciliidae > Poeciliopsis > Poeciliopsis prolifica. Next base: position 1,561,680 of record NW_026562396.1, read on the forward strand.
TGACATATACCTACACAAAGCCCTGTTTCTTAGTGAATAGCAAAAAGCCCATAAAACTTACCGCAGCTGTCTGTCGTATTTTTGCTCTTTGGAACCTTTGGTGGCTGCCATGATAGCTTTAAAATTACTACGTTGACGGCTCTAGTTTTATTTCCGCGACGTCAGATTCGACACGAATGTGGCGGCGCGATGATCCGCATGCGCACTTTCGACAAAATAAATACTGGAACAGGAATATGAGAAGCACACTTTAAAAATAATTGATAATTTATGTTTTTATGTTTGGACTGTATTTTATTTTAACTTGGATTGGGTGAAGGTTGAAAGACGAGTACATACTGTGGAAAGCATCAAACCATCGACAAAATAAATATTGCACAAAAAATAACAAATTTTATAATAAATATGTTTTATATAATTTTGTACGATTTTGTGGTAAATCCAGGGAAGTTTCAAAGCTTATTTTTTTTAACAATTAGGTGGCCAATTTGTCCAACATCCTACTTGATTCTGATAATATGTTTACTTATTTTCTTCCTACATTTTGGATGAAATGTCAACTGGTACACATGGGTTTAAAGTTTTGATGTAATTAGGGTTTTTTTCAGTCTTTTCCTTTCAATTTTCTTTTTTTTTCTCCTTTTTTTCTTTTTTGCAGTTTATTTGAAAATACATTTTAAATAGGGAAATGGACAAATGAAAGAGGTCCAACAATTTAACTTCACAGAAAGTAACATTTTAACAATAGGCATTGATAGAAAATTGGTTTGATGTACAATTTTCGAAAGATTGCAATATTTACCTCATGCATTTGATGACAACCTTTGTAAAGGGGCAATTCGTGTGCCCTGGACGTGTTGAGCAATTTGAACTTCCCTATATGCTGATAAGTAAATGGTGCTACAAATATATGAGCAAATCATACTAGTGTTAACATTTTTAGAACAACGAGCAAAATCAACCCCAAAGTTTTAATTTTTAAAGTTTTTGTTTGGAGCAAATTTAAACTTGGCAGCAAACTTTTATACTTCCAAAATGTATTTGTTCCTATTTACTTTTGTCCTTTTAGCCTTCTTAAAGGAAGAAATCCTGTAACCCAGAAAAGCTGCTTTTCATCTAATTTGTTTTCTACTTTTCCTATCAAATAACAGACAGTATACACAAAAAAAGACGGAGCCTGTTATTTCAGGATTTGCTACACTTCCCCACAACAATCGTGCAACCTGTATTCTAAAAATTGTCAAGTTCTCTTGAATTATAATCTCCACCTGTGTCCATAAATGGAGAAGCTACTAATTGATTTGTTTGTGTGGGCGCGAGGGGGGCGTGTCTCAGCGGGAACAAGTGTCCGTCCCCCTTAATAAACTCCATCAATAGCCGCACCAGCTGATCTCTATGACCGTCATTAAGTGTGACTTAAGCCGCAAACGAGGACCATGACAGGACACCACTGGGGATACGGAAAAGAGGACGGTAAAAAAACAACAACCATGAAGTTCTTAATCAGACTCTGTAACATATTTAATGATTTCAGCGTGATAAATAGTTTTTTAGCTGCACAAACGGATCCTGCTCTGCTTCTCCGGACGGATACCTGCAAAGACGGCTGTTAAACCGGGATTAACCCGGTGCTTTAAAGGGCGACCGCTGTCACTTTAACTTGAGGAGCTGCTGTTGAGTTTGCCCTGGACTTCTGAGAGGGGAAACGACTAATAAATAATGCTTTCTGGCAGGTTTTGAGAATGAGTTAGTCTTTACTCATTTGTTTTGCACACAAGTCTGATGATGAATTGTAACATTTTGAGGGCAGATTTTGAGGTTTGGGTTTTATTTTGTCATGGGGACAAAATAAAGTCCATTTTATTTTTGAGCTTAGTAGCCTATGTGCAGGGAGTTGATTTTGTTTTATGCTATAAATGAACTGAAGCTGTTGTAAAAATGTTTTTTTTTTTTTTTTTCATCCCCTGTAATTGAAAGGTCCTTCAGCATGGCACAGACAGTATCCAGTTGCCAAAGGGAACCGCCAGTCTCCCATTGACATCATTCCTGATGAGGCTGGACGTGACAGCAGCCTGGGTCCTATTTTCCTGAAGTATGACCAGTGTACATCTCTTAAAATTGCTAACAATGGACACTCTGTAGTTGTGGAGTTTGATGACTCTGATGACCGCTCAGGTGAGGATAATCTGTTTGTTTGACGTTCTTATTTTCCCCTGCAGGTTTTGTCGGAATGTTTCACCTCTGAAATTGTCATATTGCTTTGCAGGGACAATGTTTAAAGATCGCCTTGCAGCTTTTAGTGGCGGTCATAGTTCAGAGATAATGTCCCTCTCTTATCTGCTGATGCAAACGTGCTGTAAAAATCTGTGCTGAAAGCGAAGGACAACAAGTTTTGGAAAGTGCAAAATTACTGACCATAATAAACGGCTGAGAATGAACCTTTGATTATGAGGAAGGAAAGTGCAACTAACACTTTATGAAGATCTGTCTGCTGGACAAAAGATATAATAACCTGCCAGACATCTCAGTGGTTATTATGACAATGCTTGTTTTTATGACTGGGTGGATGCGTGATGGCCACCCTGCAATCATCATGAATGATAAGTACAGAAGCGTGGGCAGTTCCACACAAAATTTCCACAAGACAGGCAAATGTAGGGAAATAATAGATTAAAGAAATGACCTGCAAGGAAACACAAGCAGTACTGAGTCTTCTCTGATGTTTCCCAAACTCTTCAAATTGCTTGCAAGTTGCTTTGGGATGTGATGTTTGATTTTGGGAAATTACTTATCTGGGAAGAGTAAAATTATTTGGAGAAATTGCAAAAGTGGCATTTCAGTATTGGAACACAACCATAGCACACATAACCACTTGCAAAATATACTGCTCAAAAAAATAAATGAACACTCAAACAACACAATATAACTCCAAGTAAATCAAACTTCTGTGAAATCAAACTGTCCACTTAGAAAGCAACACTGATTGACAATCAATATCACCTGCTGTTGTGCAAATGGAATAGACAACAGGTGGAAATTATTTTCATATTTATTTCATTCATTCAGATCTAGGATGTGTTATTTGAGTATTCCCTTTATTTTTTGAGCAGTGTACATGAAATTGATGCCAACTGAGTAAATTAGAAATCTTTAATTTGTATGGGTAAAAAATAATTACAGATGACGAGTAAAAATTGAGTAAATTTATTTAAAAAAAAACTAAATAAAAAAATCTGGCTTTTTTTTTTTCCTTCTTGGATCACATTTAGCTTCATGAATGAAAAATGATCAAAACCATATTTTATTTTTTATATGCTCTGAGAACATTTTGAGGCATGTGCCTTTTTATGTTTACCTTAACCAGAGCTAACCTTTCCCACATGAGCTTTTTGATGAACCATTTGTTTTTTTAGGTTCCACTATACATTTTTAACCTGATTTAGATTGTTTGGCTTGTTTATTTTTACACTCTAAACACGGAAAGCTGTTGTCTTTGGGACACTAACCAGAACAGTCACAATGTTTTCATCGGTGCCAAGTTGAACGTTCTCAAAACTCTAGTAGTGTTAATAATTTCAGTAATAACTACTTTAGCTTTCCTTACATTTAAAGACGGTTATTAGTGTATGTTGTTTCATGTGTATACTTTGTAATTTGTTTTTCTGTGTTGTCCATGGAATCTGCCATAGTCAAATCCTAAACAAATTTTTAAAATTTGTGTGAGAAAACTCACGCTTTATTAATAGTCCTTCCTGATTGTGGTCTCTGAAGATCATAATTCAACAGCACAGTGAGCTTTTTGATGAAGTGCACCCAAAGGGATTGAGCCGGCTTTCAGCATTAAGGAATTATGTTCTGATGCAAAGATGCCTCTGTGTTTGTGCAAAATAGTTTGCTTTAAAAATATCAATCTGCAAAAAAGTGTGGAAAAACTTTAAAACTTCTGCAGATGTGAATGAATTCCCTTAGAATTCATTCACATGAATGAATTCTTGTGAATGAATTCACGAGAATTCATTCATGTCTATCATTACATGGTACTCTGTGCCAGGAAGGCATTTCTTTAACACTTTCTGAAAGAAAGTGAAGGTACAGTTGATGCCATGTGTGACTTCAAATGTATTATTCTCACTTTCCTCTTTCTGCCTACAGTGATTCAAGGAGGCCCTCTTGACAACCCTTATAGACTCAAGCAGTTTCACTTCCACTGGGGTGGAAAGGGATGTGAAGGATCTGAGCACACTGTTTCAGGAGTCGGCTATGCATCGGAGGTCTGTGTTCAGCTTTATATACTTCAGCTCTTAGGTTGCTGGTAACTAAATAGACCCAGTAGACATGGATAATATCTGTTAACTTGTACGGTTAATTGACGAATGAAGACAGTTTGTTTTGGGTTTTAGTTTATTTTCATAAAATCCTGTAGATGTAATACAGCTAGGGACTTGTCATCCGAGCAGAGAAAGCAGATATTTGTTCCTAATTTAGTTTTTCTTCTTATTTCTTTCTTTAGTTGCATTTAGTTCACTGGAATGCTGTCAAGTACAAGACGTTTGAGGAAGCAGCAGTGGCTCCTGATGGCCTTGCTGTCCTTGGCATCTTTTTAGAGGTACAACATTTAATGCATGACCAGTTATAGTTTCATGCTATTGTATTTTTGAAGTTTTTAAGTTGTTGCACATTCAGTACACTTATGTATTGGTTTTAGACCCTCCCCCCACACTATTAAGAAACATACTTCAATTTGGATTATTAAAATGTCTGACAAAGCTAGTGTAGTACCTTTTGCAGCTCAGTGGGTGATGGAGTTTGTCTGGTAGGAAATGACATTCAGTTTGATCTGGCGAAGCAGATACTGTCGGTTAAAATGACAAATCGTAAAACTGCTTTAAAACTTTATCTGTTTCTTTCTTACCCATATCTACTGCTGTGCTTGACTTATTCATGCATCAGCCTTATCATACTCTATCCCTGAAAAGATATCATATCTGTTTATAGATAGGTTAAAATATAATAGTCTGCAGTCTGGTTTCACTTTTTTTCCAATATGTTAATGTCATGAGCAATTCATGACCCGACTTTAAAGTCTGAGTCGTCACTTTTACTTTAACTGTGGCATTTGATCCCATGGACTGTCTTTGCAATATGTTGCAGAAGACTTGGAGATCCAACACTCATCTCATCCAGTGTGAATGCAAATAAAAGCCCTATCAAAATGATATCTTTTAATCATTCCTAATCACAATCTAGCAAAATTAATGCATGCTATTTGTTTTGTAGCCCACCAACAAATTAAGGAAAAAGATTGTAAAAGTTTCTCTAAATACACAAATATCAGTTTTAAGAACCACTCTGTTCTGTTAGCTAGGTGATGACCACAGATGGCTTCACATGATAACAGATGCTCTGTACATGGTGAAATTTAAGGTGAGTCTTGTAATTTACTGCTTTCATTTTTTACATTTTCTCTTTTATGAGTGCATTGTAAAAGCTGTTGTTGGTTATGTTATTTACTTTTCCCACAGGGAAGCTCCACAGATTTCAAAGGTTTCAATCCCAAGTGCCTCCTACCCAGCAACCTCCACTACTGGACCTACCTGGGGTCACTGACCACACCTCCCTTACACGAGAGTGTCATCTGGATTGTCCTGAAAGAGCCAATCGTAGTCTCCGAAAAGCAAGTGAGGACATTCCCAACAGTTTAACTCAAAACTCTTAAATTCAAAAGACATTTGTCATTTTTAATCCGTCATGTAATCCAGTGGAAATGGCGGACCTGTGGAAAGTGGCTAAGATGAACCTTTCTTTCATCATCACTAAAAAATTATTTAGAAATGTCACTAACGCTTTTTATTTTTGTTAAACATTAAACTAAAATATCCTACTGTGAAATCGATAGTAGTAATATATTCATTCATGTGGTGGTACTCCTGCACAGCAAGATACGAGTCCAGTGAGGAAATGTTTTGCTGTAGGAAGGAAGGAAGCAACCATGAGCTTCTGGTATATGAAATTATAAGAGGAAATGTTCTAGCAACCATTTTGAATATTTTTTCTTTCAACTTTTAGCGTATTCCTGTTGTTAATTTGAAGGTTGGCTGCTCTCGTTTTGCCCCTTTCTCTGGATCTACACAGTATGACACCTGGAAATGAGACATTTTCAGTTGTGACACTTGTACCATAATCCGATGAATAAGAGGGATACATCAGCCTGGTTCACGTGTCTGAATGTTGACAGTTTCAGCAGCTGATGCCAGTTTAGCCACATCTTCCTTTTTTTTTTTTTTCCTAAAAAAAGTTAAGATAATCAGATTTTCTCTTTCTGCACACATATAGTGCCACACAAACTGCACTCACCTAATGGATAAATCAATAGATTAGCTCTTTTATTATTTTAATTGCTTTTAATTATCGTATGCATCTGTCCAACTGGATATATGGGTATCATAGATTGATTTATATTTTATACAGATTTTTAGTGATATAATTCAGATGTCTTACAATAGAAGCCTAAATATGTTAAACTGAATTTGATGATTAAAACTACATGTCATGTCTTTGTGTCTAAACGTGCAGATGGGGATGTTCCGACTGCTCCAGTTCAGTGGTGAAGAGGATGGTCAGAGGATGCGGATGGAAAACAACTTCAGGCCTCCTCAGCCTCTCAAAGAGAGGCTAGTACGTTCCTCCAATTAAGTTCCTCAGTGCATATCAGCTTGTAGAAGTCAAAATCAATTTCTGTGTTTGTGTGACAGGGCATGCTTTATTGCAATTCTACTTTTTACTGCCATGGTTGTTTCTCCAAAAGCTTTTTTGATCCATTTTGCACAAAGTAACATTAGCAGGAGTAAGTTTCTGTCAGAACAGAGGTGCAGTTTTTTTTCTGAAATCTTTGATAATTTGTAAATTATATTTTCTAAAAGGTTTTAAAGATATCCATCCATCCAATCCATCCATCATTTTCTTACACCCTTGTCCCTAGTGTATCTCCAGCTAACGTTCCAGGCAAGAGGCAGGGTATACCCTGGACAGGTCACCAGTCTGTCACTGGGCAACACAGAGACAAACAACCACACACACACACACTTGCATCTAGGGAGAATTTAGAAAGACCAATTCAATTAACCTGACAGTCATGTTTTTGGACTGTGGGAGGAAGCTGTAGTACCCGGAGAGAACCCACACATGCACAGGGAGAACATGCAAATTTCATGCAGAAAGACCCAGAGCCGGGAATCGGCTGCAAGGCAACAGTGCCTCCGACTGCATCACTGTGCAGCACCATCACAAGACATTTGTAGTAAAATTTTTTAACCCTCCTGTTATGTTCTTGGTTAAATTGATCCATTTTAAAGTTTGAACATTTTGTTCAAATAGTTGGAAGTATTTTTTGCATGCAACTTTTTTGATTTGTCTTAATAGGTACACTCTACATAGAAATTGAAAATTTATTCATTTTACACATTTGCACCACCCCCTGCGTCTACTTTTTACATAGATACTGTTCGGGTCAATTTGACCTGGCAGTCAAGTTTTTAAAAAAATGTCCAGTTCTCTGTTTTTCCTTGCAGCTTAGAGCCATATTTCACCACACACACACAAACACAAAAGTAATATAAGAAAATTACCAAAGATCAATTTCAAGGAAATTGTTTTTTGTCTAGGTTTTTTCCAATTTCCAATTCCATTTTTCATGTCCAAATGAGTAAATGAGTGAATTGTCATCATTGATCCTTAATTTGAGAAATAAAAAAAACATTATTGCACAAATATTGATTGAAATGGTTAGTTTTGGAGTTAATAATCAGATACAAAGATGTTTTGGGGGATTTTTTTTTATATTTCTGACACTATTGCATGATTAAAAAGTCCCAGAGTCAAATTGACCCACAAACATTATTGCTGTACCCCAGAAACGAACATAACAGGAGAGTTAAGCTTATAAATTGAAGATAAAAGCCTGGTTTGCACTCCAAGGCCAGCAGCAATTAATCGAAGAAAGCAAGCAACACTGTGAAATGAGCAGCAGCCAGATCTACAGGCTAACAGCCTGACCATTTAGCACTGATCCTTTATCAGCTGTTTATCTAAAACTGCTCTGTTGTCCAGAAATCAAAACGGGACATTTCTCAGGTACCCTGTTGATGAATATTTTAAAATGTTTCTTACAAGATCTATTTTCGAGATACTTTATGATGTGGTGGCAATAACAGTGTTTGACACCCAACTGAGAAGTGGTTGTTAAATTATTGTAGTTTTGTTGCAAGAGATGTCATTTCTGGGTGGCTTAAATATTGTTATAATGTATCTTTCTGAAATTTCTCTTGAAGAAAATAAAATTCAAAATATCATTTTCTCAGTTTCCCTCTATTTTTTTTGTAAGAATCAGAAGTTTGACTTTTTACTTTTTGGAATATTGCTGTCCAGCATGTGAGTCATGATTGAACACTTTTGAGGCCCAAAACTCTCAAGACATTAGCTGACTGAAAAGCACAAACAGATTTCTTCCAGATAATTCAGGGGTCTTTTTTGTCTTGAAGCTGAGGCTGTTCATGCTAATGTTTAATCTTCCTCATAGTGGTGACAGGAATCAGTACTCGGTTCAAGGTAATCAGTAGCCAAGTCCAAGCCCTGAGGAATGTGCGATGGAGAGAAAACGCATACACTGTAGCCAGTTATCTACTAACTGAATACACAACTTTGTTACTTTAAGTTGTTCTGAGGAAGAAAATGAAAAAAAAAAAGCCAAACTTGTAACAGAAGTCAAAGAAAACCAAACTACTAAAAAAAAAACAAAATGAAAACTTGACAAACAAACTGAGCAGGGAAAACAGTTGATCATTCAAAGGAATGAGATACAAGAAAGTATGTAATGGCTGACACCACATTATCACAATTTACACATAGACATGCATAGTTCATTATAAGAGGACGGCAGAGAGTTTAGTTGATGATAAACAAAAGTCAGATGAAGGAAAACACAATAAATACAAGTCGTTGCTGTTAGAATACAAAAAGGTATTTGAATAATAAAAAAAAAAATCTATTCCCCCTCTTTATAAGGAGCTGGTGGTTCAGTCCAATTAACCCTCCATGTTTTTTGCTACTCTACCACCTTTAGTTTGGCAAAACTGCCACCAATCAGGGATGGTGAGAAACTTGTGATAGAGGCAAGAAATAGTATTGAAATCACTAACCAAATGTAAAAACTGATGAAGAATTAAATGTTTTGTCTGCCTACAAATGACCCATCATTATTATGTTTGTTCAGAGATGCAGGGAAAATGTTAACTTTTTAATAGTCACTTAGCCAGTTATTTAATATATAACTGTGGATGAGGATTAATATTTTGTGGCCACTAGATGTTCATTTTAAAGATATTTAAAGGTGCATCCCATCAATGAATGGAAAAGTGCCGAAATGTCAAAAACATTGTAAATTGACATTTGAATAAAACATTAGTAAAGCCGTTTCTGTCATGCTTCCCTGAAACTTTATCCCCGGGATTAATCTGAACTCTGTCCCCTCCAGGCTGTTTGTTGTTTGCATTTTGATTCCTTGTTCTGCTTATGTAAACTATTCGCTGATTCTGGGAATTGCTCCTCCTACAGGTTTGAAGCACGTCTCATCTCCTTTCATTCATTATCCATAGATTTTAAAGGCCGTCCTGCCTTTGCAGTATTGTTTTCATGAACGAGGCATTGAAAATCATAGATTTTATGCATATTTTATTTTGTAATGATTTGTTGGGAATGGAAAGACAATAAACAAAAGCATACATTAAAAACAGATTAAATGTGGTTGGACAATCATAGCATAACTTACTCAAATGCACAGTTGTCTTAATCAGAACTATGATCCTGGAAGTACATGAAGATCTGCAGCTGTAGTTTACAGGAAATGTCTGTGCAGCTTTATTGGGAAAAAGCTGCACAGACATTGAATGAATCACCTTCAGTTCATTGTTGAAGCGCTGATGGAAACCAGAGCCCAGAATATAGTTTTAAAGATAGCCAAGTTACCCAACTGCCTCAGGGCATCGCCTCTGAATTTACATTTTGCAAATAAATGCTGTGATGTGAATGAAGAGATGGAAGTACAGGAGCTTAGTGAAATCATTTGGGATTGAAAATGGAACGGAAAATATATTCTTGGAGAAATTACATGAAAATATTTTTAAAATATTCAAATCAAAAATAAAAAGCTGCTCTAATTGTGTTAGGACTGCAAAGAACAAAGCAAACATATTTGAAAAAATATAAAATGCATAAAATGAGATATTTGAGAGAAAATAGAGAAATAACACAATGTGAAAAGTAACTAATGCTTTTGGAATTCATAATTTAAAGAATATTGAAATAATAGAAAAGTATGACCTCCATGTCGGATTTGTTGGTACAATACGCAATGGAAATATTTAAGCTATACATTTCTGTTTGTTCTTGGTTTAGGTTGTTCTGATCATCCATACATGCATGTTTGATAACATAATATTTATTTTTCAAAAATGAAGCAGTTTCTCTTGGAAGAATTTTGTGTTGTTTTCACTGAGTTAACAAATGGAGTACTTTATCTTTTTCTATCAGCATGTTGTCTATGAGTTATAGCATTATTGATCCAGCAGGTGGCAAGAGATAGTAATGTTTGGAGTTTGTACCTTTGAATAAATGTTTTTGTTGTGAGTAAAAAAAAAATAATTTAAGTTCTTTTTAAAAACAGAAAAAAAACCCAATCCCAGTTAAGTAGGGCAAGTAACTCGAAAAAAATGTTTTGCTTAAAAAAAATAAAAAAACAAAAAACAAAAACAACAAACCAATAAAACCACACATCCAAAAGAAAAAAAAAATCACAGGCTAAATTAGATTAACTTTACTATTACCATAGTTATTTCTGTAATTCACAATAAGTAGACTTTCTTTTCATGTGCTTGTGTGTCTTGTGGGGAAAAAAAAATAATAATTAGAACAACCTCTTGGTGGCAACATTTGTTGTGTTTTGCATTAAACAGCTTGAAACAATCTGTTTAACCAGCTTAGTTAAGAGTAATAAAATACACATTGAAGCCGCATTATTTAAAATTAAGGTTTTATAGGCAGGACAATATAATGACCAAAAGATCAATAGAGTGAGAAGAGCAAAAGCAAATGTTATTTCTTCAGTGGCTGCTTTGCTTTTCTGTATCTCAATAACATTTGACCTTGTCTTTGTCTGCCCTCCCAGGATGTGTGCAACCCCTGCTTGAGTCAAAAAGGTTACATTACAATGATTGATTTTATTTTCATGTGTCGTCCCCCTAAAATAAATACAGCCAGAGTGCAGATAATATATAATTGGGTGTGTGAAGTATATTTTCCTCATATTCCCAAATGATAAATCTGAAATAGCATCATTGAGCTTTATTGAGACAGAGAATACCTGAGCGGGCACAACATCCGCAGCCACAATCGATGTGCCGTGTAAGATGATATTACAGTCAGAGATCAGAAATAGAGTCAGTCACAGGTATTTTTAGCAGTATGTTATCTACTTGCTTACCATAGTGACTTTTTATTCCCACATACAGCAGAGTCTGAGCAGCACCGTGAAGTACAAGACTCTTGAACAAAAATACCGTTTCCAGCAGAAAGACATTCAAAAATAATGTTTGCATTTCTGTGGAACATATATAAGTGTAAATATAAAAAATGTAAAAACTAGATTGTGAATGTGCATGTACATTCGGTGTAGAGTTTGCACATTATTTAAGATGTAATTTTATCAAAGTATGCTGTGATGTTGTTTCCCCTATGATCACAACTTTCTAAATTTTGAATTTCAAAAAATGTGTTTTAATGTGGGAGCTGTGATACAAAGTTCTGTGGTTTTATCATCTAATAGGCTTAATTGTTAAGTAAACTCAAATTTTTGCATACAATTAAGCCCCAGGTTATTCATACTCTGACAGTACTCTTTTTAAAAATTTACCAACATATTTCTTCTTGCGTTTTGAAGAGGAGAGGCTCCAATTTAATAAAGAATCCATGATTGAGGCTGCAGATCGGGGAGCTTGGAAGGAGACCTCACAATCTCAAACACTCTGAGCTCATCACTAAAGATAAATCAGAACTAAAGTCAAAATCTAGTCCAACAAACAGTGAGTACATGCAAAACCAAAAGAAAAGAAAACAAAAAAAGGTTAGCGTTTAGAAGATCACAGTTAACTTTAATTTTTGAACACAAGACAAAACATAAATCCATGCAAGGCATCATTAAATGCTTTAGGAACACAATTTTTCTTAAAGTATTATTTTTTAATGGTGTCATTTTTTACTGCAGCTGTGGACTTGAGGACTGTTAGGGGCAAAACTTTCAATTTATGTTTTTGGTCTCTTGTTTTGAGTGCTGTTTACTTGGACCAATACAGTCTTGTGCAAGAGCAACACTGTGACCTCTTAATCTTTTTACTTAACAAGATTATTGTATTAATCACAAAATTTGATGAAAAGAACATGATGCATTTTTTATTGTGATGGTGATGCAGAGGCGCGTGTGTGACTGAACCACAGTCCTAACTTTGTTTGACCTGAACTACAAATCTGACCTTTAAGTCTGCAGCACAGCGATGTAGTTACGATCATCGTTTTTCATCACTACTGACGAAGAAAGGATGCTGAGGTCCCGAGTCGGTAAATTTCTCCACACTGCCAAAGACAGAGATTCTATCTAGCAGAGGACGCAGCCATGCTGCGGTTGCCATGGATTCAAACTGCACACAAAGCACCAAACAAATGCTTTGGCCGGCTCATATCGCCCCTGCTTGTCCATGAGCCAGTGATGCATCGCCATCACCCTCTCTGAAAATAAAATCGTACCATGACAATATCTGATGCCTACCTCTGCCCTCCACGGTGACACGTGTGCTTTCTCTTTTCATGAAGGAGCTTTATTTAGCTTTATGTCTGGACTTGTCCCATGAGGACACCTGGTCATGTCCAAATCAGACAGAAAAACACACATCACCTGCGTTTGATGATTTGTGGCCTTCATCTTTGCTCATGGTCACGTTTGAGATGAAGCTATGACAACTTGCCAAACAGTATACAACATTTCAGGCTTATGTATATACACCAGAGGTATTAAGGGGCCTAAGTTATGGCGGCCTTTCTTTACTGAGTGTACTGTAAATCATAGCTGAAGGAGAAACAGGAGTACGCCACTTGGTTGGGATAAAGAAAAAAAAAAGCTTTACTGTCATGGGAGAGAGGTCACAATCTATTATTCAACACATTAGTGTCAAGTTATATACCATAAAAGTTGTTATTTATGGAGCCGTTTATCTGAAAAACCTTTTTTCACCCTTGGTTTCTATTTTTGACCTCAGACTATCAGAATACACCAATGTAGTGCAGGATATGACGGTGTGTCCTGATCTCTGGCTTTAGATCATGCAAGTGTGGGATTTCCGAGTATTCAGTCATGGCATATTCCGAGCGGGAAACACCTACAAGGTCTTCAGAAAGCTCAAATGTCTCTACTCAGTGACCCTTACTGCCTCCTGAGTCAATCTGAGAGCTTGTGTTTGCATTGTGTCTATGGAAACTCACACAGCCGGCACTGCATCAGATCTCAGTCACCCTATTTATTTCAAACACGTCTGCTTAAAATCAGCGCTGCTCCTGCTTGGCTAGCTGAGTAGAAATGCAACACTGACTTAACGGTTAGAAATATAGAAGCATTGCTGCTGTTTCAATCACATATGAAGAGGTCATGTAAACCTTCACTCACAGAAACCTGTTATTATAATAAACATGAAAAACTGTTCAGCTTTACAGGTGTAAATTATTAACAGACCAAACCTTTTTAGGCATTGTATTGTCATGTACAATTTTTAAATATATTTTAACTCTGTTGCAGAAATGTTTCAGGACCTAACATCAATCTGTCATTGCTTTACGCTGAACAAAGCTCCCCAGGAGCATAGTAATTTTTTCAAAAAATAAAAAACTCAAAATGCACTAATTATTATTATTATTTAAATTATTATGCACTGCAGATTTTCTAAGCATTTTAAAGAACTGCAAACAGTCATTCTTTGAATGTGCAGCATTAAGTGGTCACCTGTACTAAAATTAAAAGCTATTTCAATCAAAAACATCTTAACAGGCTGAGTTTCATGTTAACATAAGACCCCTTCGTTGACCCCTGCACAATTCTTGCATCCAATGAACTTGTGAGTTTGTGGAAAGTTTCTGCTTGGATTTCTTTGCAGGATGTCAGAATATCTTCCCAGAACTGCTGTTTTGATATGAACTGCATCCCACCCTCAGATCTTCTGCTTGAGGAAACTCCAAAGGTTCTCAATAGGGTTGAGGTCAGAGGATGATGGTGACCACACCATGAGTTTCTCCCCTTTTATGCCCATAGCAGCCAATGACACAGTGGTATCCTTGCAGCATGAGATGGTGCATTGTCATGCATGAAGATGATTTTGCTATTGAAGGTACGGCTGATCAGTCAGAAAGTCCAAATATTTTGCTGAGGTCCTTTTCACACCTTCGGGGACACTGAAGGGGCCGACCAATGATTCTCTCCCCATGATTTCGGCCCAAAAAATGACTCCACCACCTCCTTGCTGACATCACAGCCGTGTTGGGTCGTGGTGGCCATCCACCACCAATCCACTACTGCCTCCATCTGGACCATCCAGGGTTGCACAGCAGTAATCAGTGAACAAGTGTGTTTGAAAATTAGCATTTCTTAAATCCAAGTCTGTGTCACACCTAATAAGTTGTAAACATCATCGTGTATGTTTTTTTTTTCTGTCCTTTTAACCCATTAACAGCATTGTGATTAAGGTGAGGCCAAATAGTCATGAACAACTACGCAGCAAAGTTTTCTGTAAATGCTGCAAATGCTGCCTGATACACTGACACCTGTGAGTGGTCTGGATGTGAATCTAAATACATCCAAATTAAATGCAAATTCACAAAGAAGTTAAGAAATTCTTGGACTCACACTTCTTGCATAACGAATCATAATATGAAAACATTATGATCTAATTGGGTTGCACATGAGTGGAGGCATTGGCACTCATGTGCTAATAACACGTGGTCTGGGGTTCAACTCCCTGCCTGGGAGTTTTTATGTTCTCCAATTTAAGGTGTGGGTTCTAACCAGATACTCTGGCTTCTTCCCACACTCCAAAGCTAACTTATTTTAACTCCAAATTGCCTTTGAGGTGTATGTGGTTGCATGGTTGTTTGTCCTGTCGCTTTCTGTGATGGCCTGTAATTGACTCGTGACCTGTCCAGGATGTTGTCTGTGGATATCGGCGCCAAATTTTAATGAATCCCATCGCTTTCTCCTTTTATTCAAGCTTTTAACAGACTGAGGGCGTTAAAAGCTTATATGTAAATATAGCCATGTGGAAAATGTTGATTGTAGTAAGGCCTTAATCCATACAATCCCATTGAAAAGTGATCCGATAACTTTACCGTTCTCTGAGACGAGTACATGTGATCATCTTCATGTCTTTGTGTCTCTGGACTGTGTCTGAAAATAACACAGTCCTCAGCCAATTTGATCCCAGCCGCACTGACTATCTGAAACTCCCACAACCACCTAACACTGACACATTCACACACAGGGGTCAGTTATTCACCCCAAGCATCACAAGTTTCCAAGGTTCCTGTCCCTGAGGTCAGCTGGGTCAAAAATAGCATCTGTTAGCCTTTTATAAACTGGAGTGTTTCTATAAAAAGCTCCTGGATGACCAGAAACTGCAGCTGAAACCCCATCACCCTATCTTTAGCTTTATTTATGTCCTGGTGTTGACAGCCCCCACTTTCGAAGCTTTCCAGTCATGGTCACATGTGTGCCGAGCCCTTGGCCCACTGCTGGAAAGCACCAAGGGGTGAAACAGTAATCAGTGGGCTCATGGCACTGCCAGCCTGCGTCCCTCAGAGAAACAGGCCGCCTAACAGCTGCTGAGTTAACAGCTAGATGGTCCTGCTCTCAGATTCTTTCCATCTACTTAGTGTTTATGGAGCTCTCTTTTGATGACAGATAAGCATGTCCTCTATTGTTAAACCCTTATTGACATTATTACGTCCGTCACATGCAAGAACTATTGTTAAATGAAAGATGTAAAAATAGAAAGGTTTCCAGTTGTGTGCTTTATTTGATTTATGTAGATCACGTTTTGCCGAACTATTTTTTCATCCGACAGTTGAACTTTGCATATGAAGCAAAGGTGACTGACTGTCTACATCCCTGGGGAGCATGATTTCTGTCACTTTCTCATAAGTGCATTCAACATGTGGCACAGACAAACTGAGGCACAGACATGTGTAACACTTATTATTGTATGAATGTTCACATTGCAAATGATTTATGAATAACAACTCAAAATTACTTTCAATTATGTAAAATTAGTTCAATTTTGTTTATGTCACACTTCAGAAAAATGTCGCCAATGACACTTTCCATGTGTCATTGGAAAGTTTTATGTAACCCATTTTAATTATGTTTTCAGTTGTTGTGGTAAGCTTATGTTTGTGTCTTAGGTTTAGGGATTGGTAGGCAATGTTGAGTATAGCAATCAAAAGGATTTCTTTATTATACGTTTTGTCAGTATGCTAACTTGTTAACTTGACTCTTTGGCTGAATTTATTACAAAATCCAGGTAAAACTAGATTTTGTGGTCAGGGGAGAGGGGCTTCAACTGTTCAGGACTGGAACGATCGTGTTATTTTATCTGTGACTGAATCAGATTTTGATGCAGCAGACTTAGCTGTGACTCCAGATAGTGAAGATTAATGGGTTAGAGAACATAGTCTCTTCTCTTCATATTAAAGGAGACACAGAGGAGCAGGATGAAGAGCCAGTTTGACTCCCTGTGGAAAAACTGAGTGTGTTTCTTCTCCTCCTCCCCCCTTTTCCTTTTTTTCCTCTTCTTCTTTCGTCTCATGTGTTTAATCAAGTTCAGAGCAGCTTTGCCCACACAAGGACAGTAGGTTTCATCCCACTCAGGCATCAGTTCATGACTGATGGCAGAAGCTGCATTCACGGTGTAGGTGGACAGTGTGCGCTTGTGTGTCTGCTAAACTGGGTCCTCATGACTGAGACAGTCACACTAAGGGTTTTGCTGGTGCTTTGTAGTATGGTTTCTTTCTGAACCATACTACAAAGACCTGGTGGTCAGAACCACTGTGTATGACCATACAGTGATATATATGCACACTGATCCTTGTGTCAGACCTGCTGTTGTGGGAACGGGGTTGCCAAGATGTGTCAGTGTTCAATATGTGTGGGATGAGTGAGTCTGAAAGTAATGGATTGTACATTGGGTGTGATGATTTGAAATGTATTTTTTTCCCTTCAGTGATATGATATATATAATACAGCTTCTATTTTTATATGGTCACTCTGACTTTTAAATCCATTCTCTCATAATGTACCAAAAAAACAAAAAATTCAGGCAAGATTGACAGTTTTTTTTTTTAAGTTTCCATTTAGTTTTCAAATTATTAGACTCACTTGCACATCACATTCTATCAATTTTCTTTCATAACCTGTCAGTTTGACATCTTTGCTGTGTGAAAAAATACTTTTAACAACGTTCTTTCAGGCATTTATTAAATATATTAAGCAATACTGTATTTTACTCATGTGAACTTCATTCCATAATCTCCATGATGGTTTTCTCCTGCTGCAGTGGACATAATGT
The DNA here is from genome assembly GCF_027474105.1 of Poeciliopsis prolifica. Taxonomy (NCBI): domain Eukaryota; kingdom Metazoa; phylum Chordata; class Actinopteri; order Cyprinodontiformes; family Poeciliidae; genus Poeciliopsis; species Poeciliopsis prolifica. The sequence continues at coordinate 1,579,385 of NW_026562396.1, forward strand.
TAACTGTATCTCCCTTTCACATGACTTGATCCCACTCCATTTGGAACCATGACCTTATCAATGCATCACTCTGTTCTTCCAATAACCTGAAAATCAAGGCCATTCAATGAAGTTTGTGTTGTAAGATAATTTAGAGGATTAACCAGATCCAGAGAGTTAAGTCCCTCCTGTTTTAAAAAGTGACTGAAACCAAGTACAAAGTAAGTTTTGTATCTGCTGCTCCATTTTATGATTAGACTCTCTCAGAAAATAGAAGACAGACAGGATGAGTTTCTCTTTCATTTAATTTATAAAACATTTCCTGCCAGTGTTTTGTCCTGAAGCCTGACTCAGACTGCAACCGCCAGATTTCTGTATTTAAAGTGCATGTTTCCGGCTCGTCTGATTATGTAATTTGTCTGAGAATGACTGCCATTGATTAGGTGATGTGTGCTAATTAAATACATGTATTTCATTCACAAGCTGCTAGATGTTAAGGAGGGTAGGCATTTTAATACTTTGCCAAATGGTGCTAAAAGATCTCTGGTGGCTGTTGTAATTACTTTTTAAATTAATATGCTACAGTTTTATGTTGCTGAACTGATAATCCTTGTCATTACAATAATGTTTAACAGTGTAAAGCTTAAGTGGAGTATGTAGGTGCATAAAAAAGAGCTTTTGAACCTCGGAATCACTGATACACCTGCACAGATTTAGCTTCTGCTGCTTTTAAAATGCATCAGTGCAGCACCTACGCACTAAGTGTGAGGGAGTTAAGTTAATTGTTGTGTGAATTGCTCCTGATTTTTGAATCAGATTCAGGTTCGTTTCCAGCTTCCTGTTTTGATCAATTCTGAAATGTAGGGGTGATTATGGATTCTGTGATGCCATAAATAGCAGCAGTGATGCACACAGTCTGTCAAATGTCCATTTTATTTGACAAGCTGTTTTGTCTGTTTTTCCTGTCTGGAACATCAAATTACTGTATTGAATAAATAAAGGGAAAAAAATGTCACAAAACAATGACCCCTTTCTTTATGTGGGTTTTTAATGCAGCCATTTTTATTCTGCTGTGCATTTGCTCCATCTCTTTTATGTGCAATAACTTAAACGTCAATTTTATGCTTTGATGCGTCATGTTAGTCGAAAATGTGTTTTTCTTTTTCAGAAAAGAAGATGGAAGAAATAACTGGATTTTGAATGAATGCTTCTGTACAATACAAATTATTTTAAGATGTAACACATTTTGTAGTTGAATTTGACCAATTTTTTAAAGTTTGACTGACCTGATTAAACAGATAAATTCTCTGAATGAAGCTTTTTATTTCTTTCTTCTTTTTTTTTACTTTTTTTTTTTTTACAAAACTACAGCCTCTTCTCATTTGTAGGTATATGTAATTGTCTTCTTTTCATTGCTAAGTTTGTGGAATCTGGGTTGTTAACCTACAATTTTCCAGTTTTTTTTTTTTCAGATGAGTTTTCTGATTTAAACTCAGACATTCTGCTTCCATGTTGACTTGAAGGGAACCAACATATATTAAGCTCACAGCTAATGCTTAGCAAACTAGCATGTGTGAATAAATGTTAAACAGTCGACAGACTCAGATTTGTCAATCAGGTTCCAGTTGCTTGAGCACTGTGTTTGGTCAAATAAAATTCAGAGCTTATTTTGTAATATTTTAATGTTTCTTGAATGTGTAACTTTTAAGGATCAGCTTGCCTATGGTATTAACATAATATAAATAAAATAGGCTAAAGATTTTGAGAGATCTAAAGGATATGCTTTAAATACTACCGCAATCATTCTAAACGGTGCCTAAGATCAATATTTCTAGCCAGAATGTATGTTGAAAGTTCATCAAAAGTTGCAATTCCATTACAAATAGTAAAGTATCTATTTAATTTGTGTTGCTCAAAATCTTTTTGTTGCTCGAGTACCACTTGTGCCACTGCAATCACCATTTCCAGCTTCTCACTCCAGCAGGGTTAATGTTATCAGATTCTTGTGAGAATCACAAGTCAACTCTACTTGACCTAAAATAAGAGGTGAAAAAACAAACAATTCCCTGAAATCAGAAGAACCTCTTGTTTGGTACCCACAGAGAGGCCAACATTTTGTTCCATTAAAGAGCAGTTCCCATAAAGATAGGCAGCTGGAGAACATCAGACACAGTTATGTAACTTAACACATCAGCAATCTAAGTCTCTGCTGGGTAGCACCATTCCTGTTAGTGACTGAGCTTATCTAGCACAAAGGAAAACCCTAACAGCTTGGTGACACCACTCAACTGTTCTTTTATTGGGATTTTGTATTACGGTGCTTAAAGTGCGCCGTAAAAAGAAACACCTTGCAGAACTTTAGTTTTGTGTACATTTATTGAACAGTGTCGTAAGGTTATTTCTCAGAAATAAACTATTACATCCAAATAATTATAGAAAATAAATAACACAAAACTAAATATGTTTACATGCGCTTTTAATTCTGATTTGATGATTTTCTTTTATTTGTAGATTGTCACAATAGTTGTAGCTTTATTGCACTCCTCCCTTCACATTTATATTGGTGAGAAGCAAAACATATCCAATGCATTCGTCTGTTATTATTGCTTTCAGTCAGTTTTGAAATCACTGATTGATGTGGTTTTAGAGATTTCGGGGATGAAATCTACTTTATCGTGATGCAGACCTAGTGAGAAGCAAAGGAAGAAAGAATATTTTTGAGTTTTAGCATTCACTGAAGTGCAGATGTTTGCATTTCCATCCAAATAAATGTGATTGAATTTTGCATTGTAACTTTTTTGTGGGAAATACATTTTCTTCTTCACTCCTTCTGAAAGTGAAACATTATTTATAAGGAAGAGAAGGATTAGTTCCTTGGTAAAACAAAAAACACTCCCATGTGGTCGTCCGTGGTCACAGCTAAATTAAATTGCGTCAAAGAACAAATCAATAGATTGGTTTCTGCTCAGTTTTGTTGAAAGCTGTAACCAGATAGTGTCCTGGTGGTGTTTGTTTAGCAGAGAATAAATTAGACACACAAGTCAGATTTCTGTCATTCAGGTGATTCTTAAATGATTTATTACATTATTCATTTGGAAGTGCTCTAATTGTGACTCAGAAAGAAAGTTCACATTTATATTTGAGTAACAACTCAGCTCACATTTAGAGCAAGCTTCTGAAACTTCACTGGGAGTCATGTTTGCCATCAAAGTGAATCTGTGCCATATTAAAACAAGCCCAAAATAGTCAAAGCTGCGGGGAAACTCACTCCACAGGGAAAAGGAATTAGGAAAAACACTTGTCTGTATTAGTAACTGTGTAGTGGAAAACAAGTCAGCCCCACTGGGAGAAAACCGGTCAGTGCTTCACTCTTTCTATCACTAACCCTGCCCTTCATATGCTGTGAATGATCTCTCTTTCTCGAGCTACTTGAAGTGATTGCAAATCTTGTCCCCAATTTTCTCTGTAACCTTTCACCCTAAATCAGCCACCTCTGTTCTCTGAAGAGGAACCCAAGAACAGGAACCCATCACAACTGAAGTTGGAGGCTTATTACCTTACAAATGTAAGCTTTGACCCCATGTCACGAGTTAATCCCTTTCCTGTTCTCTCATCTCCCTCATGGTGCTTTTCAGTGTACAGTTATTTTTTTTCTGCTTGGAACTCTCTTTGAGTGGAACGGTTAGTCCGAGATAAAAATATCCTAATATAGAGGAACAGTGTGTGTGTGTGTGTGTGTGTGTGTGTGTGTGTGTGTATACTCTGTCAGCAGCGCTGTTTGTACATGTGGTGAATCAGTGCTGATCATAACGTATGTATGAGATAAAGAATATGTAAATGCAGTTATTTTTCTAGACTTTCTGTCTATTTCCTGTTTATTGGAATCCCAACTCAGACATTTAATAAGCTGATCAGAAAATGTTTGATGGTTCTCAACACAGTTTGCTAATAGTAAAGTTGAATAATTTGAAGACAAAGTCAATGCTCTGTACATCAAAGAAATTAGCTTTTGAATATTTTTTGACATTCTTAATCCACAACATTCTGTAAAAGGAATTAGCTTCGTTTTGACTTTAATTGCTGTATAAATCTAGGATTAATGTGTTTAACCAACGTTACACTAAGAGGTGTGGTGTGAAAGAGAGAAGTCATCACTCAGGCTAGCTGTACAGCAAGCAAAGCTGGTTTATTGGTTGTCATTTTGCATCAGCTTGCAAAATGACAGAACTCCCATGACTGTCCCTGCTATGTCCAACAGTCCACACACAGAGACACAAGCACACAAACACACACACACACACTCCTTAAGTAGCTATGACTATTATTGTTTGTTGCATCTCATCTTTTGTATGGCTGCTGCTGCTGCTTCTATTCTTGTGGTTGATGAAGATGATGTTGCTGTTCTCGTGGTCTCACAACACTTTTTTGTTCCTGTTTTTTCTCTATTAAATCCCACTCATTGGCTTTTACTAGTCCTCCAGCTCACCATTGTTTACTTCTGTCACCGAGTGTATTTTGTTCTATTTTGCAACTATTTTCCCTTTCCCCGGTGAAGAAAAGTATCCCCAACAAATGATGTTGCCACCAGCATGTTTCAATGATCATTAAAATGATGTGTTCTGGGAAATGTGCAGATCAGTTTTATACACCAAAGACTTCAATTTTGCTCTATTCTGACCAGAATCCTTTCTTTGATGTGTTACTGTGGTGCCTTCAAAGCTTGCTGCAAAGTACAAACAATTCTGAAATGTTTCTTTCAATAATGGTTTTCTGTGCCTTTTTTACTTGCACAGTTACATACAGGCCATATTTATGGAGCTTGGATATGAGATGCAAATCTTTTTGTAGTTTTTTCTAAAGCAGGGCTGACAATCAGACTGCTGTGTTTCACTAAGGAGTGTCCAAGCCCAACTGAAATGTGGTTAATGGACATGTATGTGAACCTCATTTCACAGAGCTTCACATTTTGTCACTGAGAGGTCATTGTTTTGTTGGACAGTGTTATTCAGTGGACCTTCAGTTCCTGAGCTATTTTTAGCAACACTTTTGTCTGAATATAGCTCTGCCTGCCTGCTAGGTCGTCTCGGTCAGCATTTGAAAAAAAAAAAAAAAAAAGCCTTAATTGCCAGGACCACAGCATACACCTAATGTAATTTTAGAGTTCTTGCTGTCTCAGTAGATTAAAGGTTTTGGATGTGTAAGGAGCGACAGCTCCAAATAATCTAGAACCTGTGAAGAGGCAAGTCTGCTGTGAAATGTATATACAGAACAGATAGAAAGAAGACAAAAGTGTTGCTATTAGAAGCTATAATTTAATGATGACACTGTTTGCAATTTCTGGAATTGTTTATTACAATTAAAATGTGAAATTCCATAAAATTACACTAATTACAAGATTTTTATTTTGATTTCTGAATTATTCTTCAGTGTATTGTAAATACAACAAAGTAGAAAGCGTCATCCATCAGCTATGTGTTTGTAAGATGTTTGTTACAAACGAGTGAGCTTAGCTGTTTTTGGAAAATACATTTATGTATAAGGTTAAATGTTTTTAAGAATAATCTCTTTTTTTGAACTTTCTTGTTCTATTCTTGTTATTCTTCACATTTTTCGTAAGTGAGGCTTCATAAATATATAAAATATCTCAAAGCAAAGAAACATCTCTATAAGAAAAAAAAAAAAGATAAAAAGGCACACATAAGTTACAATCATGTCCCAAGAATATGGCATTTAACACAACGCATGCATTGAGTAGAACTAAAACATTTGCAATAGACTTGAAGCAACATTTCTACATTGGTGCAGATAGAGTGAAGACAGTAATTATGTACAATATTCATTATAGTTAGATGGATATCTTCAGTGGAACCCTCTCCTGGCTGGTTTTACTCGGCTCTTTGGGGTTTTGATAGGACAGTCTGACGAAAATAACAATGAGGATTATTCCTAGAACACAAAGAATACTTTTACTGGTCTGTGAAGCGTTCATGATGTATATGCATTATTGTTTTATTTTACAATTATAGGTTCTATAACAGGGGTGGACAACTCCAGGCCTCGAGGGCCGGTCTCCTGCAACTTTTTGATGTGTCTCCACTTCAATACACCTGAGTCAAATAATGAGGTCATTAGCAGGACTCTGGAGAACTTGACAGCACTCAGGAGGTGATTCAGCGATTTGATTCAGCTGTGTTGGGCCAGGGAGACGTCCAAGAGTTGCAGGATACTGGCCCTCGAGGACCAGGATTGTTCACCCCTGTATCTATAATGTGTCATTTTCTGAATGGCTTTGTATGATATATTGATGACATTCAAACCTCACTGCTCACCTATGACTGCAAAGGTGCCAAGCAGAAGCCCCACTGCAGACTGGATAGTTGGCATGCCCTGCAGCGGCTTGGCAGCTATTTTGCAGTTTCCTCTGACGTTGCAGGGGCACACTGTCACTAACGGGAGAAACATAAAGTGTCAACCAGAGAAACACAATCTAGTAACAGAATAAAACACAGCACACAACAATTGGTTTGAGTGTACTTGTAGAAATATTATATTTTTGAAATTGACAAAATTAACAAAAAAGGGCCACATAAAAACACACTTAGTGGGTAATGTTAAAAGAATAATAACAGGGGTGAGACTAAACATTTCTCTCCAGTGAATTAGTAGAAATAAAGAGAGACAAAATAAGAATGAGAAATATAAGAATGAGAGAACGCAATATTAGAATCAATAAACTTAATCAGCTACAAAAGGGACAGTCAGAAAAATGATCTATGCACAAGACCTTGTTCTCTCAACACTGTCCTTAACTCCACATGCATGATTATGTTAATATCTGGTGTCAGCAAGATTAAGATTAGGATTGGGCATAGCACAATCTTTTGAGAGCTGTGCAGTCGCAAAACTGCACAGCTCTGAGTAAACAAGAACAGAGAGAGGACGAGGAGAAGCATTCGCACAGAGGTTTGTCACTACTGATTGTTCCAAAGCTGCCGTCCCTCACGCTCCTCGTGAGCCACAGGTGAGCATTACCTGGCAGGTTTATGAAGGTGCTCCGAGGAGGAGAGCTGCTGTCAGAAATGGTGAAAGGCACCATGTAGACTTCAGGGGGCAGGTTCGGTATGTTTAATGACAAGTTGGTGTGAGTATCTAAAGAAAATAATATACATAATTAGTGTACTATACTTTTTTTTTGATAAATGTGTTTCGGATTAACACTAAACTTATTACATTTCAATTAGAATAGAAATATTAGTGGAAATTAAAGCAATCAGTGTACCACTTCATTTGTTAATCAAATAAAAAGCATTATAGTAGGAATTTTATTAGATTAACAACAACATGAAAAAACAAATAAATCTAACAAACAAAAATACAGATTTTACTGAATTCACAACTCCCAACGACACCATTATTACTGAAGTTGTATTTTCTGGTAAGGATATTTTTTTAAATATTATCTCAACGTGAACAATCTACTGAATAGCAAATATTTACATTCAAAAATGTACATACCAGCAATCCACACATCAAGTTATGGATTATATAAAGGTTTCCCAAAATTCTGAATAAAAAAAAATATATTCTAATTATGTTTATTAAGAATTTCAGCAAGATTTTTTTGGTTCAGAGCACTTCACATTAAAATTAAGATATTTGTAGTTTTAGAGATTTTTTTGATAAAAACCTTTGGGAGTAAGAGGTTATTTTCTTTTAGGGACTTTGTGAATTTTGTAAGACTCAAGGTGAAAGCTTAAATGTGATGACTAACTTCTACCTGAATTTATGCGCATTGCTGCAAATACATTGTTTACTTAAAAAGTAAAACTAAGACACCCAGAGACAAGGGATGGTCCATGACTGTTGCACAGTGATGTACCTGCATTTGTTAACATTCAGAGCTTCAAAATGTTTTACAATCTCTTGAGGAACAAGCGTAAGCCAGAGGCACCTAAATGACTGCATAGCTCCACAGCAAACAGAAAGAGAGAGACAAATGGAGCTGTGAATGGAGCACTGTGGAGCCTGATGCTTTTTATCTTATCTCTGTGAATCAGACTAAAACACAAGCCTGGCTTTATGACGTACAAACCCAGTCCTGTTGGAAGGAGCACTTTATCAAGCTGTTTGAACCCTTATCTGAGAGACTTTAACTGCGCTTTCAACTTCCCATCACTCCTCCTCCATGTTCCATTTGTCAGCAAAGGAACCACAGCCTTCACAGCCTTTCTTTAGAGGCTGTTAATGCAAGCTGAGTGTGTGAGCACCTGTCTACCCAGAATTACTTTGCGTAGTGCTATGAGCACGTCACCATTTTAAATGGAGGCTGGATGTGCCAGATCTTTCTTCCAAGTCAATAAAGTGGGACGACAGCATGTTGTCTCAATAACTGTCAGTCATGTCCCTAAAAGATTTTTGACATAAATGTTTTCTTTCTCACTCTTATACGCATTCTCCTATAATGTGGAGAAGAGATCATGCACACAACCATTGTGTGCATGATGATCCCAATCATGCACACGGTGACTGGGATCAACATTCTTGTCGGTAACCAGGTGCAAAGCATTCTGGGAGAGTCTTCTTTTAGCCCCCATTAGCTGTCAGGAAACCAGCGGTGACGCCAAAGAAATTACACAGCAGATATAATTACAGCTGGGCTCAATCAATACCAACAGGAACAAGAGAGTGAAAGAGAAGCAGGAAGAAAAAATACTGAGAAGGAAGCATTTCAGTTTGAATCACTTAATGACAGACGTCACGGCTGTAACTGAATGAACACTAACAGCTCAAAACTGTAACTGTGATTTCATTACAGCTCCTATTAGACGCTGTCAAAATTATGCAGAGTGAAACACAAAATGTAATTTTGAATGCCTTAAGGATCGAATTACTTAATTTCTCTATCTGAATCCATTACAATCTGCCTCTGACAACATCACCTCAAACAATCACCACACTGTGGCCAATGGGCATTAAGTAATTTGAACAGCTATTTATTATTGACATCACTGAACATCTATCACATTGCATGACATTCCTGTAAGACCGCTTTCTTATTTTATTTGCATCAACCAAGAAATAATGAACTACTTCAATATACCTGCCGCTTTTGCATTTACAATGCAAAAGATGTCACTAAGTTGAATCTATGATGTCATTCAGGACAGCTTTTTGTGCTCTGGATGATTAGTGCTTGAATATAATTGATGCTTCACCTAATGAGAAAAACATCCACTTAAAAACCTGATTAGAGCTGTTAACCTTAGCAAAGTCCTTCTGCTAAATAAGAATCTTAAAATAGCTTCTCCTAACTGAGTCGTGTTCTTCGTCTTCCATTCTCTTCTCTTCTCATCCAGTATCCCAAAGGTTTTTACTGAACGATGAGGGCTTTATCTGGTTAAGCTGGTTTCTCATTATCTGCACCGTTAATGGGAGTTAACTTCCAGTTGCGTCGCACTGTGGCATCACTCCGGAGTGAGAAATTGAGTCGTCCCCCGTGTTGTGGACCGTCACTGTCGCGTGATGCCAACACCAGAGCTTGGTCTTCCCACCGAGGCGTGCACAGGTACTTCCAGGAATAGTCTCCGACCAGCACTGGACTGTTGTCATTCACATCCAGGATTTGGACAGTCACCAGGGTGGATGCCGATAAGGAAGAGTTTCCTACGATAAACATGCAGGTGTCATTAACAGAGCAGGGTAATGAACATCAGCTATATTCAAGATCAAGGACTAAAATAAGGACATTTTCTTCAACGGCAAAGTATTAAATCCATGTCAGTTATCTTACGTCCATCCACTGCAATGACCTCCATGGTGTATGTGCTGTTTTCCTCTCTGTCCAATGCCTGCACAGTCTTTAGCTCACCAGAATATTTCCCTATTGAGAAATACTTCTTGGTGTCTCCTTGAAGAGAATACCTTAAAACACAGACACATTTAATCTTGTAAAACTGGAATTTGATGATTAGTGGCTCCATCAGCCTTAATTAGTTACCTAATTGGGTGGGAATCAGGATCATAACCCCGGATGGTGGCAATGACGCGGCCTGGTTCCTCTCCCTCTCTGACCGTCACTTCGTAATGGCTTTGAGACAAGACTGGACCCTCGTTCACATCGTCAACATAAATGGAGACTGTTGCTGTGGATAAAGGGCCGTATCGGCCGCGGACCAGAGGAACTTGGTTCTGGGCACTGAGCACCAGGATGTACTCACTCTCACGTTCAAAGTCTAAAACCTGTGAGCACATGTATACATGGGTTTAGTCACAAGTGGAACCAGGAAAAACACAAAATTATCCACAGTAACCAATATATCATTAAAAATATATATTTATATATCTGTGAAGGCAAAAACAAAAACCGATTGCCAAATAGCTTCATCGGCAAAATGATTAATAAAAAGTCAGAGCTGTTCGAATGGAGTCGATGTTTGGAGGGTCATTTAAAGCAAACAGCGTTGAGACTTCCCTACTAGCAGCAGAGGGACACATTGCAGTCCCTTATGTCTACTCTGCTTATCTGACTTCCAAGAAATCTGGAAATTCTGGCAGTATTGCTGTACTGTAATGCAAACCAGATACGCACAGGAAAAAACTTTAGTTTCTTCCTGTCATTAATAAAATATTTTCCATGATGCTGCTACTCAACAACTCCTCCCTCCACCTCAAATAAGACAAATAAATGTTAAAATTAAAGGGTATGCAATGGAATGTTTGAAGTAGATGTTAACAAAAGAAAAACTAATGACTATTAAAGGTTTTATAGTTCATTTAAATGTGTACATTTAAATGTCTGAATATGTTTAAAAAACTTAATTCTATAATAAAATTGTGAAAAATTAAGTGGAGCTTATAGTATTTACAGTATTTGCAACCATTATCACACATTAGAAAGTAGGATAAATGAAAGACATCTTAAGTTATGTAAACTTTGTTTGAAATTTATTCTGTTTTCAAATAAACCACATTAAAAACTGTCAGTGGCTGATATCCTGCTCACATCATGCTGCATGTGCCTCTGTTTCCATGGAGAAGTAGTGCAAACCTTGGAGAATAGATGAGTGCTTTTGTTAAATGGAAGTGACGCATCCAAAGACTCAGCATGTATCAGTAAGTACAAGACTTTCTGCAGGCTGTTTGAACCACTGTATTCTCTTACATCAGTCAGATGATACAAATTTTGTCTTTGCTCCAAGGATTCCTTTGAGGCAGAAAAGTGGTATTATCATTCTCAGCTTTGCTGTTACAACCTAAAAGTTTAAACCTCTGTTGTCTCTTAAGTGTAATTTATTAATTTTCTGCTCTAGTTGACTGCTTACACTGATCATAGTCAAGTAAAATCTAAAACCATAACCATTCTGAAGAGGAGACTCATCTTGTGTGGACTTTTGAATTGTAAGGGTTAATGCTCTGAACTCAAGTCTCATTCTTGTCTCAAGTGCACAGAATGTTTTTTTTTTCTCAAGACCAGTTAAGATGACAGCTGCAATATCGTTCTTCACTGCAAAGTAGTATTAAACTTCTGACTGTATTCAAATTCAAGCAATAAAGTAAATTAAAAATGTTAATGCCATCGTGTGTTCCTACATGCTGAAGTTAAGAAGATGAAAATAATCTTCCTCTTGTTAGAAAACAAGAGGGAAAACCGTTTTCCATCACAACTATATGGGTGTTTCTGTTTAGCCCACAAAGAAGAAAAGGGATTATGGAGCCATGATTTTAAAGACCTTTTAGACCACCAAAGGTTGCCAGACTCATTCTGTTTTAGAGATTTCTTGATGATCAGTCTTTTAAAATTCTTTTTTTTTTGAATAGTTGTTTGATGAACCTTAACATTTCTATGCTATTATGAACTTTTTAATTGCAACAAAACACCTTTGAAATATTGGATGCATTCCAGACTTAGTTCTCATTAATGTGTGATTCTTTGTAATATTAGGAGAACTTCAGAGTAACAGGCTAATTTCTGGGCAGGACTCTCTTCCTTTTTGTTTACTTATGTTTTCAATCACTGATCACTGAATTGGTTCTGTGCAATATAGACTCACTCAGTCCCTGACTTTCTTATCACGCATCACTCAATTTAAAAGGCTGATTAGTGACGTACAGGAGCTCTTTTTATATATGTTGCGTTATCCCTATGTTACCATAGAACCGCACAACAACAACAACAAAATCGGAATTAGAGAAAGTTGAGTACAAAAGCAATGCCCACTCACAAAGTGGCTCACAAAAGGCAAGAATCTTTGCTATTCTTCTGACAAGAATGGCAAAGTCATAGCAACACAGCTAGAGTGAGGGATGAATCATGTCAAGACTGCAGCCATTAAAGTCGTAGTGCCAATCTGTCCGGGAAAAGAAGCCAAACTTGCTCCTCTGTTTTTCAGAAATAGCTGCTTTTGACAATAAAAGAGGCCACGCAGATGCAACATGCGTAAATCCGTAGCAGAAAGACAAATTAACTTTAGTGCTTGTTTTATTTCATGTTGTCAATTTGTCTTTTTCAATGGGAATTTGGACTCTGAAACCGTGGTTAGAATTTTCTGAAACATTCTTTAGCGTTATGGATGTAATTAGTCTAAGAACTCACACTATTATTAATGTCAGAAAACATCTCTTTTAACATAAATCTGTCTCATTCTGTGTAGTGGCAGACTCAAATGAACACTGTTCTATGCAAGCCTTATGGAGAATGTTCCTGCTTTCAGATGCTGTGCTCACACTTTATCTTTGCACTTCGTAATCCCTTGGAGCTTCACTCGGAAAGTCAGTGAGATTTAATTGAAATCACATTAAGTTAAATAAACAACTGCAACCCTTCGAGTGACATACATAATTACCTGGATATCTAACAAGGTCACAGTGAACTTCGAACACAGCCACTCAAAAAGAATGACATCATCCTTGCAAAAAGAGGGCTCATCTCCTATCATACATCAAGCTCCATTTTTAGCTTTTTTGCGTCTGCTTTATCTCAGCCATGCATGTGAAACACACAGTTCAATCAAATTTAGTCTCCAGCAGTATGGTTGAAAATAATAGACTGTCTCCTGCCTGACCCACTTACGGAGAGAAGACCATTAGAGCAAACACACAAAAATACACGCAGACACGCACGCATTCTAGCGAGTTCGCCCAAAACGCCCTGCTGGATTACAGGGGACAGGCGAAGGGTGATGCACCCTGGGGATGGCAGAGATTACTGGGCTAAAGCATTCCATTATCATCAGGATATTTATTCTCCTTTGTATGAGACACGTGAGGCTGCTGTATTGCCATATTGTAAACATGTCATTTTCTTGCAATCTCATTTTTGTAATGTGATTTGTATTTCCAGTACCTATAAAGGACCCCTGATGTTATTTTTGTGCCACTTTTACCCCAGTTGTTTATATTGGTACTTGTCCTGAATATTACACTTAGCATGAGCCACCATGGCAAAAATTGTCCTTGACATTAATCTTTGGGTCTCTAAGACGTAGCTTTCACAGCGTCACAGATGTTCACATCTGTATTTGATACTGTATCAAATGCAATATTGCTGCAATTTTTATATTGTATCAAAGTGTACTGTATATACACTATACAGTAGCTTTGTATTCCAAAATACAAAGCTACTGTGTTTAGGTTCATTCTGGGCCAAATGTGCACATTGCCATTGCAGGACAAACAGTGCCGTTCACCTTTGAGAGAATGAGTGAAACTTCATTGGTCTGTCGGTCTGTCACCAGTGTAAAGACCTCCTCCTCGTTTCCAGACTCTAAACGGTAGTCCACCTGCCAGCTGTCTCCGCCTCGAACATCTGCATCCCTTGCCAACACAGATGTGACCGTGGTGCCCACGAGAGCATCCTCAGGGATGTGAAAGGGTCCATACTGAGGAGGGAGACAAAGGTAAAGGGGGCGGCTGATAAAAGCTGCTCATTTCAATAGGTTTATACACATTTTAGATTGCATAAGACAAAAACATTAAATTCAACAATTTTTTTGAAAACTCTTAATTTATAAACTTTGACTAAACTATTGTATGTTCTTTTTAAAAAACAAAAATGTGTCTCTTGCATTCCTTGTTTCTGTGTGGCATTTCATACTGCTATCATGTTTGAAATGAATAAATAGATAAATAAAATTCCATGGACATAGAGTACAATAGGCAATGCAGTTGCTTAGGATAAGAAGTATACCTAATAAACAACCACAACAAAAACATATATTTCAGTATATTTTTAATCACAGAGCATTTTGTCAGACAGATATTTGCTTGCATGGCCATTTAGTGTTTGATCACTTTCCTGCTGTGATGAAATGTAACTGCATGTGAGAATAAGCTCTCCACCTTCTTGCCTTCCTGGTGCTAAGTGACCTTTACGCACCAACCTCTCTGTGTTTAGACAGCCATTTAATCTGCCACTCACAGACGTCCTCCAGTGAAGCAGCCATGCCTGTGATCTGGCTGCCCCATCCACAGCATTGCTGAACCCAGGCCTGTCACCACTCCTCTCCCACCCCCACCCTGCAGGAGCACTGCTTTCACATTGCCATGGAAAAAGCTGCTCTTTTCAGGCGTGACCTGCTCAAGAGTATTTTCCACTTCTGTGTTTGTGTGTGTTAGTGTGGCTGTGCTAACCATTATGGGAGCAAGAGTTCATTTGTTTTAACAGCTTGAAAATAGGCACTCAGCTATGTTTACAAGACATCCATTTAAGAGGGCATAGACATAAAATAGATTGAGGACTGATGTTATAGTGAATAAATACTTTTTTAAGCATCAGCTGCTTAGGAAATTAGTATCTGAGCAGTTTTGTATTTGCGATAACAGTTCTTGGCAAGAAGACAAAGTTGGAAAACTATTTATTTCCCCTTAATCTCACCTCTATTTATTAGGAAAAATGTTTCTGCGGAGGCAGTGTGATGGTGAGCTCCCCCATCATTCCAAGCAATCTCAATGTAATAATAATAATAATAATAATTCCCTTATTAACTTTGTTTTCTCTCTCTGTTTTTCTGTCTTTCCATAAAAGTTGATTTTGTATTCAGCTGTGTTTCTTTCCTGGAACGGACCATTGGTGACGCCAATATTTTCCTCTTAGTGTTGGTTTTTCTTTCCCATGAAAAAGCAGCACTAAAACAGCTTTTTGTCTTCTTTTTCTGCTCCTTTTATCCTCTTAGTTGTTACCAACTGAGGTGTCTTCCTGTTAACAGGGAGTCTTTTCTTTCCACTGTCATCACATGCTTTGTCAGGAAGAAGAATAGCTGCAAAGACAATGATGTGAAGGATTTGTCTCTGCTTCTATAGACAGACTGTCTTTATTAAGAGACAGAGAACTCTTAGTAAACTGATAATGAAACATTAACCAAACTATATTTTTTATTGATGGAGAAATTATGGATATAAACTTGACCATATGGGACATTGTTTTGTAATTAGTTGGACTTGCATTTTTGGATTAAAATGGATTCCATCTAACTGAATGTAAATTGGATCTGCAACGAGACAATATGAGTTGTGAATCGTTAGTAATTATTCTGAATTTAATTGCACCACATTGCAAATTTGCTTAAAATGAAAGATTCCTTCACAGTTGCTCATACCACCCATAGTTTTTTAATGTCAGCTTGGTCTGACCGAGAACCACTGCCCAATTATCACAGTCTGACGCTTCCCACAGAATTCCTGACCAGCAGGGGTTTTCTGTTGTGTGCTCTATTATGTGGCTCATGTGGGTGCAAGTAAAAAGATTTTCTGTAAGAGAGTCTTTAGAGTTTCCAAGCAGAACAGATAAGAAAACAACAAAAAAGGTAAATCACTGCTGGATCTTGGATTTTAGTGACAAACACATCTTGTTCCAGATCAATACCTGAGTAAATGTATTGAATGTAATCACAAATAAATGAAATTGTTCACCATGCAGATTCAGCTCGATAAATATAAGTAGAAACAGCTATCACCTGAAATAGTGATCAGAATAAACTCTGAAAACAATGTGTACTTAGAAAACTAAGAACTATAAGTCAAAGAAAGACAACAGTTTGTTACCTAGCAGGAAAATTACCTGCGTCACATTCAGAGCGCTTTCACAGTCTACAGTCCTTGCAGCTACTTAGTCATGATGATGTTTACCCTGCCATTTTCTATGCCATTGTTCATGTAGCCTTCAGAAGCCACAGCACAGAACAGGATTATGTCTTGATCAAGGTGAAAATGTGTGTGAGTGTTCAATTTGTACTGCTGTACCTCATGCTGGGAGAAGACTGGTGGGTTGTTGTTCTCGTCCTGCACCGTCACAACCACGGTGCATGAACTGTTTAGACCTGCCAGGGACACGATCACAGCTTCTGTTAGTGACTCAGGTCAGCCATTCATACAAATAAAACATGCTGAAAGAACAGCAAGTACCTCTTCTTGCTTCCATCACACCCTGAGTCTGTGAGTCACAGAGATCACATCATCTGTCACCCCAGAGGCTACATCTATACATCCATTTAACCCCAGTTTGTCAATGAAGCCACTGAATTAAAGATTGATGTAGTTTATGTTATCCGTATGTGACATATTTTTTCTTATATATGTACATATATATACACACACACACGTGTGTGACAGAAAAGGGGGGCGGGGGGGAAACAACACCAGAAATAAATGAAGGCATCCTTTATGATCACCTTTAGCATCCTCTGCAGTGATAGTCAGGGTGTATTGAGGTGCTGTACCCTCCATACTGTCTGCCTGGACAGAAATCACACCCGAGTCCCTGTCCACTCTGAAAAGGGCACGAGGACTCTCTGGAATTTGCCCAACCAAGCGGTAGAAGATCCGTACGTTGTCTGTTTTGGGATCATCATTGTCGGCAGCCTGCACTGTCAGGATTTCTGTCCCTGCGGTAATATATGAAGAAGAAACAATGTCAACTTTCTGTAACAGAATGCAGACTCCACTATATGAAAGTAGTAGTGGAACGAGGCTAAAACAATAACCTTCTTATTTATAACTCACTCAGTGATTCCATTTAGATTAACAGATTGTCCCGTCTAATTCGTTTCCCAGAATCAAATCACTTTAAAAGCATCAACAAAAGGCTTTTATGCCGGGGCCTAATATGTCACCAGCTGCTTTTTATGATCCTGGGGAAGAATGAAGGTGCTTTCCCACTGTCTTGGCAAAAAACCCACAATCCTTTCACAAAAGCTACCTGGTCATGCTTTTAACACCATAGCACTTCATCTATATATAAATATTTATATCTATATCTATATAGATTTAGATATAGATATCTATATCTATATATATAGATATAGATATATATACTTAGATTATATGAATTTTAAAAGTTAAAACTAATTTTAAGATTTTATTTGAAAGGACAACAGTATTTTTTTTTACCTCTGAATTGCATTTCCCATATCTTTAAAAAAACTACCTATAGGACTTTTAAAAATATGGTTTTGTCAGTGATCTAAACTTTTAGGTTTGTTTTAAACATTTCAGTTGTTGAATGAAGCAAAAACATTTTCCTTCCAGAAAAGGCATGGTGATACAGTTGTTGGTCCTGGGTTCAAATCTCAGCACAGACCTTTCTCTCTTTTACATTACTGGGTTTTCTCTGGTCTTCAACATCTGTCCCAAAAGAGGTACGCAAGATAATCTCTTTTGGGTTGTCTTACATAAAGTGGAGACTCTGACCCTTCGGAGTTAGTGGATGCATGAAATGGTCGTTTGCACAAATGTTTCTGTATTGGCCGTGTGATGGACTAGTGTGGTATGTTTTTTAAAATAATCCATCTGTCTTTAGTTTGTTTAAACATCTGCTCTCACTTTGGTGATTTTTTTTCCTGCAAATGATGTTGAACAGGTTTAAATGACTAATTAATTTTGAAATAGTTCACATCATCTTTATTTGTGAGCATTTAAAAAGTCCATTTCTGAGTTTCTTTAACCTTTTCTATGCACAAAATATTGCAAACATTTACACTTCAAGCACTGTCGTTTCTGCAGTGCGACATTATATTTACATTCATAAATTCATCAGCTGAGCTGCAAGCTCCGATTTATGTTTAAATTTGAGAAGTGAACGTGACATTTTGAAAGAATCCAGTAGATATCTAAAAGCTGTCAGTTACCCCGAGCAGCCAATTCTTTGACCACAGTGTGGTACTGAGCCTGAGGAAATGTGGGCCTGTTATCGTTGGCGTCGCCCACCATCACCCTCAACTCCACAGGCTTGGCAATCTGTCTCCCATCTGGACGCTCAACCACAATACTGATGTGAAACTGCAGGGGAGAAAAGAAACTACTGATTGATTACACACTTTAAAACGATAAACTTGTGACCTTAATTAACAATTATCAGTGAGATGCACGTGATAATTAAAGATAAAACTTCATTGGTAGAAAGAAACAAACAAAAAAACACATGAACATTAAAACAGCCCAGATTAACTTTACCAGACCATGATGGGATACTTCCCCACAGGAACAGTTTGTAAAACAGAGATAGAGATAAAACATGTGCAAGGTAATAGCCCTGTAAAACTAATCCATGAAGCTCCACTAAAAAAAAGAAAAGAAGAAAAACTGATTTCCAGCAATGAATAATAGCACTGCTATCTCTAATTTATACAGTAGTAGTTTGTAGTTGCAATAGGCAGCAAAAAACTTTTACTTCCCTGACGTTTCTATTCTTTTTCATTAAATGCCTTACGCAGTCTGAGTGTGACAACACACAAAGGAGCAGAAGTAATTTCATCTTCATGTTCTTTCTTTTTTTTTTGTGAGCAGCCAAACTCACAGGGCAAAAAGGTGAAAAGACTCCACAGAAGGCAGAAAGTTATCTGTACTAGCAGCATTTATCTTCAAACTGCTCACATTCATGCTGCTCATGTTATTTCTGCTCCTCTTTGGCCGCATGAGCATCTGTGCCACGATGTACCTCTCACTCAGCCATTCAAAACTCAGAGGAGTTTCATTTCAATGCAAAACTGAAGAGCAAACTCCAAATAGATGGAGTTTAATTTGTAATCATAGCAAACATGAACACCCTTCATCGGCTGAACACAATTTGAAACTGTTTGTGTGAATTACTGTTGCCAATCACGCAATCATTTTGTAGAAAGAGGTTATCTTCCGCTGTCATCTTCACACTGCGTTTCAAGGAACTGCATAGTTTCTGCATCCATATGTTCAAATTATTTTGAGGGAGATTCAGACCTGGTCTTGTGTCTCTCTGTCCAGCGGTGCGTTTAGATAGATGACGCCTTCTCTGCTGATGGTAAACAGCATCTCTGGAAACTCCCCTTCCAGACTGTACGCTGCCTGGCTTCCACTCCATTTGACCTGATTCAGCAGACACACACATACAAATAGCATTTTAATGCCTTCAGTGCACTATAAATAAATAGTGCCTGGCTTAAAAAAATAAAAAAAAACATTTTTAAATCTGAATTAACTTAATAAAGCCAATTGTAATGGTTGTTGCCCAGATGCAGCAGTGAAATTTATTAGCTGAGCACCTGCAACAAAATATATGAAGATTCGCATTTGTTTATATGTCAAATGACTGACCAATCACATTGAAAATTATGAGAAACAGTGTGGACAACCAGATCTGACGAGGTGGCCTAATGGGGTTTTTCCACTCTGTTTTACAACCCTTGTTACATGGCTGCACAGAGAGATCCCAGCAACCAGAGCACCCAACAAGGAGAGGATCCCAGACACAGCACAGCTGATCCACCCTGAAGCATATGCATCTCCTCAGCTCACTGTCAGCCGCCCCTCCCGCTGCCTCCCCCATTTCTGTTATGGAGAAAGCCACCAAACTTCAGATCGCTCATATACACATATCCAGTTCACACATCTGGCTGTGTTATGGTGTGTTTCCAGACCTCTGAACTTTGAAGATATTAGATTAATCCTGACTGACTGCTCTATTTAAAGCTACATACAAAAACACAGATGAGGTCATCTGTTTTGCTTTTGTCTGTATTTGAGTTTGCAGAGCACATTCAGTCTTCTTGCATATGATCTGCTTACACAAGAAGTACTGAGATGAGGAGTCAGTTTCTTACTTTCAGAAACAAGTATGTGGCTTTGCTTTAAATCTATCATTAAATAGCTTGTTTTGTGTGATTTCAAATACTTCTGCTGATTGCATTATATAATCAAAGCTGTAGACAATCAGAAACATGCACAGCATAACAGACTGAAATGATTCTCCTAGGACTTGCTGATGAAGAAGAACTTTTAACAAATGTCAAATTTTAACATTTAAATTGACAGTCTGGGGTTGATTTGATCTTATAGGCCTCACCACGACAGCTATCTTTATAATTAGCTTCCAGGGAGAGCGAGAGGAGCAAAATGCATCAAATTGAGTGGGTGACGTTTCACACCAAGGACAATAGCAGCACAAAAAATAGAACATTTGTCACAGCTGAGTGGATGTGTGGACATAACTGCTCCGTTTATGCAAAAAAAGTGAGTGAGGTGGGAATGCATTGAGTGTTCCCTTGAACAGGACTGTCTCTGTATGTGTCATAGCAGCAGTCAGTCCCAACACCCACCGAGCGCTGCAGGATGATCACTCTACGTAGGCGAAACGAGGCTTCCCCCAAGTAAGCGCCTTGTCAGCCTAATCTGCTTCAGATTTAGATTCAAGAGGAGGGCAGCTGGAACCGTGTACCAATTATTATTTTTTTTTTATATGTTTCAGCCAACAAGTTAATCATTTTAATTTCTCTCTTAATTAACACATGACTTTAACTGAAGAGGCAAAGGGATTTTTTTTTCATCTGTTTCGACACAAATTCATTTGGACTCAGACATCATCAATCACTGAGGACATTCAGTAATAAAACTAATCAAAAATTATATTTGGTTCAAGAAATGAATGCTATCTGACAAAAAAAAGTCATAACCATGTTCTTTTTTGTAAATCCGAAGGAACATTTGAAATTACTACAATAACGATGAAGAGCGTCCATTTGTGGAACCACACATTTTCTGTGGGTGGAGGAGGATGTTAGCGTGGGAGAGAAAGAGAAGCTGAGGGTGAGTGTGGGGGAGGTGGAAGAAAAACAAAAGGAGGGGGAGGATTTCTCATCTACCTTTTTACCATAGAGACTGTGCAGAAATGACACAAAACAATTATGTGGAGTTTGAATTTGCTCTTTAGGCCTTTTATTTCCATTTCCCGGTACTGAATGGAAAAATTATATTTTCTTACTGTGAAAACACAGACGGACATTTAAAGAGAATAATTTTGACCTTTAACCAATATGTTTTATTCCATGTCTCGTAAAACCTCTGAGGGTGTTTGTGTTATTTATTGATTCAGAGGTTACACAAGTAGCACTGTAACAAGAAAAAAGATCACACCAGTGCTAACACAGGGAGAATCTGAAACCATTATACCTATATATATATATATATATATATATATATATATATATATATATATATATATATATTATATATATATATATATATATATATATATAGTTTTTTACTCAAGTAAAGGATCTACATAAGTTAACTAGGCATAGAAAGGGAGAAATAAAAATTTGGTTATTTTATCTAAACAACAAATTTCTAAATTCTACATTGTAAATTATTATAGTGAATATAATTGAAAAATATAAGTGAATATACTTTGAGTCAAGGTACTGCTAACACCTAACCCTTCATTAAAATAAGTCCAGTGAATCTTTGGCTGTATTTCTCTTCATTTTATATTAGAGTTTGAAATTATATTGTAACATTTGGGGAACGGATATATTGAGTCCATTTGATGCTTTTCAGATTGTTGTTAGAAATTTACAGTGAATTAGTGAATTTAGAAAGAGCATGTTTCTTGAAACCAGCTAGCTAACATTGCCGTCTGTATTCCATAGGAAATGAATGCGGGTCATTTTGGCCCCACTTATGGAAGAATGGGGTAGTAATATAATCCAGAACACCATGACATTTCTTAAAATGTGTAAAAGGTAAATTAGACATTTTAATTGCATGATAACAATAACATGTTTGTTCTGGAATACCTGGAATATGAAGTGATAAAAACTTTTCATTACAAAGACATCGCACAAAGATGACCTCACCGGGTTCAAAAGGATCCACTTATGCATCAGAGGGTTAAGTGTCTACACTGTGTTGGACAGTAACATAACATGCAAGTGTGTGAGGGATTATAGATGTTTAAGTGAGTCAGGCAGGAGGTGGTTGGAAAGGATTCATTGCATTCATGCTGAATGAATAATTTAGTGTTTGATCACTTAGGTTTTGAGAGGTACTAAAAAAAGAAATCAGCAAAGGGATACCTTTTCACTCCATCCCGACTATTGATCATGTTCATTTGATTATAATACTATACTGGAATGATAACATGTTTTCAGGATCTGGTAGTAGAACCAAACAAGTATTTTTTTTTTTCATTTTCTTTGATTTTCTTCTTATTACAGTCAGATGTTCCACTCCACCCTGCGTTTAAACTAGGCACGTTAAAGTTTTAATTGACAAACATCTCGACAGCAATGCATCAAGAATATCTGTTATGTTTTTACAGGATCTCAATGCTCCGTCTGACGCTGCTCATCATAACAAAAGACTGCAACCGGGGATGGATTTGTCTGGTCAGCTCTAATCTCACATAACAGATTAATCTGTGTCCTTTATAAATCTGAGCAAACAAAGATCACATGTGGGTGTTGTTAGGATCTGTTCTCGTTTCTCTGTTGTCTATATGATGCCGTCAATTTTATATGTATGTTGATGACACTCAGTTTTATATTTGTGGTACACGAGATCAGTGGGCATTAAAGTCACTCACTAAGTCTGTCCATCATACAAATAAATGGGTTTGGGTTTAATTCCCTCCAGACTGAAAACAAGACAAAGGTTAATGTTTTTGCTCCTATAAGTGTAAGGACAGAAAACATTATTCTTTACATCAGTTTTTCCATAAAGTCAAAATCTAATATGTATAATATCTTAGCTATTTACTTGTTTACAATGTTAACTTTTACAATTAATTTCTTTTTAACTGAAATACCTATTTCCGATGTTGTGTTTTTATATTTTCCTTCAACATAAATACATTAACTTTTGTTGTAAAGCACTTTGAAATACTTTGTGTAAAAATGCTGCCACAATAAACTTGCCTTATACTTTGCTTTGGGAAAAACATTCAGTACTTTGCTGCTGATCGGGTTTGTCTGTCTCACCTGAGATATGGGTATCGGGTAAGGACCAGGAAGATTCTCCTGAAGTCGCACAGGGTCTGGCGATGCCCAAGTGTTTCCAGTAACCTCAACAGTAACAATGCCAGAGGTGAAGAAAGCATTAGTCCTGCCTGCCATGTCTTTCACCATCACTGACAGTTTATAACGACCACACATCTCTGGGTCCAGAGTGGAGGCTCCTGAGAAAGGAGGGGTGTGTGGAGGGTCACAGTATGGTGGAAATGAGAACAAAAAGATTATATTTTATAGAAGGAACCATTTTCTGTTTATTTTCAGCACTGACATGTTTTTACCAAAGGCAGCTGAACAGCACACTATGTCACTTTTTTTATATATCTGAGCATTAATAAAAGCCCAGAGTGATAAAAATAAATCTATTGGAAAAATGACCTAGATAATAGATGAATACGTGTAAACACAAAGCAATTCAATGAGAACCCCCTGAACCAGTCACTGATCATATACTCATTCGGGCAAACAAAACATCACACATTTAATATGTCCTTCCTCATAAAAAAGCACCTTAATGCTGTTTTCATCAAATGCATAAATGGAGGGGAGAAAAAGCTTGAAAAGCTCATTGCAGAGGGAATCATAACCAGTTTCAGCTAGTCTGAAAATGAAGTCGAAATATCAAGGAGGCAATTTTATTGCTCCTTGCCACTTGGAAATCAGCAGCGAGGTGGGCAGAAAAGGACCTGCAAGTGTGGACGTCTCCCAGCTCCTGTCAAACCGTTACAAGGAGAAACACCACAGCAATAGAGATTGAAATGAGCATACAGGAATTGACTGTGAATCCATGCCAAGATGTGTTTGCTTGCATAAAAATCTAACCTTACATTTGAAAGAATTATGTTATTTCACATGTTTGAAGCTTATTTCAAAACTTAATGTTGCTTATTTATGTTTCATTGTTTTCAGACTCAGTTTTATTTCCACAGAAAAGTCCAAAACACATCTAACTGTGCAGACATTTCATTGTTAGAAAAAATGGGATCTTTTTTCTAACAATGACAAAGTCCACTTTTAAAGCTAAATTAGAAAAGTAGCTGCTTCAGCAAACTCTTTAGAGTCACTGAGTTCATACTAACTTTCTTATTAAAATGGAGCCATATTACAACAATGGAAGAAACAAGATTAATGCAAGTCAGTTTTCATAATAATTCAAGTAGTGATGTAATGAGAAGATTCATCACAACATTGTTAAAAATTCCAGTGTTGAATGTGAGGTCAATCAAAAAGAAAATGAGGAGTAAAAACAAAATGAATTTCCTTCATGTTCTCCAGTTGCTAAAGTCTCTTTGCAAGAAAGAGTAAACACTTGGCAATTTGCAGCTGAAAAGTAGCTGCTGTAAAGATCTGAAGAGATATTGAAAGTGTTTTACAAAATTTCTTTCTCTGAATTTGTTTTCCTAAGTTTTGGATTAGTAGAAAGTGAGAAAATGTTTTACATTGTAATTGTTTTTGTGACTAAAGATTTCTTTACTTCCTGACAGTCAAACCTTTGAGATGTTATTGTCATTATTAGTTTTATCATTATTAGTAGTAGTAGTAGTAAATTAGAGTTTACAGGTGATGGTATGTTATATAACTACCGACCTTCCTCAGTGAGGGAAACCTCTCCAGTTATGGAGTCAATGAAGAACATTTGACTGGAGGGAATTCTGGGAGTTTGCTCCATCATGCTGAACCGCAGCTCAGCATGAGGAGTGTTACGGTCATCGCGATCGACCGCTTCCACTCGCATGAATGGGATCCCTAATAGACAAAAAGAATGCAGAGACAACAGAGGAAGTTAAAAAAACAACAACTAAAACAACCAATGGGTATATTTCTATATTTTGTATGATGGGTATCAGCGATTATTATTGGAGACAAATATTGCTTGTTTGAAAAACACAAAGTTTAGCATATACTTATATACAAAGAGGATTACATTTATTTCTTTTAAACTTTTTTACAGGGTTATGGAATAAATTTACTTTCTAATAGCAAATATTAATGTGCTAAAACATCTTTGATGCATTCAAAGCTTAGTACTGTGTAACCTTAAGGCTAATGGTTACACGTATTCATTGAGTAACATTCAATTTACAGAAGGAAAATATTGTTTTATGCTAATGTGATGCATATACTCTCCTATGATTTAATATATTGTGAACTTTAGCTGCCTCCTTGAAGAAATAAATATTAAGTCCAAATAAATATTAAGTGGGGTTTGGGATGTTTCCTTCATCATGTTGGACATATTAGAATATCCAGCGAATGAAAATAGATGGTCATGGATGAATGTGATGTTCATGTAAATGGTAAATGGCCTCAATTGGACCCCAAAGCCATTCCCACACTTATTCTTCCACATACATTCACAGACTAATGGTAGCAAGCAAGTATATTGTAGCCACAGGTGCCCTGTGACAGACTGACAGATACCTTTGAGCAGCCCGAGCTGAACACTGCCTCTCATGCTTTCTTCAATGAATGTGGGCACATTGTCGTTCTTGTCAATGACAAACACTTCCACAGTGAACGTCTGTCGATGTGCTGACGATCTGATGTTCAGTATGACGCCTGATGGCTTGAAGGACACCTGTAGGATAGAAACCATCACCCTGAACTCAGTGTGCTTTGTTTCAGAATGACTCACTAACTAAGCAGAGATTGTAAACCCTTCTGCAACACTAGACACAAGATGGATGCAATTTAACACAAATGTGTCAAGCAACTTAATTTGATGTCTCTTGAATCTGAAGTGAATAGGTCTCAAATTAGGAGACTATGGAAAGTGGAAACATGACAATATAGTGTAGAACCTGCAATGAGTAAGATGGCTGTTTCTCTCTGTCCAGTGGTTTTATTGCATACAGAAACTGGGCATCTACTCCAAATATTCCCTCATCGTCTCCAGTTAGCACCAGATCAGAATAATTACTTGGCAGGTTGTGAAGCTGTAAAAAAAAAGAGAGATAAGAGAAAGAGAGATTATGCTGCTAAGAGGCATAAAACCAAGCAAAACGGGCCAAACGGTGATACCTTTGGCCCGTAATTTATTACAGTGATGAAATACAAAGCTTTTGAAATTTACACATATCTTTGTTACATGTTATGTATGTACTATTAATAAATCTGTTAGATAATTTGTGCCATAGCTAAAGATTAGGGTGGCTGCCAGGAGGTTTTCCAACCTCAAAGCCTTGAAGCTCATCACCAAAATTAAATTGTCAACTGTGGAAACATGCAAAACGCTGGCCAGCAAATATAAAATGGGTGTAATTGCTATAATGTCATCAAAAATGTTTCCATAGATTTTTGAGCAAGTATAATTATTTTATTTTTTTTTAGTTTCACTTTATCAATTACATTTTTTATAAAGACAGAAAAGCAAGTAATCGTTTTACATTCTCAAACTCTGCACATTACTTTGCACTGGACTATCACAAACAATTCACAACAACTTACAGATATGTTTGTGCATGTAATGTAAGAAAACTTGTTCTAGGGATACAAGTTATTTTTCAGGAGCCTGTAGACGTGTGTAGTGACTCCAAATATCAAAGCATGCGTCTCGGTCCCAGTTAATCCTGAGATGGTGAGCTGTTCAGGATCTACTCTGCCTCTTTTCCAGCCTCGTGCAACCCTGACCATAACAAAGCAAGTAGGGAAAACAGATGGAAGGTCAAAGCAAAAATAAATCAGCCCCAAAAGTATTTTTTCATGGCACCCTTTATGATTTGTAAAGGACATCAACCGTGGTCTAGAGTAAGGTTTGCAAAATGAGTCATGGCAGACGTCTAAATAGGCGAACAGACGAGTGGGCCGCTCTGTGACGAATGGAACTGAATGAAAGGGTTTTTTACCTTGAGCAAATCTAAAGCAATTATTTTATTCAATCCATTTATAACACAAAAGATGGTTATTATTTCTGAAGAAAAGCACTGAGCATGTCATGTTAATAAAAGTCTGGCAAAAAAAGGAGTGGATATTTTATTATTTAGAGCAAAATGGCACCACTGTAAAGCCAATCGATGAGCCATGCATGCACTCATGATGCCGCGCCATCCAGAGGATGTCTGAGTGACATGTATGAATAAAACACTGCACCTGCCACCCAACTGGACTAAAAGCAGAGGCTGGGTCGGGTGCCAGAAAAGCACTGTGAACATGCCAATTATAGAAGAGCGATGACGCCAGCATGTTCGTACATCTTCAACCTAGAGTGCAGAAAAAAGGGTAGAAATAAAAGGGACGCAGACGCTATTTTGACTCACTGTCCACCTTCATTTTCTTTCAGTGGAGAAATTGTGGTCTTTCATTATGCAATGATGAAGTTGTAAACAAGAAAAGAAAAGAAATTAGTATTTTATCTTGCAACCCAGAATTTATTGGTACAGCACATGTTTTTATTAAAGGGAGTTTTAAGGAGATTAATTTTCTTTTTCAGTTTTTCAGTTTTTGTTATCTAATTCATTTGTATTTATTAAAACAGTGAACTTCAAACAAATTATGGGACCTTACCTTAGCTAGATACCATGGGAAAATGCCATCGTAGTTTTCAGGAACACCAATTTTGACATTTGCCCCTGAGCATGGTGCAAATGTGTGAAGCCCTGAAAGCTGTGAAATAGGATAATAAGTATATTACTAATATTTTTTTCCACATATTTAGTTTCTGTGTACAAAAAACCAACAAAGTCATACACAAAACTGAGAAAAAATAAACTTACGAAAAAGACTGCGAGGAGCATTGGTCGGTCTTTCCTGCCGGCCATCTGTTCCTGTTAATGTGGCACTTTCTATCAAAAATTAACACCAACACTGTCTTTGTTGCTGGTTTTGCAATGGACTAGTGAATTTAAGAAAAAAAGAAAAACCCTGAATATCAAAAACAGATTATGCGAAACCAGAATAAACATTTACGTTACATACATGCACACAAAGTAAATAATGATCATCTTACCTTCTCTCTGTGATGCTTGCAATACCTACTTCTAAGAGCTGTGAGAGAACATTGAATTGGGTGGAAAATTTGTACACTTGTGCTCTTTTTGGTTGATTAATGTTTAACAAGTTGAGGGGAAAAAAAACTGACTTAACTACCCTATTTCCTTCCTTCAGAGCCAATAGCCGGAGAAGTTCCGTTCCACTGATTGGATCAATAAATATTCATGAGCAGATAACTCACCAAAACAACAACTAATTCTTCTTAGTTGCATTCTGTGTATTATGTTGACACGGTAACAATGAGAGGGCGGAAAAATATGTGTTTTTTATTTCGCTTTTATTGAAAAAAGAAAATCAATGTAAACAAAAAAGTCAAACAATGTCAAGGCTCACATTACTAACTTATTGCTTTACTCATACATTCACAACCTGAATTCAATGTCATGGAACAACACAGAATAAAAGAGGTTTTACCTAGGCTTAGAGTAGTCTTCAGTAACTTGACCAAGGCACGAACCTGCGCACCGTCATTCAAGTATGTATTAGAACCCCACATGACATTAATAATGATGAGATGTTTGTTGCATTCAGCACTATGCCTACTTATGGTATATACATCAATCCCCTTCAACAGAGGAGCACAACAACCCAACAGCAAGACAATCTTTGCACCTGATTAGAAATAAGGTATCAAATCTTTTAAACAAAAGAATCCTTATATGATGGCAAAATGTTTAAGGCAGACTGTAAAGTAAAATGTTTGCAAAGCTTTAGAAGATGTGACCGTCATTGTGGTATCATTTTACAATACCAGTTTTTTCTTTATTTTTTTTTTCTTTTTCAAATCACATCCTGTCTTAGCTTTTGGTTTGTGGATTAAAAAACAAAAATATATTCTGTACAGCTCTATTAGTCCTTTAGCATTAGTGTTAAAACACACACAGGATCAGGTCTTCAGAGGCCAAAGGAAAAAGGAAAATAAAAAAAAGAACATAAATTAGTCTCTCTGTCCTTTTTGTTACTCAGAGAACAGTAAGGTCATGGCATGACTTGGACTTCTGCCTGAAGGCCATCTTTTTGTTTTTGCGTGCGACCATGCGACCCAGAAAGCGTTTGGCCTTCTTGCTGATGCTCTCTCTGCGCCTGCAGTTGGCCATGCGCCTTGCGTTTTCCTCTTTGCTGTCTTTCCTCAGACGGATCTGTCTGACGATGCCCTCGAACAAGGCGTGCACGTTGTGGTGAAGCGATGCAGACGTCTCAATGAACTTGCAGTCAAACACCACGGCACAGGCGCTTCCCTCTGTAACCCGACAAAGGTGAGGAAAAAATACAAAAATAAAGATTTAGAGGGGCACTATTCAAGACCAGAAATAATTTTCTTGTCTCTCATGTTTGTTTTCTATTTCTTATGTTGATCTCACTGATTAAACTCACCATCAACTGACACCTCTCTGGACCGCACCAAATCACTTTTGTTGCCAACAAGGATTATGGGAATGTTCTCCGACTGCCGGGCTCGACGCAGCTGGATGCGGAGCTCTGATGCCTTCTCAAAGCTCGACTTGTCCGTCACTGAGTACACGATGATGTATGCATCTCCCATCCTCATGCACTGCTCTTTTAGCCACTGGCTATTATCCTTCAGAAGAGAAACCAGAAACCAATGTTAGACTTGGCCAGTTCACAAATAAGATATCCATCAATGGGGGGAAACACTGGATTAGTAATATATAATGCTCACCTGCTCCCAGATGTCATAGAGCAAAATGGAAGCCTCCTCTTCATCCACAAAAATAGATCTGTCATAAGTATTTCCTGAGGGGAGAAGGGATAAATATCGTATTACATTCTGGCATGTACTAGTTCTGGCATTACTTATTTTTCTTCAGATATTGTTTTAGTTCTCTCAATATTGAAGGTAAATGTTGGTCATGCCTGCATGCAAATATTGTCTCCAATATTTTCCCCATAAATTATAATGTTAGTTGTGTCATTCTACTCAAGATGGAAATATATAGGCTACTTCATGTCTATGTTTTTAGTGAAATTCAATGGCAGCACAAAACACATAATTAGGTTAGACCTTAGAGACGTCTGAAATAAAGACTGCATTGTGAAATGTATTGTGCGTTATGGTTATTTAGTTATTTTATACAACTATTTTCCCATTCTCACACATTTAAATGCATTGAAAGAATCACACAATTGTCACTCTAATGTGTCAATGAAAGTCTTCAGTGAGAGTGTGTATATAAATGTTAGTTGATGACTCATTCTTGGTATCACCATTTACCTGCTTCATCGCAATCGTGACCGGCGTCCTCAAGTCCTCCAAAGACGCGCGCCAGGCTGGTCTTGCCGACCCCGTGCTCCCCGAGCAGGACCACCTTGTAGACCTGGGAGTCTGTCTCGCTCCCGGTGGAGATCACCGAGTCAGAAGAGTCCGAGGCGCAGCTGCCTCGGTGCTCATCGCTCGGGGAGTAGGACGTGCAGCGCAGTAGGTTGGAAAGCTCGTCGGTTTGCCCCGTCTGCGGCGTCGTGGCGCGCAGATCCCGGTCGTCCACGGGCATGCTTCTCCTGTGCAGGTTGGGGAGGTTCATTGGGAACGGAACGCTTCCTCTCCTCTTATCCATGTTACGGAATTTGTCACCCTTGTTCAAAGTCATTGTGTGGGCACCGAGGGTCTGTGGGCAGAAGCGCCGTGCGTAAATATGCGAATTATGAATCACATTTCCACATTTACAGTAACAAAGTGTGACTTATTTTATTGCCTGAGGCAATAAAATAAGTCATGCAATGAGATAAAAAGGCTGATTTGTACACGCCAATTAATTAAAGTTTCACGTTTCCTTTAGCTTTAGCTTTAAAAACACACTTACCCTTGGCTGATAAATAAATCCAACAATAGCAATCCTGTAATCCTCGCTTTAGAAATTCGCTGCAATCAAAAAGGCGCTTTTGCTTTAGCCTGATCAGAGGTGCTGCTCGGGCTTCTTATATCAAGCGGGAGTGACGTCGGCAAGGATTCGCCCAGAAGAGTCACGTCTCCATTTATTATGGTGGTGCGTAACGGTAACATCACGCGGAGGAGGGGGCGTATGACTGGAAAGGCTGAGGAATCTCCCTTCCGCAGCACCAAATGGAGCTCGGAGCTCACAGATGAGGGGGCGGCCACAGATGCATTTTTAAGAGGGGATGCCCACTTAAAGCGGGAGACATGCACGTTTTGTGTAAAAGCTGGAAGAAGATGTGGAATTTGTTGAATCTTGTTTAGTTTTCTGCGACGTGCAAGCTGAACACCACATCTAAAAGCAAAATGTGGGCGAATTTAATGGTGTTGTTTTTTAAATAAAAGTGATAAAATGAAATTTCAATCTTCATAGTGAAATCAAGATGGAGATTACTCCATCTTGATTTCACTATATGGTACTATTTAAGATAGTATCATATTAGTGTTTTGTTTCTCTAATAGTTTTGCAGTCCAAATGGCCAAATAAACCTGCGCACTGGGGGAGAATAAAATCTAATTCTTATGAGTTAGCTACATAATATAAACATGCCACAGATTTTAACCACATAAAAATTCTCCACACGGAGCAGCTGATTCCCATTCATCCCCAGGCACCGCCTGTTTCAAAAATGACAGAAACGCTGCAGTAGTATAACCTGCAGCTGCAGTCTCTGTTACTTGTCTAGCTTGACCTTGCAAGAGCAAAACTGATCCATGCCAGGAATCAAAGTATGTCAATTTAGGCTGCGTATTCTAATGAACAAAAAGGGATCTGATACATTTCTCTCTGGTGATCTTTTAACATCGCGCCAGTTTGGAAAATTAATCTATATTGTGTTGCTGCCATCTTGTGGCAGACTTTGTTGAAACTCACGTTGGTATTTTATGCAGAGGTAGAAAGAAAAAGAAATGTCACCTGAAGGCCACATTTGGCTGTCAGGCGACATATGTGTTCTAGCTGTTCAGTGCAACAATGTCTTTATTGGGTATGTTTAGTGTTCAGAGTTCGCAGTGGTGATTTTTAATGTTAAACAGTTGGTTAAACAGTTTGAGCATCCGCCCAAATGCTTTCTTGATGTTATGACATTTTCTCTACCCCCCTTTTTTATTGAAAGACACAATAACTGGATGGAAAATGACAGAGATACTAAACTCACAAGCAGTTGCTCTATTTCCTCAAAGCTTGTGTGCCAAGTTATGTACGACTGAAATAACAAAATGAGAAATTATCAAGAGAAAACGCCCTTGTGTAATTCGATACATCATTAATTTATATTCTGTGCTTTATTTATTAGACACATGTTATGTTATGTTATGTTATTTTTTCTCTACAAAGTGCCTCTTGACATCTCGGAGGACAGAAATAAGTCATGTAATTTAGTAGCCTACCTGTTGGCGGCAGAAGTGAACTCTTTATGCCATTTGTCTACCGAAAACCCATAAGACAAGTCGAAACTTGCGCATGCGCCTACCTCTGGTTTGTTCGACCTCTACAACAGACCGGTGAGTGCTAAGCCTCTTCCTGAGAAATTGAGATTCAATGACTTTTGTAAGCTTTTTGTTCGACATTGTCCAGCTGTATTATCCGCTGCAGTGCTTCTTCTTGTGGATGACTAACCATCTTCTTCCTGTAGCACTGTACGGTCTTTGCGTCCGAGCTTGACCTTTTTGCGCGTCGGCTCAAGCCGGATGATGAGTCTGATCATTCACCAAACGAAGCCGACTCACTAAAATAGGATTTGAAATGGTTCCATTTGTTTTATTTGCAGACATCAAATAACCACTGGCTGTCCTGCCTCATCTGAACCAAACGGTACATCGTGATGTATGCCTGTGCTAAGTTCGTCTCCACGCCCTCTCTGGTGAGTCCGCTTGAATGAATGGCGTCTAATCAACGTTGCAAGCGCTAAACAGCGCCTTTTCAGAGCGGGTCAGAAAGCAGGTGTGTTGTTTGCTGCCTGTAAGGACAGAACGGTCACCCGCTACTCTGCAGCTAACGCTGCTAACACCCTGCCACCGAGCTGGCTTTGACCCTCTGCTAAAGTCAGCTGAGCTCATATCTGCAAGGACGAAGCAGTTTCAGCCAGGCCAAATCACCACCTGTCTATTGTAGCCACACGAGGAACCGTGGTTTATGATTTCAGACGACGTAAAACATAATGTACACGCAACCAAAGCAAATGGTTGACGTATAGTTGAGGCCCAATTCGAGGTGCAAGTTTTGTTGTTGGAACATTTGGTCCAAAGTAACTTTTGGTCGATGTTGCTATTGTTCCTGGGATCAATTAAATCACCAATTATTTATTTGGACATGTATTTAAATTGGACGATTGAACAAACGTGTTTCTGCCAATTTAATGAGTTAAGGCCAGGTGAAAATGGAAAACTCAAGACAAAGCTGCATTTTTCTTTTTTTTTTTTTTTTTTTTAAGTTTTAATCATTTTACACATGTCCTCCAGCAACCAAGCAGTTAATTTGTGGACCCAGTCCATTGTTGGGATTTTCATTTGAAATGAGATAAACAAAAATTGGGGAAAATAAAACCGAGCTAAGAAATAAAACTCAACATCTGACAAAGCTTTTCAGTGGAACAAAGGGGATTGTGGAGTGTCATTTAATTTTTTTCTCATTCTTAGCATTCATAGATTTCACTTTTTGGTTAAAATCATGCATTAAGACACATGGGAAAATAATAATAAAAAATAAACCGATCATCTTAAATTGTTTTTATTTTTTTTACTTTAAAAAGCAATAATTTAACAGAATTCTATTTTTTTCTCTATTGGACACCGTAGAGATTATTTAAATACAAGTTACGTCAGGCAAATAATTAAACAGGAAATAAAAATATTAACCTGGTTATTGATGTCTTTTTTCGTTAATATTTATTGATGATCTGTCTTGAAATAAAGATGCCATTCCATTCATCTATTCTTGGATATTGCTATTCTATTAGTTGTGGAAAGTCAACAGCCTTGATCATTTACCACTAGGAACTCACACTTTAATTTAAATTTCAATTCAATGTGCTTGCTTTTTTTTTTTTTAACTCTTTATCAACCTTCACAGGTCCGTGCTGGATCCCGGGCACTTTACAGACCCCTCTCAGCGGCAGTAGTTTCTGACAGCAGGAAAGCAGAGGTGAGGATGGTCTTGAGGCGATTGATTTTGTTTGGGGAGTGAGAATGCATCATAGAAAATTTACTGTTTTCATGTGCAAGAAGAGTAAATCAAATACTGAATAAGATTTGGTGACAAATGATTCATTACAGTCAATGATTTGAATGCAATAACTAGTCATTTAAGATTTAAATATGAGGGAATGGATACATGTTTCCTTTGGGAATTATGTAAAACATATTAAGTTTGCTCTTAGCTTTCTACAAGTTATGTAATATAAATACTTAAGCTGAAACAAATGCCACCTCTGCATTAGCATATAAAGTTACCTGAGCCTTGCTAAAGTTCAGAAATTATTTGCGTGTCTCTGGTTTGAGTTTTACAGCAGAGGCAGACAAAATGCCTGTATTCCACTTTGCTAAGGCTCATGCAACCCGAAGAATAAATTCTGTTATGTGTGACTTATTTTTAGCCTGCTTAATTTTATGTTAGTCTTGAGTTATTTAAATAAGACAAATTATTTAAATGTCAAAATAAAATGCTAGTTTTTATTTTAATACATTCAGGATCGTCGGGAGTTTGCTTTAATTCTCATCCACATCAAAACCTTAAACGAGATGCTAAACAGGATTTTCCAATCTCTACACTTGAGTTTTTAATTTCAATTTTTAGTATATTTAGAACTACAAAAACAAAATGGGCACATTGAAATTACATTTTACCATTTCTAAAGTGTATAAAAAGACTAGATGGAATTTTGTGTAAATATAACCTTTTGTTTTATAAAACCCTGGCAGACTGCCTCACTCCTGGCACCACCAAGTCCTGCAGCCTCCCAGCAGCAGGTGGCAGTGCGGGGATTCCAGACCAGTGCTGTGAGTCGTGATATTGACACAGCTGCAAAGTTCATCGGAGCAGGAGCTGCCACTGTTGGTGTGGCTGGATCTGGAGCTGGTATTGGAACGGTGTTCGGCAGTCTTATTATTGGATATGCTAGGTATGACTTAAGGATGTTTTTGATGCTTCATAAAACCCTATCTGGGGCTGTTTTTAACCTCCTTAGCAAATACTTTCCTGGCCAAGGGTCGATCGATATTGATTTATTGTGGTTCAAATTTTGTCAGCTTTCCTGTGTTGTGAGTTTAGAATTGTACATTTTCTATAAAAGCTAAATAAATGTTCATATGTTCTGGATAGAAGCTTCTGTACTTGGTATCCACCTTTGATCACAAATCCTTGTGACGACATCTGTCGTACAGTCTTACAAATTAGGAATTGCAAAAATATTTCTTCCTCGTTTAATAGCTCTTTTTTGGTCAAGAAAAACGGACATAAGAAATATTCTATTTCCTGAGTTGTTAACGTGTAGTTTCATTACATTTAACTTCTGCTTTTTGTTCATTTTCTCAACAGGAACCCGTCTCTGAAGCAGCAGCTCTTCTCTTATGCCATCTTGGGCTTTGCTCTGTCTGAAGCTATGGGTCTCTTCTGCCTGATGGTTGCATTCCTGATCCTTTTCGCCATGTAAACACCTTGGCCCTTACTGTACAAGGACACATCATAATGTTAACAAGAGTCAGCAGTTGGAATAGAAGGATGATTTCAGCTCATTTTGTCTAAATCTTATCAGTGTTTATTGGAAGATTGCTAATCTGATGTTGAGGTTCTCTGCTAAACTCAAATCATTGTCATGATGGGTCTAAACTACTGTGTATTTAATGGAAAGGTTTGGTAACAAACATGCAGCCTGTAATGGAAGTAAAACACTTAATTCTTCATTTGTTTCTTGTGTTTTTCTTAAACCTGATTAAGAATACCAAAGATACTCCTCCTTACTGGTTTTCATGTGACTGAATCGGTCAGCATTATTGGCTAAGATTATGTGCACAAACAAACATCAGATTCGAAGTGTTCACAGCACACATACAGATGATGCAAAAGGATTAGAGCAATGTCCACAGGTTTTTCCAGCCATTTGGTATAGAAAATAAATAACATGTCTTAAATCAATCAAGTTTATTTGTATAGCACGTTTTAGCAACAAGGCAGTTCAAGGTGCCTTCTTTACATCATAAAAATACAAAGTTTAAGGCAGGAAATTATGCTAATGTTCTCTTCATAGTGGTCACTAGTGACGAGGCTTCAGCACGAAAATGTCAGCGAGAGGAAAAACAAAAACATTTATTTGCCTTTGTTTTAAAAATCTTAAAGAAAACTGCCTTTTCGTCTTGTGCTGAAAGCAAACTACTTAATAGTATTTAGACACAGGACGACAGAATACTGCGCGTAGATTTTCAGCGCCATGTCGGTTCATGCAGATGCAGTTCTCAGATCCGCTCCACTTTCATTTAGCAACAATTTCACAAAAAGCACAATACGAACATCCATGATAACACTGAATTAATTCAAGAAATTATTGTACTATGAAAAGTACGTAAATGAGAGCTAATATAAAATACTGGATGACTTATGTCCGATTATTTTTGTAATTCCAAACGGAACTGTCTTTTGTAAAAACTGTGGGGACGAATTTAATGTACGTACCCATCAGGGGTCACCATTTTTTTCCCCTCAAATAAATTTAAATGAAAGCGATCATTTCGTAATTTCATGGCATTTCGAGAATTCAACAGTGCTTCCTGGTTGGCTAGTTTACATCATGAGGAGGAAGATTTACGTGGAACCCAGAACAGTCCGGACAGTTCTGCGGTGGCTCTCTTCCTCTCCCTGTCGGCCTGGTCCGGATGGTTCTTTATGGCAAAACAAACAGCAACGACCTCTGAAAAACAAGGTAATCTGCATGCATGGCTTTGACCAATTGTGTTCATTTTAATAGTTTTAAAAGTAAAAGCTTAAGGAGATAGACAGCACATGTAACACAACTCAGTTTGCTAAATCATCAAGTCTTTCTGAGGGATATATTTGATCTGAAGTTTTAAAATTTAAGTTAAAACTCGTACATTTAGATGTATTAGCTTCTCTTTTTAGAGCATTTCTGTACCTGTGTCGATCCCCTCTGTTTCCACCAGGAGGCGCTGGTGTATTACGAGTTTTAAGCCTGGAAAAAAAGAAAACATTTAAGCAGTATAATATCAACTTCAAACCTGACGTATGTGTGTTTTCATCGTAAACTATTTCTAAAATTACATCATCAAGGCTAGATTGATTTGCACTGGTTCCGAAATGCAAAACAGTAACCGTCTGTGTTCTGGTTTAGTCTTTATAAAATGCATCTTTTAAAAGGGCATAGTGCCAACAGAAAAGGCAAGGACAAGAAAGATAGATACATTGCCTGAGAAGAACACAGATTAATACAAAAATTATAAAAACATGTCACTCTAACCTCAAAAGAATAAATGTATAATTTACAAAATGAGTTTAAGAACATAGCTCACAGCCTGTTAAAAACAAATTATCTGCAACCAGAGCAAAAATGAAACAAATCCCATGTTTATTTTGCTATCACACACAGGAGGACAGTTTGTGAAAAAAATTATCTCCATCTCTTAGTGCGAAGAGAATTGTAGCAAGGAGACGTATTTCGGTGCCACCATTTTTCCAGGCCACCTTGTGTGAACACCTTTTTCTAGAGTGTCAACATTATAGTGGATGTTCTCTCTTATTGTTTGTTTGTCTTTTGTTGGTGTTTTTTTTTAGATAAGAAACACAGGTAAAAGGAGACAGCCCTGTCCAGCAGTCCTCGATCATTTTGACCAGCAGTACAGTGAAGAACTGGGAGACTTGTGGGCCTCTGCAAGGTGAATTTTATGTTGAATGATTTACCAGTGTTCTCCCGTTCACTAGATAAAACCGTCATTCTCGTCTTCCCCTCTGTCTTTCAGAGCAGTACTGCTGGACCCTCTGTCCTGGCAGTATGGGGTCATGCTAAACCGCTTCAGCTCTGTGACAGATATCACACAGATTCTTCTGTCTCAGGGCTTTTCATCGCTGCTGCCACAAACAAACGTCTCAGACGTGCTTCATAACAGTGACTCCACTCTGTCTAATTCTCCACGTCTGGAAGGAAAAGACGCTCTCTCACCACATTTCTCAAAACACCCTCCTGGTGATGTTGGTCTCCTGCCCTACAGTGCCTCTCATGCATTCAGTCAGGCCCATCAGTCTCAGCGTCCACCCATATTTCCTTCTTCCTCATTACAATGTTACATCCACCCACACCCCCTGCGATTTCCCTCACAGGCCCACCGGCCGGGCCAGCTGAAGCAGTACTACCTCCTGAATGCTGCCTCGCTTCTTCCAGTGCTGGCTTTGCAAGTGAGAGATGGTGATAAGGTTTTGGATTTGTGCTCTGCCCCCGGAGGCAAAGCTGTCGCCATAATGCAAAGTGCAACTCCAGGTAAACAAGAAGCCATGACACGAGTTTCATTATATCATGGACCAGAGTTGGCAGGACTGCAATCAAAAGAGATTAATATGTAGAAGTAAAAAAGGTTTGTGCATTATTATCTGCACTGATTAATTCTTAAAATAAAAATGGATTGTTGCTGAAAAATGATCATGTTTAGAGCTTATTTATTACCAATTAAATGCAAGAAAATCCTGATTCCTGTGTTTTATTTGAAGTGTTTACAACAAGAGCCTTTCACAAAACCCCTAATGCTTCTGTAATGATCTACTTGTTTCCTATCCTATTAACTACCGGTAATCACTAATTCTTCCTGTTTTATGTTGCAGCTCTTCTCTGCTGTAATGAGCCAGATTCTCACAGACGGGACTGGCTGGCCAAAACCCTGGAGTCCTTTCTGCCTCCCTCCCTGAGCAGCAGAGTGATGGTGTCTGCACAGGACGGCCGCTTCGTTGGGCAAAGCGAAGCCGGTTTTTATGACAAGGTGAGCAAAGTACACCTGACGTGTTCATAGCCACTGGTAATTGCATTTTCTTTCCGCATCCAACAAATTAGGGTGATACACTTTTTGTTTTCCAATTCCATTGTAACGAATCAATGAAAGCAGCGAGCCTTTGAACAGCAGCTAATAAACCCCCCAGAAAAAGAAGAAAAGCATTTATTCAAAACAGAAATTGAGACGAGGTAGACAATGGTTGCAAGGAAGTGGCAGAGAATGGAGCAGCATCATAAAAAAAGGGAGAGCAGAGAATGAAAAGGCCTACTTTTACCCATCTGAAAGGTAAAAGTGACAGATTGTGCTGCTGTGTTTTAATGCAGATACAGGATTCTTGGTACAATTTGTGGAATGATTCTAAAGTCACGTTTGGAGGTTAAGTTATTGTAAGTTAACGTGTGTAAATCATATAAGAAAAGTATATATATATATATATATATATATATATATATATATATATATATATATATATATATATATATATATATATATATATATATATGTATATATACATATATATATATATATAAAAAAAGGAATATATATATATATATATATATATATATATATATATATATTATATATATATATATATATATATATATATATATATGTGAAAAATATAGAGAGTGATATCAAACTAAATTTGGTTTAATCATGTGAGGATACATGCTTTGTAAAAAATGCCTCATACGTAGCCAATAAAATAAATTATTGAGTTAATTTTCTGTCATTTAGAGAAAACTCATATTTACACCCTCAACCATAAATTCATAAATTCTGCAAAAAGACTTTTAAGAGCTGCTGCAGATAGTTGATCCACAGAAAGCATGGGTTGAATCAATAAGCATAGCAAAGGGAACCCTGCAGCTAAACAGAAGGAAGATATTAAAATGCAAGAGTTGGAAAACTGAAAGCTGAAACAGGGCTAAAACACACCGGATCCGGATCTATTTTGGTGTCAGATCCAAGGGGAAATCAGGCCAGATAATATGCACAGTAATGTCAACACTCTTTATTACGTTTAGGTTTACACTGGTGAACTTTCTGGTATAAACTTACTTGCTCTTACGAGTCTGTTGGTGCGTTGATGGAGAGTGGCATCAGAATGCAAAAGGTGGATGCAAGTGGTGTTTGGACCTTAATGTGCTTGTATAGAAAATGCAGACAAATACACTATTAACACCAAAACAGAAAAACAAGCCTATATCACAAATATGGATAAGTTAATATTATCCATATTTGCATTAAATATCTAGATTAAGAAAAGAGGCAGTTTGTTTCAGATTGAATGAAATATATAATGACAAGCTGAGTAATACTACCAGAAAAAAAAAAAGGAATACATATCCGGCAAAGGATCTGAAGATATATAAAAATCCATGGGAACATTATTGTATTTTAAGCTATTTTTACTTATTTTATCAATTCAAATCAGGCTTATAAAATTCAGGGATTGCCCTGGATTATACTGAAAGAAATCAATATTGCTACTGAGCAATGCATCAGTTAACAGACTTTTCTCAAGAGAGGAAAAAAAAATAAAGGTAAAACTACAAGAAAGTCTCAAATGTTCTCAAGCTTATTGAATCTTTTTTCAATCATTGTCTATTTCTATATTTAGAGAGCTATTTTTTTCATATGTATACTTCTGTATTCTTTTTTGTATAATTGATTCTTTGAAATGTAATTGTTTTTAAGTATGTTTCACTGAGAACAATTGTTTTGAAGAGTTTTGTGTCTTCTGAGTGTTTTCATTTTTTTGTTTTTGTTACTGAACTAAAACAGAAAAATGATTACCTTTAAAGAGTGGCTGCCTTCACAGTTTTTAGCCAACAGTGCTGTCATTTTCTCCCTGGCTGCTTCCTTTAGAGGTCTCCCCAGCAGATTATTCACCCTGTCCTTAACATTCTCCTCTGTCACAGCTACCTTTCTTCTTTTTTTTTTTCCTCTTCCAAGCCAGCTCCATTTCCAATGTCCTTTGTCCACCAGATCTACCTTTCTTCTGCACATGTCCAAACTATTTCAGCCTTTCCTCTCTAATTTTGTCCTTTGTGATCTATAAGTTTCTTTTCTGATGTAACCTTCCAGACTTTTCCAAGCTAGGACTCGGAGTCCACTGACTTTCCTCCTCCCTTTTGGCCAACACTAAGTTCTACTTTATTAACAATATGAAATAATTGGGAAAAAAATAACCTGTTTTATCACATCTAATGATAAATTTGTGTTTTCAAACATTACTTGATACTTTGTTCTTGTTGTTATTTGTCTAAAGTATGACTGTGACTCTGAACTGTCCATATTTCATGTTGTCCCAGGTTTTAGTTGATGCTCCTTGTTCTAATGACAGGAGCTGGTTGCATTCTAGCGACAAACTCCAGGGGCAACAGAGACTAGAAGACAGAGCCAGGCTGCCGGAGCTACAGACTCAGCTTCTAAGGTGAACCCAATAACATCAGACATAGAAAAACACCTGCGAGGTGTACTGCTCCTTCAAAGCAGCTGAAACATAACAGTTTTGTACTGTGTACAATCGATACAGTGTGATAAAAAAAGAAATGAAACGCTGTTTGTCTGCCTCCTATAGGTCCGCTATATCTGCAGTGCGTCCGGGGGGTGTTGTCGTCTACTCAACCTGCACACTGTCAAGCTTGGAGAACTGCGCTGTAGTTGAGGTGGTGCTGAAAGACTTCCCTAATGCTGAAGTTGAAAATCTGTGGGAAGAAATCGCTTTGCCTCTGTCAAAATACTTTGCCGTTATTCCTCTCCCTGGTCAGAAACAGACAGAGTCCAAGTCGCTCCTGCATCCACTGATTGGCTCTGCAGCCACTTCTCATCATAAGCTCGGCATTCTGGTGGTTCCCCAGCCTGGCAAGACCTGGGGGCCAATGTTTTTGTCTCGAATTAGAAAACAGAGATAGAGTCTGACCTCCAGAACAAAGCAGATAGGTGAAATGCTACTTCTCCAAGTCCTGCATCAATTCCAGAACGTCTTTTAGCACAAAACTATGCAAAGAGTTTAGATATTCAGATGTAAACACATCAGAGCATAAAGGTTTTATAAAGTTTCTAAGGTAAGGAACACTGTGTAATCAAAGTTCATCTGTCTCAGAGTGCTGTGTGAGATTTTACATTTAAGCAGCAAATGAAAAGCAAACATGGCTCTCATCTCACATTCATACCTCCCGCAATCTTCATCAGACAGATTTGTGTTTGCTGAATGCTAATAATTGGTGTTTAAAATCAAGATGTAGCAAATGATCGTGTGACGGCAACAGAGCTGATTTTACCCATAATGCAGCAGAAAATTCTAATTAAGGTTATTAGGATTGTTTTAGTTGTGGAACATTAAAGCTCAATTGTTTGTCATCCAGTCTGATCCACAGAAGAGTAGATATCTACATGTTGAAAAGTCATGGATAGTTAGAAGAAAGCCTTTTTCATATATATTTATAGAAAACTTTTTCTTTAATAACAATTGAGATATGAGTTTTCCAGGAAGGACTCTTGCTGTGCACCATTTCTTTTTCCGTTTCTGCCTTAAAAAAGGCTCTTTTC
The DNA here is from genome assembly GCF_027474105.1 of Poeciliopsis prolifica. NCBI lineage: Eukaryota > Metazoa > Chordata > Actinopteri > Cyprinodontiformes > Poeciliidae > Poeciliopsis > Poeciliopsis prolifica. The sequence goes on from NW_026562396.1 coordinate 1,622,093, forward strand.
ATGGATTGTAAGATGTGATGAACATTTTTGCTTGAACCTTCTCCAAATTTCAGACACAGCTGAATGTGAAGGAAGAAGACATACTAGCCCCATTCTGTGATGATTTATCTTCATGAAGGCGCTTTATACTCATTTCCTTTATTTTCTGGCCTTCAGGCTCTCCCTTGTACCTGGAATATAAATCTTCTATGTGAAAAAAGTTCTGTTAGTTACAACAATGTAATGTTAATGTTTATTCATAGAGTGGCTGCAAAACTCACCGACTGGCATCCTCCCTCAGGAGTCATTCCACATAGGGGAAACCTAAATATCATCTCAGCATTTCTATATATTGTGACCTACGGAACATCTTTAAGAAACAACAAGCTATTTTTATTGCAAAAACTGAAAAGTGGCATAAAGAATGTCTCGCGAAGGTGTATGTTTAAAATAAATCAGTATAAATAGAAATGTCACAAAGATTATCTGTTTCTTTTCCCTGCTCTTGTCTGAATGAACACAGGTTTTAATTTTCCCTGTCGGTAATCTTACATCTGTCAGGTTTGTTATTACACTGTACCTCCTCTCAGTGCAGCGGAGAGACGATCGTATCATCTCTTGTGGGTTATTAAGTTGAAGGACTGCACTTGAGTCATGCTTGAGCAAAAAGTAGACACAGTTTCATCGCAGCGTTGCAGCTTTTCATTAGACTGTAATTGCTCAGGTCTGAGGCAAAGGTGCATTTAAGGTAAATGCATGTAGTTCACATCCTGAGCGTCTCAGGACGAGAAAGTGTGCTGTTGCGTAGGTAGAGTTGTGTGGAAACTCTGCACTCAAATATACAGGGCTGGTGTTTGAGAGCAAATCCCCGTGAGACACAGTCGTAGAGATGATTGCTGAAATAAGAAAGCTGCAAGAGCTTCATAACAGCCTCATCCACTGCTTCCTTTTGGTCATATAGATACAAGCAATATTTGCTGCACTTATATGGCTATTTTTGTGGACTGCCCCAGTTTTTCTTTACTTTTCCAGTTTTTTTTTTTTTTCATTGAAAAGGGACTCTTGTCTGAAACAGCAGCACCATTACACCACGAAAACGGCAACACCAATTCAAATCGCCAACCTTCATTGGGGTTAACTATTTTGCTGACCTTTGAGTGAACCCTGGTTTGTTGATGGTGCCCATATTGCTGCGTTTCCTCAAGGGGAGAATCTCTAAGCAGCTTTTCCTCCACTTCAAAGGCAGCGAATGTAGGCCTGCTTTGCATAATCAGGTGGAGAGCTGCTTTTTGCCAGAGAGGCAGGAATTAATTTGTGGCACCACCAGATGTAATCATTAAAACCTTAGTCATTGACAATAAAGGGAGAAGAAGAGGGAAAATTAGAAAAGGAATTGTAGAACAGTAAATGGAGTTAGGAAGCAATATGGAGTGCAGGATGGAGCCGAATGCCACAGGAAAGCATAGCAAAGCGGAATAATCTGAGCTCAGCTAGGAGTTTTTTTTTTATCCATTCTGGCAACATTCTCTGTTTGGACATGCTGGCATGAAGTTAATCCTTACTTTCCTCCTAGCCATTCACTATGTGTATTTCATCATATTGGTTGTGTACAAAAAGTTGAAGTAACATTCAGAAATGGATCCAAATTTTAAGGTACGACATGCCAACAAAACTGAAAGCCACTAAGTTATCTGTTTATAGGTTTCAACATGACTCTCACAACCTCGCCCGGTTTCACTGCGGTCATTAACGTTTTTTAACAGCAGGGAGCTGTTTTCCAAAAAGAGAGAGAAAAGAAATAACACCTGTAGGGCAGTTTTGTTGGATGTTTAAGAACAGCCTTATTTCTCCACGGGATAGATTCAGCAATGTGTCTGAAACATTTCTCTGAGATTTGAGTCCATATCGACAGGGTTAGCAGTTGTTGCAGATCTGTCAGCTCTGCATGATGCATACTTCCCATTTCACCTCATCCCAAAGATGCTCTATTGGATCGAGATCTAGTGACAGTGGGCTTGAACTTTAAAAAGGCAGTAGCTCATAAAGTGGCCACTTGGTGCACACTCGTTAATAATGTCTGCGGAGCTGCTATACAATGCGATGGACGTGCTGTTTGTAGGAATTTTTTTCTACAGTGAAGCGTTTGACATTGAATGACATGGACAGCTAACAAGTGTGTTCATAGATTTAGTGCCTTTCGGGTTATCCATCGCTCATTTCAAAAGCCATCATTTGTCAATATTCCATCAGTGAAAAGGAGAGCACGACTGCTGCTGTTGATTGATTGCCACGCCACTTGCCTTGAAGGAAAAGATTAGAAGGAACCCATGCTGAGGCTAGTCAGACTGTATTTGCTTTTCAATCTGCAAGGAAAAACACACAAATAAAAAAATGTCATCAATGATCAGCCCTCAGTTCTTGAAATTGAAGACACGCCCCAAAAAATTACAAATCCAACAAAGGAAAAGGGTTTAAAAATTTAAAGGTTCTGCACACCAGAACATATCAAGTCATCCTTACATGACCCACTGCTTATATGTAATGCAGATAATACACAGATCATAATCAGTGTCAGGATTTATTGTCAAAGACTTGGTGGATGAGAAGAAAACTGTTTCCTCTTGTGTCTTTTGGCCAGGAATTGAAGCACATCAGATCCCATCAACGTTAGCTCTGACAGACAACAGCAGAGGAAAGTTAATGGGACAAACTAGAAAGAATATCTGAACCACCTTCAAGATAAAAGAAAAGAACAGAAATGCCTGCTTCTTTTATCTCCTGTTTGTCATGTACGGGAGGGGGGAAAAAGTGTTTAAGTAGAAAGAGTGGTGATCTAGCTTGAGCTTATTCATCCACAGGAAAACACTGGGAGCTAAACTCATAAGAAACGCAAAACCAGTAGGACCCAAATACGATCTATTTTTGACTATGTCATTTATAAAAAGGAAAAAAGAACTTTGTTTTGTCATTTAATGTATCGCTGCTTGTCAAAATCATTTAAAAAAATGTCTTGTCTGCCAGTCATGTCTGATGAGCCAACGTTCAGATCAATTAAGGCACAGAAAGATGTTCACAAGGGTTTGTAAACTTTGTTTGTTACTTAGCTTTCTGAGCATTCTGACACATTATGCTTTTTGAGCTTTGAACGGGATTGTTGTGACTTGTGGGTGTGGGAATGATTCTTATATATACACTAAGAAAATGTATGTAAACTTCTCAAAATGTAAAAAAAATGTACTTTTCTAAAAGTAGCTTAAGAGATTGAATCATAGATTTTTAACTAATGATTCTTGAGGTGCCCTTTGATATGTGCTGTCAGGTCCTTGTATGACCGGTGTCAGAGTCTAATCCGCATGGCCGGCAATAAGTTGGGCTCGTTTCCGGTCGGAGTTTCCGGTTGGACTCCGCCAGGGCTGCCTTTTGTCACCGATTCTGTTCATAACATTCATGTACAGAATTTCTAGGGGATCCGTTTTGGTGGTCTTAGGATCGCATCTCTGATTTTTGCGGATGACGTGGACCCATTGGCTTTGTCAGGACGTGATCTGGAGCTCTCGCTAAAGCGTCCAGGATAAGGATCAGTGCCTCCAAATCCGAGGCCAAGGATAGCGTACATTCTCCGGGTCAAGGGGGGAGTCCTGCCCCAAGTGGAGGAGTTCAAGTATCTTGGGATCTTGTTCATGAATGAAGGAAGAAGGGAGCGGGAGGTCGACAGGCGGATTGGCGCAGCGTCTGCTGTGAAGTGGACCCGGTACCAGTCCATTGTGGTGAAGAGAGAGCTGAGCCAAAAACCGAAGCTCTGGATTTACCGGTCGATCTGTATTCCTACCCTCATCTATGGTCATGAGCTTTGGGTCATGACCGAAAGCTGGGAGATCTCGAAAGAACGAGATCTCCCAGCTGGCCAGCTCCTCTGGGATTCCCCCAGAGGAGCAGGAAGAAGTGGCTGGGGAGAGGGAAGTCTGGGCCTCCCCCCCGCGACCCGACCCCGGATAAAGCGGCAGACGATGGATGGATGAATTCTTGAGATTTGGGTATTTGTTTTTTTACACGCTTGAAGGTGATTTTCTTTTGGGGGTTTTGTGCATGGTTTTAATTAATAATTATTTTTCAAACATGTTATTTTTAACAGTTTTTAAAAAGCGTTTTTTTATTTAATTTCTGCAAATCTTCCTAAGCCATACCCTGACTATAGAAGACATGTAGGTACTAGAATTTGTAATCCAACTTTTGTTTGTATTTTTGGTATTTCATAAAACTTCGCTCACAATTTCAATTCCAGGAGGTAAAAGAGAGAAAAAAAATAGGCAATAAATGACACAGCAGGTCTGACTGCAGCAACAGAGATGTTTTCTGACAGTTTCTCTTTTCCAAAGATTTCTGCGAGCCTCAACAGCAGCCAGGAAGGAGACATCTATAACAGTGGCACCACAAGACAAAGAGCGGGCTTAACAGAGTGAAGACAGGACAGATTACCTTGGCTAGACATTCATTCATGCTTTGAAGAAAAGGCAGAATTGATCTGGAGACATAAAACTAAAGCCCTGGACAGAACTGTAGCAAAAATTTGATTTAGGGGAAAATGATCAGGGCTTCTTAGCCTTAAGTATTGATGTGTCTCTTCCCAAGTTAAACACAAAAAGGAAAGGGCCAACCGTCTAACGTGATCCGAATGCAAGACATTTAGATATGAGAGTTTATACTGCTGACTGCTTAATCCTTAAACACATCTACAGTGGAAATAGATAAACTTATCAAGAAAAGGAAAGCATTTTATACTAAAACACTTGATGATGTAGCTTTATAAAATATCAAAAACAGTCCCAACTTATCCTATCAAGCACTGTTTTCACATTTGTAATTGATAAATTCATAATTTTATTCTTTATTATTATTATTATTATTATTATTATTATTTTGGAACAGCTTGCTTAATCCAATTTAAAAAGTTCTTCAAGAGCAGTTGCCATAAAACTCCTGCAATGACTTGGAGCGCAACATTTGGCTGTATGAGTTAAAGCGTGGGGGTCTCACCTATGTTGGAAGCATGTTTGCAGTATGTGTGGTGGACAGAGCAGTGAGGAGGATATGAGCTCTAGGAGGAGGATGAGCTCAGTGCAGAGCTGAGAGAGGTTGGAGATCCCAGTAATGACTGAACAGAGCATCTCAGAGTGGGAAGACTGATGACGAATGGTAGAGGTGCAGGTGATTATCGTGGAGACGTCTGACATGGTGTGGTAAATGGAGAGATCCGAGTTAATAAACCAACATAAGCTACAATAAAGGAGCACAAGTAGTGCAAATAAAATCATTCAAGAAACATCAGTTTTTACTTTTGAGCTTTTCTACTAAAACGTATCTTTCTAAATAGACATTTCTGTTGAAGTTGCAAATATACAAGCAAAACATTGCAATGTCCTGGTCTGAGAGGTTTTTAATGGGAAATTATGCATTATTAAAGAAGGCGATCTAATGATAGCTGATTTACAGACTGAACATTGTGATATTAAACACACTCATCCTTGACATGCAGAGTTTATATCATGTTACTCTTCTCAGACGTCTGCCATTCTGCATCATTACATTGACGGGATCCCAGAAATGGCGTCTGTGCTTCTCATGACATTCAGCGCCACGGCTCCAGTTCAGGTGATATTCCCAGAATAAAGAGATGCGGTGAAGACCCATGTTAACTCTTGTTTGACCCCAGTATGAATCCCTGTGATACGTACACCCCTGGATGAATTCCAGCAAAGTTGTCCTGAGACAAAGGTTCTTTATCTTAATTTTACCTCAACTCTGTTCATCTTTCCCTCTTCAAACCTTGCTGAAGTGGACAGGCCTGAGGAAAAGGAATAGCATGAATAAAACATCCCTCACCTTCAGGACAAAAAAGAGGGAAAGAAAGTCAGTGAGGAGAATAATAAAGATGCTCATTAAAACTGAAAGATTTCATACCAGTGTTTAGTTTCGGTTTTGAAAACATCAGTAGCAGATTTTAATCGAAGCACGGCGATGGTTTCGGCTTCTCGCAGTGAAAATTCACAGATTGATTTGAGGTATAATGGTGCCCTGTCTAAGCTTACCCTTACAATGCTCGGAATGAATATTTGACAGCCTATTCACATTTCACATCAGCACGCAGCACTTACAGATAATCCATTTATTATTCATATTCTCTGTGTATGTATGTGTGCAGCTATGAAGCAATGCAGCATGCCATCACTTGCACTGCTGTTTTTCTCACACTTTCTGTTTTCATAAAATGTGGGCAGTTTGCCTTAGCAATCTGGTGATGACAAAAATACCCAGTTCTCTTGGTGGAGTAAACGCGTCACTTCTAATTTTACAACAACGGTGTTTCAAAGTGTTCGTGTAAAAATAAGTTTATGGGGGATCTTTATCAGCTTCTGCCAGTTTTCTTGCCAGACTAAATCGCATTTCCGCCAATCCCCCTCATCGGAGATTATTCCTGTTTTCTATAATTTTCTAATTTTCAGTGCTTTTAATCAAATTACCTCAAATATTAGATATTTTTAAAGTTTTGCATAACTTAATGGTGGCAGCAGGCTAAACAGTCAAGTACTCATTACAAGATGTTTACCCAGGGGTCCATTAATGTTTTAATAAAGCCACTTAAAGACATAAAACACAAATCTTAAGGATTCACCCTCTGGGAAAACTTAAGGATAATCTCTTTGCCTGAAGTCTCATATAAAAACTCTCCATACATGCCAGTGGGAAGGGATGTTTTTTTATAGCACCAATGTGAAAGAAAAAAAAAAGTGTTAATAAAAACATAAACATGTAGCAGAGGCATCAAAAGTTACAACCACAATGGGACAATTAAACAAATGTATTTACAATGACAAGTTAGTCTAATGGAAAAGATTTGCATTTCTTCATTTTTATACAAAGACTTCTGTGAAAAGAGTACCTCCCCCATTCAATAGTCATTCTGTTTTCTTTTTAGTGATGGCTTCATATTTTTAAGTTGAACAGTTATCCAAATCAACCTGACCCTGCAAGAAAAAATAACTCCAGGATGACTTAAGGATGGTTGGGTCATCCTGGGTGGTAACAAAACCCATTATGTTCATGATTACTGGCACTGAGTCTTTTATGTCTCCAAGGAGCAGAGCAAACTCTGGACTCTTAAGTATGCTTCTCCAAAACTTTCATTTAGTTTTTTTAAGGCATTGACGGGTGGACCTGCTTCTGTGGCTTTGCTTGAAACCCAAGTGTGTTTATCTTAAAGTCTGTTGACGTGCTGAACATTTTTCATTGCAACAAAAACAACCAAACTGAAGAAAAGTGTAAGGGGAAAATACTTTTTCACCGCTCGATATAGCACAATAAAAAAAAAAACGAGTAGTTTGTTGAGCTGTAAACCCCGGCCAATAAACCAACACTGATACTCATATGATCTTAACAATGGTCTTCAGGAAAACGTTTTGTTTTTCTCTGGAGACTTTTGACCAATTAGCTTAACTTCATGGCAGTCATGCTGACCTGGCAAGTCTTCCATCTGCAGAAGGTGACACAGAGGCCAATGCAGCACATAAACTATTGTAAACAATAAGGCAGATGGCAGAGAGGAAATGACTCCTATTTATTCCCTCCATCAATTTTTTTTTAACCTGTCGCCTCTGCACTTTCAGGACTTGCTATTCTCTAAGTCTCCTTGTCACCAGATGACTTTTTCCCTCTTCTTTTCTCAGCGTCGGAGGAGCTGGCTGTTCCCCTACCACCTCCCATCCACCTCCTCCACCCTCCCCTCCTCAGAGTTGGGCTTTGATCTCACCAGCCTCAGCACACAGGTAGACAGTGATGGTGTATGGCTTTTCTCTGCCTATTAATGTCTTAACTCTTACTCCTGCTTTTGCTGGGGCTCTACTGAGACATCATTTCCCCACACCATACTGTGTAATGACAGGCCTGGACACCCTTAATCACACTATTCTGTGCGTGTACACGTACGTACTGTGCGTGTGTGTGCATGTGTGATATGAGGTCTGGAATTCAGGAAAGCTGAAACAAGCAGTGATAAGACATGATGAAATCATTGCCTGTTTGTCTTTATAAATAATGCATGGGACAGTGTTATTAAATGTGATTTACTGTACAAAAGCATCCATAAGAATTTCACTGAAAAACTTTGATGAACATTCAGCATTAAAGGGACTGAAGGCTATAATCGTAGACTAATAGAGCTGACGTCTAAATTATTGAATCCACCTCAGAAGCAAACTTAGAGCCAAATCCTGCTCCAGCCCTTGTGGTGTTTTGGGCTGGGCTCACGTTTCATGGTGGTGACTTTAATCCATTTGATCTTGGCTTGGCTTCTGAGTTCCACCTTTTTTTTTTTTTTTTTTTATTGAATGATGCGATCAAGAGCTCTCTCTCCATGAGGCAGAAGAAAGCGACGAGACTGAGCTCCAGCAGATTTTTCCTTTTTTTTTTTTTTTTTGCAAATGCAACACTACGATCTGGTGATGTGAGCACGGAGCAACCGGATTTTTATAAAGTAGGTGAATAATGAGTCGCAGCTGGTCCAGCCTCGCACACCAGGCGCTGCCAATGCAATAAGGCAAACTCAGGAGAGGGGTCGGAGAACAGGCAAGGCTGCCTGCGAAGAGACAGCAACCAGGACATTGACAAGGTAATTCAGGCGAATATGCATCATTGTGGGTGCCAAGATTGTTTTCAGACTGTCACACAAACAGAGAAGAAGATGTTTAAAAGCTGAAGATTCACAGGGACAGCTATTTATCCACCACCCTATTGTGGCTAGGAAGAAATGTAACAATATATTTAGAAATACACCTGAAACCTGACCTATATAAATATGCATATTGAAAAGATTACAGGGTTTATGTCTTTCTTTGTACCACACACTTCTATGCTCTTATGAATACAACATGGATGGAAAAATCAGTGAATTTACATGACGTACAACAATTTGTATAATATTCCCTCTTCAGCTCAACTTGTTTGCAACTCAAAGGAGGAACTCATTTGTGCCTTCCACCATCTGAAATCGACATCCTTTTGCAGTTTTATACATCATGAATCATGATTGTACGATGGAAATCTCATATCTCTAATAGTTGAACTTTTCAGGTAACAAACAAAACAAAACTGTCTTCCTTCTGAATGTAAGTTTACACAAGCTGATCAAAGTTTAATGCTATTTTCAGTCATTTTTAAATCCTGACATAAAGGGTGATTGATAAACATGTAAAGAAAACAAGACTAAAGTGCAAATAAAACCGAGCCAAAATGAAAGCTATGATATTAAAATGCTAAAGTAAGACACATTTTGTGTGAAAAAACGATTCAACAATTATTCGCTTATAAAAAAAAAGTTCCACCTTGTAGAAAACGTTGAATGATGACGAGTCAAGTCATGTGTTTCAGAATAATTCAAATCAGTTTATTTTAGGAGCAAATAGGTAACAAAACTGGAGAATTTCATACTTTTTTTCCCCTAATGTACCTGAATTGTTCAAACCAGCAATATGTCAAATGTGACACACATGCTGCAAATACGTGACTGTTCAACTTGTTTCTTTATATTTACTGCAGCATAACACAGGTTTTCCAGTAAATATATTGCAAGACAGAAAACTAATCTGTCTTGTCTAATAATAAAACAAGTAATTGAAAATGACCTGATCATCTCAGTGAAACAGGATCTCTGAGGAATTCAGCTCGTGTGATTCTGAGGAAACGGGTTGCGGCATTTACATGCTGGCTGCTGGTTTCCTGATGCAACAATAGAAACTGGAAATCAAAAAATGTAAATACTAGAACATTTTCTGGAAATAGTGAAGCTATCACATTGTATTTTTAGAAGCTGAAAATCATTTGCATTACTGGCAAAGACATGAGTAAAATTATTGATCATCTGTCACCAATGGAACAATCCATGAAGTCGCTGTTTGTATGAAAATTCAAAAGACATTGTTTAACTATTAGGCTTAATCGATTTCTACCATACTATGTTAATACTATACTGACCAGATTTGGAGACAGTAGTTTATAATATTCATATCACAAAGTAAATGAATCTCATCCTTGAAGAGGTTTATTTACTCGAGTTCTTTAATCATCAGCCTAATCCCAATGTGCCAGTTCTGTCTTTATTGTTTCACCATCTCCCTGTTGACTGAGTGAATATTATCAAGAAACAAAAGAAATTACTCACTTCAAAAAGCAGTTATTAGCTGGCTTTGAAGACTTTGCATTTAAAAAAAAAAAAAAAAACAGATCTAAATGAACAAAATTCAAAGTAGACCCACAAGCTTTCATCTGACTGCACTGTGAGCTGGTCTTACACCACTTCCACTCATCTCTCCTCTCCTCTCTCTCCCTCTTTTTCTTCTCTCAGTCTCTTCATCTTTCTGTCTCTCTTTCCTGGAGTGATGGCTCAATTACCATTCCTCACACTCTGGCTTCAAAAGGGAACAAAATGGAGCAGGGTTTTATGAAAAAAAAAAGACAGAAAGAAGAGACTTTTAATTTTTTACTCCCCTTCTCTGACTGTCAGAGTTCACTGAGCTCTGGACTGAATTATACCAGTAATTTTAAAAGATTTCAGGGCAGGAGCTGAGCTATGGATCAATTCAGTGAGCTCAGTGCTCAATGTCGGAGGAGGAAGCTAAAGTGTGAAGAAATTTAATGAAATCAATTAGCGCTGACCACTTCATTCCTTCGAAATGATCTAAAAATACTTTTATTTTAACTGTGTGTTTCAAGAAAATGCATAATTTAAACCTCATCTGTTTTTTTGTTGAATGAATTGGTATGAAGTTGTTTACATCAGCTTGTCCGTTTATTTTCTGACTGCTCATCCTTCTGCCTACCTTCATTCCTCCATCTCTGCATTTCTGATGCTTCCCTTCCTTCCCTCCTCCTAATCCTCTCTTTCCGTAAGTGCTGCAGCCTGGAGCCTCAGGGATCCACACGACTTGATTGTGTTTTGATGTTCTTGTGAAACCTACAAGTGCACTCAGCACTCAAGACCTATAACATACGTTTTCAAGACTGTTCACCCCAAGGAAATGGGGATGCAGGGAGAGAGCAAGAGAGCATTTAACATTGCCATTGTAAACACAAAGACATAAGTAGCTGGGTAAGTAGCCATAAATACACATAAGCCCCAATACACAGGAGGGAGAAAAAAAATACATTGACAAAGAATTTTATTATTTTTTAAAAATAAAATGGTTGTCACGATAAATGTTTAATTACTCAAATAATTACTTGGAATTTTTATTTTTATTAAACTAACACAGATGTCAAACAAAATATCAGTAACAGATTCTTGTGAAAGATTACACTGACATTGGAAATGCCTTATTTACAAACCAAATAGGTGGGTAATAGTGGGTGTATTGTGGGCAGGGTGCTAATTTATCTAATGTATATTCGGTTCAATTCAACTCAAAATCGGTGGGTGTTATCCTTCCAGGGAACCAAAAGGGTCAGGACCGCTCCTGGATATTCTGCATTTTTTATAGCTTAAATTTGATATCTCTTGTTGGCTTATAATGAAAATCTGTTAGTTTATTAGTTATATATAGTTTATATATATATATATATATATAATATATATATATATATATATATATATATATATATATATATATATATATATATATATATATATATATATATATATATATATATATATATATATATATATAAAATATAGATATTTATAAGGCAGACTAATTCATAACTTCAAACTTTTTCTTTTTCTGGAACAGGAACAAATCAATGCAACTTGTGGCTCAGGGTCGTAATCTTACTGTTGAAATCAATTAAACCCTTTTATTTCCTTGAAATCAATAAGTACTATATCTGCCGAATACGACTTTGTAAATTAAGTTAAGCAAAGTCGTATTTAATAGGTAGCCAGTGAAATAAAAATGGTTTACATTTTTGTTTTACAAATTCAGTAAAACCATTACCAATGGAAAGCTTTCTATGTAAATAAAATTACCTAGAAATGACATTGCTGATGCACACTGGGCTGTGGCTTTCACTTGATAGGAAAAGGAAAAAAAAAACAATAAATCGGAAATGTGTGTATCATTTTATCACAAATCAGAGTTTCCTATGCTTGTGGTATACTGCTACCCACCCAACTTTACACTTAGATATGGAAAAATTGGTGTAGGATATCATATATAAAGAAAACATGAAAGAATCATAACCCTGAGCAGCAGCTTCTACTAAATGTTTTTGATTTTCAGATTTTCTCCTGGGTTCTTGTGGATATTCTGCTTTCTTATAGCATTGATGACCTTCCCAAGAGTTTCACCCAGAACTGTTCTGCAAATTTGTTTCAGTAGAAGATCTTTAAAATATAAAATAAAGTATGTAAAACTTTGTAGAAGAGAAGCAATAAGCAGCGGAACGAGAAACAAAAAAATATGATCACCTTTGAGTCCCTTTTTGACTAAATGTGTAACTAAACAATATTTTCATGTTGCAACGACCAATTTATCAGATTTATTCTGTCATCAGAGTAACAGAAAAAAAGAGCAGCCGTAAGCCAACACCGGAACTGTCCCCCAGAAATGAGATGCAAGGCCTTCATCATCTCATCTTCAAATTGAGCCTAAGTTTAATCCTTGCCTGGACTGTCAAATTGACGTAAGATGGAGAAAAAGCTGCTGTGAGAACTTTTCATTACTGTCATTTTGTCATTACTTACTACAGCTATTTGGAGTTTTATTAACTCGTCTGTCTCTTCACACAGAAACACAGTATCCTGTAGTATCAAAGCTTTAAACACAGGTTCTTTTCTTTTTTTTTTAATTTGTAGTTTAGATGGTGTCTGTGGGCCTTTCTAGGATTAGTGTGAGCAGAGCTGTAGCTATCAAATACTTTTGAAGGGCACGAATCCTTTCACATCCCTTAATCACTGCGAGGATCCTGCATCCCACCGGGCCTCTTAGGCACAGCTTCAATCCAATTCCTCAACCGCAAATCTGGGCTTCCCCTCCTGCCACCGAGATCGATCTTGTAACAACAGGTGCTCAGGTGTTCAAATGTGTCCGTGCATCGACGGAAAGCTTTTCTGAGATTTAGAACAAAGGAAATCGGCTCAGTAGGCAGCAGGAGAGGAAGAATCACAGTTTATGAGATGTCCTTTGTAAATGTTTGATGTGTCACCTTCTCTTTGACCCTGAGATGTTGGATTGAATATCTAACATGTCAGCTGATGTGACCGTTTCACACGGTTTTGGCCGTGTCGAGTCAAGCTTAATGTTTTCACAAATGAGGTTGTTTCTGTCAATACGTTTAAAAAATGTTTTCACATCACTAACGCAAAAGAAAATCAAAAATGTATGTGCAGCAATTAAAACCCAGTAATCTGAAGCCCAGTAGTCTGAAGACTGAAGTTTCCACTCTGAGATTATTAATCTGTCACGGTTTTACCTTAAATCTTACAAGGTCACCCACGTTTGCATAAAAAAAAATAGCTTGAATTAACTCTGTTCAAACTTTTTGATGTTTCTAAAGTGTTTTGATAGTTTAATGATGGTGTGTGATGCATTCATGAAGCATGTCCTGCTTTGCATATCCGTCAGAAGATTGAAATGTATGTTATCTGTATTGTTTAGTGTGTATCTCTTTATTTGCCATGGTTATAACTATTCTTCCCAGGGATCACAAAAAAACATTAGCAAAATGCTAATTGTGACCTTTTTCAAACTTTCCCCTGAAGGGAAAAAAAGATTTATCAATCAAGTACTACAAGCTTGAAAAAGGGCAGAACAAGACTAGGATGGATATTAAACTTAACATATATATATGCATTCATATGGCAAATGCCATATTTCCTTTCTTTTTAAGTTTCATCATGTTCACTTTGCCATTTAGTTGAAAAGTGGTCGCTTAAATGGTCGTGTAGCTTTGCTGAAGTTTTTTAAATAGTAGTGGATTTGTTTACTCAATATCATTTCTGTTGCCACTGCAGTTGTTTTTGTTCTGAAAATGTTAAGATGACAAGAAAATGTTCAGTTTTTTGTTACTTAAAAGTCAAACCTATAGTTTACAACATTCTCCACACTGAGTACTTCTGGCAAAGATGTTTTTTATTTAATTTTTTATTACAGCAATATAATATCAGGCTACACATTTATTAAGCTTCTATAACAAGAACATTTCATTGAAGTGAGGCAGATGTGCATTGGTCCAGAAATGGCTGAAGAATAATTAATTTTCTAAACTTGCCCACATTTGCAGAGTAATAATTAGAACACTTTCAGACCTTGAACTGTGATGAACAATGTCAAGCTTATCTTGCTATTACCGACAGTAATCAGGAAGTCAAAGGAAGTCAAAAATCTCCAAGGCCTCCATCACAACTATTAGGTGTTATGTACAAGAAAAGAAACCGATAAAACCAAGTGTACAAAATAAACAAAATATGAATCTCCAAAAGGAATAAAAATTATTTCCAAATAAATGTCACTTTTGCATTCCACATGATTCCAAAATGAGGTCAAGCTTTGTGAAGTCGCAGCTAACTGGGACTCAGTAAGAAAACGGCATCGACAACACCAAAGAGTCAAAGATTTGAGACACACACTTGAAGGAGTATTGTGCAAAATAACAACAAATATTGAATTTACATTAGCAGGCCCTTCATGTGGATCAGCACTTCTCTCTTCGCGGTGCAGGATGGATGTTTGCAGTGCAGCCAATTTCCGGTAAGCTTCTGAGCGTCGAACTGGTGCATTACGTATGTCAGAAATAAACATTAGCAACTGGGTAAAATTTAAGACCCACACCACCAGGAAGCAATTGTTTCTCAATAGTAGAGAGCCCAAACCCTATCCAGGAAGCAACATGTAGAAAAATATGTTGTTTTGTTACCAGTCTATATTGATAAATATAGCATTTTAAACCATTGAAAGTAACTTAATTACTTGATTATGCTATAAAGTGGCACTATGTGCCTGGAAAATACCTACTACTGCTCTTTAAGAGTCAGTGAAGTGAAACTTTTCATTAAAAAGGTTTTATTTACCTCTTATAGCAATAATACTTCCAGTGTTTCAATCTAATAGTAATTTGAATAGTTGTGCTTACATTTAAATGCTGAGGCAACAATCTCTTCAGAATGTTGAAGAGAAACCAAACAACACCTTTTGATTTACATCTCAAAAAAGAGCCTGCTTCAAATTTCAAGTTATTTTACACTTCTCAACTTTATTCTTTATCTTGAAGAGGTTTCTACGCCACTCGCACTATTATCCATCCCATCTCTTAAAATCCACGTAAACCTCTTAAATTAATTCTAATTATACAATTTTACGTATTTCCAGGTGGTGACAACCACGGAGAAAACAAACATGTCTTTCTCTTTCTGTTTTCAGAAGCCCCGCTGCCTGTCTTCCACTGAGTACTTCTCCTCCTTCCAGTTCCTCTTCTTCTTCCTGTGTCCTCGCTCTTCTGCATGACCAGCCCCTTGTCAGCCCTTAATTGTGTTTTGATGTTCTTCTAGACCTGCAATTGAGCTCCACTCTTGGCAGCCAAAACAGAGCAGATATTTGTCAATGTACAGAGACAGTGACTGTCTATCTATCTATCTATCTATCTATCTATCTATCTATCTATCTATCTATCTATCTATCTATCTATCTATCTATCTATCTATCTATCTATCTATCTATCTATCTATCTATCTATCTGTCTGTCTGTCTGTCTGTCTGTCTGTCTGTCTGTCTGTCTGTCTGTCTGTCTGTCTGTCTGTCTGTCTGTCTGTCTGTCTGTCTGTCTGTCTGTCTGTCTGTCTGTCTGTCTGTCTGTCTGTCTGTCTGTCTGTCTGTCTGTCTGTCTGTCTGTCTATCTATATATCTATCTATCTATCTATCTATCTATCTATCTATCTATCTATCTATCTATCTATCTATCTATCTATCTATCTATCTATCTATCTATCTATCTATCTATCTATCTATCTATCTATCTATCTATCTATCTATCTATCTATCTATCTATCTATCTATCTATCTATCTATCTATCTATCTATCTATCTATCTATCTATCTATGCTGCAAACAGGGAGTAACATCAATGTAGGCTACAATGAAAGACGTCCCTCACCCTCTGGGGCCAGTGTCACATGTAATCACTGTGACTTATAAGGCAAACACACGCCCCCACACACACACACACACTGTTAGTCTTTTCTAACGCTCAACTAAGCTCAGCTCGGGGAGTAAATATTTGTGCAGTGCGAGCTCTAGACTGTGGAAGGTTCCTCACCTCAGCAGTGTGCCACCATATCATGAAATATTCAGAAAGAGGAGGGTGGGAGCGAGGAGAGAGGGAAAGGGAAGAGTTGAGAAGAGAAGGGAATGAGAGGAAGAGGAAGAGGAGAGAGGTCACATAACAGGACAAGATAGATAAGTTAGTGGCTGGGTGACTCTAAAAACAGCAGAAGATATGAAGGGCGATTTGTGCTGAGAAAGGGAAGAGAACCAGAGATGCTGGTCAGGAAGTTATAGGGATGAACAACAGAGCTGAAGGATAATGAGATACAGAAAGGAAAGACGCTACAGAGTGTGACAGGATGAAGAAATGATCAAAAAGGAAGATTGGACAACTGTGGATGGCAAGCAAAGATTGGGACCGACAAGGCAAACCACATTAGGATCAATCAGGCATGTTTGTCTGACAAAATCTGTGTTGTCCCACAGCAATTCAAGTAAATTGACTAGAGCAACGATGCTCCAAAGCTCTCAGTCAGTCTGCAAGTGGAGAGTGATAATCCCTACCCGTGGCTTAATGAGGGTTTATTCTTTCACAGGTCATACAGTCCTGTGATGCTGAAAGATCACAGGACTGTATTTATTATTTGTCTGCTGCAGCCACTTACTTATACCTACAACTTCAAAAGGCCTAAGTGTGGTTCAAAGTATTCTGCTCTGTGTAATAGTTAGGATTTAACCAGGCTTTTAAAGCCAGGAGCAATCATGACAATTAGTTACTATGGAGGTATAGATTTTTAATATTTCTTGATTTTTTTTTTCATAGGTCTTCGGTTAATTTATCCATTAAATTATTTATTGTGTGATTTCTTGTGTACCTTTTCTTGTCCAGTGTTTGTACCACTTCACAGTTATTTGTACTTCACCTGACTGCATAAAAAATAAAAAAGCTGAGATTGGGAACAATCTTAATAACGTGACACGCATACATTATTTTTGATATGACTTAAATTGTAGAGGAAAGGTTGGCAGGACTTATCCTTCTTTCAAATGGCGTATTATATTTTAGCAGGAGTTACAAAACCATTGTTAATAAGGTTAATATCTTTGAAAGCGCTAGTTAACTTTCCTTCGTAAGAGTCCCTCAGCAGTGATCAATGACAGTGACATTACTTAATCATATCCTTTCAAGGATGATTAAGACCCAAAGCTACACATTATTCAGTTCAATCTCTATTACGTTTTGAAAACACCTGCAGTGCAGCCAATAGCAAGATGTTAATCATTTACATTTAATTTAACCTTTAATCTTTCTGCAGGCATATTTTTTGTCAAATATGATTTATCGCAAAAAATGATATCTGTGATCTTTTTGCTTGAAGATAATGGATTGTGTGCTATTTTTAAAAAAGAAAAAAGTTAGTTTGAAAGTGTTGCTGGCCGGAAAAGTAAAGAATGAAATATGGTGAAAATATAAAGTTTACAGCCATTTCTCTCAAAAGTACATTTTCTCTCAATCTTAGGATAACATGTAAGTGGTGTAAGTCTTACCAGGCTCTAAAACAAACCTAACTTCAAGTGCATAAAACCACACACTAATAATTACAGCTACTTATTAAATAAAAATCAAGCTCAACTAAAACATTTATGGAAAAAAATGGGTTTTTTTAAACATTCACTTCAATTTTCAATTTTCTAAAACATTCAGATTATGAATAGTAAAAAATGAAATAGTAAAAAAAAGGGGAAATTTATCTTTTATCAATCACCTCAAAGGTTCAATAACTATTATTTCACTGCTCTCTGCTATGATACATTGTGCTCAAGTTTAAGGGAACCTGATACTAACAGTATACAATCAGTGATTTATTTATTTGTGTGTGTGATATTATGACATGATTAAATTCCAATTTGCAACCAGTATAAGGTTCCAAGAATGATGCTAAAAGCTGAATATAAAGCCTGGTTGGATTGATTATGTTTGGGATTAAACAATGTCAGTTTCACAGTCTGAACGATCAATTGCAGATAAAATGATAAATGGTATTTCATCATAAATCCCCACTTTGTTTTATAAACATCTTTATAACACACCTTTGCCCCATAGCTAGAAATAATTCACTGGGAAAACTACAAGTACGAAATGATGTTTCTCATAACCTTTCAGGGCATTGGGCTTCAAACAATGCCACGTCTACGACAAATAGTCGGCACTTAAAGACCAAAAATAGTACAAACACATCTGCGGAAACTGTTCTCATTGCTCTTTCTGCTGCAGAAAAAGATCCTCTATTGACCACAGGAATCAATAGCCTTTTGCTTGAAGTTTTTCAAACAACAGTCAAAATGATTATATAGAGTGAGAAAGATGAAAGAGAAAGCAGAATATTAAACAAAAACCAGGTCTCGGGGTTAATTATATTTGCACTATCGAGATATAGTTTTATTTGAAGAGAATGTTTGATATAGACATGAAAGATTTAACATAATCCCTTAAAACCTGAAGTGGAAAACTGTAATTTAGATAGCCAACTCAAATATTTGCAAGTGGAGCACATACAGCTGCAATCTTTGACAACTGTCACTGGAAGTGAATGTGATACATACTCATAATTTTAGGGAGACTTTTTTAGTCGTATTTAAACAAAGAGTTTTCTCTATTCCACTGAGGATAGAACGAAACTTGCAGAGGCAAAACAGTTTGAAGGTCGATGTAGCTGTCCTTGGTGCTGAAGCATATTCTGTTCCCACTGAATTACATGGAGAGAAGAGGAGGGATTGTTTTATCTGAAAATCTCCATCAAGCTGTGTGCAGGGCTGCGTACAAAATTGGAGATGTACAGAAACAGGGTGGCATGACGGTGGGAATATATCACGTAATTGTGCTATTAATTTCAACCTTAAGATCATTGTGAAGAGAAGCCGATAAAGTAAGGCGTCTCAATAGACACGGCACAAAGACGCATCCGGGACAAGAGCTACGACTGTCCCATCGTTCCTGTCCAACCGCGTCTGAACTACAGACAACATGAGAAACATCTTAACTGAGAGAAGGAGGAAAAAATGATTGAACTGTTGCTCAGTGATCCAACTTAATCTTTTCAGATGAAAGTAGATTTGTTTTAAAATCCAGGTGTGGAGCGAAGAGACACAGAATCGAAGTTGCTTGAGATCCAGTGAAAAGCTTCCACTGTGAGTGAGGATTTAGGCAGCCTGCTGGTTTTGGTCAACTAATGCCCAAAGTAGGACATTTTGATTTATTATTATTAATCTTTTGATTGATCTCACCATTCAGCTCTCATTTTTTTAGATGCAAATTGGCAAATAAATATTGTCAAGTAGTGTTTAAATACATTTTCTAGATCACTTATTATTCCATCCAAGGAGTATTTTGTGATGGTGATTTTGCTCACACTGGAACTGTGATGATGACTTTATTACAATATATTGCGTAACTATA
Organism: Poeciliopsis prolifica; assembly: GCF_027474105.1. Lineage (NCBI taxonomy): Eukaryota > Metazoa > Chordata > Actinopteri > Cyprinodontiformes > Poeciliidae > Poeciliopsis > Poeciliopsis prolifica. The sequence continues at coordinate 1,641,770 of NW_026562396.1, forward strand.
TTTAGAACAATTTTTATCAACAATCGAGGAACCGCATGTGTGAATTAGCAATAATTTTCTGGTGCAACACTTCAGATGGTGACATTTATGTTTGGGTTTTACATAGCCCCTTTTAAAATAAAGCCAAAGTTCAAGTTCAGTCAGAAAAGGCAGCTCATATGTTTTCTCTTTTTTTTGTTTGTTTGTTTGTTTGTTTTCTTTTTTTATTGAGTTTCATAATGATTAGAATAGGTTTGTGATTATATGTTTGCTTTCATCTAAAAATAGCTAAATTGCCAAGAATCACAGATAAAGGTCAATGCAAAGCCTGACACAAAACCAAGAAATCCATTTAATTTCTCTTTTTATGTCTTTGACCTTTATTTAACCAGGAATCCCACTGAGGCTCAACATTTCTCCCTATCTTTTTTTAAAAATAAACTTCTCACCAAGATAGCAACGGAGCAGCTTGACTTCAACAAGAAGCCAAGAAAAACCTCCCCAAGTATACAGTATGTTATGTTTGTTTTCTTTGGTGGATTCTTTGTGATTGAGCTATTCCCAACTTCAGAGCGACCAGCAATTTCACCCACCTCTCAGCCAAAGAGACGGAGAGTAACTAATGTGACCCCCAGCACCTTATCAGCTGAGCTCTTATACTTTGGAGTCCAAAAGGTCACAGCATCTCCTCCCTGACTGGGGATCTCAGTTGACTTTTATAAAGAGCCACCTCTGGTATTGCGAAAGCTTGTGGGCTAATCAGCCAGGACTGGTTGGAGGGAAGATAAAAACAAAAACAAACAAAAAAAAAAAACTAGTCTTTGTTTCAACTAATCCTTAAAACAAAACTCAAACATGGAGTTTGTTTCCCCACTGCTCTGTGTGCACCCTGAACCCACCATTAGTTGCAACCCATCCGCCTAGTCTGCCTCCCTTCCTCCTCCCAGACCCATTACTATTCCTACAACATAATTCAATGCAGGTAAAACCTAGAGCACAGGCTTGATATGTCAGTGTAATAACGGCTTCATATTCCATCCCCCCCCCACACCTCCTTCATCTCTGCAGCCACTGTGCTCTGCTCAAATCAATAACCCCGCAGACTTTCCGTCTGATGGAAACTACGCGTTTTCAGCGACGAACTGTGAGAAATATCGCTAAGGACAAATTATTTTTGCACGTCTGGACTTGGCTCCAGAATTTCTGGCTGTGGAGCGGGAGAGGCGGGGGGCGTGGGGGGCACGAGTTGTTAGCCTGCGCAGGAGGATTTCTCCCATCCTGAGAAAAGAGAGAGAGAGAGAGAGAGAGAGAGAGAGAGAGAGAGAGAGAGAGATGCAAGAATTGATACAGAGCCACGGTGAGGGATGCATTGGCCGAAAGTGAGGCGGAAAGTCCGGATTTTTCCCCCCTCAAGTCTTCCACTTTATAACATATTTTGAAATAATAATAATAAAATAAACGAATTAGTAAAGTGACTTTTCATAGCTTTTGTTGACGTCAACTCTAGGGTGTTTTTCTTAGGTTTAAATGACTCTGTCTTTATAACTTACTGCAACTCAAGAAGCAATTTTTGCGCTTATTTTTTTGGGGGGGGGTTTGGGGGGTTTAGGGGGCGCGGAGGTCGTTCAAATCATCGGTCTGTCTGCCTGTCTGTCTGTCTGTCTGCATCCTGTCAGGGGAATCCGGGATGCCCGACAGAAGAAGAAGAATAAGAATAAGAAGAAGACAAGTCCCGTGGATTCAGCCGTGACTTCCCCGAGTCTGGAGATTGGAGATATATTTTCACCCCGCTCTTTATGAAACCCCCATCAACTTTTCATTCCGTGGATCCGTTCGGGAGGTCGCGCGACGGCGTGGTTCAAAGCACGCTCGTGTCTGACTCAACGATGCGCTCCGCTGGGAAATACTGCGTGTTTCTCCTCCTGCTTGAAAGTGTCCTGACGGACCCGGGAGCCTCGAACCAAGGTGAGCGGCGCCGCGCAACCACAGCGCAACAACAGCGCACCCAGAGCCAGGCTGTAAACCAGATGTGGCCATTTAAAGTCATTAAAGACTTTTCAACTGTGCCCAGACGCGTCACAATAGAAGTAGACGACAGTTTGTTGATCAAGCTGGATCACGAATCGGGACTCTGTCATGCAACAGAAGCGTGGAGTGCCGCAGAAATACAAATATCTGCACCCTGGTGGGACACGTGCTTTATTATTAAATGCAATGCTTGTCTAATTTTAGTGTTCCTCAGTTTTATTTTATGTTTTATCTTTTGGTAGTATTTCCAGGGAATTAACAATCAAACAAACAAACAAGCAAACAAACAAAAAAAGCAATTACAGTCTCAGCTCACCTAATAGAACAGGATAATGTAAAAACAAAAACTGATAGATTATCAGAAGAATCAAATCAGACGTTCTCGTTCACCTCCACAGTCTGAGAGCAGTAAACATCCCCACTGCAATAGGGGCCACTGAATGCTACAGTGGATGCAAGCCTCTGGCAAACTCTGTCAGCTGGTGCTGTGGAGGTGCATCTGTCTTCCTGATGAGTTCATACGGAGTATAAAAATATCAGAGGTTTCTCCCTGTCTGAAGAGGATTGCTCATACATGGAGACACACCATGTGACTCTTTTTTATTTATTTATTTTTTTTTACTTCATTATGTTTGCCTACTTTTGACAAAATTCACTTGCGCAATCTCTCACTCGCCTCCCCTGCTGTCTCGTGGATAAAGCTTTTGCAGCTGCATATGCATGAGAAACACAGGACATGATAATGTTATCTCTCCTCAGCCGCAGCGTCACACGGGCAAAAAAAAAAAAAAAAAAAGTTGCCCTAATGTAATCTGTTCTCCACATCTTCCACTTTGCACGTTTGCGAGGGTGAGTTCAACATTCCTCCTTTGAATACTTAATGTTTAGGACACACATTTTCCAAGATGACATGAGCCTTCTCACTACAGCCAAATGTCAAAGTCTCTTTCACTCGTTTTTTTTTTTTTTTCTTGTGAGTGTGTGTGTGTTTTCCCACTAGGACGCCTGTCTGCTGGTGACAGGTTGGAAGAGGAGTGGGTACACTCAGGGGAAACTGAAAAAAAAAAAAAAGAAAAACGTGAGATGTTTAAAATGAAATGAGAAAGAGTCAATACATGCCACTTAGGTTTGTAGTGAATGTGATTTCCTCCTCATGATTTGAGGAGTTGAGGGAGCAGAATCATTTGATTTTCTATATAACCGGTTATTTATAAGTGGTTTGAATTTTTGAGGTCAGGAACACTTTAGGTGGTTTTACCGTTTTTAAATAAATGTTGAACCAGAAAATGTCTTCATAATAATTGTGGCATACTTCAAGGTCAAGATGGGATATTTGAAAACACACAAATTTCTGGAGTTTATGTTATTATGTCAAACCAGTATAAATAGGTCGCACATGCCTTTGGTTCTGCACGTTTGAAATATTGGGTTTAAAAGCATGATCTAACACAGCATATTCTGGCCAAAAAGTTTGTGTGTTCATTAATCAAGCCTCCGTAATGCTGAAGCACAAAAAAGCAGTTTTTTTTTTTGTTATGCAACAGATCCATTAAGCATTTACGTACTGGTCTGCTCAAGTCACCTACCTGGTCTAAGGGCTTATCGCTGTGTTTTTACATTGTACTGCAAATGGACTCTTAAAAAGCATTTTGTCAGAGGAAATGGTTCTGAGTGTCTTTGTGTTTAAACGACGTTGTTTAAAAGCCCAAGGTTCTGGCCTTAAACATTGGTAGACCTCATCGTTATTCATAAATGTTGACCTAAAGTTCATTTCCTCTCTACAGCACTCCATGCATTTTGGTGTAAGATTAAAAAAAGGCTGCACAGCCACAACACAAGTTTTTGCATTTTTATTTTGATGATAACAAACAACCTGCAGCGTATTTCCGCTGAGACGCTCAACCTTTCATGTGCTAAACCCTTTCAATCATTCTCTTACATTTGTAGAACAATGCTGCAGTCATCTCTAATTAATTTTTATATGATAATAATTAGCATCTTCTGTTTCTAAAGATTAGCATTTCATTCATGGATTTCCCCTATTTCTGATCGTTTGGTTTTATGATGCAGAAAATAGGCATCCGCGATGACTCTGAAAGGCTCCTGAGGGACCCAGTGTCTTGAAATTCACACCTTTTAAACTTTTTCACATTTCATCAGAGCACTTCACTTTATTTTATTGAGATTGCATGTAAAAGACCAGCAAAGAACTGTAAATAGTGTGGTCTACGACTGGTCCACTCTTGAGTTAATCCTTTGTAGAGTCACCTTTTCCTCATAGGTTTACTTCTTTTGGGGTCTGTCTTCACCAGGTTAAGCATTTTAACAAACACAAATCTTTGTCTTTTACAGTTTCAGTCAAACTGGATGAAGAGTTAATTTAGGTGTCGACCTTGACTGTCTTATTTTGTCACATAGTTATTGGCGTGATCTAAAGCCTTCAATCGTTGCCCTGACTTTATGTTAAAGGTTCATATTTTACTGTCTTTCATAAACTTAAACACTCTAATATATTTTATCTTCTAAGATTACATCACAGACCAACTTTCCTCTTCCTTCTGCAAGTGATGACATGATGCTGCCACTACCATGTTTCAATGAATGACTGGAGTTCAAGTTGACGCTTAGTGTTTCTTTACCCCCATTGCATTTGTTGTGAATCTGCTCCAGGCCAACTATTAGTCAAGCAGTTCACCCAAACCGACAGGTTGGACATTAATTAAAGACATCAAGAGACCAGTGGTAACTGGTTGAGCTGCACAGAGCTAAAAGCTCAGGTGAGAGAATCTGATTGCAGGACAACTATTTGTCTGTCGGTTTGGGTGGACTATCATGCATAAGAAGGTTTACAAATATATCATATTCTTTCCATTTTCAAGACCCAGCAATGATCAGTGAGGTAATCAAAGATTTGTATGTTGTTTAAACATCTAAACCTGCTTTAAACTGAAATTGTTTAAGTTACAGCTTGATTTCTGACCTTTGTGTGCTTGGTGTGCTCTTTAGTCTTGATGATGCCATATGTTCACAATAGAGTAATTATACTCCATTGTAATCCAACAATAGAGTATAATTAAGTTAGACAGAGGTGGACTATATTTATCAGTTTAAAGCATTTGGTTGTACTGGAGTTTATTAAGGAGTTTCAGAGTAAAATAGCTGAATACTCACCTACTCCACAATTTCCACATTTTTATTTTTTATTTCACTTCAAAATTGAGGTTTATATAAATTACAATGAAACAAGTTAGAAATCGCTGTTAAAACATGCCAAAATGTCACATGTAGGAATGTGATTACTTCTGCAAGTCGCTGTACACAGCTTAACTGACTAAAAGATGTTGCCTGACCACTTAAAGATGTTTTTGCATAAGTCAAAAACTCTTCAGGTCCTTAAGTCGTCTCTTAATAGTGTGACCCACTTCCCATGTGAACTTTTCCTTCAGGCTCAGCCTGTGACTGAGTGTCCGGCCGCTACGCTTCAGTTAGTTCTAACACCTGAAAAATAAAACCTTCAATGTGTATAAAGTCTCACCTTACAGCTTGTGGGTAGAGGTGTGACATTGTGAACACTGCAGATATGTTCTTCATTGCTGATTTGGGTGGAAATGTTTTCTTTTCATAAGCGTTGTGTTAATCAGTCAGAAAATAAAATGATAAGGGGATTTTGAAATGAACAGGTTATCATTTTAATGTATCTTCCAGGCACACATTGCACATTTAATAGCCGTAATGTACCTCAGTTATTTTGTTTAAAACAAGGTGGATATTTTTAAAACATTACCTTTGTATTGACTTGTGACTTTTTAGGTTCACCTTGCTGTTTTTGCTTTTTTGCTCTTTCAGTTGGTGTCTAAAGTTTGCCCTTAAAAACCGTGCTGAAGCTTAGAAAGTAAAGAGTATTTCCTAAAGTTATAAGAAAAAAACAAAATCTGGTTATATATCTGGAGACTGCTGAGGTTAAAAGATGCACTCCAAACTCATTAACATATGCTTTTTGATTGACTACTTCCAGCAGAGTCCCATTGCTGCAGAACAGCAAACAAAACACAGATCAAATTATTTTAACCTGTTTTACTTTAAAAAGTTGTGCTTAAAAATATAAAATGCATGACAGGCTGTGGTTGCCTGTTGTTTTTTTAATTGTGTAAAACAATGTGTTAAATGGATTTCTATAATTTATCACTTCCTGTCTAAAAGCTTATTCTTTTAATCTCATGAAGCTAAGCTCATTTTAAATGCACATGTAATATTTCACAATTTAATCACTTACGAGTCTTATACTTATCTAAATAAATATACGACTTTACTAACTAATCGTATTTTTTTTGTTGATCATATCCTAAATTATGTTGACACTTAATTGAATATAGCATCAATCAAATACAAATATATAAAATAATCAATTAAACTTGGGAGTCTCTTTATATGAATGCTTAAATACATTCATAGGACTGTTTCTACTGTTTGACTTTATGATTTGATAACAGTAACAGACACTTGGGTGATCATTTACAGGCAGGTAGATGTGGCCATTGACAAACGACCACCAAAATTAAATATCCAGTGAATCAGAAAATATTTTTTACTATGAGGATTTAATCTTCAGGCTCACGCTGGACATCCCATAGTATGTAAAAGTAAAAGAGTTTTGGGGCAAACCAATTTTTCCAAAACACTCAGTAAACCTCTGAAGAGAGAGTAAGAGAAACTTATTCTTCAAGATAAAACACTCAGAAAAAACTAATGTGACTTAGCCTCTTGCTGCATTGTGTGGGCACTTGAAAAAGTCTCTTATATGAGCCACTTCAGTCTTCATTGTTTCTTGGCTCCATAGATATTTTCTGTATTAAATAATTTTCTGACTGCATTGCCGTGCAAGTATATTGGCATATATTTGAATAGGAAAAGGATGCACAAAGAGAATAAGTGGAAAATGTTACTGCTGCCAAACATGTCATGGGACATTGCTCCTGATTATGAAAGATTGTTCTAATTTGGTCAAGAAATCAATATGATTGTGTCTTGCTGTCTGTCTCGCCCTCCCCTGTCTCTCTTTTTGTCCTCCTTTCAACATAGGGAAGGAAATCTTATTATTATTCACTCCTTAATTACCAGCAGGGAATTCAGGCTAAGTGAAGTCTCTGTAAATACTAAAGTGGTTAATTTAGTCTCTCACTGCGTTTATCTTCTCTGGTTATCTAGGCGGTTCTTAAAACAGCCCGGCCCCCATTAAAGAATCTGGGTTTGCCAAAGTGCTGTGGTGCACCGGAGCGACAGGTCATCTGAAGATGTGACTCTTTGGTCTATAATGTCGACCACTGAAGTGGGACATACTTTATTGATAGAGATTGTAATTAACTGGCTGTGGGGAGACAAAGGAAATTGCACATTCATCTCATCAAATTGGCTCAGGGGGCTTATAGCATGGGCCCTATAATGGTTCTCCTCATGCCTGAGCCGTGACCAGGGTGCAGACAGCTACAGGCGTTATGTTTGTATGTACGCCATGCCATTTTGGATTCAGGAGAACAGACGGTCGTTAGCATGCTCGTGCGAAAACACCAGCAGGCATTAATACTGAGATCAGACTCTGCTGTTTGTGCCTTTTTGAAATGATCAGCGTGTCAGATTAGCTTTGAGAGGCATGAATTATTGGCATGGCTGTACGGTGGTTAATGATGCCACCCCAGAGCACCAACTGATGTTCGTGTTTGTGATCACAGCGTCATGAATAAAAGCAAGATACAAGGTAAGCCTGTAGCTGTGGGGCTTTAATATGCACTCACAGCAGGTAAAGGCGCACCCACAGGTGTGATTTAATGGATTAATTTTCCCAACTGGCGGGTAATACTGTTACACAGATTTGTTAGATGCTAAACAAAACCAATCTCCTTTTTTTATTATCACAGCACACTACACCTAATTGTCCTGGTATAGGTTATCAATGAAATCAATAAAAAAAAAAGTCAGATATCATTATTAAGCTTGTTTTTTTATCTTCAAGAGCAAAATTTTGTCATCATTTGTTGTTTTTCTCTTATCAAAATCATTAGTGTAATTAGATTATGTTGCAGGAACCCGCTACTTTTAGTTCATTCTCTAGTTTCACACATTGTTCTGCCTCTTCCATCTCATTAAACGATCTATAGTCAAACTTTGACATGAGTAGCATTTATTTATAAATGTTTCAATCTAATCTGTTTAATAGTCTTCGCCTAGGATCTTCATAATGGCTTAAAATAATATATTAATTTATAATTTAGCATCTGTGAAGTGTTTAATTGATATCTTTTTCTTTGCTCTGTTGTAAAAGAGGTAGATTCTTGAGGTCTTTGCATTTCTTCTATCTGTTAGAATGAAGTCACAACTTGGTGTTTACATTGTAATTAGAAAGAGGTTCTGCATGTGTTTTAAAGATTCATTTAAAGGTGAAGATCTGGCAGGTTTATAGAAGGTTTGGATATTTGACAAAAACTACAGTTGGTTAAAACTATGTATTCTTTGTAAAACATTTAAAGCTTTACAGCAGGGAGTTAGCGTCTTTACTTCAGGCTACCTCTGTTTCCTAGAAAGAGATGTTTGTTTGATTAGAATGTGATTGTAAATTTGTTAATCCATCTCTTAATGCAGTGACACTTTAACTAGTCTCAAACTCTCAGCGGCACTACCTGGTAAAAAAACATCACATAGAAAGACTTTATCTTTAAAGACAAAACTACTCTGCATCTGTTATTTCTTTGTTGATTATGCCAAATCCTGACAGAAATTGTGACTCGTTCACATGTGTTCATGTCTTTTGTTAGTATTTAATGTAGCAAAAAGAGCAAAATGCTTTTTCCCACCTTACGAAATAAAAAAAAAAATTGGACTACATGTGCTTTACTTGTTACAACTGACAGCTGTTAAATATTGCTCTGTGACAGAACTAAACTCCTGTTCACTGTGTGAAAGCTGCCACTCGTCAACACACTGGAGCTCCCTTCACTAGTGTTTAAACGCACAGCTCTTCCTGCTGAGGTGAAGACTGGCTTAATACAAGCGTATAATCCCAGAATGCCAGCCTGAGCAGATTTCACACATAAACTAATCACGTCTCTTCACTACCAGAAAAGGCTGTAAAAGTGTTGTGTTTATTTGTATATTATTTGCTATTGCTTCCATTTTTCACAGTGGAAACCTCTGTATTTTCTTAATATTGTCTCTCTAGTGCTTCCGTCTTTCCCCATTATTTCTGTATTGTTTGTTTTTGATAAAATGTTGCAAAAAAATAAATAAAATGCTTGACCTTTGAAAAGGAAAGTACTAATTTTCTAAGCTTCAGCCAGAAAGAGGATAGATCTGTGTTAGTCGTCCTGCACTTCCTTGAAAGCTGTTATTTCATAGGTGGTTGAATCTGTTAAGAGCTTTGCAGCTTATGTAAGCTTCTCATTGACAGCTTGATAACTACTGTGTGCTCTCTTCCTCTTTTGTCACCTCCATTTCTCCTCTTAAATTCACTGTACAACCTCTCCTGCACTTACTCCATTCTCCTTTACTTTGCTCACTGTCATTTGTCCTTCTTCTGCTCCACCAACACATCCCCTCCGTTTCGCATTGTGTTTCTCCCCTCACCTCTTTTCTATCTACAGTGGTTTTACTGGACACCACAACTGTACTGGGAGAACTGGATTGGAAGACGTTTCCAGTTAATGGGGTGAGTGAATTTACCTCCTAGAGTTTTTTTCATGTTTTTTCTTTGGATTGAAGAAGAAAAAAATCTTTAAAAATATAAAGATAAACACTGAACATGCCAACATTTATTTAATTTCTGTCTAGTGAAGCTTGATTCAAACCAGATGTTCAGATGTTCTTATCTCTAAACTTAGTTGTTGTTGCTGTTATACATCAGAGAAAATGTATATCACATTATTACTGACACATTGTAGTGGAGCCATTCCTCCTCTAAACATGATCCGTACACTGAGATCGAAAAAGCTAAATTCTGGTCTCATCTGACCCAGACTATAATTCTCTTGTATTTTACAGGCTTGTCCAAAGGTTTTGTCACAAATGTTCATTGAAGTTTACCATAAACTTCGACATGCTTTTTCTTCAGCAGTGGAGTCTTGTGGAGTGAGTGGGTACTGAGACATCTGCGGCTGAGTGCATTACTTTTTGTGGAAAAATTCACCTAGTCATGGCGATCCTCGCTGAAATTAAAACGTAAGAAATAAATCTGTAACAGATTCCATCTTGAGATGGATCATCATGAGATGCTTCTTGTGTGATATCTTGATGACCCTTAATTAATATACATCACACATTCTAAATGCTGTCCTCTAAATCCTGACACAATTGAGCTTTTCCTTGCTTTATGCCAATTTGAAGTTTGTTTTCTTTGCTATCCACTTTGTTCTACATAATGTATGAATTTCTTCTTCTTGACAGATGCACCATGAATCAGTGTGTCACCTACTTTATGGTAAAACAACAACAAAAACTATCTCTATGCCCTCTAACACTGGTGCTAAAGGGTGACTTTAAAGCTGTTCTTTTAAAATGGAAACACAGCTTATCTTTGTTAAATAGACCATATACCATCCCGCTGTTTGATATCTGGGCCCTGACCTTTTCAGCATAAGTGAACACGAAGCACAGGACAGCAGGGAGTGAAGAGTAACAACATTAATTTCCCCCGAGGGAAAGGCAGAGTCAGAATCTGGGATGGATGTGGGGCTTTTGAATGTCTTTGTGAACCGCGAACAGAGAGCAGCAGCCGCACACGAGCTTTCAGTTCAGGTGTGTCGCAGATTCCATGTTATAAATGCAGCGGTGTTGTGTTATTTCTTGCCTGACTTGAAGAAGTCCCAAGTGAGGTGTCCGCAGATATTAAGTGCTTTATTAAAATTGGTGTGCTCCTTTTCTTCTTCTTGTGCCTTAGTTGGGACATTGCTCTGCCTTGGGCTTTGGGGTTTTCATGCCTCCCCACCGAGCCGTTAATATTTTTAGTCGGAGTATAAGAACAGGTGATGGCTTGTGTGTGTGTACTTCTATAAACTTCGGTGTTCACCTGAATGGCCACAATGTGCTGAGCGCAGCACAAAAAGCCAGCCTGTCATCCTCTCTTTTGAAGTTGATGCTACTGTCCACGGAGTTGGTGTGCTTTGTGAAGTTTTCTGCTTCTTGGGTTTTGATTTTTACCCGGCTGTCATCTTGTGTCTGCACCAGTAGCTGGTTGTTGTTTCCTTAGAGAACTGCACGTTGTTTTCACTTCCCCTAAAGTAGAGGGTGGTGGCCTAAAAAAATGTTGGTCAAAGCATATTTTGTATTTGTGTAAACAGAATGTGCTCGAAAATATATTAGGAAGAGAAACAAAAGTAAGCAGATGTCATAAAAATCTTAATTATAGCCAGGTGCTTGATGTTGAGCATGCTAATTAGTCAGGTGAATGCAGTTTTATTTAAAACTCATTTAAACAAAGCTTGATTTTCCAAAAGATATAAGTGCACACAATATTTTTGCCCAATGATCAAGAAATCTTACAGCACTAATAGGGGTGTAATTTTACATGCCTTTATTCCAAAAATATTCTTCCTGTGTTTGTTTACCAAACAAATAGAGTCTGGTTTTATATGTAAAAACATTCAAAATGTTTATGTGTGGAACTAAAGGCACAGCCCCACATTCTGTAGTGCAACTTTAAAAAGTGACACCAAACCAGAACAGAGAGACGACTTCCAGCTATCACTAAACTCCGCTAGTAGAGAATGTTATAGTTTCTCATGCAATTCAAAAATGTGGAAAGTCAAGACACAGAGCGCCTCCCTGTGCATATTTTTCAACAGCAATAATATATTTTGACTCACTCTGCACTTTTTGTCTCGAACCAACATCCAGCTAAATGTAAACTTCACTAGTAAATCAGCTAATGTCCAAATTTAGCTGCCTGCAGTATTCACACAGTCCATAACGCTGCACAGCATTAGAGGCGGCAACACATAGGTCCCTTTGTCCAGAAAAGAATTCCCAACACTGAAGTATTACTTTAAAAGCAGAGAACATACCTAACTGGTTACTGTGCACAATTTTAAAGATGCACATGTATTTTTTTCCAAACATGTGGATATACGTTCTCGAGGTGAAGCGTAGACTCTTTTCGTAGCTGTGTAACCTCATCGCATTGTGGTGCCATGACACACATTTTAAGTGAGGGACGAGAGTATTTAGCAGAGTGATTAAATGGCCTGTGTAAGTCAAACACTTAGTTAGGATCATAAAAGGAATATTTACAAAAACGTGGAAGAACCTAGCATAAAACACAGCATGTTTGTTGATTTGATCAAATTGCCAACTTTGCCTGAATTCACACCACATAATTTATTCCACTGTCATAAAAAATGCTGTTTTCCCCTTGTACAGGAAATGACTTAAACATGTACAAAGCTCTACATTTGTACCTTTTCCTTGTACATTGTAGGCTGCATGACGATGAGGTGGAGTTCATCATCTTACCTCGTGAAAATATTTTTTTTTGCCAGTCCTTTTGATTGATGGCTGCTAACAATCGTATTATTTCCTCACTGAAAGGATTACAATAAAAGTTTTTACAAGACAATTGTGCACAATTGTCCAATTGTGTAGCTGAGTGCACAGCAACCTATTATGACATCTGCAGTTAATTAAAGTTAATAAAATCAGTATTAGGCCCCCAACAACCTTTACAGGAGTGAATGCACATATAGGTTGTTTTGACTTCCCTCGTGATGGACTGGGCCACTTTCTGAAGATTTACATCAAATGCAAAGGGTCAATAACTACAATCATTGACAGATTTGCCTCAAGGAGTGTCCACGACATGTTAACTTTATTCTATGTTGATCTGTTTCTGTGTGGTGAGGCTCTTTAGAGACAGACTTGATAAAATAAAAATCCAGTTTTAGTTTGAGATGATAGACAATTTGGAATCATGTTTGTGACTTTACAAACTTTCCCCCCCCAAAAAAAAACAACAACAAAAAAAAAACACTTTTTGTTGAAGTGGCTGATAACAAACTAAGTTGAATTTGTTATGTGGTCATTTTTGTAGCACTAAAACAATTAAATGCCTCCTCAAAACACCTGAAATACAGAAGCATTAAACGTGTGCACGTGAAAACATTTTCTATATTTACCTATTCACAGCAGTTTTTTCTGATTGGGGTGGTGATAATCTAATCTAGATGGAAAAGATGCTGAGTAGACACTGGACAGACTACAAGACCTCTACGGGGCGACGTGCTGACGTATGGGACATCACTCACAAACATACTCTGTATTTGAACAGAGCATCTCTTTACTACAAGGAAACAGAAAATAAAACCAGTAAAAATCCAACATAAATGACTAAGAGAACACAAAAAATGTCTGAAATCGTGTGAGATTAAACGAAGCGCTTCTTTCTAGCCAATAACTCTCTTTGTTATCAACTATCCATCCATCCATCCAACTATAAAAATAAAAAGCAATTTTAAGTATAAGTAAAAATGTTAAATCAGGCTTAAAAAGCAAAGAAAACATTTCCCATGAACACTCTCACTTGTATGTCTGCTTTTATAGAAGCAATGACAATGTTAATATGTTGTACAAGCACTACTGAAAGAGCTAGTAAAATATCCAGAGATTAAACTAATTTGATTGTATCATATTATAATAAGCCTAAAGGGAAAGAGAGAAAAAAAAGGAAGTTAATTCTTACAAATATTTCACCTGGAACTGAGAAACCATAGCAACAGCAGCGAATTATTATTATTTTAATTTTTTTTGACAATCTGTGTAGTTGAACATAAAGTAATGTATGTGTGAGAGAGTTTGGGGGTAAATGTTGGTACTTTAAATCTTTTATTAAAAGTTTAATAAATCAATAAAGCAAGACCAATAAACACCAACATGTTTTGTAGATCTTTTAAAAGTGAAACACCTCGATGGACGAATCTGCTTGTTTCTCTGTAAACAGACTTTATTGCAGTGGGGACCAACAAGAGGATTAAGTGATTGAAGAAAAGCACAGCACGATGCCACCCAGATTCATATCAAATCAATAATTCATCAAAACTACAGAGATTTAATGATATTTCCATAACAACTACTCTCTTTTTTCCCTTTAGTCTGACGAAGACAAATTGCTTTATTTTAATCAAACCCTCAAACGGGATGAGAGCCCCCACCTTTGTTGCTCAAGCAACGCAGCATGTCCGCATTATTGGTTGGATGGTGAGTGTGTGTGTGTGGGGTGTGTGTGGGGGTGTGTGTGTGTGTGTGTGTGTGTGTGTGTGTGCCACAATTTTTCTCAACATTCAAATGTCTGAATAGGAAATATTTAAACCCAGACAGGAATGTCACAAAAAATGTTAGTTTTCCATTTTCTTTTTTCCCCTTATTGTTGATGTTGTCTTTGATGATGTTGCGTTAAAGAGCAATGACTGCAGGTTAAGATATTCCACAATACCGTTAATCCGAGAATGGGTGATGATGACTGTCAACATGTTTTAGCTTAACAGTACAAAACATTTTAGCATTCTGCTGCAGTGATGTGCAGATAGATCTGCACTGGTAGATAAGGAGTTTGTGGTATTTATACAGGAAAACACACAAAAAAAATATGAATCCAAACACACCTTAAGGACTTATTTCTTGCTAGATACATTGTTTGCTCAGGGTTTTTAAATTCTGGCATCTGTGATTGACAACAGTCAAACAAAAACGTCTGATCATCTGTGACTATAAACGCAACTTTATTGACAGCCGAGACTTAAATCCCAACTGTGAACCTAGAGTCATTGTTGCATAGTGTCGTAAGCAGTGTCCTTAGGAATCTGAGACAAAGTTGCATTTGAACTTTAATAACTTTAGACAGAATAAATTCTGAGGCTGTCAAAGGCACCCATCAGGAACTGAGAATATAGACCTTATACTGCTGGGAAACATGATAAAAGAAAAAAATATATATTGTAGAAATGTCTGAATATCACAATGATGTGGTTTTGCACATCAAGAAGTCAAGGAGAGATTCTGAAGGAAAGTTATTCAGGAGGTGATAGAAGGCAAGATGTGTATGTTACCTAAGATGTTAAGTGCCCTTTCCGGAGTCCTGGTTATAACGTTAGGATTTATAGTATACACACAACGTACTGTTTGTCCTGTCCTGTTTGATTCTTGTCTGGTTGGTTTAGTTATTGTCTTTTTTTCTGCCAGTCCATGTTAATATTAAAATTGACAAAACAGAACCAAATAAGTGCTATACATGAACAAATCTAGGTTTCATAAGTTCAATAAGCAAGACTGAAATATAAGCTTTTCAAAAACATCACTTATGGTCACGACATAACGCAATCTGTAATTCTTTGTATGGATATGACAGCTAGGCAAATAGCCAAGTGTTTGAAAAAAACCCGATAAGATGCGTTCTCAAGGACTTTTGTCTCAAGGTTGTACATCTTATACAGAAATTGAAAAACTAAAAAAAACCTTGAACAATGCAAAGTTATGATGGAAACTGAGCTACATCACCAAACAGTTTTTCCTATTTTCAACTTTTTGAACCCTTAAGTTTTTTCTAAAATTCTCTGACACTTATGTGCTTTGACTAACTGTTGCATTATTTTCCACCCTTCTTTGAAAAATGAATGCAAACAATAAAATTAATTGCTGTGCTGCAAGCATGAATAAATCTAATTTGGTCTTGAGAGCATTTCAAATTAATAACAACAAGACAACACAAGAATGGGTACAGAAAGCATCCTTACAGTAGTTTTGTTTTTAGTTTCATGTCTTGTGATGAACTCAAATGAAACAATCACCAGTTAAGTTTCGGTGTTTCGTCACATTACCAATGTAAAGTAACCTGTAGGAATGAAAGTCTTAAAATATTGTATTGAACCTTCATATTCCAACATTATTATGAGCCTCTGCACATTAATTTGTTCTCCTGTTGCTCCTAAAATTCGTGTTACTGTCTGCTGAGCTTGTTACTATTAGTCAAAGCGATTAGTAAGCGCAGATCTCATTGCTTCTTAGAGTCTGAGCTGTAGCTCATCTTTCATACTCATCGCATTTGTTTTATCTGCTCTGAACCGTGTTTCATCCCCAGGGGTACATTTTCAAAGGCTGGGGCAAATGCAGTGACAAATCACCATTTTTGCTTGTTTGTATGCATCATGGAACTCTAATTATTTAATGCTGATCATATGCAAAACAATTCTTTTTAGATCCTCAGTTTTCTTTTCAAGTTCTCCAAAGGAGGACACTGAAATGAGAGAATAGGCTCGTCTTACATAAAACATGGGAGCTGTGCAATGAGGCACGATTCGGTTTTATTATTTGTATGTGAAATCTAATTCATTAACTCAGTAAATGCATCCTGGTATTGTAAAAAACAAAAACAATGCCATTCAATATGAAATATGAAAGTAGATAAAGTGAAGCTGAAATAATGAAAAATCGATCACTGGAAGGATTGGTGCAAATCGTTACAGACTGATAAAATGTCAGGCTTCAATCAGTCATCATCAAATAGTTTTTTGTTATATTAGCTTCATTCTTGCTTGTGAGCAAATTAAAAGCTAAAGTAACACTACTAATGTCACACCAACACTTTCAACGCCCGTAATCTAATCATCTGTCTAACACTTTCAATTATTTGTAATCAGGACAAATCACCCAGTTCTGACCCGAGTTTCATGCAGTTCCTTTTTGGCTACTGTCACTCCACTTCCCAAAGAAACTTGTTAAAAAAGTTTGGTATTTTTGATCTTCTGGTGACAGTGGTAATACAGAAAATGACAAAGAATGCTCCAGTTAGTTAACATAAACTGTTTCTCTATGTTTTGTATCTTGTACATTTTAATTATTTCCTAAAACTCATTAAGGCCTTTTGTATTTTAAAGTTCCAATATAAAATATGACAGTTTTGGATTTTGAATTTCTGAAATACGGGTGTTACTGTCACTTGGTCTCAATTGAAAATGGACATGATTAATAATGTAATAGGTTCATGAGGCTTTTTGACATTGTACATCATATTGATCAGTCAGTATTGAAGAATATATTGCACCGACAGTAAACTCATGACAGCATTGGGAATATGAGTTTATTACAAGGGAAGTGGATTGTTCCACTGTTAAAAAGTTTTTGGAGCACAATTTTAAACTATAGTTTGACGAATGAGGACACAAAGAGATATTTTGGACTAAATGGAGAGAGAATTATTTTTTGTGTGTGTGTGTGTAAACCTGGAGTAAAAATAGCATATGTTTTTCATTAACTTTTGTTTAAGACGCTGCTGAAAATAAATGTAACCATAACAGATCAATTTGTCTCCATATTTTGCATTGTAGTGTTCCACATTTGTTCCTAAGAACATGTATGTTTTTTTGAAAATTTAAACAAACCATTTCACAGAGCAAAATGACAAAACTGCAAAAGTGTGAAATGGTGAACTGGCATAAAGACCAGATTCCTTCCAAAACCCGTTGGCATCAGATTGTTTAGTGAGGGGGAAAGAGTTGAGTTAAACACATTTAATGCATTTTTAATGGTTTGAATTAATGAATTGTATATAAAGGGTATATTCATGCAGAAAATATTGTGAAGCCTGAACACTCTGCAAAACCAAACATACTCTTATTTTTTAAGTTAACACCACAAAGAACTGCACATAATTACAGTCTAACAAGTTTACTAGACATTATTAAGAGACAGGAACAGCATTGTTAGATGACCAGAGGACCAAGTGAAAGAGAAAATGAGTATGATTGATTAATCATTTGGCCTGGGGGTGTCACATAAAGATAATTTACATATCTTAATTAATATAAGATTAATTGCTTTTGGCGCACTCCAGTCAAGGTTAAAGTGTTATTCAATAATTCATAATTGAGAACACTCTACTTCAGTTGTTTAATTTCCTGTTTGATTCTCAGAGTCTCCAAGCTCAGCTTCAAATATTATCTTTAATTTAATAATAAGGAGTTTAAGTTGCATACAAAAAGATTTCTAGCTTGAAATTTAAACATAATTCCTCTTAAAATGTGTTTAAAATTTAATTCCAGAAACTCAAAGTGTTTGTGATGTTTAATATCGCCTTTCTCTCTCCGCAAATAGAAACAAAAACATCTTCATACAGCTGCGCATTATTGCTCAAAGTCTCGGGTACAAAAAGCTAATTTTCCCGAGCAATAATGTTCTGTACAAATGGCACAATATCAGCTGCCGCATTACTAGTGGATGAGTCTTGCCAATGTTTCAGGGCTTTTTGCGCTCTGATTGTTACACTGTTAAAGAGGAGAAAACAAATGAGTGGGAATGCTTGATGTGTAATTGAAGACTGTAGCAAAACTGATTCATGCTCTCTTTAGTGTCATGATTTTCTTTGTGTATATATATGTATATATATATATATAAAGCTATGTTGAAAGTTTGAGAAGACTCGCTTGTTGATTAGCTATTTATATTTATTTGTTTTGTCTGATGCTTGTCTGCAGTGGGATGCCATCACAGAAATGGATGAACAGAACAGACCCATTCACACCTTTCAGGTTTGCCATGTGATGGAGCCAAACCAGAACAACTGGTTGCGATCCGGGTGGATCCAGCGACAAGCTGCTCAGCGGGTCCGGACCACATTGCTACACTCGACATTTTCTTGTGAAATCCATTTGGAATCAAGTTATGCAAGTGCAGGGTTTTGCTTGTCACAGCTTAGACTGAGGACATGTCTTAATCCCTGGAAGGAATTTACTTTTTGACATCTCGTACAAGAAAAATGATGGGCAAATTTTAGAATAAGAAAAAACGTTGCTCTTGACAGAGTGCTGCATCAAAATAAGGAGGTGCAGGATATTATTTTAGACTTTTGAGTGCTTCCTAATTGTAAAATTAAATAATTGTCTCCCGAGATGTTTGCGCACAGTTAATTATTGCACAGTTTATGCCAACATTGTAAATGCAGCCAATTAAATAGTAGAATTACAGAAGCCAAATCTGTTCCTGAGCCAAAGCAAACATGTTTACCCAAACTAAAATGATGAAAAAGATGCTCACAATTTACTTTTATTTTCTGTTTCTGCTATGTTTCTACTCAGGTATATGTAGAGCTACGTTTCACACTAAGAGACTGTAACTCCATTCCCTGGGTGTCTGGCACGTGTAAGGAAACCTTCAACCTCTTTTATCTGCAGACGGATGAACCGCTTCCTGGGGAAACGCGGTTTCGCCCGACTGACTATGCCAAGGTTAGCTGATCAGTGATGTTATATTTCTCAGGTCCACTGCTGTCATATCTGAAAACTAAGCACAAAGTATTTGTTGTTGGGTTTAAGGTGGACACTATTGCAGCAGATGAAAGCTTCACACAGACAGATCTTGGAGATCGTGTACTTCGTCTCAATACAGAGGTCAGGGAAGTGGGACCCGTGACAAAGAAGGGCTTCTACTTAGCATTTCAAGACGTAGGGGCTTGTATTGCCCTTGTCTCTGTCAAGGTCTGTTGAACTGGACTGTGTGACATTTATTTGCATAACTGACTCTCATCAAATTTTCCGATGATTGTCAAATCCCTCTCATAAATTCAATTTGTGCTGTTTTGCTGAAGGTGTTCTACAAACGCTGCCCATCGACTTTGAGAAACCTAGCAGCATTTCCTGACACCGTGCCACACATGGACTCATCTTCTCTCGTGGAAGTGAGAGGGACTTGTGTGGAGAACGCAGAGGAAAGGGACACGCCCAAACTGTACTGTGGCGCTGACGGAGACTGGCTTGTCCCATTGGGTCGCTGCATCTGTAGCATTGGCCACGAGGAGATGGACGACCACTGCCGAGGTGAGGAGTTGCATTTTGTGCTCTCGTGAATGCGTTTGTGATCATTTTAGAGCGGCTCACTTTTTAAACAGTATGCAAAACTGCAAATAGAAGGAAACTAATGAGAAAGGAAAGCCTTACGTCACACTATCAGGTCTCCAGAGCCCTTTTGGAAATTGGGAGAAGTGGGAGCTCATAGTCTCCCCTCTCATCTGAGATGAGGCACCCTTCCTTGTGTGTTCCTTTCAATCCAAATTCCTGTTCATTTCATTTCCCATCATCTTCCCTTCTTTCTTGTCCACTTTGTTTACTCTTCATTTTCATTTCCCCCCTTTTTTCCAACACATACACCATTACTTTAGCAGGAATCAGTTAGAATTCAATGTACACACAGACGTCCACATGTAAAAACCGGTGATAAACACCACAACGTTTCAGCAAATGGCTTTTTAGGGAGCTTGTTCTCTAATGAGTACTCTCAGCATCACCTGAAAGTAGCGCATTGTGAACTGAACACATTAATGAAAAGTTAAAGAAACCATTTGCTTGTTCCAGATAGTCTTTTGGCCTGGTTTCTCATTTCGACTGTGCAGCCAGACTGGGAGCTAGCTGGCTAATTGCCTTCATTTGTTAGTTTCACAGATAATTTAGCTTGCACCTAGTCTTTTCTAAAACTCCCCCAACCCCCTCTTTCATCCCTGCCTGACTCTTGTAATTAAGGCAGTAGCTAAATTGAGCCACACTGCGTGATTACAATTACAGTGCCCTCCCTGTTTCTTACTGCATTTCTGCAGACTTACAGCAGTCTCGGTTGGCTGGGGTGAAATTCATGTTGTACCCCTGTGGAGATGTAGTTGCTCAGGGTCTTGCAGCTCAAACACTCATTAGTAGCTGATATGTAGGACAGTCTGTAATATCTTCTTTATTTGCTCATCGGGTGTAATTTTTCTTCTTATCTTTGTCTCTTTTATCTGCTTTTTATTTATCTTTTCACTCACTTTCACACTCAATCATACCAAGTTAAACAATGCTGAAGTCTGTCAGGAGAGATTACCAATGAGACGGCGGCTTAGAAGCAGCCGTCTCATGAAGCCTCCTGTATACGTCCCAAATCTATGCTCTCCTTGTTCACACTCTTTTGCTGACAGTGGTGGCTTCTCCTGATAGTTCAGTAGTTGCAGCACCCTAGGCTGTCTTGGCAGCTATATGCCAGTAAATTGTGCAGTTGTGACCCACTTAGCACTGGGAAAACAATGTGACAGATACCTCAGGCAATTGCTAAAGTGTTGTCAGTATTCACTGCAAAGCTGACTTATGTTTATAGTGATAAACTGTACTTTCCAAAAATTATTTACTTTTTTGCCCCAGATGAATGAAACAGTAAAATAAATAGTTTTCATTAAAACCAAAGTTGGTTGACTTAAGTCTAATAAATGAAACTGCTGGTGTCATTCCAACAGCTTTCAGATGTTTCCTTTCTCCTACGTACTTGTATTAAATGGCTGAAGCGCCTCACTAGCATGTAGTTAAGCTCTACAGACCTCTGCTAATGAGCCAATATTGGAGCCAGATGTGATGAAGCAGAGAGACATCTTGATGATCCTTTCCCACGGCCTCTGCTCTACCTGGCTCCATTCTACCCGGCCTGCTTAGCGAGCGTTTTGCTTTTACGGTCCCTGCTCCTGCTGGAGATGAGTATGTACTTTACTGTCACGTAAACTTACTGCTGTTCACTGATTGGCCATGAGGCATGGTTAGATGTAGAAGCAAAGAGAGCAGAAACTCCTTTGAGCTCTTGATTTGAAAATGTTCCAAGAGTTTCTGGTTCAAAACAAGGCAGCTGCCTCTCAAAATGTGATGAAGCATGAAAAAGACGTATCACTTTTGAAAAATAAAAATGTGTATTTGTTCACATCTTAATAAAAACGTGTAAGCATTATTTATGCCAATCACAAGAATCAGTGACTTACGATTTGTCTTTGATTGTGAGTCCCTGCCATCACCGTGTCACCTTGTTTATCTCCTCCACAGATTCAGCACAAAATTCAAAACATGCCAATGAGAAGAAACATGTTAGTTAAATACACTAAAAGATTAAAAAGATAAGATATAAGCCTCAGAAGCTTTTCAACACCTGAGTAAAGGACTATGATAGAGCAGTGTTCATTTTGCTGAAAAACCTCAGAAATATGCACATGCTCAAAGGAAACACATTTTTTCTAAAGAATCTTAGTTCTCATATTTCTTCTGCCATTGCTCCAGGGTCACAATCAGAGTTTCTTTTACTGAATTCTTTGTCTTTTCTCTGAACAATATTCATTAAAATATTCAATAACCAATATATATATATATATATATATATATATATATATATATATATATATAATATATATATATATATATATATATATATATATATACAAATTTCCCTTCTCACCCACCGCGGGTGGTTCTTATCCTCTGAGCTCGGGTCCTCTACCAGAGGCCTGGGAGCTTGAGGGTCCTGCGCAGTATCTTGGCTGTGCCAAGGACTGTACATTTCTGGACTGAGATGTCTGATGTTTTTCCTGGGATCTGTTGTAGCCACTGCTCCAGTTTGGGGGTTACTGCCCCGAGGGCCCCGATGACCACAGGCACCACTGTGGTCTTCACCTTCCAGGCCCTCTCCAGTTCTTCCCTGAGGCCCTGGTATTCTCCAGTTTCTCGTGCTCCTTTTTCCTGATGTTGCAATCACTTGGTATTGCTACATCAACCACAACGGCTTTCCTCTGATGTTTATCCACTGCGACAATGTCTGGTTGGTTCGCCATTACCATTTTGTCTGTCTGGATCTGGAAGTCCCACAGGATCTTAGCTCTGGCATTCTCCACCACCTTTGGGGGTGTTTCCCACTTTGATCTCGGGGTTTCCAGTCCATATTCTGCACAGATGTTTCTGTACACTATGCCTGCCACTTGATTATGTCGCTCCATGTACGCTTTCCCTGCCAGTATCTTGCACCCTGCTGTGATGTGCTGGACTGTCTCAGGGGCCTCCTTGCACAACCTACACCTTGGGTCTTGTCTGGTGTGGTAGATCTGGGCCTCTATTGCTCTGGTGTTTAGGGCCTGTTCCTGGGCGGCCAGGATGAGGGCCTCTGTGCTGTCCTTGAGTCCAGCTTTTTCCAGCCATTGGTAGGATTTACTGATATCAGCCACTTGGGTTATTTGCTGGTGGTAGATCCCATGTAGGGGCTTGTCCTCCCATGATGGTATCTCTGGCACCTCAACCTCCGTTCCCTGTTGTCTGAGACATTCACTGAGCACATTGTCTGTTGAGGCTTTGTCCCTGATGTATTTATGGATCTTAGTTGTTTCGTCCTGGACAGTGGTTCTCACACTCACTAGTCCTCTGCCTCCGTCCTTGCGGCTCGTGTACAGTCTCAGGGTGCTGGATTTGGGATGGAACCCTCCATGCATGGTTAGTAGCTTTCTAGTCTTAATATCTGTGGCTTTTATCTCCTCCTTTGGCCAGCTAATTATTCCAGCAGGGTATCTGATTACTGGCAGGGCATAGCTGTTTATCGCACTGATTTTGTTCTTGCCATTGAGCTGGCTTCTCAGGACTTGCCTTATTCGTTGGAGGTATTTAGCTGTGGCTAGAGGAGGTGACTGATGTTGGCCCCATTTTTGAGTCGGTATCCGTAGCCAGTCTTGTTGATAATTTGGCTGAGGGGGTTCAGGCCTATGCAGAACAGTAGCGGGGACAGAGCATCTCCTTGGTATATGCCACATTTGATGGACACTTGTGCAAGTGGTTTGCAGTTGGCTTCAAGGGTGGTTTTCCACAGCTTCATCGAGTTTGCAATGAAGGCTCTCAGAATCCTGTTGATGTTATACATCTCTAGGCATTCAATGATCCAAGTATGCGGCATTGAGTCATAGGCTTTCTTGTAATCAATCCAAGCCATGCACTGGTATTTACACCGATACCCTTCTGTGCCGTGCTCATGTGTTTATCCATGTGTTTGCTTATCTTGGCCGCTATGATGCCTGACATGAGCTTCCAGGTTGTGGAGAGGCAGGTTATTGGTCGGTAGTTGGGTGGGACTGGACCCTTTGATGGGTCCTTCTGGATTAGGATTGTCCGCCCTTCAGTTAACCATTCAGTCG
The DNA here is from genome assembly GCF_027474105.1 of Poeciliopsis prolifica. NCBI lineage: Eukaryota > Metazoa > Chordata > Actinopteri > Cyprinodontiformes > Poeciliidae > Poeciliopsis > Poeciliopsis prolifica. Next base: position 1,665,744 of record NW_026562396.1, read on the forward strand.
CTCATGGAGAGCAGTGAGTTTCTTTAGCCAGTAGGCATGGATCATGTCAAGCCCTGGTGCTGTCCAGTTTTTCATACCTGAGACTCTTTCTTGAACATCTGTCACAGTGATGGTTACCGGGGCTTGCTCAGGGAGGTTGCTGTGGTCCTCTCGTAGAGAGATCAGCCACTGTGCATTGCTGTTGTGGGACGCCTCCCTTTCCCATATGCCTTTCCAGTATTGTTCAGTCTCCAGCCTTGGTGGGTCTGCCTTGTTATTAGTTAATCCTTCTGGATTCATTCTCCCTTGTGTATCTCTTTAGGTGGCTGGCCAAGCCTCTAACCGTCTTTTCCATGGTGGGTATTGGGTCTCATGGTTGCTCTTATAGCCAAGTATCTCAAGGATCACTGATGCTGAGTTGTAGATCAGCTCATTGGTTTCTGTTATGGTGTTGGTAGGGATCGTTCTCAATGCTCCATTCACATTCTCAATGAGACTTTCTGATGGTACTTCACTCAGCCGTTGATTCTCTTATATATATATATATATATATATATATATATATATATATATATATATATATATATATATATATATATATATATATATATATATATATATAAACATCCTCCAACTCACTGTAATTAGCCAAAAGGACCGGCGTATAGTAACAACACAGCATGGCCCTATGATAAATTATTTACTGCCTTAACGGTTTATGTCCAATCTTTTTTTTTTTTTTTTTTTGATGAATAATTTCTACATTCCTGTCAGGGCTTATGCCGTTATAAAGACATGCACTTCAACAGTAGTTGCAGGAAGTTTAGGCGTGAACTTTCGGTGACTTCTGCTTTCTCCTCGTTTTCATTTTGGAACACTGCTTCAAAGGGTGCTGTGATCAAAGCTGTCTGAGAGGCAGCATGGGGAAAAAAGCAAAAGAGGGAGAGAGGGAGCGAGAGGATGAGAGTCAGAGAGAGAATAGGGAAAACCCCAACGCTCCAAAATATAAGCAGAACTCGGCACTAACATGTCCATCTTTCCCTCCCAGCTGCCTAAACAAAGGCGTTGGGGCTTATCAAACCCGGCTTTCCACCCCAACAGCATTCTACCAGACTGTTCTGACATCTCAATCATGCACTTTATTATTCTGTTGCTTTCCTTCAGTGTCAGTCACAAGAGGATTACTCAGAGATAGGCTGGTTATATCATGACCTAGATAAGGCAACATCATAGAGCTGACTCTATTTGTTCCACATCCTTTCGTCACAGCACCACATACAAAAGAATGCAGCGAAATGCGGGGGGAACCTAATAGAGATGTCTATTCAAATTCCATTTGAATCACCGCAGATACTCTGCGAAAAATCAAAAACCCACCAGTCGCATACGAGACCAGACCAAGCAGAGAAATTCTGATGTTTTGGGACTGAATGTAGCAGTTCTGAGGTTCTGTATCTTGATTTTAATTGTAATTCATACATGTGCCTGGTAGTTGTCCTGTTAATGTTCATTTAATGATGGGAAAGTATTTGAATTGAGGGTGACGCAATAAAATGTGTATATTTTGGCCTAAAATTGAATATGTTGAAAGCCTACAATGCTGCCTTCTGATCTTAAATTTAAGGTAAAATGGAATAGGAAATGAGGGAATCGATAATGTCTTGGTTGTGTTGGAGCTGCTGTGCCACTCTTAGGTCCATTAAGGATTGTTTACTCGGGCCTGTAACTCAGCACAGGCAGGCAGCCTAGAACATATCTCATTCTGTGTGAACTTCCCATCTGCATATCAAAGCTGAGAGACCAGGCAGGGTAATCACACTCTCTGGCACCATCTGTTTCTGACAACGTAAAGCCAGCAGACAGCTTATAACCTTGGACGGTAAACTCAAAATTACCTACAATGCATTCTTGATAAATACACAACTGATGGTCTTTGATGGACCACTTCTTTGCAGGGTGACCTGCTGAAACTTATGTTTTGGTAGAAAAACTCAAGCTGAAGTTGAAAGATGAGCTTGATGACTGTGTAATCCCTCTTACTTTTACAGTATTTATGTGGATCCCTCATTGAAAAGGAAATAATTTGTGGAAAAAAATAAAGTTTTCTTTGCATCCTGGAATGTGTTTTAAAATTGAGCACCAGAGGAAATTAGTTGTTGATTTCATCATGTGCAGTAAAAAAAAAAAGCAAAAAATAAAATATAAAAAGTTTGAAATCAGCAGATTTGGAGCATATGAGATTCCACAAGCTTTAGTATAAATTCAAACCTAATTTACCAACATTTATTGATACAAGATGTGGACATAGAGCATAGTTTATATGGCTTTTACTTCATCTAGACTTCCATTTGCATCAGAATTACAAACAGTCAGAATGAACACCAACATCTGGGGACGTGTCTGAGTGTTTCGTGGAATGTTTCCCAGTGTTTTGTTAACATTTGTTGATGAGAAATTAATTCAGTTCAGACACCTTCTTGGCAACATTGTCTGGCAGGGTTTCAATCATCTTTGCTGAACGACAAGTTCTATGAAAACATGAATATGGCTAGGCTAGCAAGAAAGCTCTCAACAAGATACGTGATTTTTAAAATCATCTGTGGTGTGAGAAAAATAGTCCTCTTTGTTTTTTCAGCCCATTTAATCAGCAGTGGTTTCTTTCGTTTCATGCCAATATTTATTAGATGCATAAGGAAGTGCGTTTCTTGTCAGCTGTATTAAAAGTAATCTTAAATCTTGTATGTCTTTTGGCTAAAAGTTCAGCTAAAAATGCTGATTTCTTACAGTTTCTCTCATACATCTTGTTAATTTATATACACAATTCATTATACAGTGCACTGAATACAGATATGTTAATAAAAATGAGTCTGTCACAGTGGTCCAGACATTCTGCCTCTTCAGTCAGGTACCTTGATGCTTCCTTTGTGACAGAGGAGACTGAATCTGTGCATTACTTTTTTCTGAGTGAGGAGAATAGTTTGCACAACCTGAGTTTTCCAGCCCATTCCTCTAAGGAGTACCTTAGTCTGATTCATGTTTCAGAGAAATATAGCTTATTTTGATCAATGTTAGTTTGTATTATTGTGCTACCTTGAGGAGGAAAGGTTTGTGATTTTATAATGGTTTGTTAAGAAGTTATTGATTCTGGAGGTAAGAAAGGTAACTGAGCCCAAAGAATGATACCTTACTTGAACTCTATTAAACTATTTTTGTAGTTTCTTTTCAATTTTTAGTTAAATAACTGACATATGCAAGTCTCAATAGAAAGATGAAAGAAGTATTTAAGAACAATTTCCGTTCGTTGTATATGTGTTCTCAAAGTCCTGCAATAAACAAGCTACTAATGGTGCTTGACTGTGAAAACTGTTTCTTCCTTCTTTATGCTGAAGTGTTGGTCTGATTCCAGACTTTTCGTTTTTTTCATTTATCAAGAGGTGGTGCTCATCTGCTTGCTATGCGGTGCTTTGTTTTTTCTGTTTTTTGTTTTTTTCACAGAGATGGTTAGTGCTTAGATCAGCTGAAGGCACACTGTGTGGACTGTCCCCCAAGGGAACAAGGATAAATTTCTGTTCCTGTGACCCCGTACATGAAGCAGCTGTAGAAAATAAATCAATGGATGTTTTTAAACCATAAATTTGATCTTCTGGATGAATGTTATGTTAGGTTTATGCCCAAAAATATCAAATCTACAGTTATTCAAAGTTTTAGTACTAATTACTCAGGGTGGATTTTACTGTAATTACCATAAGAATAGCCACCTGCTTTATATCAGGGGAGGGGGGACAGCTAGAGATATTTTAGTGCAGTTTGTTAACTTATGGAAGGTAAAATGGGATTGGCTAAATCCAAGCCTCCCATATAAAGCTTGTTACTATGTAACTTAGTTGAGTTCCAACTTTTTGATCTGGTTTTACTAAATTGCACTATGAGATTTAAACCTAAGGCACATGTTTTCTGTCATTTTCCACAATTTGACATTGCAAAATGCAACACATTTAAGGTCCCATATTACTCTGCTATTACATTCAGAGTTCTCTGTTGTTTATTCAACCAGCTACAAAAAGGTTTACTGCACAGACCTTACTTGCCGTCCTGGAATTCAGAAAGACAAGGAAAGTGTAGATTTACACAAATTATAAATCTTTTTGGGATAATTTCTAAATCATTGTTCAAAAGGTTCTACATGTCTAAAGACTAAGCCTTCTCCGCTCTGAAATAAATTAGGACGTCAAGGAACAACTTTGGAAGAGTCACCAAATGTCAAGGTTGCCATGAGCAAAAAGCTGCAGGAGCACCACTGTCTAGGTTTAGACAGTACACAAAGTCTTGTAATTTCCAAATTCATGCTGACTGTATTTCCACTTCTGAACAAAGCTGGGTGTAGATGTTGCACACATCTGTTATTATCTAAACTGAAATCTTATTCATTGGTTGCATTTTGTTGTGTTTCATTTGGCTTCAATTTAACATGTAAATTTTCATTAGAAATTTATTGCATAACATACAAGATGTATCTGGATTAAAGAATATATGTGAGGCAGAGAGAGAGAAAGCATTTCATGTGACCCACATCCTGTTTTCCAGGTGTTAAATGTGTTGCTCTATCATTTCATTTCCTGTCCAGTAGCAGGCATATGTACTCGCTAATTTTGTAATTATTATCCTTCCCAGGAGTATATAATGTTTTCTTATGCAAATCGTCCTGAAAAATAAATTCCCAGAAATTAAATAAGCACTGTTATTGTTTTACTGTACATTCAAGGAAGTTAGGTAAGATAGGAGTAACTGTGTAATGGCTATTTCCATCTTCTGATAAGTGTTGGAAAAAAAAAGGCAGCAGAGAGTAAAGCAGGGAGGCAAATGGAAGAGGAAATGTAATGGAAGAAAGTTGACAAACAAGAAAAGGTGAAAACGGAATAGCTACACTATGTGAAATATTGAAAATATGAGAAATATTAATCGGAAAATAGAAATGGGAAGGTAGAATTTTAATTTAGAAATTCAACAGCTATGCTGTTTAAGGATGACACTTTGAGAATACCTGATTGAACTAGACATCATGAAGTTCAGCTGTAATTATTTTCATTCTTTTTAGTATTTTAATAGCACTCACCCATAAATGTACTTTCTTTGTCTGTTTTCAAGGTATTCTCAGTGTGAAAAATCTTGTAATCCAATTTAATGAAAACTAATGAGCTCCTCACAACCATCATTATTACTATTCAAACTTGGTCTGTGGCTTTTGATCTGTCATTTGTCATCATTGTTATTGTATTTTTTTCATGGGGTCTCATCAATTCAGTACATCAATTCAGAGTGTAACAGTAAAGAAAGGGAGTCAAAATACAAAGCTCTTGATTCCAAAGAGTGTTGATAAGGAAATATGAAAAGAAACCTGCACTTTCATGACACCTAAGCAGTGCCATGGGCTGATAATAGGGAAATGTGAGCTGAATGAAATTGTTGGCACATGCAGCTAAAATGAGCTTCCCTGGAGATAAGTAGGAAATGCAGAGGTTGTAGGCGCCTTTACAATTTCATATTGTCTTTGCTTTCTTTTCATTTCCAAACATGTTAGTGAACTGTGAATTGATTTTTGAACATAACCTTACAAGCGCAGCTTCAAAAATCCAAATGTGATGAAAATGAGCCATGAGGTTCACGTTCTGAAATGAGTGACAAAAAGTGTTGAAGCGTTAAAAAAGAGATCTAATTTTCTGGAGCTGCGCTTGCTTTGCTTTGTGAAATCGTCTAATAAGTAGGTGCTCTTCAACCACAGTACTTTACCTTTGAATGTTACATTTTCTCAACCGTTTGACTTTTTCTGTTCTCCAGCTTGTAAACCTGGCTATTTCAAGGCTTTTGCTGGGAACACTAAATGCTCCAAATGTCCTCAGCACAGCTCCAGCCATGACCAGGCTGCCACAATCTGTCACTGCGATAAAGGCTTCTACAGAGGTATCAAAGATCCTTCATCAATGGCCTGTACCAGTAAGTAGAATTATAAATGAAGCAAACATTTCAAGTTGCAGCCATTTTAGTTTTTAGAAGGAAACAGAGAATCCCATAGACGGGTAAAGATAGCATCCACTGTATAAATACAGAAGGTTGGATTTTTCCCACAGCTCAAGTTTACATTTTAATCCACTATGATACAGTTTATTGTATTTTCAATATTTTTTTTATTTTCTGTTATCAGCGGACATCAGGACTACAATCAGGACTGTGGGAATCCATTTCCCTACTGTAGTCATTTGTGTTAATGTATCCTACTTCCTCCATTAGCCACATTTATTTTTATCCTTATCAACACTTTAGGCTTTCTTATCATACTCACTTGACATTAAAGGGGCAGTATTATGTCAAATTTATTTTTTTTAGCTTTAAATGACATTATAAAGTTGTTGTTTTTTCTCATCAAAAACATACCTGGGCATTATTATTATTGTCTTGATTCTTTAATCCACGTTCGAGAAATCCTTTGATCTCCTGTGGCGGCCATTTGGCTGCGCAAAATAAGCGCTCACCTTGGAGTGTAACGTTTGCTGCAACCTTTGAGCAATGTTTTAATTAATTTAAAATCTTATTTCATTTTAATTTGTGATTCTCAGTTTAAACATGCTTTCACAGTGATTTTCATTGCCGGTCTTTAAGTTTTGACAGTCTAAGTTGTATTTTTTGGTTTCAAAAGCAGTTAAAAACAAAGTACTCCATTACAGGCATGGAAATTTCAGATATTTGTGTGTGAAAGATTGACAAGTCGGATGCTGGAGCAAAATATTTAAAACTCTGTGAAAGCCGACCACCCACACAACTTCACACAGACATTTAAGGACATGCTCACAAAACGTCACATTTCTTTGCCAAATGATATCACGGACAGCTTTGAAAGCTAAAATAAAGACGAGGAGCGGCTGATTTCTATCCAGGAACAGAGATATATTTATCCTCAACAACCTACATGCTCACTCTCTTTGCACATTATTTGCCTAAGTTTTCAGTAACACTCACTGCCCCCAACTTGTTATATGAAGAGTGAATTTAGGACAAGGTTTTTGTTTAAAAAAAGATGTTTTATTTGAAAAAAATATATATATTTTTTCTATTGCTTGCTTTTCTCTTTAGGGCCCCCATCAGCTCCAAGAAATCTCATCTCGTTAATCAATGACACTGCTCTCTTCTTGCAATGGATGCCTCCAGTCAACACAGGAGGAAGAAGCGACATTACCTACAACGTTCTGTGCCAACGATGTGATGGTAGTGATGTTGGTGTGAGCCAATGTGAGCCATGTGAACCAGACCTGAGATTTATCCCCCGACCGCTCGGTATAACCGGTACCTCTGTGGCGATACTGGATTATGCGATGCATACCAATTATACCTTCCACGTGGAAGCTGTGAATGGCGTCTCTGGACTGGGTGTGGCTCCGCGATCACTGGCAAATGTTACCGTCAATACACACCAAGCGGGTGAGTGAGCTGTGGTCGTAAATCGCATATTTTGAGAATAAAGCTCTCATCAAAGCGTTTTTGAATATTTTACAGACTTTATGTTTTAAGGAGGGTTAGGGTTAAGTTTGAATAATGTGAACACACTGCTGCATTTTTGAATGTGATTATTCTTATGTACTTTATTTATAAGATGTGTGAATAATTGAAAACTACATTCAAACTGAAATTGGTTTTAATTCTGGGATGTTGGTAACAATGGTGGTAGGAGTTGGCCCAGCAATTGGTGGGTCACTGGTTCAATTCCCACTTTGTTTGCCTCTGCTGTTGTGCCGTTGGACAAGACATTTACCACCATGGCTGCTGGTATTGGTCAGAAGAACCATCATCTGTGTGTGAATGAGAATGACTGATTTCTTTGTAAATGGTCTTTGAGAGTCCTGAAAAGTCTGAAGCTATTTTATTTGATAAAATAATTACACATTGTGTCTTTTGTATCGCAGGTTATGATCTCAATCATAGTTCATATTTTTTACATTTTTCTGTTGTTTGGTTTTGTGCAATTTATTTAAAAAATGTCTTTTATCTTTACATTTCAACACATTTTGGATGGTAGTCTATTGCTTTAAGCCATAATCACTAGGTGTAAACAGATTCTTCCTTTTTGTGTATGTGTGTCCAGCATTTGTTTCACCAAAGACAGACAAGTTACTGTTTTCTAAATGAGGTGGACGTAAAGGGTCAAAAGCACATGCATATTTTTATGCAAGCTGAAATCACAGCGCCATCTAGTTTTCTGGCATAACAACTAGACCAGGTTCAAGATGACTCTGAAACGTCAAGATCTGAAATACTGCCAGTTTCCAGACAGCAGTCTCATCACATAAAATCTGGGAAAAAGTGCTACTAAAAAAATCCTTGATTTTAGGCTCACAATGACATAACTATTTTCTTACTACTAAAACAATGGTACAAGTAGAGCTTTCTGTGGAGTAACATGAATGTGCAAAAAGTAAAGTTCAGACTAAGAATGAGGGAGAGACGGTGAAGAGGTATTTGGGACTATTTGCTTGCAATAATCCCAGGGGGCTGTCCTGCCTGTCCAGCCAAGCAGAGACAGATTAAAATGTTTAAAAATTTTCAGGCAAGAGTTTTTAATTACTGAAACTGATTTGAAATAGTTTCTTGTTTTAGGTACTTCATATACAGCTGCCTTCACAAAGTTCTTTGCAAAAGTTCAAATTCATGCAGTAGATTTACTTTGCTTTTCTTTGTTGGGTCAACACTGAATTGCCCTTGAATTGCTTTGTATGTATTAATATGTAAATGTATGTGCTTCATTATCTGATTCATACTTAAATAATGTTGTGTTTGCAGCTCGAAGTGATACTCTAGAAAATTAGCGGTTTTGCGTCCTGAGCACCGTGCTCTCACTTGACCAGCCTTGTAGTCCAACTTAATGAGTCAATGTGTGAAGCATACTTGTGACCCTCGAAGAGCTGACAGAGCCTCTCTGAGCTGAAACTAATTCTAATTAGCAGAACCCAGCTGACCTGAAGTCTGCTGCACCACAGGTTCACAAGGGATCACTGTCTTGGACTTGAATGAGCAAAAATATAAACACCTGAGGTCTAACCTCAAACTTAAATTTCAAGGGCAGAAATACTGAAAGAATAGCTGATTAATAAGGTCAAAATGAGGGTGGAATTGGGTAGGTTAATACATTATTCCAGTGTATTTGGGAATGTTTTCCCTAAGCAGCATATTAAACTCTGATCAGTTCTCCATTTGCAACAAAAATGTATACAGTACATCTGTGATAAATCCTATTATGTTCTTTTAACAGATCATATGGATTTCCTCATATTTAGCCTATTGTTTTTTGATAACACAAAGATGACAAATGTCTCCAGTGGTTGAATCCAATTTGACACTATAAAAAAAAAAATAATAATAATATAATGATAATAATAATAATTATATTATTATTATTATTATTATTATTACATTTTCCAGTGATAAGCAGTGATGCCTCTTGAATATCATATGTTTTATAATGTGACATGTGTGTTTAGATGTTTTGCAGGAGAATGTTTCATTTTGTATTCTTTAAAATGTTAATTAGCGACATTTGATGTGATTCTCCTAACTTATTAAGCGCTAATGATGGAAGTGATTATGAGCACCAGGCAACAATAGAAACCACCCACTAAATGTGTTATGTTCCAATGAGGAACACTCACACCACAGTAAGCCTCTAGTGAGACAAAATAATTTTTCAGACTCACATGGTGTAATCTCTTCTCTCATATGCTGTGAGAAGCTTACTATGAATAATAAATGCCTGAAGAACATCCACCTCTCTGAGGATGGAGCCAACCTTGTATATATATATATATAAGTATATATATACATTGTTCAGCATTCAAAGCTTTTATGTTTTAAATTCCATGTAGACTCTATAATTATATCTATTACAATGCTTTAGAGCTTTTACTCTAAGTATACTCACCAATATCCGTCACATCTTAGTTAATGTTGTAATAAATAGCCACAATAATCATTAGTGGATTCAAAATTAAGCTTTATCTTGTTGCTGTGACTTTGGATTGCAATTTGTGGCAGTGCGTTTCATTTTTCGATCAGTTTTATTCACTATGCTGGCTTGAGCTTTTCATGACCCCACAGATGTGTTTTGGTTGTCAGCGCTCTTTGTTCATAGACTCTTTGGTGCCACAATGTCAATGTCAGATTGCCTCTTGCAAAGTTTTCACTTTTCCACATAAAAGTCTTTTACAAAAAAAAAATAATAATAATAACTCCATCCATATGGATTGAATCATCGAACAGTTCAATTTATTCAAAATTAACTTAGTTTTATATAGAGGGAAAATTATTTGTTTTATTTTTCTGAAACTTTAATTTAGTTTAGTTTAGTTTAGTTTAGTTTAGTCCTCTGAAAACTTTGACAGGTGAACTACAAACAACTGACATCCCTGTTGTTTCTCAAGAGAGAGAAATCTACCATTATTCTGCAGGATCGGGGATCTTGATCAGAACTTTCATCTGCACAATGCAGGTCTGACAGGGTCCAAAACAAACAAACAAAAAAACTCTGAGTTTTTCAGTTCAATTTAATCCTGCTTCTTTCCAGTCTATTCTAATTCAATACAACATCCCAAAACAATCTGAGTTATAATCTAATTCAGTTCAGTACTGCCAGTTTCAATAAATCAGTGGTTATAAAACAACAGTTTGTGAAATAGTTGTGCATATTAAGAAAGAAACAGGCAATACTTCAACTTTACTTGCAGTACCTCTGTAGGAGCTTGAGAAAATATATATTTTTTAAACTGAAATTTTTCCTCCAAAACTTCAGAATACCAGTAACTGCACCTTGTAATTTATTAAGCAAATGTGAAAATAAACCTAAATAAATAAATAATAAAATAAGTAAAGCCATGTTGCAGTTTTCATTGAATACATGTTGTTGAGCGAGTAACATTGTAGCACAGTGTGCCGTTCAGTTCTTATACCATTAGTAAGTTCCTGCTGGCAGGAAAAATGCGATTCTTCAGGACCTTATTAGTACAATCTCAGAACGCCATTGGAACTGCTTGTTCCAAAACATGCATCATCAGTTTACGTTGTCGCAATTTCACTAAAGGAATCCATAGCAATATCCATAAGTGGAAAAGGGGGGGATTTTGCTTTTATGTGACTCAAGTAAGATGTACTGCAAATAATTAAGTTATTCTGTTTTTAAATAGAAATCTGAACAATTGGAAAAATATTGTTATTTTTCACTGTCATGAATTAAGCCTCTGGACATATTTAGATTGTGTTTTCATATAAGAAAAGCTAATCGTATGATTTTTTCTAATAATGTATTGTCTTGTTTACCCAACTTTCATTTATTCAGCTGTGTAGGTTTTAATTTAATTGCTCAACTAAGGGATTTCAGCTGAAACACTGGTGCTAACATAATACCAGATTTTGTCACTGTATCTCTACCTAATTGCCTTCTGATGCATAGAGGACAATAATTTATAAAGCTGTTTTTAGAGTAGATACGCTGCAAAACATTCATCTTTTTGTAAAATCAGATGTCGGCTGTATGTGTGTCACCACATTCCAGTCTCCCTGGCAAAAGCTGCTAGACTGATGGGAGGATGTCAGAATGCAAAGTAATCTCCACAGAGGAGAAGAGGCAGCCTGTGGGGATGTTCCTATTAGGATGTTTAGGCTGGATTAAGTTGTCAAACTGCTTTTCCTCAGCAGACATACTGTATGCATGCACAACGAGGCACATATATAAACAAACAAGATTCATAAAAATGACATTTGCACACAATTACCACCTACAGATATGCATATTGTTTTTCAAAGATTTTCTCAGTGGCATCCTTGGATTTCTAGCCTTTTCCTCCTCCTACCAAGATACACATTTTGTTTTTCCTGAGACTACATCTAATTCTTTAAACCCAATTAACAAAATTTGCATATACTCACTACAATTATTATTTCTATTGTTTAACTTTAGATCTCTGAAGCTAAAGCTCTTTATATCATATATTGTAGGTAATCCATCATATAAAATACATAATTCAATATTTTGGATTTTGTAGGCTAATCAGATTAAAGTAATCTCTGTTAAGCTACTAATTCTCAACAGACTTCACAAGCTGCTTATGCATCTGTGGCTGCATAACTAGTTTTTATAGTGAGCCAAGATTTTTCCTGGCCAATGACGGTCAGCTGTCATCCTGACGTTTCTCAAAGCAGTGGTGCAGAGCTGGGAGAGCTGGATGATCTCTCTATTTATGAAGACTGAGCTGCGCTCTGCCCAGAACACGCTGTGGGCTAGTTGTTGCTCAGCAGAGCATTTGTCACTGAAGATTCCTCCCACTTATTTCACTGCAGCGGTCTTTGAAGAATCATAGAGAAGTGAGTGCAAATTGGTGCAATGGGTTTGCTGCACGGATCAGAAATGTGCAGCACCAACAGGAATTCACCAATATAGCCTCCCTCTGTATGAAGCATATCAGAACAAGTGTGATCTAGTCTGTTGTGCATTTGTATTCGTCCCCCTTTGCTCTCACATCTCTGAATGTCATAAAGTGCAAACAATTACTTTCCTGAATCACATCAGTAGTAGAACTGTTCTGGGAAAACCTCCATGGTTGGTTACATAATATTAGTGAACAAACAAAATGAATAAGATTAAAAAAAAATATAAATAAGTAAATAAGAAAAACACCAGAGAAAAACACCAGACAAATCAGGGGTAATGTTTAACTATAGCTTAGAGCAGTCCTAATAAAAGAAAGAAAAATAAACATACACACACACACACACACACACACATATATATATATACCAAGCTTTTGCACCTCAATCACTGTTCAAAAGCCTTAATCTAAGAAGCCACCAATACATCCATGGTGTTGTGGGAATGGCCCGAAAAAAAATCCATGCTTGTTTCAAATATGTTTAAAGATTGTCGAGGACCCAGCAGGCATTTCAAAGGTAGTCTCCTGATCACACGAGACCAAAATAAATCTTTCTGAGCAAATGCAAATCACTAAGACTGCAAAAAGACCTGAGGAAACAACACACCAATGATGCACTGACTACACAGAGACAGACGTACAATAGAACAGTTTAATTTAGAGGATATCTATGTGCTGGGTCCATAGGGAAAGTGGCAAAGGTTGAACATTGATGTTCACAGACAGCATCAGTTCAGTTGTTGAGTTTAATCTATTTTGTAAAGAGCAATTAAAAACATTGAGTCTGAATGTGTAAAAATTGCAAAGAAATAACACAAATAACTTGCAGCTGTAATTGCAGCAAAAGCTGACTCCAAAGTCTTTACACTAAGGCATTTAAAACCCACAGCTCCCAAACCTCAAACAGATGTAAAAACTAGGTTATTTTTCTTCCGTGTACTGTGTTATTGTGGTCCATCACCAAAAATTGCAATGAAATGCATTGATAATGGAGCATGAATACTTTTTAAAGGCACTGTATATTTTTAGCATAAATAATATAAAAACTGTAGATTAAATGCACTGTTAATAAGATGAATTTTTAAAGTTTTATACTTTGTCAGTAAACATGAACTGCCTTTCAAGGATTTATTTGATCTTTACATTAAACAGAGCTTGTTAGTAGAAAGGAAACTTCATAATTTAGTGAGTATGAGTCATTCTTTTTAACACTCATGCAAGAAAATATTAATTTAATGACATTAAAACATCAGAATAATTGATTGATTTTGGACAGTTGAACTGTTTGATAAATTAAATAATGGAGGAGGATAACCTTATAATTATTGGTTTAGCTAACAAGAATATACTTAGCTTTAATGAGGGGCAAATTAATGCATGCAATTACTTTTTTACATAACATTATATTTGTATGGATTGGTTTCCTCCCAATAATTGTAATTATTTCAAATACCTTTTTTTATACCCCACCTATATTGCTATATGTTTGATAGTATGAAACATTTAGTTGTGACAAAGCAGCAAAAACCATAGAAATCTAAATTTCAAATATTGTTTTACACTCTTTTCAGGCCTGGCAGTTGGATGCCCTTAAAATGTCTTAATGTGTTTTGTGTGAGTGTGTGCTTAGGTTCACACAGCTTTTCTCTCTTTAACTGCAACTGGATGTGTTGTCATTGAGGAGTTGTATTTATTCAATCATCTGTTGATCTTATCATTTTGCGTGGCTGCAAACTTTCCATAATAGCAGGCCAATTCACACATCAAGAAGTTTCCATACCCACTGCAGAAAATAAGGAATGAAACATTTAGTGTTCAGTTAAGCTTTTTTATATAGAAGAACATACTAGACTCCAATCATAAACATTCAAAACCATGCAAGAGAACCCAGCTGTTTTTGTTTATTAAACTACAGCAAAGCCAACATGGAGATGCAGTAAAAACCTGAGAATACCCTTGTAACCTCCATCTCATTTAAAATGCTAAGCAGCAGCCAAGTTGTGCTAATGAAAGCAATTCATTTATCATTAGCAACTCTAAAACTGTCTTAACTAGACATTTTGTCTGGAGTGAATAAATATGTTTTAGCACAATGCCAGGAAGGATGGGCATCAGCATTGATCTAAGAGAAGCATTGAGTTTATCCATCAATCTGTTCAAAGTTATAAGGCCTTTTTCAAACATTTTTAAGTCCATTGTTCTACAGTGAAACAGCGTCAATCACAAGTGGAAAAAAAAATCAGGGAAGTTTTTTATCTTTAAGTTGCAGTGCCTGGTGAAAGTATTCAAATCTTGCCATTTTCTGTGTTAAAGTGTAATGCAATGTATGTCAAAGGAGTATTTAAACATGTTTGTGGTTCAGGATTTGGGCTTGTTCAGCAGCACCAGAAACACGTTTTAGGACACTTTCCAAACGTCTCACTCTTTCCTAATGTTGGATTATGCAAACTGTGAAATGTTGTAAAGTAGACTCACCCATTTGAGATTAATCATTTCATACATAAAAAAACCAAGACATACTTTTTGTTTTCCTTTTGTTCAATAAACAAAGCCACATTGGAACCTCACAAGTTAAGTTAGGTTTACATATTTTCAGTGCATGGTGAAAACCCGCTCAGTTTTATTATGTTCTGATGCATAAAACTTTAAAAATTATAAAGTGTGACCAGTTAATTTATTCTTAGCAAATTATCTTGACTTGTAAACTTTATTGCTCTGCTGCTCCCATTAGAGTGATCTATCCTTCTGTGGAACAACTGGTCTCGTGAACATTTTCCACTGTTTTGGTGTCCTGATTCAGTGGAGGATTCTCACTTTTTGCTTTCCCCCTGTTCCCTTCAGTTGATTCTCCTCTGTTTTCACCCCCCTGCTCTGGGAAAAAAAAAAAAAAAACTGTCTTCTATTTTTATGCTCAGATGCTGGGGAGATGCAACCTCATGGGATTTTTTGCAGCTCTCCCTGTTCACTCATTCGCTCTCTCCTCTTGGCTTCGTTTCCTTCGTTTTCTTCATCTTTTTTAGCATCTGCTAAGGGTTAACCCATTTTCACATGTTTTCAGATTTTCTATTACATTAGGCTGAGAGCTCTGTAAATAAATTAAAGTTTATTTTCCTAGAGAATCTCATAGATGGAGATATCTTGAAAGGTGTCTGCTTTGTGCCAAACGAAAATAGGTTATTGCATAAGAATGCATGGGTTTTTTTCAAATATTCATTTGTTTTTTTATCTTGATGCACAAAAATATTTTTTTTACTGTTGGTTTTCTGCCTAACTAATAGACTGTGCAAAAAGCATGCTAAGAAACTCTTGCATAGTAATGTCCCCTATGTGGTTTAAGCATTTCTTTTGTGGCTTTGACAGCTACTAACAACTAATTTTTAATTATCATTCAAAGTTTCTGAGATACTACTTTTCAACAGATTCCTCCAAATCACAAGAATTAATCTAATATTATTTCATGCAATAAGTTCCTGAAGGCCTTAGAGCTCAAGCATTATGCGTCTCCATCACGGAAGCTGACAAACTGTCACCACATAAAGAAAAGCCTCCTTTCTGCATGAGGATGTTCTGCCTGTGGGTTAAAGTTAACCCTTTGTATTCCCTGCTAAAGTTTTGTGGATTTCCTATGCAGTGCAGAAGTGAAAACATTCAGTTTGTCATTTTCAAGAATTTGAAACGTGAAATTGTAAAATAAATATAGAAGACAGGACAATATATTTTCATTTAACTGAAAAACAGAATTTGGTCGCAGAATGGCCGATTAGAGCAACGGAGCATTTTCACCTCATGATTAGTTGAAACCAATTATTTTCATGCACTGTCTGAAGAAAGGTAACCTTTTTCTCTCAGTGTCTGACTTAACATAAACTAAATTCTTCTGAAATCAATTGTGTTAGAATAAAGAAAATTATTTATTTTTTTCCACATATCAGAATGAGAGAGCCTTCTTATTCAGTTTTATTCTTCACTAGCAACAAAACACTCCCACAGCATAATGCTGCCAATCACCTTCTTTAGGATGGTTTCTTAGGAATACACAAGCCAGTCTCCTAAAATGTAGGTATTCACCTCAGAATACATTTGCAAGCTTTAATCTGACTTTTGAGCCATTAATCTTCTGGAGAAACTGTTGTGGTATTTAGTAAATAGATATAATTTTGGTCTTTTTAATTGGGTAAAAATAGGTCCAGTCTGTTTTCATGTCAGGGAGAGAGGGTAAAAAGAAAAAGGTTATGTAGCCTTTATCTCTTTCCGACTGCATGAAACCAGACTTGTATCAAAAGTCTGAATTTTTGAATGCTTACATGAAAAACTAATATTTTTGCAAGTGTCAGCATTCGATTCCTGCTTTCGGCGTGCTCCACTTCTTCTCTGCTGCGCTTTTTAATGCGAGTGTTTGAGCTGCTGAACTGTGAAGTGTTCTGTCTGAGCCGAGAAAATCTTGGCTTCATGACAAGACGGAGAAGTTGGTTCTGCAACACAAGCGCAACTGAATGAATGTAGCGACATGTCGCAGTCTTAAAGAGCCCTGTCCACTTTGAGTCTGCGGCCATCTGTCTGGACCAGGTTATCTGCTTCTCTGAGGATGAGAACCCTTTAGGAAACACGTCTGGTCCTGCATTAGTATTCCAGTGATAATCCTTCAAACAGTAAGCTCAGCAACAGAGAGCTATTAGTTTGTTGAATCTTACCACAGCAGCTCTGGGGATAATTGGTGGTAAATATTTGAACTTCTGATTGATGATTTTATCATGCTTGTAGAATCATTTTGCCCAGATTCCCTGTGGTAGTCACAGGCCTGGTGATATAGAAAAAAATACTTTTTGAATCTGCTCATTACACAAGAGTTTGGTGGTAAAATAGCTGCTTGTTTGTCATTTTTACCTTCAACTTTTCTTGAAATTAGGTAAACTGCTTTCAAGTTGTTACATCATTTTATAAAGATTTTCTACAACAAGTTTTGAAGTGATGATCTACAGGACCCGGCATTTCCCAAAATGACTACTTTACCTTCTTGTTAAGCTATTTTACCTCTTTGAAGTTTTAAAATGTTTTGTTGTGATCTGATGACTTGAACTCTTTTAGGTCATTAGTTTCCACAGTCTGCTGTTCTTCTTAAGAAGGACTCTTCTTGAGTCAGCTCCAAACTTGTTAACACTAAGGTGCATTTTTTCAGTCTTTTTTAAGTCCTTCATGTAATATTTAAATTCTCTGATTTCCCTTCTTTTCTGCCTTGACTCAGGTCCTGCCTTCGTGGGAATAGTTAGGAAAGACTGGGCCACCCACAACAGCATTGCCCTCTCCTGGTCAGAAGTAGAACAGCCGCCTTCAGACATTGTGGACTATGAAGTCAAATACTATGAAAAGGTAAAATTATTATACATCAGTGATACTTTATCACTTTTGTTTTCTGATTTTAAAGGTATTCAGAAAAACAAAATGATGTGTCTTGGTCTTTGATAACAAGCAGGAGTACAACCCAGTTATCTAATTCTTGTTCAGCATTTACTCATTATCTGTTCACGCCCATCCAGGAGCAGGAGCAACTGAGCTACTCGTCAACCCGAACCAAATCCACCAGAGTGGTAGTCACGGGCCTCAGACCCTCGACTGTTTACGTCTTTCATGTGCGGGCTCGTACTTCAGCCGGCTACACAGCTTACAGCCCCAACTTTGAGTTTGCAACTGCACCTGAGGGTATGAGAGTGAATGTTGGAGTTTGTGTTCATAAAGGTCTGAGGTAGAAAGCGGGCATGTTTTTAAGTCACAAGCTTTTCAAGCAATCCAGAAGATGCTCATGTCATTATCATCAGTTAAATCCTTACAGAAATTTGTGATCTTTCTTTGCTGCACATCAATAAAACTAATTAATGTCATTCATTAATTAGTTTTGAACTGAATTAATGTGGTATAGTGTGAGCTATACCACAATCTCAAAACTTCTTCAAATCTGCTTTTGATTTTGTTACAAATATATCATATAATAAGATAATATAATGTGATATGACTCTTCAGAAGTTTAAGCAATAAACTCAAGCATATCTTGTTGGAGATTTTCATATTTGTTTTTATATTCTTTTATTTTTTTTTACAATTGTCTGCAAAACCTATTTCTAGCAACTGCATCTGAACATTTTTATTTATGTTAATTGCAAGATCACCCTTTGGTGTGAGTTATTTGCTGTGCAGTTCCTCCTCAAGGACGTGATCAAATCAATACGATGATCTACATAATGTACTGCTATCTATCATAGGCAGATCACCCTAAATTGACAGGAGCTACCTTGAGAATTTCTGTCAACTGCAGCTGAATTAAAGATCAGCTGGGATCCACCGTTATAGAAACAAATAAAGAAAGAAAGGAGAAGACAGCCTGGATATGTACAAGTAAAGTTAAAAAAATGTGAACATTGTGAAAGATCTAAGCTGGTCGTTGAAGGTCCGTTCGGCCAATCTTCAACCAAGCATTACGGGACCAAATAAATCAGACTCAGCGTTTGGTTCTGTTACCTAAAACCTAAAAGTCATACAAAACAGGGATAATCGCAACCCTAAGAGCCATTCAAGAATGTAAAGGAGCTTTACAAGGAGTCACCTGAGCCTGGAATCAGTTTATCTTCAACTGCTATGCAAAGATGATGCCTATTCATGAGTTATAAGTATTGCAGTTCTTGTGGTAAGCCAGTCCAGAGGGAACATCAGAGGTATCCTACAGGGGCTAAGGAGAAAAAGGCCTGCACTGATGCTGAGTGGTCCAAAGTTTTCTTTTCAGATGAAAGGAAAGTTGCCGTTGCATTTGCAAATCAAGGACTCAGAGTTTGGAGAGAGAGTGGAGAGGCACAGAATCCATGTTTCTTAAAGTCCAGGGGGAAATTTCCACAGATAGTGATGGTTCTAGTTGCCATAATATCTAATGGTGTTTGTTCACAGTTTTTTTTTCCTGAAATGACAATTATATTTAAATTATCCAATGGTAACTGGTCTTATTATTCAAATTTTCTAAGACTTTTTGAATATTGGGTTTTTACTATAAGCTCCAAAGTTACAAAATATTTCAGTTTAGGTATAAATAAACAACACAATATTTAACTTCCACTTCCTGAAATAAGTGACCAAATTTTTAACTTTTTTCATGATATTTAAATTCTTTTGTGCTGTGCTTGAAAATGGTGTGCTGATTTTTTCATTATCACCTCTTACTTTCCTCCCACTTTCTGTAGATCCAGACATTGCTGATCAGGGTCAGGTTCTGGTTGTTGTCACAGCTTCTGTTGGTGGCTTCTCCCTTCTGGTCATCCTTACCCTCTTCCTCCTCATCACAGGACGGTGAGACGTCTTATTTTTCTTTCTGCATTGACTCTTCACACATTTGCCTTTCTACGCAAACACCATTCCTTCTCCAACTCTACAAAGTAATGCTTCAGAAATCTGTTAATGGACTCTTTTTTTTTTTGCCACTGAGCAGACACTCTTATTTTCCAAATGGCTGAACCCATTTTCTGCCTAATTACCCAGCATGTAACACACGTACCAGCAGTTTGCTCCATTCCATTAACCTCCACAGGTTTGCCCAGACTGCTGTCGTCTGTTCACCTCTCGTTAACAGGGATTTACCTTTAGTAGCTCATGTTAAAAAAAACCTATAAAAATTAACACAAAAAAAATAAAAAATCACATCTGTAGTTCTAATAATTATCTACTCAGTTTACCTCTGGGCAGTGATGTAAACTGAAACCATCTGAACTCAGAAAATTGTTGCCCTTCACAAATGGTGGGGTTATTTTTTAATATTCTAACCTTTGGTCCTGATTGTAGTCACTAAAATTTCCATTCCAATTTTACCTGAAATTTATCGTATTTGGGTGGTAAAACGTTTACGGTAACATTTCTGTTACAGTTTTCAACACTAACCAGACGGGAATGAAAGCTGTTTTGTTGTACTTTGTACTCTGGGAGAGATTCAGTACCCGTTTTGATGAGTAGGTGTCAGAAAATGTATTACATGGAAATGAGCTTTACAATCCATTATATTTGATCTTGTTGCATTTTATTTAAGCATCAGTGACTCAATAAAAGTATGGAAAAACTATTTATATATGTGCTTACAGCAATAAGAAAAAGTCCAGCTGCATTTTAAATCATGACATTTTCAAAGAGCAAGCTTCCAAAAAATGCCTCCTTTAGTTTTATTGTTTGTTTTGTATCAATTGATACCAAATAAGGAATGTGCTGTAAGTACAGATTCAAGGTAGAATGTTAGTTGTATTAGCAATTTAAGTAGGTGGTTTTGAAAAATCCAAAGTTCTCATTAGCAAAAACATCTCTTGAAAATTATTCTTGTCAGATTAAGGCCAAATTACACTTTTGTTCATTTGTTTCTTCTGTGCAGGTGTCAGGGTTACATTAAAGCCAGGATGAAGTCAGAGGATAAAAGAACTCGTTTCCACAGTGGACATGGTACCGTATATACTATTTTTCTCTCTCTTTTTCTCTTGCACAAGTATGTTTTTTTGTTCTTAATTTGCCTCACACTGGTTAGTATAGTAACCAATGTAACAGATGAACCAGAACCTTAAATGTCCACATAAATTTGTGCAAGAGACTCTAGCTTGGAAAAGATGCATTCTTTATCTAAAGCATAAGTTTTCAATCTAAAAGCAGGTGCTCTTACTTGCACTCTCAAGTATTTTACTCATCTCTCTCAAATGTATATCCTCTCATTAAAAAACCATGCTTGCTTGCAAATTTGTCCTCCCTCAAAGCCGTCTTTCTGGACTCATTCTGAGTTCCTCATGCATAAATATTCTCTCTCATTGCTTTCCTCCTGTTCAACACACTCAAACCTGCCCTCCTCAGATTTAACCTCAGCAGGGCTTGATGCAATCGATGTCACGTGGCTGTACAAACACCACAAAGTAGGCAGTGGTGTCTCAGGTCTACCATTTTGGTCCCACAAACCCAATTGGCACTCTCAAAGAACCCAGACTGTAACTCTGCCTGGTTCTCCCAACTAACAGAATGACAGCATGAAGGTTTCACCCCTTATTTCTTTTAGATGTTCTTGTGACCGAGCTCACAACAGCAAACTCATTGAATTTGAGGACTGTGGACACTTACTCAGGATAAAAATATATGATTTAAACATGTTTACACTTACATTTAAAAAAATGCTATATGCACAATATTTTCAATTAAATAATATTCAATGGTGTCCTTTTAGATTTGCATCTAAATGGAGGAATAGAGGCTTGTCTGTTCCACCTGTAAAGACAATTTGAAATTGAAATTCTCCAACAAAAGATGGTTTTGTTCAAGTTGTTAAAAAGGTTTAAATGAATATTTAAATATGCAAATATTACCAGTTTATACAATCAAAGTTATTTAATTGTGCAGCATAAAAAGTCAAAAGAAAGCAGTGATGTCTTAGTCACCTTGACAAATGTGCAATATTTGTTTCTATATGAGGATATGGATTTGAGAGAGATATTAACAATATCTGAGTGTGGAAATAGAAATGTTGCTGTTAGATTTATCATGTAATGAAGCTTACATCCTTTAATACATGTTGTCTTTTTCATCTTTATTTTTTATCCTTGTTTTCTGTTTGTTGAAATATAAGTAAACCAGAAATACATATTTTAAGCCACTCTGAAGCCACAGTCCCTTCTTTCAGGGATAATTTGTTGGAAGTTGAAATATTGAAAAGAAATACAACGGTTGTTTGGAGCTGAGTGACATTTAAGTTGAAATGATTTTTGAGACAGCATTGACAGCTAAGGAGAAAAAGATACAGACAGTCTCAAAAAGGCTTGAACGAATTAGCGCTTATAAGAATAACTAAACTGAATATATTCAGAATCCTTGAGAAAATGCCTGAATTTCGCAGACATTATTCATGTAATTTCAAGTGATAATCAGAATAATATCTCTAAAAATTCTCAATAACAACAGAAGCAGGGGTTAGCGCTAAGAAGGTTGGCAATATAAGTTTATATGTGAGTCTTGGCATACTAACTGAGAAAGATATGCTGCTTAATAATTTGAAAAAGTTAAGTGACTGAAGGAGAAAACAAATTGATCAGCGGCTCCCTTTGTTTACCTTATAGAATCAGAGAAAAATCTGAGGAAAAAAGAATTCTGCTTTCTGAAAGTGAAGGAACACTTTAGCAAAATGGAAAAATGACCAAAGGATACATCAGATAAACAACATTTAATAGTGTAGAAAGACTGAACAAATCCAACTCACTTTCAGATTGTCACAAAGTGGAGTTTAAAATATCATATAATGAAACGTAAATTACATCAGTTGCAGTATGTGCCTTGTATAGTTAATCTAAAAACATATCCAAGAAAACTGCTATGAGACACATCCGCTTTGCAGACCTTTTGTCTTTTTCCTACCTTTAAAACATCATAGTAAACTGCTTTTATTGGATTTTTTAAAAATACGCTCTTTCCTTCGAGAATTGCTGCACTGGCCATATTATGGGGCTAAAATTACAGATAACTGTGAGTTATTGATTTCCCTGAAGGAACAATGTATCTTTCTTTGGGAACTAAGTGATCCTCTCTGTTATACTGAAACCATTTGTGCTGTGGATTTTCAATTTGATTCCATCGGGGGGCTGGTCAAGTTCTTGAGGAAGCTATTCGGTCCTGTTTGGGCCGGATGACGAGATATTTGATTGATCTGAAACAAACAAGGAGGACAGGGATGATTAATACTACAACACAGGGAATTAACCAATACATTCACAGATCTGCTGTGCCGTTGCATTGACCTACCACAGTTTCTGTTTGAACTTACAATTATTGTCTGTGTTCAGTTTTTTTTTCTTTTATTGAATAAAAAAAAATTATGTTTTTGTTTTCTTCTTGGTTGTCGATGATTCAAAAGATTAAAGTTATTTAAATTTATTCACTAATTTGTTCATTGCATAATGTCGAGGCCTTTCATCAAGTATTGCACATTTATGATTTTGCCTCCAGTAGATCACTGATTTATAGTTATGCTTTTGTTTTTTGCAATTGGCTTTTAAATTTCTAAACGAATAAAACACAAATTATAAAACATAGCATAGAATGTATTCTATATTTTTTAAATCATTTTATTTAAGCTCTAGCTTACAAGTCTGAGTTACACAGTAATACCAAAATTGTAATATAAATTATTGTGATAAATTAAAGCTATGCTAACCTACTGTGATGTGCTGTGATCTGTGCAGTCATGCCCAATGACTGTTGGATTAGCGCAACGGTAAACAGTGGATGGATGGATAGCTTTAAGATAAACTACATTTAGTTCAGAATGTGAAATGATACTGTTTCCATTTGTTTGCTGAAATCCCTGAAAGGATTTAATGTTATTTTGATAGTTGTAATTCTTGCCTTCCTTGGTATTTCCTTGCTTATTCGTTCCTGCTTTTTTTTTTTTTTTTTTACTGGAGGCTCAGTCAGGCAGGTAGTGCCATCAGGCTCAACAAACTAGTAAAAAAAAAAGCTTCTTCTTCTATTTCTACAGACACCCCAGAGACAGAGGTGCAATTCAGACTCCAGACTTGAATCTTGAATCTGTCTCAAAGCTTTCAACTTTCTGCAATGTGAGCTGACAAAGCTATAAAGTACATTTTGTCCCAACCTCTCCTGCTCGAGGTGTCCCATGGTCTCCTTCCAGTTAGCGTTTGTGCCAGTCATCATCTACCCTGCTCTGAAGCAACATCCCAAGGCTCGCCCAAACAGCAGGTTGCTGGAGTCTGGCTACCTATAGTATTGGGGTTATAACTTTGGGGATTTTCTCACCTTCATACTTTATATTTATTCCACAGCTTTTTTTCCCCCATCTCTTGGCAGAAATACAGCAAAGTCAAAAAATAATAGAAACAAGTACTCCACCAGTTATTGGCTTTCAAATTTCTTTGGGACTGTCCCAGGAAGTGTCCGAAAAAAGATGTATAGGTTGAAAAAGCTTTGTTTCTTAAGAAAAATTAGCCCAGATATACTGAGCAGTTGGGAGCTATAAGCCAATCTTTGAGAAGTTTTTCACATCAGAATTTGCAAGTTGTTGGAAGATCTTTAGGTTCAAGATTTGGCACGTACTGCTGAGGGTGATTAAAAAAATAAATAATACTGAAACTAACCTAAGGCTCAAAACAGGAAGACAGAGTCAAATTAAAAGATATGAATCTACAAGATTTAAAAAAGTAATTGAAGTGTACAAATCTGCAACAGTTCCTGTATATATATTTTAATGTGAAGACAGACAAAAGGCAAATGACAAACTCAAGGAGAAAGTGGACACTAAAGAAACTCATGATGTATAAATATCAATGTCAAAAGTACTTTTACTGAAGCAGAATCAGAAAACAGTTACTTGTCAGCTTGTGATTTAGACACACATGTGTAGATTAATAAAAGAATAAAATATGATATGCAGTTCATGTAAGTTGTTCTATGTTGTTACAGAATATCTCTAATTTGAGTGTCTATAGTGTATAGTTTTGTACATACCAACATTTCCCTGAAAAACTTCCACGGAAAGTTTGAAAGAAATATCTAATATCATGTCTTGATTTTCATATCTCTCTTTTATGCATCAGTTCCATTTTCTGGAATAAAGACGTACGTGGATCCAGACACATATGAAGACCCGACACAGGCTGTGGAAGAATTTGCAAAGGAGATAGACCCCTCATACATATGCATTGACAGAGTGATTGGTGCTGGTGAGATTATTACTAATCCTTATCAGTAGATTGCTATAATTTGTGAACTTCTACACAGTGCCTGGAAGTTTGAGAGCGTTTTGAAAGTGTGGTGTCACCTTAAATTAGGTGCTGTTTTCTAAAAA
Source organism: Poeciliopsis prolifica (assembly GCF_027474105.1). Classification (NCBI taxonomy): domain Eukaryota; kingdom Metazoa; phylum Chordata; class Actinopteri; order Cyprinodontiformes; family Poeciliidae; genus Poeciliopsis; species Poeciliopsis prolifica. The sequence goes on from NW_026562396.1 coordinate 1,691,031, forward strand.
TATTACACAAGTCTGCCTAAGCTGTCTCAGTTATTATTATTGGGCACTTGAGAAAGAGACATGATCTCATTTTATGTCAAGGAAGATAGTAAAAATTAATGATTAATACTATAAACTTGTCATTGGAGGTTTTTATGGTGTCTAATTGTAGCTGTTTTTAAGGAAATTTATGCTTTTGTGGCTTAGACATGAAAAGTTGAAACTGCGTACTGCAATCAACACTTTTCATTGAACTGAACAGATGGCCCCTGCACTAAATACCAAGATTTGCTGCCATTTGATGATTTCCTGTCACACAGCCTCCATCTAGTGGACAAGAAGCGCAATTACCTATATTCAATATAAAGGCGAAATGACAAAGTTCTGTTGCAGTTTTAATTGAAACATTTAACATTCAAATATTCTAATATTTTTATAACCCTAAAATGTAAAGTTGTGTCTGATAAATCTCAATATAAAGAGTTAATTAATACCAGAAGGAAAATAACCATAATACATCACTAAAGAGTCTGATATAGTTAGTCTTGATTTGTCTTACCAGGTGAGTTTGGAGAGGTGTGTAGTGGGCGCCTGCGTATTCCTGGAAGAAAGGACATTGCTGTGGCAATAAAGACCCTCAAAGGTGGCTATATGGAAGAGCAGAGACGGGAGTTTCTGCGCGAGGCCTCCATCATAGGACAGTTCAACAACTCTAATATCATCAGGCTGGAGGGAGTTGTCACTAAGAGTGAGCAGAATATTTTTTTTTGTTCTTAAAAACAATGGTTTTATTGAGTTCTGATATTTTGTATATCTTACCAGCAGTCTACTCATGTTATTTGTAATCACCTTTCAATAGAGGCCCGCTTTTAAAATCCAATCCCTTTTTGTTTTCTGCACGCATCTTTCAAATCGTTTTACACAAGTACTTTTCTCCATTCTCTCAGGTAGACCAGTGATGATAGTCGTGGAATACATGGAAAATGGAGCACTTGACACTTTCCTGCGGGTATTGAGTTTTTTTTATTATTCTAATATTTATTTGTACGTCTTCATAGTGTAAAGACAAAACACTCACTTGTTTATCTTGTTTTCTCTTCCGTCTACATCTCCAAACTCCAGACCCGTGAGGGCCAGTTCACTGTGCTCCAGCTGATCGGTATGCTGCGAGGCATCGCAGTCGGCATGACATACCTTTCAGACATGGGTTACGTTCACAGGGACCTCGCTGCTCGCAACATCTTGGTGGATGAAAACTTGGTGTGTAAGGTGTCAGATTTTGGCATGTCTAGGATCCTTGAAGACGACTCTGAATCCGCTTACACAGCTACAGTGAGTGTGGAAATGGCGACTCAAAAGTTATGTTATGGTAAAACAAACTGAGCGTCAAAGGATGATTCTGTGTTACTTTGAATCAGGGAGGAAAAATACCAATACGCTGGACAGCACCAGAGGCTATTGCTTATGGAAAGTTTTCTTCAGCTAGTGACGTATGGAGCTATGCCATTGTTATGTGGGAGGTGATGTCATATGGTGAAAGGCCCTACTGGGAAATGTCCAATCAAGATGTAAGTTTCTATTTACATACAATCATTAAAAGCTGCAAGATTATCAAAAATGATGTCATTTTAAGAATAAAAAAGTTTAATCCAGTTGTTGCTTTTTTCTCACATTTCTCTTAGGTTATTTTATCAATTGAAGAAGGGTATCGTCTGCCAGCACCAATCGGCTGTCCTGTGACCTTACACCAGTTGATGCTGCACTGCTGGCAGAAGGAGTCCAGCCAACGTCCAAGCTTCAATGATGTGGTTTCTTTCCTTGACAAACTCATAATTAATCCCTGTAGTATGCTGACTCTGGTCAATGACGCTCTAAGGTAAATGTCAATTTATTATAAATGTCTTTGACTGCTTTCAAACCACAAACAAAGGAGTACTACAACCGTGCTAAGAAATGTTTTTTTTTTAATAATTACGTGAATAACGTCATAACATTTTGAGAATAAAGTTATAATATTATGAGAATAAGGTTGTATTATGATAATAAAAGTTATAATATTACAAGAGTGAAGTCACATGAGAATAAAGTAGAGATAATATGAGAATAATATCATATTTTTTAGAATAAAGTCATAATATCATGAGTGAAAAAACAAGGATACAGTATATCTCGTACCTCATAGTGAAAGAAGAGTAGCAAATCTAAAGTGTATTTTAATTTTTTTTTTAATTCACTTTGCACTATTAACTAGCCAAATAAAATCAACCATTCAGTTTGTTGGCATGCCAACTTGATGTTGTATCAGCTAATATGTTGTTTGTCTTCTCAGTTTTTCAGACTCTCCTGAGGAGATGCCAGACTATCCTCTTTTCATCTCTATCGGCGATTGGCTGGACTCCATCAAAATGAGCCAGTATAAGAGCAACTTCCTTGCAGCAGGATACACTACTCTGGATTCTATTGCAACTATGAGTATAGAGTAAGTGGAGCTAAATTATAAAGGGTGATGCTACACACAAATAGAATAAAAAATTGCATTAAACTAAAAAAACAATGGGAACACTATCAACGCATTGCATCAAGAACTGTGAGGATTCTGTAGAGTGCTGTATATGAGAAGGCATGTATTTGATGCAAAAGGTTAAAGTAGGATGCTTGTGATTTTTGACATGCCAAACAAATGTGTGGAGATCTGGTTTGAGTTCACATTAAAAGTAACTAAATATACAACTTCATCACACTTTCAGGATTTCTAATATTTCTATAAAAAATTTAATTTTGAGGTTTGTTTTTTATTACACTACCCCTGCTATGCTAAATATGTAAACGTTTTAGACCTACCTTTCTTCAACTTTCCTTGATTTTAGCATTTAAAGTTCAGGTTTCTGTCCAAGCAAAGATTTTGTCTAATGCTCTTATTTAAAACTAGATAATTCTCCTTCTCCTCTTCAGGGACATCAAACGCATTGGAGTCTGTTTGATTGGCCACCAGAGGAGAATCATAAGCAGCATACAGTCTCTTCGACTGCAACTTCATCACATCCATCAGAGTGGATTTCAAGTTTGAGACCATTTCACAAAACCAGACTCTTTTTACACATCCGGCTGCAGATCCTTGGCATCATTATCCAACCAATTGCACAAACACTGGACTGTTAGGTGTTGCCAGTACCACGTGCTGCGCATGAGGGAGGGGTCTTGGTTCTAAGACCCATGGCTGTCCAGATAAGTTGCACTCATAATCCCAACTATCATCTCTTCGGACAGCTTCCACAACAATCAACCTCTGTCAGCATTGGCCAAACCGGGTCTTTTTATTATCTCAGCAAGTACTAGCATTCACTTGAATTTAGGACTTCATGTCTCTAGTGTCTATTCAAGTGTTCACCAATACCTCTTATCTTTCCAAGTGACAATCCAATTGTTTCTATTGACTTTGAAAGGTGTCAATTCAGTTACCTCATGACCAGGGAAGATGAGGAGAGGATATATACCATCTGGTGACGTATGAGAAATAATGTGGTTCTAAGATTTCCAACTGGTTTTAAACAAAGAAATATTCCACAATGATTTTTGAACTGAAGACCACTGAATGTCAAACGATTTATTTATTTATTTATTTTTTAGAAATGTATGTTCTCTCCTCATGATAATGCAGTATGTCTTGTACAAAAAGAAGTCTTGTGAAAGTTGTATGTTTTATTCTGTAAGTTTCTTCCTTAATAAACAACTATATTTTAAGGCTGCTTTTTGCTCAAACTCTAAAAAACATCTTTGTGCAACGCTGGCTTTGTGGTTAATGCACAACAATAAACGAGAAACTTTAAGCATCTGTAGACGATCGCCTTCATGTGAACAGTCTTCAAGGCATGAAGTCTTATCAGGTATATATAAACAGACACTTGAAGGTCATATGGTGATAAGTACATGGTCATAGTCCTTATTTTTATTGACCAATCACATGGTGCAATTTGTTTTTGACTAGATGTTGAATATCATAAGATTTACATTTTAAACAAACAGGCGGGTAAAAGATGAAAATCATGCCAAATATCACTCTCTTCTCGATTTATTTCAAATCTTTATTTACATGGACATTTTAACCTTACGAGAAACAGGCTTCTTTATTCCATGCAAACAGTTTTGGTTAGTAATGTTAGCAATTTTAATATGTTAAAGTGTATTTTAACAACAATTAAATTGCATTGCAGAACCCCTGCTGCTCTAACCCCACCACCATCCCACCTCGACACTAGTAGTCATAGCATTGAAATTCACTTTTCATTTTTATTTTGTGTAATTTAGTCCTAGCTGACAACAGAAGCGGAAAATTTCATATTTGCCAAGTTTTAGAAATGTGCTTTGCAGGCTTTTTAAAAATAACAAACGGCCAACAAATAATAACGCTCAGTTTTCTCCTTCATAGTCATTACGATTAAAGGTTTCAAATTGTGGGTTTACCGAACATCATTGCACCTCTATCCATAGATCTGATTACTATCAACGTAATCACAGCAGAGTAGACCAATCGTTGCCGAGCAACACATTGACCAATCACGGCAGACCCCTGTGCGGCTGACGTTGAAAACCAGAAAGTGCCTTCCGTTGCCCCGGTGATCCAACCTAGCGGCAAGAGAGTGGTCTCCCAGCAACGTAGTGTAAATATCCAGTTATATTTTTATTTTAGGTAATACGAGAGAGCATCAGAGAAATGAATGAAACGTCAGTTAGTTAAATGGGACTGCACTAGCTGATCCAATATTAGCAACATAGCACGGGCGAATTACAGGTAAGTTACAGCTCTACTTAACGATCTGCGACAGGATAATACGGGCTAACGTTAGCGATATCTTAGCTAGGCTAACAGCGGTGTTGGTATTCGCTACAATTGCAGAGCTACATTTGGATTATTCAGAGTGGAAAGATATTGCGATTTTTTTTTTGTAGAAAGACCAAGGAAATACGAGTGTGTCGTATTGAAATGCCTGAAGTAGTTAACTTTCAAACAGCTAACGGTTAGCAGTGGCTTGCTAGCGACTATCGTAACAGAGATTAAATAGCTGTTATGGTGAAGCAAATGCGACCAAATCTGGTTAGAACCACCAAACACCTATGTCTGTAAGTAATGCTCTTCTGTTCTTTTTTATTATTATTTAAATACAATTGTGTCCTAAATGTTAGTTCGATGTTCATGGAAAATAAAGTGGTTGCTATTTAAAAAAAAAAACGAATTCCATTTACATTTATTATTATTTAGCAAAGCATTTTTTTTGCTCTGCATTATACTTTTTGTGAAAGAGGCTTAGCACCATGGACATATTTTCGAATGGATCAGCTAATAAGAGGGATATGGATACTGCTCGATGTAACTGTACCAGAGTTTTGTCGCTTAATTTCTCAGCATGAAAGGAATTTCTGTTCCTCACTGATCTTTGCTCTGTTTTAGGATACACTGGGCTTTTCTAAACGTAAAGGAGGCTAATGTTTTCTAAAAACATTGTAGCTAGCAACCAGATCAGTGTGGTGCATCTTTTTATGCACTTGCACAATAAATGTTCATTTTAATCAGAGCTGGATGAAGGTTTTATTGATTTCAATATCAAAATTAGACAACTTCCATTCTTAAAGAATGACTGGACGAATGTAGCCGTTGAGTAGCCATAATGAATGGAAAGGAGTAGTGTATATACTATGCTATAATATTTTAGTAGCCAAGGATCCACCTTCTTCAAAGCATTAATATATTTAGCCTGTTAGATGGACATTAACCACCAACATCTTATTTAAATCTCAGTGTTTGAGATAATAAAGGTTAAAAGAGGGGAAGACGCATAATGATGGCTGAAAACAAAAAAGAGGAGAGGAAAATATTAGTTAATGAAAACTCGTATCATCATTGCAGCTGGGGAAGTGTGACTGACTTGTGTCTATTACAGATTTCTTTTCTTTTCCTTATCTCTTCTCATTTGTAATTTTGACCTACTAACTTTTAAACTTTTTTCATTGAAGGCTCACAGCCGATGGTTGCTTGCTAGCCAATGGGACTATTTGACAAGTTGGTCGGATGGCTGGGCTTAAAGAAGGAGGTGAATGTGATCTGCCTGGGCCTGGATAACAGTGGCAAAACCACCATCATCAACAAACTCAAGCCTTCCAATGTAAGTTAATGATCCAGTGAAATGTGTGCACTTGTATTTAATACAGCTCACACTGACATACGCTGTGCATGTTCTCTTTGTGTTTCAAATGTGCTTTCCTGTAGTTATGTTGATCTGCTGTTGCACATTATTTACAACGCAATTAAGTAAAAAAAAAAGACTCCTTTCTTACATGACAATATAATTAGCTTTGCCTCTGTGAACTTGCCTTTGAGCCATTCCTGAAATTCTCTTTTTCTTTTAGGCCCAGGTGCAAGACATTGTTCCAACAATTGGCTTCAGCATAGAGAAGTTCAAGACATCCAGGTATATACTTAATACTATATAGTAAAAATTAAATGTATTATTGTTGTACCACCTTGTTTTTATTTGAACATTTCGTCTAATAGGTGATAGAATATTTGCTTCTTATGATAACTTTTAGGTTTCCAACTTGATTTTTTTCTATTCTCCAGTCTTTCATTTACCGTCTTTGACATGTCCGGTCAAGGCAGATACAGGAATCTTTGGGAGCATTACTACAAGTGAGTGCACACATACAATCTTTTGCCTTTTTGGTGATGTACATGCATTTTATTCCCATTATTCTCTTCTCAGGGAAGGGCAGGCTATAATATTTGTCATTGATAGTGCAGACAAGCTAAGAATGGTTGTAGCCAAAGAAGAATTGGAAACATTATTAAATCATCCCGGTAAGCGCTTTCTTATTTGTCTGCAGAGTTTTTTATACTGTTCTGTGTCTAAACCACAGAAGTTTGAATACAGATTTTTGGTTTATATTTTATAAAAAGACACAAACATCAGTGACTCTAAAGTAAAACCCTTTTTATTTTTTTTTTGTATGTATGTATGTATGGAAAACAAAGCACTTCATGCGTGAGAAACACAGTGAACCACTTTGCAGAACACATGCTAAGCAATATTGTGTCAAATATTAAGCAGTAGTGTCAAAATATTGTCCCTTGTTATGCAGCATCACAACTGTGGTTTGTTTACACTTTCCTCACCGTTTTGCTGCAGATATTAGACACAGGAGGATCCCCATCCTTTTCTTTGCTAACAAGATGGATGTCAGAGACGCTCTGTCTTCTGTCAAGGTCTCACAGATGCTCTGTTTGGAAAACATCAAAGACAAGCCCTGGTACATCTGGTATGAACAGATTAAAACTCTTTGAACTACTTGTCTCATAAACTGTACACTACTAATAATAATCTAACATAACTATTAAACCACAAGAGTGTATAGAACCAGTCATAGATTTTTGTACAGAACTTTTGGATTTCTTATAAGTGTTTTGTTTTGTTTTGTTTTGTTTTTTTCTGCATGGTTGGTAGAAATGCCTGGGTGGCTGCAGGTTTTTGCTTTTCAGAACAAATTTATTCTTTTCCAGTGCCACCGATGCTATCAGAGGAGACGGTTTACAAGAAGGAGTCAACTGGCTCCAAGGTAAGAGACCTAATGTGCATAATTGAAAATGCAGTCCGATTGTTTCTTTGCCCCCTAGATTAATATGAAGCTTACTTTGCTTTCTACTTTATTCTTAAATAATACATTTTAGTCAATTTGAGACAAGAATAGCATTCAAAATCTAATAAAATAACAACCACACACATGTGGTCATATTCCTCATGTTTTTATCCCAGTGGATCACTGAAGGCAGATGATAATCAAGTAGAATGACATAGAAAGGTAATGGTCAGGCTAATTAGGCTCCATAGCTGAAGAAAAGCTTCATGCTGTGTATGTGGTTTTCATACACAGCACGGAATTAGAAAGTTTGGGAAGTGCTTTTATTTATTTGGTTATTTGATATACCAGACTGCCAATTTATTCGAAGCAGCTGTTCTAATATCAAATTAACCCACCGCTGCTGTTATTGCCTTTCTAATGTAACTGCAGCTGTTCAGATTAGTTTCCTATCCACAGTAATACCCCAGTCTTACTTTTTCCAACCTAGTTAGAGTTCTGTAACGAAATGGTTATAACATCAGGTTAAGTAGGTGGAGTGGTTGTGAAATGAGGAAGAGATAAACCAACGAGACATTTAGTTCTAACCTCCATAACAGGGAGCTGTCATGTGAATGAAGATAATTACATCATTTTTGTCTCATCATTTATTAAAATATCTTTGTTTCCTCAATTTTCTCATTACTATCTTGATATCTCAAATTTCAAGATGTCTTCATCTCTTAACAAGACGGAGTTATTTTTCCAAAGCATGTTCATAATAAATATGTTTAATTGTCCGAGAATGTCCATGTCTTTTTTTCTTCTGTTATGTTTAATGCCCTCATTCAAATCCTTCCATAGATCAAATTATACAGTGAGTACTGGTTGCTTTTTAATACTACTTGTGTTGTATTTGTTTAGGATTTTTAACTGGTTCCCTTTCCTATGTTGTTGTATCCCAAGTACATGAGTTCACATGAAGCCACCTGTGCAATGTATTTAAGTGAGAAACCTACTTGTATCAAGCAATTTGATCTTAGTCTCATTGGCTTTTGCTAATGGGAAATACATGAAGGGACTGTGGTAGCTGAAAAGTATCATTACTGAAATGAATATTATTTATACACATAGATATTATTTTATGCAGTACATTCAACATTAGATTTAAATTAAACCCACCATGTAAACTCTTCATCCTGACTCATCTTTGTCCAGTTTTCTTTTAGTAACCCTGAGGATTCAAAGAAACAGCTGTCTGTTATTAATATTCATATATGTTATATTTTGCTGAATAATCATTTTCCTCCTTTTCTAGAGCAAATCAAAACAATGAAAACATGAGCGCGTGAGGAGCAACCACCAGAATGACCACCAGGATTCACAGATGTTTTTTTGAATTATTGCTTTGCTGTTTTTGAAGCACCATTTGAAGCTGTTTCCGATGATATATAAGTGTTAAAACAAAAAATTCAAATGTCTAAAAAGCAAGTGGACCACATTTTCACTTGGTTAGAGAAGTGCACAAAAAGCAGCAGGTGGACTTGGTAATTGCTTCCTATAAAATTTTAAGATTTGTTAAGATACATTGTTGTTTGGGTAAATTTTACTTCATTGTAAAATCATTGGGAATCAGAAGAAAAAAGAGGCAAAATGTGTTGAGATTCCTGTCTTTTTCAAAACTACATTGGCTGTTTTGTGCTTACACTAACGACAGGCACTTTGTCTTCACTTCATATAATTTAGAATGGAGCTCTGCTCAATTTTAAGCAAAGTTACTCTAGGACAATAAACAAAACAATAAATAAAAAATGAAAAACAACATTCCAACAAATTTACCTATTTTAAAGAGAATATAATTTATGTGTAATAATACCAATTGTAATGTTCCCTTTTAAATAGAACATAGTTAGCTGAAACAGTCATATACAAATACTAAGTCAGTGTATGTACAGATGTGAAATAAGTAGGTGAAAACTGCAAAAATAAGTCAAAGTCAGTCTCTGCAAAGCTAAATTCCAGCTACTGTCCTTTTTGGATTGATTCCATTTCCAGTGAACAAGATGCAATCATTCAAAAAGGCTGCTTTCAGTTTACTCTCAGTACTTCAATGAATCAAAGGAAGACCAGAAAGCATAAAATTACAGTCTATACAAAAGATTGTTTGTTTTTTTTTGTTGTTGTTGTTTGTTTTTTTAAGGCTTTGATCTTTTTATATAGACTGACCTAGTGCTTGCTATAAAAGCAGCTTGTTTCGTCAATGTTAACCTGTAGTACTTCAGCCCTGGTTTCTAAAAATTTTTTTGTTTTTAAGCCTTTTTTGGTTAGAATTAATCAGTATTATATATGTATATATATATATATAGACAGAACAGTGTGACAACTAAGCTCACAGATTTAAAAGTGGCAGCTACAAAGGCTTTAAGTTGCATTTATTTCTAAGAAATAATCTGACTTTAAAGCACTAAATTAAAATCAATACATTTCTTTATTTTAATCCTTTACCTATGCCACATACAAGGTTTGTCAATTGTGGCTAAATAATGTTTAGCAGCAACAACAAAGCTGAAACAACTTTTTCTACCATCATTTGAATGTTGTCTCAGAAAGTAACTGTTCCTAAAGCAAGACTTTATTGAACTAATTAGAGCTTGAGGTCTGTCAAAGATGTTTTCCTTCATGTGAATGACATGTAACTAAAATAGTGCAGATGGAGGAAGCTGTTCCAGTAACAATCACATTGAGGAACTATTGAGGTATTTGCAAAACCTAATGGTAGCTGTGAAGAAGCTTGTACTTGTATAGCATATAAAGATCAGAGAACCCCAAAGCTCTTCATGCTACGTTCACTCAATCACCCCTCCTCATTCAGATATCACATACTCTGAACTATGAATAAAACCTTATCAATTTGTTTAGATAGTTAGGGAAAATATGCTAAAAAGTGTGTGATAGTTGTCAGGAAAGCAAAGAAAAACATGTTTTAATTTATGTTACTTGTTTAAAATGTTATATCCGACAGTCTGATGCTGTCTTTGTTGTGAAAAGCTGGTGCAGGTTAGGCTCCTACATCAGCAGGCAATGTTTCTTCAGCGCTTCATTTGTGAAACAACCAAATCAAGAAAACCCCTGCTTGCTGTAACAGTGTAAACCATGTGGATTTATAATATTTCTGTGATTGTAAAATATAATGACTTGCTGTAAGGAGTTTAGTCTGTATCTTGTAGAGATCTCAGATAATTTCTGAAGGTCAGCTGTCCTGGATTAATCATGTTTTATATTTTAAACTGATATCATTTTTAGATTATTTGCTGAAACTGCATTTTTCAAAGGCCTGTTTCTATTTTATTCCATTCCGTGTTTTAATTTTCAAATAATAAATTTTGTGGAAATCCAACATTCATGTTCAGCTGTTATGTTCATATATCAGAGGTTATTCCAAATCTTGTGTCTCTTTCTCTCTTCCATTTATTCAGACTTTCTTTTTTTTAGAGATTTTGTGGAGCTGCCAGCAACAGCTGCTCATTAAACCTCCAGTCCTATGACTCCGAAAAAATTACTCGGTTGAATGTAATCAGTAAAGTTACAGATGTTTAAAGGTTTTCTATGAACACAATATATATTTTTTTTATTTTATATATTTTTTTCACAATCGTTGTGCTCAGAAATACATGAGGCATGTACTTTATATCTAATGAGATTCTTACTATAAACAAATCACACAAATGCCAAAGTTAAGATTCAGTGTTTGATTTAAAAGTGCTTCAAGGTTCTGCACCAACCATCTGTCCAGCATGCAGTTAGAAGATTTTCCAGCTGTCTTTTTATTTTTTTGGCATAAATATTTTCCAGAATCATTCAAAAGTTATCGCATTTAATTTCATTTTGATCCAAAAGCTGGTTTGTCTGTAAATCATGTAATGTTAGCAATATATTTTAAATACCCTGCCATACAAAAGCGCATAATGTAGTTTGCCAGTGCAGGGTGTTTTATTACTGTCCTATTAACTGCTAACTAGAAACATGAGTTAAGGTATAATTTCAATAGTTTTGGAATGAGTGACAAACTTTAAGAAAAGCTTGATATTTATAAACATAGCTCAAATCTATTTTATTTTCATCGACATGAATATTCTTCTTGTAAAAGTTGTAATATCGTCTTTAACGATGTACAAAAGTAATATCAACATCGATGTCCTGTATCACATACAGGCTGGGCCATATGTTTCCATATGTAGAAAAAAAAACATTTTATTTTTTTTGCGGAACTCTGTGTCATCGCTATGTCATCGCTGCACGTCTTGGACCTCTCCGTGGTTGATCAGCAACATGTCCAGTTTCCTGAAACTTGCAAACTTGTTTTCCCTCAGTGTCGTGAGTGATGCTCGTTCGTTTTCTGATAAAGCTTCGTGCGGTATAATGTCAATTCTTTGCTCTTTTGTCAAACGCATCTTCTTGGGTATCTGAAATATAAAATAAATATACATTTGACATTCTCCTATGTATGGAAACTTGTGGCCCACCCGGTATGACCTGTTTTACATGTTTTTGGTTTCTCTCCATGGTGCTGAATTGCTCTGTTTGACTGCTGAGAGAATCCTGCTCATTTGCCACCATTTACCATGACAAATAATCATCTTCTGTAAGACGGATTTTTTCCCTCTCTCTCTCTCCTGTTGCTGTGTGTATGTGTAAAGATCTTTTTTTTTTTTTAAGTCACATTGTATCATTAAACCTCACTGCATGCTCGGGACCCATCCTAATTGGATGCCTGCCAGTTTCGACAAGTCTTGTTCAGATAAACGGAGCGCAAGCTGAAGTGGCCATTAAGTGGACGCAGCTCAAAGATATATATCCTGAAGGGAAGAGGCGGACACACACTTAAGACTGGTCTAATTGCTTAAACGTGGGGAGTGTTTTATCCACGAATTCGTTTGATCACAGAAAAAAAAGAGGAAATGGAGTATTTCTCCTTGAGAGGGTGTTCGTAATTCCCGGCAACGTGTTTTAATAATAACATATTTATGCTGGGACATCCTGAAGGATGTCCCAGCATCCTTCAGGTGAACAAAGAAAAGCAAATCGACCATCAGAAGGCCATCTGAATTGTGCTGCTTACGACTTGTATGCGCTGAGTATAAAGAAAAAAAGTACTATAGGAAGCGGACCAAGCAAAAATCCTTCACAAATTTGTAATTATTCGAAGCGTGATGCGACGCTTTCAACAACCTTCTTTTCATCCAGTGAGTTAAAAAAATGTTCTTGGGTAAAGGAATTTCGGCCCTCTTCCAGTAACATCAGCCGGAACATGGTGACGTGTTTTTTTTTTTTTTTTTTCCCAGGTGCTCATTAAGAGGGACGGGTGGTTTCTCTGACGCGTGTCTCGGTCCTCTGACGGCATCTGCCCCCTTTATAAGCCTCAGCAAGTCACCCGAGAGACCCCCACCGCCGGCTCGCTTTACGCTCACCCACCGTACAAAGAGGGACGCGTATTTCAATGCTGCTGGAACTGTGATGCCCGTTTTCTTTGCTCATCTGCCCACACGCATGACTCTGGAAAGACTTTGGGTAAGTTCTGCAATCCTTTATATACTATTTCAAAAAAAAAAAAAAAAATTAAGAAAGAAAGACACAAAGAAAGGATGTTTCTGAGATCATTTGCGCTTCTGTGGATTTAGTATTTCTGTGCGTAATAAGGCTTTTACGCATACACATCCTCCACAAAGAGCCGAACTAAAGTAACAAAAAGAACATGATTTATTTAACGGATTAAAGTCATTGTAATGTGGAGTTAATTGCATTGTTTAAATATAGTTTATATTAGCTTTTTGTGGGGATTAATTGTATCTTTCAGTTATTTCAATTGGGAATTTTTGCCAACAAGAAAAAAACACATATTCTAGGTTTCTTATGAAAACATTTCCGTCTTATTTGTAATGATAGTATGACCGAATTTTACGAGTAATTTTACAAACTATATCAAAGTTCAATTTAACATTTAAAATCCAGGTAATTTAGGTAATGATTGAAGAAAATTATTTATTGGTGTTTCTTGGACCCGTCTTTATTTTTCAGTGTGTCTGGTCAGTATTTCAAACCGGAACAAAAAAAATAAAATAAAATAAAAAAATAACTGTTTCCACTCCAAACTATGTTGATATTTCACTTGCCACAAACACAAAGGCGCACATAACATCATAACTACGTTTTGTACTCCTCTGCAGGTCTTCATGTCCTCCCGTTCCTAGCAGAAGACCACTGCGACAATGACCATCCATGCAGAGGGGCTCGTGGCTATCGCGGTCTTCTATCTCCTCATTCTGTTCGTGGGCATCTGGGCGGCATGGAAGAACAAACACTCCGGGGAGGCGGAGGGCACCGACCGCAGTGAAACCATCATGGTCGGAGGGAGAGACATCGGACTGTTTGTCGGTGGATTCACAATGACAGGTGGAGTTTGTGTCAACTAAACACTGGACCTGGTTTGTTGTATCAGTTCTGGCATTTTTTTTAAAGAGAGTATTCCCATAGTCGATTAACTTTTAAATTTATTGGAAATGTTAAACAAATAAAAATGACCATTTTGTTTATACTCGAATTTGAGTTTCAATTTTTTTGTTTTATCATTTTTCTGTCCAGATAAATGTAATTTCAGTTACGTTCAGTGACGTGTTTGTGTAATTTGCAGCGACCTGGGTGGGTGGAGGATACATCAATGGCACAGCTGAGTATGTGTATCTTCCTGACTATGGTTTGGCTTGGGCTCAAGCCCCATTTGGATATGCTCTCAGTCTGGTTGTTGGTGAGTTTTCTTAAGTAGTATGCCATTCTTAAATGGCTGTCTCAATGCTCTTCTGTTCAGCTTTCAGTGGTAACATTTAAACACGTGTCAAATAATGATAAAGTGATAATCTTTTTATTATCATCATTTCATTCAAATCCATTTATTTTGTAGAATCTTTGGGCTCTGACATGTATTTCCATCAAGTTGTCCCTCTTTATCCCAGGTGGTCTTTTCTTTGCTAAGCCCATGCGCTCGAGGGGTTACGTAACCATGCTGGACCCGTTCCAGCAACTTTATGGGAAACGCATGGGTGGTCTTCTCTTCATACCTGCGTTCATGGGTGAGATTTTTTGGTCTGCTGCCATCCTGTCCGCCCTCGGTAAGTTCATGTGTCTGCACACAGCAGAACAAAAATGTTCTTGGATATACCTCAAAACGTATCTGAATTTCTGACACTACGGGGGGCTGTGATGTCCTTCGACCTTCTCTTGACCTAGGTGCTACTCTGAGTGTCATTGTGGACATCAACATCAAGATGTCAGTGGTAATCTCTGCACTCATAGCAATCTTCTACACCCTGGTTGGAGGACTGTACTCTGTGGCCTACACGGATGTGGTGCAGCTGTTTTGTATCTTTATTGGCCTTGTAAGTTCAAGACTAGCATTTGATTAATTTTATGCATTGGTCAATCTCTCTCAGAATTAGAGAAAGAAATGTACAGAAATACAGTAATGTCAAGTTCATGTGTCCCTAGAAATCAATTCATTGTGTTTTCAAACCTCTTCTGTTCCTAGTTTGTGTTGTTTTTCCTGTGTATTTACTGACGTCTGTTTGCTTGCAGTGGATCAGCGTCCCTTTTGCTTTGACTAATGCTGCGGTGTCAGACATCACCGTCACCGCAGTGAAGAGGGTTTATCAGTCACCATGGAGAGGCAGCATCAAGAAGGAAGACACCTGGATGTGGCTTGACAACTTCTGTCTTCTGGTACTGTCTCTACATGTTTATTCAACTCACAATATTAGATCTTAAAACTCTAGAATGCAGTCAAAAACTGATTTTGTTCACAACCATTTTTAATGTGTTGATTAACCTTGTTGGGTTTGGCTTAAAAGTAGATGAACTTCATTGACTTTATTCATTTGTTAATCTAGAAATTAGTCAGTAAATGAATTTGTTACATTGTTAGACAGTTGGCCAAGTAAATCATTCATTCATGCCAACACAATCATTCCCTTATGAAATTACTTAATTGAAATACTTAATTTGCTCTGTCCTCCTCTCCATATTTTGAACTTTAAATACTGTCTGTCAGGATATTCATTTTCTCTTTCTTTTAAAATCTGTAGAACAGGATGGATTTGTGACTTTGGTGCTTTCAGATTCAGGTTTCTCAGTCCTGGACCTCACTTTTAAATGTGTTTTTCCTGGTGGTCATCATGCTGCAGATGCTGGGAGGAATACCTTGGCAAGTGTATTTCCAAAGGGTGTTATCTGCCTCCTCCGCCACCTATGCACAGGTTCTCTCTTTCCTGGCCGCGTTTGGATGCCTTGTCATGGCCGTGCCCTCCGTTCTCATCGGAGCCATTGGGGCCTCCACAGGTGTGAGGCATTCACATACACACTCTGTGATTGTGTTCACCTGCGTGTTTGTTTTGCTGGGGAAGGCTCTGGGTGGGTTCTTGTTGCCCTTAGATCTAAGAAAACCTGGTAAATAGCAGCTGGTTCACCTCATCTATAATGAAGCAGCAATCCGTTTAATAACCGTGCTGGATTGTAAATATTACATTAGAGCGAGGCGAGGGATCAAATTAGTGCTGTGATCTCCAGATTTCTAGGTGTCAGATTCTTCCACGGAGAAATGATGACACAAATGTGTTTTATCGTGTTCTATGAATTTGCTCAAGATGTGCAGTTTAATACCATAAGACGGCTCAAATAGAAACAGAAATAAGGACAAATGAACGGACAACCATAATGTTCTGCTGCGTCCAGATTTGACCCCTGGCTTCCCAATTTGTTCTATGTTTTTACAGCCGTAAGATGTATTCATCTTTTATTGCAATAATCTTACACAGAAAAAAAAAATCTTGCAGTTAAAAATGTAATAGTATTTTTGCAACAAAATTAATTGTATAGCCCAACTGTGCAAAGGCACATAAGTTTCTTTGCTAAGTTTCTGCAGAGTCACCAACCTCCAAACTGCATGTAGCTCTCAGATTGGCTTGAGATCTGAGCCCGCACAGCTTCATGGTTTGTTTTTTTTGTTTCTACAGATCCAAGCCACACATTCCTAAATCTGATGCAAAAAATTCACTGGAGTAAAGTACCAAAAAGCTCTTCAGCAATAGATACACACAGTGTTTGGAGAGATGTATCTGACATTTAGGATCATTTTATACTTTCATCTTTGGGACCAGTTTGGTCCCCTTTCATTTCAATCATCACTGCACTTCAGTTCACAAAACAAGAGCTGTCAAGGCATGCCAGAGTGAGTTTGGTTTCAGTGAACTCCACAAATTCCAGACCATAATCCAAAAGAACATTTTTCAGGATGAATAAATGTCCAGATTGTAAGCCAGGCATTCTTGTCCAGCATCAGTGTTTGACCTTAGAAATGATAAGACAGCATTTACCATCCTTTCACGGGCATCTAAGACCCTGAACAATCTTATTTAATCTAATTAAAAATCTGTTTTGAACTGAAGAGAAGCAAACATAAGAGAGGAATTGGGCTCTGGAACATTTAGAGAGATTGTACTAAGAAGAATGATACATCTCTTCTCTACATGCTCAAACCATGTGTCTGATATTCTGCTAAAAGTAAATATTATAACGCGATTTTTTTTCCCCATCTCAAAACATTTGCTGAAATATAATTCTGGATTTCACCAAACTGTTCAATAAGAGATTACTGCAGTAGATTGTCTCTACCAGGGAAAAAGGATGTTTTAGATTTTCATATACGGAAAATGCAGTAAATTAAATTGTGATTTCAAATAAGTTTGTTCCTGTTTTTTAATCTACAAAAATGTAAACAGAGCATGTCTTCCTCCATTAGAAATAATGATTATTTCTCTTACTCAGACTGGAACAAGACCAGTTATGGTGGTGAAGCTCCTAAAGACAAAGATGAAGCAGAAATGATTCTCCCCATTGTGCTCCAGCACCTTTGTCCGCCATTTGTTTCTTTCTTCGGTTTGGGCGCTGTGTCTGCCGCTGTCATGTCCTCTGCAGACTCCTCCATTCTGTCTGCAAGCTCCATGTTTGCAAGAAACATCTACCAGCTTGCCTTCAGACAGTCAGTAAGTTCAGGAACATAAACAAAGATTTTGTTACTCATCGCCTCTTTCTGAAGTTGTCCATCTAGTTGCTTATGTCTATTCTCTGTCTTCCCAGGCATCCGACCGTGAAATTGTGTGGGTGATGCGAATCACAATCTTTGTATTTGGCGGCCTTGCCACCCTGATGGCCCTGGGCACTGGCACGGTTTACGGCCTCTGGTACCTGAGCTCAGATCTGGTTTATGTCATCATCTTCCCGCAGCTCCTCAGCGTGCTCTTCGTCAAAGGTACAAACACGTACGGCTCGGTGGCTGCGTACTTGTTTGGCCTGGTGCTGCGCATAGGCGGGGGTGAGCCCTACCTGCACCTGCCTCCTTTCATTTATTACCCAGGCTGGACGACCGAGCAGCAGAAGAACAAGTCAGGTGAAATGGAGGAAATTATCAGACAGAGGTTCCCCTTTAAGACTGTCTCAATGTTGGCCTCCTTTTTTGGTAACTTTGTTTTCTCGTACCTGGCGAAGTACTTATTCGAGAGCGGAAAGATTTCACACAAATATGACTTCCTGGATGCCGTGGTGTCCAGCCGCAGTGGGGAAATAATGGATAAAACTACTCTTGTTACCCGAGGCAACAGCATCGGGCTGTCGGAGTTAGCGTCCGTCAAGCCGCGGCTGAGTGTAACCTTGGCAGCCGCCTTTACCCGCCGTGACACGCTGCCAGAGGAAACAGTTGAAGAGGAAGAGGAAGAGTCCAGCCCTGACTTCTCACATAACGAAGAATAACAAAACCTGGATTTCATAAAAATATAAAGACGGAATATTTGACTGAACTGGCAGGAGGCTGAGAGACAAGAAGAAAATATCCTCTTTCTGGACTTCAAAGTACTTGGACATCCCATTTAATTGGATAAGAGCCACATGTCAGGATATTAGACTAATTATAGCCGCTTGCTGATTATCACACCAACATATTTAAATATATACATAGAAAGCACTTATACATTGTCACCTTGCATACCTCCTGCCTTTTTGACAAGGTTAGAGGTATACAAGTCCAATTTATTTGACTATTCAGCACCAAAGACAAGAAAGTCTTCAGATTTCTGTTTATCATCCAAAATCATGTAAAACAATTGACAAGTACTTCACAAGAATTGACAGCACAAATACTGTTTGGAAGGGAATCAATAAAAAGCAATAAGATATACAGCTTCACACACATGCAGCAAATGCAATGTAATCTGACAATGACTATAGCAGTAGAGTAGATCAGCTGTAGGTAATTATGAAAACATGCATCTATCCTTCATTATGTCAGTTCATGGTGAAATCTGATGCTGGTGATTTAAAAAGGAAGTGTTTCTTTGACTAGAAACACCGCTACATTTCCTATTATTATTTTATACTCTTACTAAAGAACAGACTGGGATTTGAAAAAGACGCAATGAAATGAATAAACAATATCCAAGCAGAAATTACTGTAGCTGGCTGAAGCATTTGCTTTTGCTCTCATAAATGTTGGCCGTAGAAACAGTTTAGTCAAAAAAAAAAAAAAAAAAAAAAGGTTGGTGTTTTAAAAGAACCTGTATTCAACTGCCTTAAAGATGCTCATATAAGAGATACTTTGCTTTCATTGTTCTGACCAGATTCAAGAGAGACCGGAGTAAGGAAGACTTTACAATGAATGTAAAATCTGCAGAAGATCTGGTTTAAGTTAAATGGGACTCTTCTTCTTCTCCTTCATGTTGCGGAGTGTTGTGTTCGCAAGCTCTGACTTACCTTCTGCCGGTTACTTGTTTTTTTCAGAAGCAGTGAATAGATTATTTTCTTGTGACATGTGTATTTGTATACATGCTGTATAAGGATAAAACATATATAAGAGTAACAATTATTGCTGTTTCAATTATCCAAATGCGACAAAGAAAAACATTCATTATAAATGTTCATTTATTTTTGATGTGACACAAAATAATAAAGTCTCAAAAGAGGGAAGACATGATAAAATATCCCAAAGTAAATTCTTTGTAGCTGCTTTCTTGCTTTTTTGCAAAAAAACAAAAAACAAACAAAACCAAAACAGGAACCATCTGCATTTTGGTCCTTTTCAAAAACCAAATTAACTGAAAAAGTCTAAGAGTCACCATATTTTTGTTTTATGTGTGTCCATAGTGTTTTTGTTGTTGGTATGTACTGATGAGGTTGTGACAAAAGGTTTCAGAACTTCTTGTTAGTATATAAAAGTTTAAATATTCTTACAGTGTTTTTGACAGAAAGTTTCTGAAACATACAGATTTTCTTTAAAAACCCTCTTGTTTAAAAAAAGAAAAATGCTGACTCAAATGGTCAAGCTAAAGGCTTATTTTACATTCTTTGATTTCATTTAACAATATTTAGAAAAAAGTAAAACATTTGCATAACTGCTGATGTGTCTTGGAATCCAGGAAATCGTCAAGCTTGATGGGAAGCTCAACCAACAGAATGCACCCAAGTCTTCATGCCATAACAGTGTTTTCTAATCTAAACCAAAGATGTTCACCTCAGACTCAGTTTTGCAAAGCAGAATTTCTTCACATATTTTATTTTGCTGCTTTCTCTTTGAATCATCTCTCTTTAGGTCTAAAGTTGATTTCCAGTAGTCCCATTTGCCTTGGTCTTTTAAAATCTGTATGTTTTATTTTTTTTTTTTTTCTGTTCGAAACAGGACAAATATGTTGTTCCAATCTATCGTGTCTGTCGGGCCCTTCAGCGAGTAGAACTGAGGAAGGCTACATGTCGAAAGACGTGATTAAAATTACAATCGCATGGCTTGCGTCTTTGTCCCCCTCCTTGTCCACAGTGAAAGACAGTATCTTAAAATAGCTCTCCTTGCTGCTTATTTACTTTAAGTGCTGTACTCTCTCTGGCTGTGGACGAGGGGAGGAGCCAGGGAGGGATGGGCGGGGTCGCTGTTGCTCAGGCAGGGAAAATGGATGTAAGGCGGAGACAAGAAGCCCACCAACGACCATTTTCATGGAATTCGCCAACCTGGATGCAAGGAAATGACGCAAGTCTTTGACGCATTCCCTGGGTCTCCTCCCCCCATAATCATTGACCTCTTTGATGTCCTTGAGAACTTAGACCAATCCCATAAAAAGGAGGGATGGAGGGGGGAGCGAAAGATTCCTCTCTCCATTCAGAGAAAGTGACTCTCAGAGCACTCATGATAATTAACAATTATGAAACTAAACTGTCGCTTGTCCAACAGGCGATCCATTTTTCTGCAGCGCTTCGCAGAAGGAGAGGAGACTGATGGGGGATGGTTTGTGTGGAACGTTTAGTAACAAAAAACAGTTTTTGTTACAACCACAATTATGTTTATATCCTATAATGTTATTGTGTTTTATGCGGGCACAATACTTTTTCTTTTATTAAAATGTTAGCTTTAGTAATGTGGAGGGAAAGGTTCTTGTAAAAACATCCAAAGTATCTCTTATCAGTCAAGCTTGAAGATGGTCAGATATCTGAGAATCAAAAGAAGCTCAAGGAGGGGTCAAACTGAGCAGGCAGCATGATTAGAGAAATTAAATGAAGGCACTTTTCTTTTCTGTGCATGATCTGACCCTGTCTTTCCTAATTTGTTACAGTCCTTTTTTCTTCCATAAAAACAAAAAGAAAGGGATTTCTGTGATGAGATTACCAGAAGCGGTTGATACATTCGGGTGGACATCTGATGTGTTGTAGCTGGGGATGATTTTGTGGAGATGGTTCGAGGCAAACTGGATGTCCAGGTAGCGGAGCACTTGTTCAAATCGTGATGAGGATGCAGTTTTAGTTGGACTGTAAAAGTTTTGAAGCAGTTTCCAATTTTGTATGGAGTGACCTACGCACTGACATAACCACATGTCAAGAAAAGCAAATATGTTTAAAGGTTTAATCAATGGGCTTCACTAAATTGTACAATCATGTTAAATTTATCAGTAACATAACACTTAAGTGACCAAGTATAAAATTGTAGACCATTAAATTTTCTGAATTCTGAACAGCAAAGGTTCAACATGTTGTGTTTACAGTTATAACTGAATGGGACTGCATTCAAACTGCTGGGTGTGGTCTCCGCATCTCCTTCCAGGACAATGCGCCACAAGATCTTCCATAACTCAAATAAGGATGAGGAATAATGATTATGACGGCAGGCTTCTATTTACGTCTTTCATAAGTAATGTCCCCTGTAATTTGATTGGACGTCAGATCATTGAAAGATTGGGAAAGGGTGGGGAAGCAGGAGCGGTAAGAAAAAAAAATGTAAAAATGTGTCTCCATCTTACATTGATGTAAATGAAAGCAAAATTTGTCTTTTGGGATGAACGTGGTGCTTTTAAATAGGATGCACAGTGTTAGACACCCACACACACACACATACCTTGCGACAATGCTTTTCCTGATTGTTTCCCATATATCTCCCTATCTCCTCCATTAGTCCCTTCAAGGAGCCGAGGAGCATCTACAGCAAAACGAACACAGCGACTGCTCAAATCAAATCAGCCAGGCGAACCTGATTATAGAGCCAGCCTTGCTCCATTCGGGTCAGCTGCAGTGTACAGGTGCACAGTCTGGAGCTCACTGCAGGAATGAGACAGGTTTCTAACAATCTGCAAGTTCAGTAATTCTTAATAAGTCAGAGCTGTGAATCAGCTTCACTCAGGATCACCGACACTCTGTCAGTGATGTCAGTCGCTGGTTGAGAATGCTTTTTTATTGTATTATGGTCAGTATGCGGATAATAGACAAAAGAAACAAACCAAAAGAAAATCTTAATTTAGATGGTCAATGTCTTATGTGGAGGTTCCTGTCAAAGTTACAGAAATGCAAATGTCAACTTTAAGAGATTATTCCAGGAAACCAGTGTGATGTGTTAAGATGAGTTGATTTATTTTACCTCTCAGAGATCTATTATTTCAATTGATTTGAGTAGGAATATAAACAAAAGTGATGTAAGTTCAACACACTGCTGTCTATTGGTTTGGGTTTCCAGTAGATCAAGATTTGCAATTCTTTGTCATTATTTTTCAGAAACTCTATAGTAAAATTGTGGGGTAAGTCTTTACAGTTGTTCTAAGTTTGGAAGAAGAATATAAGATTCAGACCAACAGCATCACAGATCCATGCATTTACATCTATTTATGACAATGTTTCAAATAATTGTCTGTTAGATCCACACTGAACGTTTGTTATGGAAAAGCTCAATCTGAATTTCAGCTAATGAAGAACAGTGGTTCTGGTTTGTGACGGGAAGATTGAAAATACTTTTTTTCTGTCATGTCTTTATAATAATTGTGTCTATTGACCCCAATATATCACTCATTCTTGCAGTTATCTTACCAATAACTGTGGATTGGGTGAGATTTTATCTACCCATCATGATCACTGGCAAAATAAACAAGGAGTCCTCATCTGGCCTCTTTCTTATAATTCCAGTTATTTTAAGTATATCTTACACTGTAATAAATCCAAATTTGGGGAAGTTGCTATTTTGTGTAGTCATTCCCTGATTTGTTTCACATTGAATTGGTACCACAGGGAAACAGAAAGTCAGGAGTTTCGAATTAAAAATGTTGACACATAAATTAGTGTTTTTTTTGCTTTTTTTTTTTTTTTTTTTTTTTTTTCATGGTTTTCTAGGAATTATAGCAAATGTAAAATTGCAACACCAATAATTTTGTCGAAAATTATTTTTGGTTAATGTGTTTTGTTTGTTTAATCTGAGATCACGATCTTGCCAAAATGTATTATCCATTATAAACATTTTGCAGATTTTTATTAGCAGGACGTATAATTGTGTATTTTTGACATCTTCTGCATAAAACAGCATTGATGTCAAATGGTTTTTGGTTTTCCAGCACAGTTTGTCTGCTATGTGCCATGTTTTTGAAGAAAGTAAGTCACTGAAATATTAATTGTTTGACAGTCTTTGGATTTACACAACACAGGAAAAAAGACTAAATCTGTCCAAAAACATCTGAAGTTTCCCAGCATTCCTCTACTTTTAATCCAGTAGTGTTGCTCTGCTTTGCAGCATGCATGTAAAGCAGGCCCATCTCTTTTATTAACACAGAAAGGAGGAGTGCCTTGGATGGACTGTCATTTTTCTTATACCATTGAAAATCAGTGGAGAGAATAATCGAGCGGCCATATACACACTCCTTTACACACAGCGACTCCAAAAAGCACACATTATCCCTAGAGGACCTGCTCTCCCTCTGAATGGAGCCACTAAGCAAAGCAGGGTGGATCGGCCGCTGTGAAGCGGTCACAGACACACAGCGACTCCAAAGGTCCCTGATGAGGATACTGATGGGGAGTGACAAAGGGAAGGAAGATGAACCATTTGAAACAATAAACCTTATATTTTACATAGTTTTCAGCTGGCAAACATAAACCTTTAGAATATTTTTTAAGATGAAAGCCTAGGCCCAAGTGGTCTTGAATGACAATTGTCATTTCATCTATTCCATTTAATTAGCTCATGTAAAATTAAAGTGTGGAACAGAAGAACTGTAGGGAAGTGCAGGTGAAGAAACAAAGGACAAAGACTTGGGGAAACACTCAAAAGGTCATTTTACCTTTTAGCTCATCCTGACGTACATAAGCTTTGAGCCACGCCCAGTCTTACTTTGCACAATGTGTGTGCATTTATGTGTGTGTATTTAAGTGTCTTTTGGATCACAATCAGAGTCCCGGTTGACTCTGAGCCAGAAGATCCATTAGGACTGATTAAAGAGCACAGGGATGCAGATGTAACCCTGAGAAGAGGTGACAAGAACGCCCTCTTCCGTGCTTTCTCTCTCACTCTGCCTAACACACTCACCCAAAGACACAAAGCAATGTCCACTCTGATAAAGAATGAATTCAAATGGGCCCACAAGCAGCTACGTCATGTGAAAGACCCACAAAAGCTGCAGTCATGTGATCAGTTTTCTGTGCACGCACATGCAATGTTTCGGGTGACAGCTTTGAAGACAGTTACACATTTCTGATGCTTTAACATGATTTCTCAGTCAGAGCACAGTAGTTCATTCAGTTCAGATACAGGACAATGATTTAAAATCAACATTATTCTGAAGTGGAGACTGACATATTTCCTTTCTGCAGAAATAAAATACAACTGCTAGATCAGAGGTGGGCAATATGGCAGAAATAGTATCATAATAATTTCTTATAGTGAAACTGTCTTGATTTTATCACAATTTCTTGACATAAAATATAGATTTTATGTCAAAAGAAAGTAATAGAGCTTTTATACCAAGGAACATTTCGGAAATGATTTGTGTGAAATGTACATACGATATTTGAAGCTGAAGAAGAAAATGTATATCACTACAAAGTCTTAATATGGGTAGAAATAGAAACTTGTGTATTTTTAGTATTTCTCAACTAAAAAATGCAATTTTTCCAACAAATACTAAAACTCATTGCTCCTCATGGGGGCCAAAACCCGGCCCCATTAGAAGAAAATTAAAGCCATTTTGGAGTTAGGTTTTGGACGAAGGCGTGAATTGATTTTCAGTTAGGTTTAAGGATTAACATTTACTAGAAATGCTGTGTAGGGAGTAAGTTGGGGCATATATGAATGATAAATAAATGGAAGTCAATGCAAAGTTCCTATGAAGATGAAAAAAATGGTGTGATATGAATGTAAATCAGACTTTAAAAATCTAAAGCTCAATTAAAGACCATTTGGCTGGTTACATGAGCTGTTGAATCCCAGAAATGACAGCCATTAGAGATAGAGACAGGCAGAACTTTCTTATGAGGTCCATGAATGAGTTGCCACTTAGGATAGACTTCCTTTTCTTCAGGAGGTGCCTAAGTTTTACAACCCCTTTCATCTAATTATCTTGTTTCAGCCTGCAATAAAAAGGCCACATCTTATCAAAAATGACACCTCCAAGAGATTAAGACTGGCCAAAGCATTTTGATTTTGAGGTGCAGGTAGAGGGTCTGGAAGTTTTACTATCTTTAAAATCTTTGTGCCTGTTTACAGACATTACTGCGACAAACCTTTTTGTTTTGCTTGTGCTATTCACTTAGAGAATGACAGAGTGTCATGAGAAGTCCATTTAATATCTCCCACAAGTCCTCTATACAGCAAACATGTGGAAGAAGATGTTCTGGGTAATTGAGGCCAATATTAAACACACAATCAGAACAGTGAAACAATGCTGCTGGTAGACTCGGCGTCCATCAGCTCATTAGCACCAGATGTACTCCATGAAGCTGCCATATGAGCAGATCCCCCGGGAGCTGCAGCCCACCACGAGGAAGCCAGCAGGTGCAGAAAAGCTGATCAAAGTTATTGGGAGAATATCTGTTGAAATCAAGAAAAGCCTTGAGGCTGGTATTGTAGTTTACTATCCAGCAGAACAATTCTAAAATAGAATAAGCTAGAGCTAGTTCATATCCATGCAAATTCAGGCGCTTGAATGTCTCAGTTGTTAATATTGTCTAATCACAGACATGCTATGTGAATATGATTCAGGTTATTTTGCAAAATGGAGTGTGTGCAAAAATGTCAGTGTTGAGATGCCCAGCTACACTAGACATTTACTGAAATTGTAGCAAAAGAGGGGCTACATAAAAATGCACAAAACACTTTCATGTTAGTTTAAAAAACATTTGAACTAACTATTGTTTCACTTCCACTAAAACAACTTTGCACTACTTTGTGTTTGTCTATCAAACAATAGTCCAACGAAACACAATGATGTAAATGGGTGTAATCTTACAAAATGTAAAAAGGTGAAATAAGTCAGAATTAATTTTATTTTAACAGTTTATTTGTTGTACATTAAATAAAAACATATTGGTGATTCAAAACTTGTGAACTGTCACCAATCGCAACATCTGCAGACACCAGAAGACAGAAAAGACACCAGAAGACAGAAAAGATGCTTCTTTGGATTCTGTCCACTAGATGTCAGTGTAACCAAGATAACAAACAAAACATCACCAGAAAAATAGTAACTCAACGTTTATGAAGAGTGAACAACTCAAAACATTTTGTTGCGATGGAAAAGATGAACCTTTGAACGTTTATTTTTGTTTTCCATCTGCTTAAAATATACCCACTTAACATCGGAAAGTCAACTATTTCTGTCTATGTTTATTATCTTGTAAACATAGACGAGATGTTTATGAAAGTGATGGCTGAGAATCGGGCATTCAGTTGTAAACGTTACTTGGGAAATGAACACATAGCTTTCTGTACTGCAGCTTTAAATCAAAGATTGAAAAGGAGAATTTAGCTTAATTATACGTTGGGCTTTGGAAAGCTGAAAACAGGCCAATGTTCAGGATTTTTGTGGTCTTTGTACCATTTCCTCTTTTTGGGATGTTTGGAAACATAGTAGTAGCATGAGCTTTCTATGTGCCATGTTAAGCATTTTTTTTAAAAAAAAAAAGCACATTTACAGCATTTTAGAAAAGTTGGGGAACAAATAAACTATGTACAGTGTCACACTGTGCTCATTGATGTCCACTTTGTAATCATTTTAAACAGCTGAGATGAAAGATGAAATGTTATGTCTGTTTGGGTGAGGTTCTGAAAAGTCTCAGAACCAAAATATGAACAAATTCCCCTGATGGGTTTCAAGTAATATGATCAAAAGTTTCGGAACTTCTGCTAAATGGTTGAAGGAGTGGCCTTTCCAACACACCAGACAAAAAATGTCTACAAATCAGCTGCAGTTGGAAAATGATCCGAGCAAAAAATCTAAAATCTTTATTCTGGGAGGATTCACTCATATCTTTGCAATTCTAAATAATTGATCTTTCGGTTTGTTTGTAACTTCAAGACTGCGACACTAAGAAAAGGTCCAGTGTGCTGCAGTGAATCACATTATGAAACATCTGAAAATAACGTTGAGGATTACAGACGAGCCTTGAATGCAGCACGACTCTTTATTTTCCACTGAGCTTTCCACTGAACAGTTAATGTCTCTGCTGGCCGCCTTTCTCCTCCTCCTCCTCCCACACAGCCTCAGCCACTATAAACATTACTGTACTCTGAGGATCCTCCCCAACTATCCCGGCCTGAGGTCAGCAACTGGGACCCTGCAGGGAGCGGGAGGCAGAGATGGCTCAAAGTTCAACTTTCCCTGAAGTAGTGGAGCTCAACGTGGGCGGTCAGGTGTATGTGACCCGTTTGGAGACTCTCACCGCGGTGCCCGGATCTCTCCTGTGGACCAAGTTCACCCAGAACTCTCCAGCCGACCTGCCTAAAGACAGCAAGGGCCGCTTCTTCTTTGACCGGGACGGCTTTCTGTTCCGCTACGTCCTGGATTACTTGCGGGACTCGGAGCTTTTTCTGCCGGAGTTTTTCAAGGAGAGGAAGAGGCTGCAGAAAGAGGCGGACTTCTTCCAGCTGCCGGAGTTGTCGAGGCGACTGGCGGCGGCCAGCAAAGACAGCTCCTCCGCGGAGGACAGCGGGGAGCCGGAGGAGGCTGAGCTCACCAGCCCGGTCACCTCCTCCTCCTCGTCGGACAGACCTCTGCGCTCTCCGGGGGGAAACTCCGGCTACATCACCATCGGGTACAGAGGCACCTACACCATCGGCAGAGACATCCAGGCGGACGCCAAATTCCGCAGGGTCGCCAGGATAACCGTGTGCGGAAAGATCTCTCTGACCAAGGAGGTTTTCGGGGAAACCCTGAACGAGAGCCGCGACCCGGACCGGCCCCCGGACAAATACACGGCCCGCTACTACCTGAAGTATAACTTTTTGGAGCAAGCGTTTGACCGGCTGGCGGAGACCGGCTTCCACATGGTGGCCTGCAACTCCACCGGGACCTGCTCTTACGGCAGCAACGACCCGTCGGAGGACAAACTGTGGACCAGCTACACGGAGTACGTGTTCTGCCGATGAGCCGCTGGACCCCGCGACGACCAGCAGCTTTGGGAGAAATAGCAAAATTCACACAGTTACAGAAAGTTCATTAACATAACAGCAGTGCCAGCTTTGCTTTTAGATTCAGGTTCTCGGTCTGCAGAGTACAGGGTCAGGCAGGTTCTCTGCAGCAACAAACTTCAAACTCCTTCATAAATCTCTCCACTAGAAGCAACGACAAGCGTGACTTTTCAGATAATATCATTGGGTTATTTTTGTGCGCTGGCGGCCCCATGGCCTTTATGGCTTTTAGAGAAGCTCCTTTGTTGTTAAATACATGACAAGTTTTCTCCCCAGAGTGGCAGAAATGTTAGGAACTGCCCCAGCACTCTCATTGTCGGTGTTTTGCCCTCTGTAAGTTCACTGTGGAGATGCTTGAGGAACATACTCACTAGAATGTGCACTGTATTCAGTCTGGGTTTTCACCATCAAGTCTTACATGTTGTGTGTTGCCTTACTACATTTTTTTTTCTATTGTTCCATGTTGCTTTTTATGACACTTTGACATTTTTTGTGTGCGTGTGTGTGCTTTGAGATCATGTAATTTTATTCAAAACACAGCAAATAAAGTGTGACACTTTAAGACTATGTGACATATTGTTCTTATTCCTCCTTCCAAACTATAAAATAAAGAACTCAGATTGTTTGGAAATTCAGTTGGAAAATGTCAAATATTTTCAACTTAATTTTGATATTTAGAGCTGATGATGACTCGAGACATGCCGTCAGAAGAAAAAAATACATATTTTAGGATAGAAACTTTTAAATACTGAAATTTCAGCCTATTGGAAAGTATGTCTTTGCACTGCATAGTACATGAGCTCAGTACTTGGTCCAAATTATCACCCCGTTTCCCAGGTTGGTGTATTTTCAGCCGAAATTTGTTTACATTGTTGGATCTGGTGTCTTCTTCAGGCAGCAGTCCACAGATTCTCAGTCCAATCCCAAATCAATATAGAGCTGACATGAGTGTGTGGCAGCTCTTAAAGCACCAACTCCAGCAACAGTTTATTCTTTGTGAATCATTACCAAATACTTAAATAGATGAATTGTCAGTGGCTTCCACTCAACTTTCCATTAATAGTTTTTCATAAAGCCCTCTGAACCACCAACTTCTCTAACAAACCCTCAGTTGAGGGTTACAATCTATATATTGGACATCAGTGAGCTAAACAGTTTCTGCCCTGATTAGTTCAAGTTGTATTTAAAAATTTGTGTTATGAGATTATAAAAATGTTTTATTAGGGGAAAATAAATACATTTTCCATTAGTTGTAAGCCATAATCAGCTAAATTAAGTGAAATAATCACTTAGAATACTCAATCATATAAACATGAGTCATTTTATTAATTATTGAAAAACATTAAGCCTTCTGCGCCATTCCAATCTACTGAGTTGAACCGACAGTGTATCATCATCTGCTCCTTTAAAAACAGTTGGATCCTTTTTACTCGACGCTGGTCTATTCATCCCTCGTCTTTTTTTTCCCCTGAAACCATGAAAAACAACAATTCCATGCACAGAGGAAAGTAATCAGTGACCACTAATGCCAGCTGAGCATTTGCTGAAATATTAGCTGAAATAAATTAAAGGCACAACGGTTTTGTAGCAGCCATTGGTTGAAAGGTCAAGAAGAAAGGAAGTTAGAATGACTGTTTTGCATCTAGATATAAATAATCTGGCAAAGAATCATCCGTGTTTGTGTTTCCTGTGTTTCACTTGCATTTCAAATCAGAAGCTAAATGGTGAAATTGTTTTAACTGAAAAGCTTTTTTTTATTTTATTTTTTGTACTTAGAATTTAAAGCAAACTCAGAAAAACACCCCGGTGGCTTCTCCCAATCAAGGCCCATTGAATTCAAATGATTCATATTGAATGTCCACAGAAAGCTTGCAATACATTAACTTGCAGGAAAAAGAGAACTTGGTTGCTGTTTTTCAAAAGCAGCATAACACTGAAGTCTTCTTTATCTCCCCTGGGCAGGAAGCACAGGAGGAGGAGGAGAGGGGCTTCTCTTTGGCTGACAAGTACAGTAATCAAATGTCTTTTCTCTTGTGGGATCCTGGGGCAGAAATCCAAGCTGTCCCAGGATCAAGTCTAATACAAAAAAGGCTTTGTGTGTCAGAGTGAATGTAAATACAAACGTGCAATAAAAAAATATATTAGAGAAGCTGCAGAGTGAATCATTCACAGAAGCTGCCGTTGTAAAATACATTTTTAAAGACGGCTCACGTTCCCTAAATTTCTGGCACACAGACGCACACCGTTACTTTACTTTATCAACCCTCATGCACATTTACAGTGCTGAGAGGCTTCAAAGACTGACATGTCTAAAGAAGAGACTTTCTATCTGCTGTCAGCTGATGCTGCCATCTGGACAGGAAAAAGGAAGGATGGGCCACAACTCTTCCCCCAATGTCTACTCCAGAAACAGGATATAGTACACTATTTTCAACAAGATAGAAAAAAAAAAAAAAAAAAAAACACAAGGCCAAGCAAATTTTCTCTAAATTTGAATATACTATGGGGGGAAATCATAGTGAAACCTATCTCAGAAATGTTTGATTGTTCTAAATCTAGTATTCAATGCTGTTTAAAAACATTTCAAAGGCTTAATCTCCTTGGTTTAAATGTTCATGTTTTCTTCTTATGCTCACATGAAGCAATCACATTTTCTGTCCCCTGTGAAAGAGATTTGTCACTGCCGATAAAACACCTCCCAAGCACATTTCACTCACTGCACGCTATTTTCTCTTTTGAAGAAAACTCTTATCACCAAATGCTATTAATGTTCTCACACATATACACTTGTGCACACACACATATTTCTGCATACACAAAGCGCAGGAGGGAGACAGAAGAAGGGAGCCAAATTAGCCAAATTACAGAGCTGCAGATAACGCCAGCCTGCTGGCCTTCTTTATATCAGCCTCCATGTGCTAAATCCTTCACACTTTCCCTCCCTGTCTCCATCTAGAGCTCATGGTGACCTGCTTGTGTTTAACTCTGTTTGCATTTTTTAATTCCAACTCCTTCAGCATACAGACTCGGCACGCTGTTCACGCAGAGAGGTGCACATGAATAAATAATTCAAGCTCTGTTTGTCTTTGTATAGATCAGGTGTGTGGGAGCAGAAGAGAAACTAGGATGAATGTTGAATGTGAAAGCAGTCTTTCATTTCAGCTAAAATGGCCTTTTTACAGTCAGTTTTTGGTTAATGTCAACTCTAAAGTTGCTGTTTTACAAATAAGTTAATCAAATTAAAACAGACAGTTTTCTGTTCTTTTTGGTTTTATTTTACAACTCAATGTCTCACAACACCAGCATACAGGTTAAATATTGTCCATGACATTTTCAATTGTGTGACACAACAAAAGAGTACTCGATGTAAAAAAGATGTATTTGAGAAAAAAAATCAACTATTTCTCAAAGTTTTTTTTTTTTTTTTGTGAAGTGGTTAATCTGACAATTTACCTACTGTAAAAAGTGATTGAGAAAGTTTTCAGATCTCCAACAACTGAACATTTTGTCTCAATAATAAATTTTAATATAGCCTAAAAGCATAAATGAGTGCTCCCACCCTTCAACATGTATTCATTCCTCAGCTCTGCAGAGCCCCGCTAATGAGCCATTCATCTGATCCAGGTGTTGGAGAAGGGATCCATCTTATCTTGAGGACTGGACTTGGAAACCCCTGATAAAGCTTCAAGTGAAACACCAAAAGTTCAAAAATGATAACAGAAGAAGTTTGGTTCACCTAACTTATGGTTGATTGTATTAATAAGCTACTTTAATGGTCCTTGGGATGTTTGGATTCAGAGCTGGTTTGTCTCAAGCGAGCATGAATTAAACTAAGATCTGCTACCCATATTTGGTTTTATTTTTCTTCTCTTAAGCTCATGTCACCATTTTTCTTATCTTGTCACATACGCTGCTCTGTCTGAAAGGACTTTTTATGTGGGCGTAACAAGAAAAGCTGTTGTGAAATATCAAGTCTCGTCATGTTTGAGAAATGTGTCTAAATTTATGTTGCCTCATTACACATCTTACATATTCATTGGAAGGAAAGGTGAAAATAGTGCAACTCTATAAACAGATGTGATCATTTCAGCACAGGCATAGTCAAATCCCAACACAATAATGTCTAACACATTGTGTTCAATTTGACAGCGACTGTGCTAATTATTCAAACATGCTAAGTTAAAATTATTCAGCACACAATCAGCAAGTCGATGTCCTTCTTAGGCCTTCTGATGAGCCATCATTTGATCCAGGTGCATTAAACCAGGGAGAGAACTAAAACATGCAGGATGCCAGAGTTAGTACATTCTCCCTGTTCCTATCTGGGCTCTCTCTGGGTACTCCAGCTTCCCCCCACAATCCAAAACCAGGACTGTTGGGTGAAGTGCTCTCTGTTACTATTGTAATTTAAATTAGGAATGAGTGCATGGCTGTTTGTCCTGTGTATACCCATGTTAACCTGTGACAGATGTGCGACCTGTCCAGAGTGCAACATGCCTCTCTCCCAATAGCCACTGGAAAGGGTCACTAGCTTCCCCCTCTGCCTTGCATGCATAAGTTGGCAAAGAAACTGGATGGATGGATTTCACATATTTAAATCTTTTATATTTACTGCTCGTCACCAAAATGTTGTGCAGATTATATTCCTGTGGTGTCGATGTTACTTTTATACATGCATATAGTTGATGCAACAAGGTGTATCCACATGCATTTTCTGATTTACTGTCTATATTTTTGCAGCTTCTTATGATTTCTCACTCAAACGTGAAAAGCATTTACAGAGCCTGATATTTAGGTTGTATGCAAATTACTTTCTGAAATGCATTTCCATCCTGTATTTAAAAAAAACTTCTAAAATTATTTTTATTGATGTCAGTAGTTAAAGGGGGTTAAAACTCTGAATTGAATCTCAACAGACAAGAACAGAAAAAAACATCTGATTTTGAAACATGTTCTTGGCCCACAACCATTCAAAGATCTGCTGTTGTGAGAAAGTAGGAAAAACTACTCAATACATCTTGGTCTTCAGCCAAAGTAGTCTTTTTTTGAACCACTGCAATCTTGAAATCTCATTTGCTCAACTTCCTTTGTGTATGTTCACTTAAAGCAGGGGATGAGTTCAACATGCTCATTCATTTCTGATTATTTAAGGCTCAAAATGCAACTATTTATTGGAAATCTTGAGAACTTAGGCATGAAATGTGATCAAACGCTGGGTATGAGCCTTCAGTTTAAAATTACCCTGTAGAGTGCTGTGAAAAAGTATTTGCTCTTTGAGAGATTTAATCTGGTTTTGAATGCTGGTATTCTGAAACTGCTGAGATAATCAAACTGATTATAATATTGAACATAATTATCCAGTAACTACAGAAAATTTTTAAAATATTTAAATCAAGGTAAGAAGCTATCCACACCAACTAGGTCCCTGGAAAATGACAATGGACCCCCTTGTTAAATGATGTCTTGCAATTAAATTATATTTTGTAAGAAGCTGAGCTTAATTTCACGAGCTAAACCCATGCTTGATCATCAAAGCGACACTTCAGAAAAAAGGAATAAGATTCAGAGAACATTCAAAAAACTGAAGGATTGTAAGACATTGGCCTACAAAAGTTTACAAAACTATTTCTAATACATTCAGACTACATAGGCTCACAGTAAGAGCCATGAATCACAACTGGAAAAAAACATCCAGCAGTGGTGAAACTTCCCAAGAAAGGCTGACCACAAACACTTCAAGAGATTTGTCAACGATTTGACCAGAAAGTGAGACTAGCAAGAAATTAGACTGGCCAAAACAGCCCCTATGGCAGAGCTCCAAGGTGAAAATCACAGCTGACCACGAAGAGCATAAAGCCCCATCATTTATTAAAACACATCAACGACCCCCATGACATTAGAGAACATTTTCTGTGGATTGTTGAGACAAAAGTGGACCTTTCTGGAAGACGTGCATCTCATTACATCTGACCTAAAAGAGAAATGGACCATCATGTAAAGATGACAGTGCAAGACTTTAAGGGTCTTTGCTTTCTCAAGACCTGGATGACTTTCCATAAGCATTGAAAGAAAAAAAAAAAAGCTAAATATGTTGAAGGTTACCAAAGAGACACACACACACACACAAAAAAGTTTTCCACCCAGATTTATTCAAGTGACAGATATATTTTGGAGATATTCTCAGTAGTTATCTGATGGTTGGTAATCTGAGGTACTTTGAAATGGAAAACAAGATCCACCTTAGTTCTTGTAAAGCCTTTGAAAAATATATTTGTCCTGATTCCAGAGTAAACACTTCACTGTTTGCTTAAAGCATGACAAGAGACTCGTCTCGCCTAATGCAAAGCACACATTCTGTAGCATCATAGTGCAGGCCGACAGTGCTTGGTTACCACCTGAACACATAACAGTTTGTGTTTCCAAGCAATCCAAGTATTATTGCTCATTTTAAATCATTAACACTTCTTAGAACTATGCACCACTAAAGAGAAACTCTCCATATGAATGTCTGTTTTATTGTGAAAAGTTATGCATCATTAAATTGTTCTAGTTCTGCAAATTGTACCAACATGTTCATAAGAAAACAAGCTCCCTCTATTCCTCTTGTCTAGAAATCTCACAAAAACCCAGTTTCTTTTCTTAACGTCACAATCCATCATTCAAAGAAATTCAGTCTTGTGAGCTGTGACACTCTGGGATTTCAGTTGTTGGCATCTGTGACACATTTCACTGACATTTTTACAGACTGGCTCATGTGTTACAGTCAGAGTGGCTTTCTGGAATAATTTCCTGGACTTAAACCAGAAATGACAGATTATCTAGCCAGTATGTTTGTGTTAGACAAAAGGAATTTAGTGAATGTACAGAGAGGCAGAATAGAATACATTCCAGCTAAACCCAATTCTCTATGGAACACTGACTATACTATAGCTTATTTTATATTAAAACCTACCAAAATAATTTTTTTAAAGAAAAAAAATCATCAGAACTCTTACTGTGTGGCATTTGGCAAATGATTTTTTTTAAATAGAAACTAACTAAACAGGAACAAGTTAATAAAGGAGGAAAGAGTGATGAGGCACAATAGCTAAAAATGTCAAATTGTCAATTTCTGATAGTCATCTTTTTAGTTTTGATTGACAAAAACAAACACGATTTGGAAACACTCGAAAACTGCGCGACATACTAGCAGCCAGGAGTAGCTACAAACTGGGGATCTCGACTCACTGTCTATCTCCTGCAAGGACTTTACTTCGACATCTGACCAAAAAGCTTTTTTCTGTCTGCTGTGGTTTTAGTTGTTGTTGAGGGAGCACGTAAATGTCGCCAGTCTCTGCTGAGCTGCTCTCGGCGCCCAGCAGCAGACCGGAGATTGGTGCAGCTCCCAGTGACAAAGCTGAGCCTTGCACTGAGCCGGTGAACTAAAAGGTAAAAGGCTGCCAGCATCAATCAGCGGCAGGGAATAGAGAGGAAGAGAGGGAGCATCCTCCTCCCCTGCTGTGGCTGCAGCAGGCTTCCTTTCACAAGAAGTGCAGCTCCTTTCTCCCTCCCTCTCCAGGCTGTTTAAAAGGGCAAGACGTGAAATACTCAAATCAAAGTCCCACCGATGAGCCATCATATCCTCCGTGAGTGCAAGTGGGTCTATAGGACTTTAACTAATGTCACCTTAATTTCAGCTGTAATCTGATCTTGTGAATTATAACTGTGTACTTTGTTCAACATATTTCAAAGGAAAAATGGCTCCCATCAGAAAAAGACCCTGAAGGTTTCACAGGATTTATACTCCTGGTACATTGCTGGAGTGCAATTGCCTTTTAAATATTGGTGTTCAGCTTAAGATTTCAGGAATAGAAAGACAATCTGCCCTTGACGCACAATGTCACCCTGTTTGGTTTTTGAGCATCAATAGTAAGAGTTGATTCAAAATGAATGTACAGACGTGTATGAACAAAGTAAAAAAGAAAAACATGCCCCTGAAGAATAAAACTGATGTTAAGAATCAAATGTATACATTTTGATAGAGCAAGATGGTGAGACATTGAGATTTTTCAATCTCTAGATGACCATCTTGTACTCATTGTTACACATTTCTTCTGTTTTTGTTAAACAAGTGGCTCTGGTCAAGTTTAATATGAATATATTAACTTTATCAGAGCTTAATACATGTTAACATGAAAGAACCAACTAAAATGTAACCTTCAAATAATGAGTGCATTAATGACAGTGGGGTAGGCGAGTTATCCAAACCAACTCTGTTATTAGCCTCACAGTTGACCAGTTTTCACAAAGCCAAGATTAACTTTACCAGTTGTACCCATGCCTGATAAAAGCCAAATTTGGAGGATCAAGAAATATTACAACTTCTCTGAAGCAAAAAAAAAAAAAAAAATCTATAAAAGTGTCACATCACAGTGCATCACAAAGAAAGTCAGTAACATGAGATAAACTAACTTATTGGCATCTATTAATTTGAGAACAGTTACACCATTTAAGTTTTTTGGACATTATAAAAATACAGTGCGAGTCGTTATCTAGAGATGAAGACGAAGAGGAAAAAAACATGGCATTGTGGCAAATTGTCCCGTGAATGACGCAATATACTGCTGTTTCAAAGACGTCACTGAAGAACATGGAATGACATCTAAATGTAATTTACTTAAAGTTGGGGATTCAGTAGCATGACAATGACCTACAGCACAATACAAATACCATTTCTGAATGGCCTAAAACAAAACAGAAATGGTCCAGGAGAGGCACAATCTATACAGACAAAAGCAAATAAAAATACTGCTGTTGCTGCTACCAAGAGTGGCACAAGAATTTTATTTTTACATAAGGCCAGGTTGATTTGGATAGCAATCCCCTCATAAATATAATCTAAAAGCTACATTTTGTAGTTCATGTTGCAATTGTAAGATATTACAAATTGTTCAGTTTATTGTAACAATGAATCTGAGTGAAAGAAGTAATTTGGTGCCAATACAAAGATTTATGAAAAGCCGCTGCCATTTTTCTTTTTCCTTTAACAAAATGTTAGAGGCATTCCAACACGTCTCTGCAGGGTATTTTATTATGTTTAAGAGCTAAGACATAAGTTAGAAACACTCAGAGGTACAGATAACTGTCAGAGACTGTACAGATAAACAGTAGTTACTTTGTCTGGCTTAACAGCTGCTTCTCCATAAAAACATCACAATACTGGATGGATTTCTACTTTTGGAAAGACATCAAATGATTCAAGTCAACATGCAAAACGAGGCACCGCTCAGTTAAGCACGTTTAAAGGACAAACCATCCAAGCCTGGCCACAGTGCAGCCTCAGTGAGCCAACTGAGGGTTTTGAAAAGTACGCCACTTCTGTAACCTGAAAATAGACACTAAACTTCAGATTCAGTTATTATCACAACTCAAGTGAGGAACCATAACACATTCCACATTAGCCTGTCTGTTTTTTTCTGGAGCTAGGAGTGCCGTCCCGACTGATTGGGCTCTGGATAATGTTAGTGATGTTTCCCTTGCATGACACAGATAGCTGCAAGGCAAAGCCCCGCCTATTATTTCTTCCTGGGACAGCCACATG
The DNA here is from genome assembly GCF_027474105.1 of Poeciliopsis prolifica. Classification (NCBI taxonomy): domain Eukaryota; kingdom Metazoa; phylum Chordata; class Actinopteri; order Cyprinodontiformes; family Poeciliidae; genus Poeciliopsis; species Poeciliopsis prolifica. Next base: position 1,729,205 of record NW_026562396.1, read on the forward strand.
TTGGTTCATGTATCAAGAGACGAATAATGGGTATGGTTTCAACCACATTGGCGGTTTTAAAGCGTTTCCTCATGTCATCATAATTTTCTTTCATAAGCAGAGCAAAGACAAAAAGCCACATTGGTAGCATTTTTATATCAAACTGCTTTCCCTTTCATTCTGCAGCCCATGCATACATGATCAAAGTCTGGTGCTAAAACCTCTTAGGAAATCTTTGTGAGAATGTGAGAAAGTCAAAAAGATCATGGTTCCAACTAAAATTTATTGCAGTGCTGCCCATGATAAGATCAACCCAAAATGAAGTTTCTTCACAGACAAGGATAAGAGGTTTGACAGAAGTCTGCATTGCTTGTGGCCAATCACACAAAGAAGTTCTCACATTAGAGTTGAAGACAGACTTCCTGCAAATTAAAAAAAAAAAAAAAACTAAACATTTTTCATCTAGTAAACAACTTCTGGGCATCTGTAAGAGTCTCCTGTGTAAAATAACCAAGTTGAACTGCCTGATACCCAGAGGAAGTAATGAGTTTTAAACATTTTTCAGATTCTTCAGTGAAGACAAGGTCAAGATTTTCCACTCGGCAACAGAAACCCTTAGAAAATACATACTTCCATATATATCCCAGCACTACTTCAAACCACTTTAAAGATTCAAAAACACTACTGGCTGCTTTGGAGTTTCCTCCATAACTAAACAGCCTTGATGTTGCATGCGGTTGTCAACCTTTAACTTAGCATTTCAGGATAATTTTGTTAGCGAGCGGCACATATATTTATATTCTTGTGAACTAAAGGACAAATGAACATCTGACAAGTCAATGGAAAATTTTATGATGATTTAATATATAAACAGGATAAAAAGATTTAGTTTAAGTGGGAAAGACCAGCCATTACACTGTGAGGAATGTTTGATACTGCGGCTCTGTAAACAGTGTCCCACACGATCGATCAGTTTCTTTCAGCTCAAGTTAAATTTAAACAAATACCTTTTAGCCCGTGGAACCTGCCCATTTTGTTTGCCCTTCTACCGTTTCCACCTTACTTCACTTGTGGTATTTAAATAGGTCATGCTGGATCTGTCCTGTCAAACAGATGGAGGATGTCACAAAATGTTTCCACTGTGCCTTTGGGGAAGTGATCTCTCTTACAAAAGACCAGGGTCACAGTGAACTGTAAAATAATGATTAGGCAATGGGTGATGAAAGTTATAGTTATAACCGCCTCTTATCTAGGACCTATATTGCACCCTTGTAAAAATATTTAAGCTTTTTTTCCCCCTTCTATCTACATGTCAAATTGTGGGAGAGTGAAAGCAAAGCCAGCCAGGTGAGGTGAGTTGGGATGTTTTGTGTAATTTACCACAGATGTGCACATTTGCATGAACAACTTCCTCGTCCAGACAAAAATACTGCTGTAAAACCCTCCTTTGTGCACTTCCAGTGCCGAGTGTCTTTGTATAATTACCATACTATAGTAGTCCCACAACGTCACCTGTAAATATGAAGCTGAATTACAAATAGATGAACTTATGAAACTTTTTTAGTCAAAAACCAGATAAGTCAAGATCCAGAGAGCTTTAATCCAGCATGTTCCAGAAAAGCCTTTCTATGCTGAAGAGCCAAGTAAAAAAAAAAAAAAAAAAACCTTCCCTATTTTCCTATTAATCTGTTACCCAAAACAATGTAAAACCTTCACATTTTCTCTGAATTCTTCTAAATGGAAGCCAGCTTTCAACTTATGACCAAAACTGTCATCCATCAGCATAATGGAAGAATTATGGATGCCTAGTAACAAACAGAACTGTAGACGTCATTTTCAAGTGAAAATACACAACCGTTTCTGAAGTTGGATAAATTTGCTGGATGGATGCATATTTCATTGGCTTATTGTGGATTTATAAATATTCAAGATTTATAAATTCTCATCCAGCTGTTTTACAGCTTCTCCAGTCTTAAATGCCGAAAGGAGTTTTACACGACAAACCACACATAAATCCTGGGTGAGGAACAACGCATGGTTCAGGGCTTTGTTCAGGGACATTTCTACATGTCGTGCGGCGGAAGCTGGAACAACTCAAATGGTAGATTACATCTGTTCCTCCTGAGACACAAACACTGATCCATTTCTAAACTTGTAGTATTGTAATACTGTTGACAATTATTTTCCAATTTCCCAGAAGCAATGATGATTAGATACTTTTATTAGCAGAATTTAGCAGACCAAGTTATTTGCTCAATGTTTCTCTGTGCTATTATTTGATTCTTTTCAAGCTTCTTACACACATGCACACACACGCACATCACCAAGGTAAATAAGCAGAAACTAATCTTGTAATAGTTCTTAGAAATGTTGATGCATTACACAGTATTGTTGCATATACAACAAAGTGGAAGAAAAACAATATGGGGACATTTCTTTCCTCTGTCAAGTCAGATGTCTTTAGAAATTTAAATGACTGTACAATTCCTTATTTTGGTCTCGTTTCCCTTGTTAATTTTTCACTCTTTGGTGAAGAGTAATAAATCCCACTGTGCACAGACGTCCCCATTAACACAAACCATGAATCCGTTCAGTAAATCACAATACAAAAGGGAAACATTTCAAAGTCTTCCACTGCTTCACCAGTGATTAAATAATTTTGCATATATTCAGAAGAACTCGACATTTTTATTAACAGTAAGACTCATTACAAGACCAACAGTGCCCCCATGTGGATAGAAGACAACATGAAAAACTCAGATGGATTATGTTTAGTGTACTTTTATTTAGATTTTAATCAAGATAACACATATCCCACCATGTGGCCTTACATGTTAAAGTGTTTCAGTATGTTGTTAAAATGTGTCATATTTGACAGCCTCTTAAATATCTGATACATTTACAGCACTGTCGGGAAAACGGTAGACACAGCACACAGATGTAATAAACAGCAACATAGACGTCACAAAATCAAGTAATTAGATAGTTGCAACTCTATTTAATTTATATATTAAATCTACATTTTTATAATTAGGTCAGCAGAAATACAGTTGAGCCAAATGGCATCTATCAGATAAAAATCAGCTAGGAGGAATCTAATTTGGTTGTTTGTCCCAAAAACTAATAAATGACAAAAAGAAAAAAAAAACATACATTTATTATGGTTACACTATTTTCCACAGTTTTTTCTTGTGTCTGGGGCACAGTGTATTGGTCACATGTGGAAGGCAGTGTCTAAAATAGAAAACAGAAAATTAGGCTTCATTTTCAAAATGACACTGCTCTACAGGATTTTTTTCCTTACAGAAAGAAAATTAATCTCAAAGACCGAATATTTATGACCCCCCTGTTACACTTCTGTATATAAGCTGTGAGGTATTTTATTTTCCTTATCTTGTGTGAATCAGTCAGTCTTGCAAAGTCCAGTACTCACACTTCAGTTGGAAATAGCAGTAGTCACAGTAGGGCTTCCTGTTTCGGATGCGAACTTGGACTCCAGTTTCTGTTCCTCCGATGTGTTGGTGGCAGCCCACACACTGACGGTGGAGAAGTGAGAAACGGATCAGAGTCAATTTAAGATTCCAGCTGATGTGAAATGTCTCAAATTCACTTCAAATTGTCCACCACCTTAGCACAAAGCAGATTGTTGTTTCTGTATGAACCTTACAGAAATGCATGTTTGTCTGGGAACTCAACAGCAGAAAGTGAAGTTATTTTACATCTACTGGCTAATGAACCACTGTCAACAAAATCCCATGCCGGTGAGAACGTTAACAATTGGCACCTCAGAGCGAAGCATGACAGAGTAGCGTTGTCACCCAATCGGCTAATAAATGTGCTTAAAATAGAAACTGGAGCAGAAGGAGCACATCTCACTACTTCTGGGAGAGCAGACACCAATCCAGATGCTTTAAAGATCAAAGCTCTGAAACCTTCATGCAGGCAAAGCATGATTAAAATAGACTAAATGGGATTTCTCCTGACCTTATTGGAAAGAACATTAATAAAAATAAATAAATAAAAAAAACCTTCCCAATGCAAGCACCAGAAAAGAAAGCAGGAAGTGTTTCTGGTGACAATTATTTAAAGCGAAAAAGGGCTTTATGACCACACCCTAACCAGGTCATGACCTCTCACCTGGAAACAGGTCAGGTGGAAACAGAGACTAAGGGCATCTATGACCATGGCTGCCCCACTACCCAGGGCACGCTCACACATACAGCAAGTCCTCCTGCCACTGATCATCCTGGGGTTCCACATGTTAACAGTGTAAGGCAACCATGTGTGAAGAAGATGGAGAAAAACTCTTGCACACAAAAAAATTTGGAAAATACATCTACATGAATTGTGTACCTGGCGTGATGAAAGGACTCCATGTTTGCATTTCTCTGAAATGATATTGATCCAGTGCTGTAGCGTGTGGAGGCATTCCTATTCTGATAATTGTAAACTGCAGCAGCTGAATTGGGGCGAGGGTAAGTAAATGTTGGAGCAGAATCTATGCCCTGATGCAAAATATCCAGGTTGTCCAGAGATTCATATCTGTGGGACGTTGCAAAAAATAAAAAATAAAATAAAAAGACAGCCAATATGCAATACAAGCTTTTAGCCAATTTTTGAGTTACCTCTTCATGGATGTGTGAACCTCAACTGGCTCCTTGTGAAAACTGCCGCTGCGCTGACGAATCCAGCTGTTGTCAGTCAGAAGCTGAGTCCTTTTCTTCATCTCCTCCAAAATCTGCAGTCTCTCTCTCAGCCTTTGACATAGTCAGTGCTCTTCCCTTCCTTGGATCAACTAAACCAATCCAAATTTTGGAGTTAGCCCAGTGCAAAGGAAAATAATTGAGACTATGGTAAACTAACCTCTTGTTTGTTTGTATGGTCCAGAGAGAGACGGAGTTGACATGGACATTGCCCTGTTAGAAAAATGAAAAAGTCATTTCTAAATTCAACTTCACTTTTTTTTGGTAGAAGTTTGCTAGTTTTTCCATTGTACTTAACCTTAAAAAAATATACGATCAAATTAAGCCAAGCCAATTCTTTATTATAACTTAAGGGGGGAAAAAAATGCAGTAAAAGTAATTAAAGTTACATAAATTAAAGCAAATAGCAGTGGGATGAAGCCAGAGTACAATAATAAGTAGAAACAGAGCTAAGCTTGTTCAGACCTGTGCGTATGGGACAGCTGAGCGAAAACATGGGAGCCCCCAGCCCTGACCAGCCAAAGCACAATATGACCCCGCAGCAATGAGAGAGGGAAAAAAGACAAACATCTTAGGCCATGCTATGCGTGTACTTCATAAACTCTTGAGCCCACAAGAACCCTCGAAGGAAAGCTGGTTTACCAATCTTTTTCAGGATTCCTGTTATTCTGCACTCTGTGTGCATCATTGGGAAGTTTTAGTTCTGCATCTTTCCGATCTCTGTTGAGGTTCAGCTTCTCATCTTTTGTTTCCTTTGTCAGTCCATTCACACAAAGCTGTGAACTGAGAAACTTCTCGCAGCCACTCGTCTGCTCAGCTGTGTTCTCCTATAAACATGAAAATATATCTTGTAGATGAAGTGCATCAATAGCAAACCTTTGTGTTGCTTGAAAATTATTATCTCAAAAGCCACAAATTTTAAGTCACATCTGTTCTTTGGTTTAAAATAAGACTTATGTTTCAGAGTGTTTTTTTTTTTTGTTCAGTGTTAAACTCCATAAGGTGGTGAAACTTATGCTGTTTCCCATTTTACACTTCCTCCCAAAAGCTCCAATTCCAGCTTTTGGGAGGAAAAGATTGAAAAATTACAAAGACCCAAGTCACCCATTTTTCTAAACAAAATCAAAAATGTTGAGCTTGGATGCCAGAGATGTAATATCTAGTAGCACACTTATTGAAACAAGAATCGTATAGAAGCATATGCCAACTTATAATATTGAAAGAAGGGGAAATTTATTTAAATAAGCCAATATATAGTCATGCCAGGAAGCTTGAGACTAAATTCCATTTAGTGGAAATAGTTACTACTCTATATGACTTTGGGGGAGGGAGGGTTTCCCCATCAATCAAAAAAAAAAAATTATTTTAGACGAGAGAAAGTAATTTTTTTTTTCTTTTTAGTGTATAAAAATTATATCTGTTGGATCTTGCAAAACAAAAACAAAAACCCCCTCTTAATTCAGAGTGATGGCATAGTGGGAGTATACAACTTAGATTTTTATAAAAATCTAAGACAATACCTTCAGCATCCCCCCTTCTATTGCAGCCTGTTGTGCCCTTTGCCACTCTGCCTCCAGCCTCTCTTGATCTCGCTGGTATTGTTCCTAAAGAAAAAAATAACTCATGCAGTTTTTCTTCATCACTAAACAATTTGTTATCCTGACTGCATACCAGCATTTACCTGTAGGAGGCGTTCTTGCTCTTCCTGCCACTTCTCCTGCCGCCTACGATCCTCCTCTCGGTCCCAACACCAGGTGGATGAGGATGGGTTAAGGGAGGGCACCTGAATCTGGAATTGAACAAATTTATTGTTTTCTAATCACCGGGAATTTTACATAAACTAAGCATAAATCAAATCACGCCATCCCTGTAATAAATAAAAATAACACCTTGATGAATTTCAGTAACTTACATCAGATATTGCCGATTCTGAGCCTCCTGCGTGAGAGAATCAGAGATCAGCAGAAACACCACACATTTTTTCAGATGGCAAAAGCAAGTGGAGCATTATATACAGTAGATTGAACAGACACCACGCAAAGACTGGGGATACATTAAGGCTGCTGAATTTATATTTTACACTGCATACATTCCTTTTGCTACTCCCATGGGCTGCATCTAAGGCACACACTCAAAATGAAAACAGAACAGTTTTGCTTTGTGCTGCAGTGACTTCTGGAGCCCAAAACACAAACATGCACTCTAAAGTAAATAGAAGATTTTTCTTTTCTTCATGTACATCTTTACCAGGAGAAATGTGTGAAATAACTTGTTCCAAGTTAACTGGACCCGAATCATGAACGCAAGGCTGCTTTTAAATCAGCATACTGATGTTTCCCCAGCCTAACATGGCGCAGTGAAAACACTCAAATAGAAACTGTTCAGGCACAGAACAAAAACGACAAAAAATAAAGGCATTCATCTGTCATTCTGACAAATTGAAAAGCATTTGGTTTACTTGCTGATGCTCAACAAATGGTGGCTTTGCAGATTTTAGCATCTAGCAAGCTGCTCAAAACAAACATGAACTCCACACAGAGCAAACATTTACCACACAAGTAAACTGATGAGCTGATTCCTGCAAAGCCTGGGGAGAGAAGCAATTGCAGAAGAAATGTCAGGTAAAGCAACAACCACATAAGATGGCCACACGGTCAATTTACATAGCCAGAATCTGGCCATAAAAGCATGGCACATTTTCTCATTTAATGCGAAACAGTGAAATAAAGCTACAGAACACTCACTACACCATCTATGAGTCAACATATCCTGCAAGACTCACTAGTAGGTTATTTTATGTAAAAAGGACAGAACCAGTGGTAGCAGTCTTGTGGTCATTTGTTTGCATCAAGTGCAAAGACCTGAACAATTTTACTTCAATTTGCATTAACTGTTTTACATGTAAACATATTAAAGTTGTCCAAATTCAAACTTTTTTTTTCCAATGACTCTTAAAGATTTTAAAGCAGATTTTGTAAATTTACCCTCAAGCCTGACATGTTAGTCAGTGTAGCCATTAATGTACACAAACAGCAGTTAAATGTACATTAATGTGCAGAAAGTTTAAAAGCTAAAGGAGCAAAGCAAAGGCCTTCCAGGCTGTGATACAAGAAGCCTTTAGTAATACTAGCGTTACCTTTCTGTGAGAAAAATTCTGTCCTCTTTTTCTGATTTTCTGTAGTTATACTATTGTTTTCTACATGGAAAGAAAGAATGAATTATACAGGGAACAATCTGTCTGCTTTTGAAGTAGTTTGTGTAGAAAATCTACCTTTACGTCTGACATTAGAGGCATTGCCAGAGAACAGTGCACCGATGGCCTTATCTTGGGTTTCCTGGAGGGACAAATAAATAAATAAATTTTACAGTAAGTGAAAACACCAGGAAGGTTTAGAGTCTAAATTGTGAGAGATTTTTATAATAGACCCACATCGTCTCTCTGCCCATTAAATTGGGATTCTTGTGTCATTTCTGTAGAGGCTGCATTGTTGGCATGGTGATCGGAGCGACCTATTAAAACAGGTGCTGCAGAAGTCAGGTTGAGGGTCAGCATGCTCTGTTTTGGCCGGTTGAGATCACTTCCTTTATTCATGCTCCAATCTTTAAAAAATAAAAAAACAACAGGCATCCATAAAAATAAATCTCTTGGAAACAAATGCAATACAGAAATTACAATTTCTTGTAGGAATCAAATTAATTACTACTGCTGGCATATTTTACCCTTGATGCCATAACGCCGAATGTCCATGGTTAGACTGCCGGTTTGCAGGGAGGACGCCATTTTATCCTTCCATTGACTGTAGGTCATGTATACAAGTGCAACACCATCGACTGCCACAATCTCATCGCCCACACACAGCTGGCAGTTCTCCGCTGGACTACCTGCAGGATGAGTGACATCAGGAAAATGAGCAAAAGACAGAACAATATACAGGAGATGACTTTGCAATACCAATTAATCAATATTTTGATTATAAAGGGAAAAGGAAGCTAAAGCAGCATCCTAATCCTTTCAGTTGACAAGTAGGCAGGAAAGCCAAACTTCAAAGCAACAAGTGACACCTGCGTTGCGTCTTAATTATTCATGGAGGAGCTTTAAAATCAGGAAATACAATTTTGAGTTTTTTCACAGAAAAATGGCCAAACAGCTGCATATCTGCTGAGGGCAGAGTTGGAACACACCGATTATCACCATCTGCCATTTTTAACATTTTGAAAAATAAATACTGAAAACTACCCTTTCAGCAATATTACATTTTGTCCCAAATTGACCCAGATATTTCCCAACATGTTGAAAAAATGTTCTCAATCCTGAGATCTGACTAAAGCAGTTATGTTCAGTTGGTTTAAAAAAAACAATTGTGGAATCAAGCTGAGAAGGAATTAAGGAATTTGCTAAGCTCAATGTCTTGACCCAAAAATCTAATCTGAAAATCATTTGGCTCCAACTGTAATGCATTACTCTGGCAATAATTTAACAAGGCACAAGAGATATAAAATGTCTTACCTGGTCGAATAGATTTTATTTTTACTCCTGTGGAGTCCCACTGAGTTTGGAAGCCAAAGTCCGGTACACTGTTCGGTTTAAGAGTCAAGCTTACTCTCATGTCACTGTGATCAACCTACAAACACACATACACACACACGTACGTAGGTAAAGGTGACACCCTGTGATCCAGTGTCCTGCACTTCCAGGTAGAAATAAGAAACCTGCTACACAAGTGTAGTAATGGATACCCTGAATACCAAATTCAAATTTGTTTTCGGTGCCCTCTCTCCCCTGAACTTCAGCACCATGTCTATAAATTAGATTTTTGCTAAAATTGTATTACAAAGAAATGTTTGCCAAGTCAACATTTACTCAAATGACGATCTACTGCATTATATATACATATGCAAAAAGCAGCCAACCAATAACAGTGTTTAAAGAATTTGATCTGAGCAAATTTAACAACCCAATTAGCCTTTATTTAAGATAATGTGCTTTAATATACTGCTACTACAAAAACTCAGCTCAAGCACAACTTGTCAATGATGAATCCTTTCCTTTGAGGGTCTGAAGCGAGTAAGTTAATTATAAATTGTAATTCACTGGAACCCCAAATCTCTCTATAGGTCTTAAAATTATGCAGCTTATGTGAAGGCAAAGAACAGTGCAATATTAAATATTATACTGATGCATTGCTTTTAAGGCTCAATACACAAACTCATCCAGTGTAGATAAGAATACTGTGCAGCATCCTTTGGTGGAAAAACGCTAAACACAAATAAGGCGATAAAGATACAAATATTTCTGCCTCTGACACTTTAGCTACGGAATCCCTCTTGAAGTTATTAGGCATCTGCATTGATGTTAAAATCCAAATGAGCCTACAGGAGGTAAAATAAATCTCAGATAATGTCTTAAGATGCCAAAATGTGTTTATTAAAATAAAAAAAATAAAACTAAGGTGCCTTGAGAGAAACGGTTTGTGGACATAATTATCCACTTAGGTGCCATTAAACTATAACAGTCAGAGAGGCACAGCAAGTATAAAAAAAAAAATTGTCAAGTTTTCAGTGTTTAACAGCATTTCTCTGCAAAACACACTGGCAAAGATGCTGTTTATAGAGGGCACTAGCTGTCCAAATTTAAAGTGACGTTAACGCACATTAACTCTGCCTTTAAGCTCTACAGATTTAAATGCAATTTAACTTTATTATGCTCAATTGAACTTTTGTTCAAGGTTTGAAGGCATTAATTTTTAAATAATTGATCATATTCACTTTAGGATACTTTACAGCAAGAATCACTTTTTCTTTTTTTTTAATGGAGCTCTAGTTCTATCACAAAGTGCAGATTGCTAGCACTGCATGTATGCAATGAATATAAGAGTATGTATTTTAGTATCAAATAATAAGAGCAGTAATTACATGAGAATTTATGAATGTAAATGAATTGCAGTTGAATGGCAAATATTTACTCAAGTCTTTGTTTCCCTAAACTACAAAAGAAAAAAAAATTCTCAATTTCAAAGTTGAAAATGTTATTTTTGTTTATTTGTTTTTAATCTAAATTATTTAATTTGACTCAATTACTAAATTAATAAATTCATAAGCTTCCTTTAAAAAAATTTTGGTAGGTTGCATTTTTGGTACATCATGCTTTAATGGGCTGCAAAAATTGTATTTGGGTGTGATGCATTTATACTTGCTAAAACATTTTTTGCCATGTTCATTTGTTACCATTTCATTTTAGAGTAATTTTTTTCGTGACAGTACTTCACAGTGAATTATGTAATTACGTCAAAGTTGCACCTACCGAGTTATCGTTTCTCCATCTTGTAAAAAGATAATTAAAGACACCTCAATGGACATTAATTCAACATTACAAAGCCTTGACTTGCTAATTTTATCTTTTTAGTGTTGACAGCATGCTGAAGTACATTTGACTTTGTACTAAAATAACAACATACCTTTGAGAGGTCAGCACCGGCATTATATGCAAGAACGAAGCTTTTGTTGTGGCAAGGTTGTTTTTTTGCAGAAGGTTGAGGTTGTATGTGGGTGGAGGGCCGACTGTTCACTTCCTCTTTCTGTGCTGTAGCAGTCTGCCTCACCTGGCTGGCCTTCTTCTGCCTAATTGAGGCCTGGTACTGACCCCTCAGGTGAGCAGCCGCAGTCTGTCTTTTAAAAGATGATCTGGTGAATGAGGAATGTGACTCCTCAGTGTTTGACATCAAACTCTGACAGTCAGCCTAGAGGAAAAAACATGATCACAGAGGATCAGGTACATATTATCAGACTGTGTCAAACCAGGTTTGAATATGTAAAAAAGAAAAAAGACAGTCATTGAAAACAGGACCAAAGTTATAATTTAAGAGGGGCAATGAATACTACAAAGGTACCTCTAGTAGAAACAGTGCAACAGTGTAAGAGCAAAATTTGGTTACTCTTATGAAACCAAATTTTTTTTTTATTTGAATGATTTCAAATAAAAAAAGCCATATTCCAGGCATGCAATAAATTAACTGGTTGACAAAATATATTTTCATTGCTAAAGCCAACCACATTATTCAGCTACACTCGTTTGATGTTCTTGAATGACTGAAGTTTAAGAAACCAATCTATGGGGATATAACTACTTATGCAATAAGCTGGGGCATCAAGTAGTGAGTTGAAGAATCGAACACAACAGCCTGGCACCTCAAGCTGGTCACCAGCTTCACCGCACTCTTTTGTGGGATGGCATCCAGTTCTTCAGGCAGCATTTACTGACTGTCAGCCAGTGTGGTTATGTTCATCACACAACAGCTTATCCAGGCAGATCCCCCAAATGTTTAGTGGAATTTAAGTCAGGACTGCAGGTGGATTTTTCAATTTCTCCTTTCCCACAGTGTGGAAATGGTGTGTAATAAATCCCGTTGTGTATTGACAGATATTGATATCTTGGCATATGGTCCATAAAGAGTGGCGATTTAAGATTGCTATTAATGTGCGAGTTTATTTCGACATCTTCTCTGCATTGAGATTGCCTAGAATGAAGACGAGACTAATTTTCCAGTGGGAAGATGTCTTCCCAAACCATCACACTGCCTCAATCAAAAGCTGCTTGGACCTTAAAGCAATTTAATAGGTTTTTCACAGACGCATCCACAGTCTGCTCTACTCAACACACCAAACCATTTCCTAGAGCATCTGGCACCATTTAAAAGGGAAATGAACAGGCTTTCAAGTGATACAGAAACTAAAAAAAATAATAATTCTTACAATTGTAATTGACATTTGTAAAACAATTTCTCTTAGGTTTATTGGTGAGTTTATTCAGTTAAGAGCATATTCACTAGCTTTATGCTAAGTATAATACTAATACTGTAAATTCATCTAAAAAAAAAAAGTTTAATTTTTCAGGTTTTTTTTAATTGCAAACTCACATTGTATTGTCTTGGTAGTGAGTGTCTGGATGGCTTTGTCCCAAAAGGTGTGGCTGTGATTGCAGAAGAGAGACGAGTGGAGCCCTCAGACCGACGGTACCCACGAGGAAGGCTAGCAGAACTGGACCATGTACTTCTGGACAAATACTTTGAGACAGCTGCAGAGTCCTGCTGACAGGTTACTCCATCCTCTACTGAATCAATAATTTTAGAAGTTTCTTGAGATTTCTTGATCCGATTCATCTGATCCTCTGTTACAGTAACTCCTGATTGACCAGCTACATCAGGAGAACAAATTCTCAATTTTGGCTCAGTACTGAAGGAACGTTGGTACAAAGCAGAGTTGTTGCTTCTAGTGGATTCTTTATTATCAAATGGTCCTAGTTCTGCAAATTTTACCGTACAGGAGTTCTGGTATGGCAAAACATTCTCTGGTTGTTTTTGCTCAGATGTGGAAGGAAAGCTAAACTGGTTGCCCAGAGATTTTACTTGAGTTTGAGTGGTGAAAGTTTGGTATGGAGAAGGGGTGGTAACTCTGTCTCTCCCATCTGCAGCCAAAGAGGCAGAGTAACTTTCCTCTTCTCTGACAGACCCGCCAGATTCAGGCTTGCTTCCAAGTTGAGACTCCTGCATAGACATGTTGAAATAGGTTGTAATAGATTTTTAGATCAAAGATAAAAATGGAAGTTCTCTGTAATCTCACCCAAGAATGACTTTGAGAGCTGAAAGGTGCTTCAGTAGTGTAGCTGCGGGTCAAAATAACTTTAGTATGTGGTCTGAGATCAGAGCTCAGAGGTTTGGATGGAGAAACGGAGTAAGGACGGGGAGAGGAGCTGTGCCGCCATGGCGACTGGTCTCTGAATTAAAAAGTAGAATGAAAATAAAGGGTCAAAAGCATTGATTTGCATTTAGCTTATATAAAGCTCAATTTCATTGCAACACACTTGACAATATTTCTTACTCCATATATAGCATTCACATACCTCTTTATGGGCCCTCCTGGTGCTTCATTACCATCAGAATTTATTACAGTCCCATTGGTGAAATGGTTGACATGATCCCTTTCAAATGACCTCCTGTACAGTTCAGGCTTTGAGCTCTTGCGTCGATTCTTCCACCTCGTCAAATCCTGAACCAAACACAAATCAACCACTACATTTGCTGCATGCATTCAATCACAATTTCATCGTGACCAGTATTTTATGAAAACTTTAGGGCCCTCACCACACCATTTTTTTTTTTTGGCAAGACCACATTTAAGTTAGTCTAGTCTCTGAATAGGTAGGCAAGTCTTGTTGGGAAACCAACATAAGAATATTCTTACTTCCATGCAAACTTTCAAACATCCAACAGTTCTACTTATCCAGCAGGTGAAAAGATAACTACACAGTAAAATACATTCAATGACTACTAAAGACTTGATGATGAATTGTCGAATTTGACTTACATCCTGCCACTGAGCTTCGCTGTCCCTGGCACCTACGCTATATTTTCTTTCAATGTCTAGATTCCAGTCCTTCGCCAGACTGGTGTCTTGGCCTTTATCAGAAATGGCATTTCCATTTGAAACTTTACGCACAGGATACACCATAGGGATGTCACTGAGGGATTTGCTCCTGGTTCAGAAAGACAAAAAGAGAAAGAGTCTGAAATATTGATGACAAAAAACATTGGTTGTCATTCTGGCCATGAGCAGCTGAAAGGTTTCAGAAAATGTTCACTGTTGTATTTGAGTCAAATGTCAGTATATTACAAAGATTTAGATGTTTAAACAATGTTTCCTGTAATATTTCACAATGTATATGAAATCTAATTTTCTAAAAGCCCGTTGGACTTTTTTGTATTTCTGGCCCACTACATTACATAAACAAGTTTGCTACTGAATAAGAAGTGACCAACATGATGCAGCAGAGCAAGAATAATGCAATTTTCTTACACAACAATAAGCATGGGCACAACCAGCATATTTGACAGCCGCTCTTAACAGATCACATCTACTCAAGCTGTAAAAACATTTTGAGCATACAAACATCACAAATCGGTAGCAAAGTGCAAGCAAGGGAGGAGCATGCCAGTCAAATACCACAGGCCCTTCACAGATGCTGCCATCTGCATAACACAACAGACATAACTTGTACAGTAACAAGTTATGGCATGGCTCTAGGCAACAGAGGATGTCAGATGCGAGCTCTAAATAAGTTACAGCAGCATTTAGCAGGTGGTGTAATCAAAACAACAGTCTTAAGTTGATAGGAGAAAGAGAGACTGATTGCAAGCAATGCTGAAGTCTGGCAAAAATCCTGCTGTCAATTCTCTGTCTGGAAAATTAACAACCCAGCACTTCATCTTATGAAGAGACAAAATAAAATTTGCAACTAAATTCTGCAGGCAAGGCAAAGCAGAGACAAAAAACATATCCAGATGAAGGAGCAATAAAATCTGAAAAAATGGGCATGGCTGGCTGTGTCTACACAACCATAATTATAACTCACCAAATCCAGCCAGGGTTGACCTGAACTGGTGTCTCAGGCCTGATTTGGGTTTGATATGCTCTACAGAACCAGAAAAAAGATTAGTGAATACCAGTTTGCACCCAGATGTGAGGAAACCGCAACCAAAATCCTAAAAGTGAAAAAAACTTAAACTGCAAGTCGTACACACCACATGTTTAGAATGCAAATAAAGCCCAAATATGATGGAAAAAAAAGATCCAGTTTAATATATTGTGTAGATATTAGAGTTTTTCAGCCCACATTTTATTCCCACACAACAGCCAACTGGAGAACAGTGCTGACATAAAGGTGTTAGTTTTAACATGTTTCTGTTATGGCTAAACAGAAGAGGCAATGCATGATTCATGTTCAACAGTTATTAACAAAAGACTACATCATCAACATGCTGGGAAAATATCCTCAGTTACATAGAGAGTAAAAGTCACAGAATATCACAAAATGCAGCACAACACAATCACAGTCCAATCTTTGATGTGCTACACAAGGGAGACCACAATATTAAATTAGTATGTCAAAGCTGAACCCAGATGTTCAATGTGATGGATGTGAATCTGAGTCGAAGCTCAGGTTTGAAAAAGTTTGTCTTCATTCAGACGCTTTCCAGAAGTGGCAGAGACATCATCCACCATAGCAGCTGTGGGTCGCTGGGAGGTGTTGCCCAACTCTTCAGTAAAAACTAAAGCTTTCCTGCTATAAAACAAAAGAAGTTGCATGAAATGATTTTAAAACAATAGAAGATGAAAACCAATTACATCAAATATAATTTCCAAAGTACATTTAGGTTATGTCCACAGTCTTGCTTCTTTTTGGCAAACTACTGATGCTCTGCAAGTATAGCAAATACTTTAGCATAAGGGATTATATCAGCATGAAAAAGAAAAGGTTAAATACAGCTTCACACGCAACCACAACAGATTAATTTGATTTGAAAACTCTTCAAAAGGCAGCAATACTTGTTAATGCAAAGTCATTATCTAGGAAAACCATATATGTGTAATACCTTTGGCAAGGTATACGTTTGACAGTCATACAAAAAAGATTGTATTTTAATGGGATTTTATGTGGCAGATCAACACATAGTAATAATTGTAAAACAAATGGAAAAGTACAATTAATTTTTAGAAGATACAAGATGTGTGGCATGCAACGTCCCATCACTGCAATTACAGCTGCAAGCTGGAACAGCTAATTATTTTACAACTCTCCTCACAAAATGGCTCAAGCATAGATTGTGATGATTGAATATTTAAATATCCAAAACATCCAAAAACATTTTCTTTTCACTTCTAAATTCTGTAACATTTTGTGCTGGTCTGTTATATAAAACCCCAATGAAATATACTCAAATGCGATGTTGCAATATTAACAAATAGCAAGATCTAAGCATACTGCTCTAGAACCGAAATGCCGAAATATATCTCAAGCTATCAATTTAAAATAAAAACAGACCTTAGGGCAAGCATTTTACGATACCATGGTCGTTTCTGTGAGCCCAGGTGGATCCTATGGACGTGAATCTCCTCTTCAGGTGTCCAGTATCGAGGCAAGAAGCGATCATAATAAGGATTGGATGAGGTCTGGTGTAAAGTCTGCTTCAATCTTCGCAAATACAAATCATCATGGACAGGGTCTGCTTCGCTAAAATTATCTTCAGAGTCATCCTCGTTTTGAACTTGAAGAGACACTTGTTCAGTGTCACGCTCATTCTCAGCTGGAGACCCAGGGAAGTGTGGTTGTTGGGACAATATGGAATCTACAACACTGCAGTAAAGAGTAGAATACCCAAGACTGATCAGTGCTGGGAGTCTTCCCAAGGTCACACCATGTTAGGAAATGTCAGCAGGAAAAATTCCAAAGTAGAGACGGCAAAATTAGACTTCCATAAAGCTTTTCAACTTGAGAAAGTTTTTGAGAGTTTTAGTTGAGTGCTACCCGTTAAGAAAAGCTCAGGCACATAGCAAGTGTCAAGGAAAATATATTATATAAAAGTTGTACCAACATCCTGTTGTGCAGCTGAATGTAAATGTACGACAGTCAGAAAGCATTATAAAGTACTACAGATTTACTTTACAGGTTTTCACAAAATTCAATGTCTACAGAGTTATTTTACTTGTGGTTAATATTTTAGAATATTAATCACAAGTAAATATTCCAAAAAAAAAAAAAACACTAGATGTAATTTGTAGAACAATTACATCTAGTGGTTTAAGTTTTACATAGCAGTTTTGACAAAACTGTTTTTTTTTTTTTTTTTTAAAAGGTTTACCCTACATATTACAAGTAACCATAGGTAGTGCTTACACATAAGCACCATAGTGCTTACTGAAATTTTAATTTCAGTAAGCACTGAAAGTAAAATTAAAATGCTTTCATTCAGTCGGTTTCATTCAATAAGCTAATAATTTATAAAAAGGGTTAGAAAAATCACTTATCCTTTTTATTTGCAACTCTTCCTGATGAGAATCTCCAGCCGTTTTCCCTGTTATGGTCAATTTTGTGTGAAGTTGAATGAAGGCAAATCACTGTATATACACATTAACCTCACATGAAATATCAGATGAACTTTTTTTCAGTTTTGAGAATGCATATAGTCACTTAATGCTTTGTCTTGACGTAGCTTAAGCTTAGGGATAAAAATAAAGCTCAGGTCATGTTAAGCTTTTCTCAGCATATTGTTTTATCAAAACAATATGAAAAGCACTAATTTGATCTGCAACATTTCAATTTGTAATTGAAAAAAAAATAAGACATGAAAGCATGTTTTTACAAGGCCAACATCCAATTTGATCCCTTAAATCCACAATTTTTGAAAGAATCTATTAAAATTTTCTAAAATTAACAGTGCCAAATCTTTAAAACCATGGTCTTTAAGGCCATGGTCTAATAATTTTTTTGACTTAATCTATTTATTTCTTAAAAATAAATAAAGAAAATTATGAAAGCTTGGACAAATTTTTGTATCAGATAATCACATTGTTTTTATGGTTAACGACTGACATTTTTCAATACTATGCATTAAGTGCATTTCCCTACCCTTTGAACAAATAAAAAAATAAAAAACACACAGCTGACATTGCTTTAGTCAGGATCCCTCCAACTCTGAGCTGCATTGCCACATGCACAAACAAATAAAACATGTATGACTAACACCCTCTCAAAATAACAAAACAAAATTGTTGAAATTAACCAGCAAATTTAATATAGGTGCTATTCTACTGAGAGAAGCAAATATAAAGTATAACTTCAGTCCATACAGATGTTGATGCCAATATGTTGTGCATCACTAGAATAAAATATGAATTTAATCAGTTACAAACTAAACCAAATTTACCCAGTTACCCCTTATGGTGCATCTTTAGAGATTATTTACTTCAACAGAACCAAACAAGGATGAAGGCTCAATTACAACCATCACAAGACCAAATATCCACATATGTGGTATTGGGATTGCAGTAATCCCAATACCACAACCTTAAATATGCCGTTAAAACAGAACATCCAGTACTGGTAGTGAAGAGGAATGCAAATAACATTAGGCCGTTCTCTTGTGCAAGGCCAGCTATAGATAAGCAAGTTTTTAGCAGTGTGTGAACTTTCTGTTAGAAGCAGCAAACGCATTGAAGTTACCTTGGGATTTGGCCCACCATGCTCTCGTCCCGTCCCTGTTTTCTACGAAGCGGTGGTGGGATACGTCCTTTGTTTAGGTAGGTTGAGTCCTTCGTGCTGTCCATCTTGTACACTTGCTCTGCTTCAGCGTCACTTTCAAAACCTGGAGATTTTACACACAAAAATTATCCAAATGAAAATACAATTAAAAATTGATAAAGCAAGACATTTGGTGAAGAAAACCAGGAAATTTTTTAAAGTTGAAAACAAACAGGGAGAAGACCATGAAGAAGAGGCAAACCTTTGGAGAAGAACCGTGTTCACACAGCCTCTGGGGTGCATAAGTCAAATAGTTAAACTTTTATCACCAGAGTGTTGAACTTGTCACTATGCAACGCTGACGTGCATCAAGCCAGACAGCCACATACAGATCATTTTTTATACTGAATTAAAAAGGCAGCCATTGGGTAACTAAATGTGAAAATTAACACAGTATATCATATTTTTCAAATGTACATTAAAATGTTGGCATCATCATGAATTGCATTTAAAAAATAACCTCAAAAAGGTGCAGCTTGCACAGTGAAATGTCATGACAAAGCCAGGTCCAAGTGGCCAAAAAAGAAATGGAGAAAACAAAAAGGCAGCCTTTTAAGTTTCAGGGTTAGAAAAAAACCACAGATTAACTGCATGCAATAGCTGTGACACCCAAATAAAATTTGCATCTAGATTTCTTCAAATTGAAAGAAAACAGCCAACATGTTTTATTTAAACATTGTTTGATTCCACTTAAGTTCAGGGTTTACAAAAGAATGCTCTCAAGACAGAACCTCACAAACCTCATTAGAAAATGGCACAAAAACTGAAAACGTCTGAATACGAGTTTCTTAGTACATAGGCCAGATCATTTTTGTCTCCACACCTTCAGAGTCATATTTGTTAAAGCCATTTTATCACTAATCTTATTTGCGGTCAGAGAGACAAAATTCAAATTGCCATATCTGTATTTTTTATGCATTTGACATTAGAGAGACTAGAATCCACTTTTTCAGAATCTATAAATAACTCAAAACTCCACCCAAACTGGCAGAATATAATTTATGTGACACTGCAGGAATGGGGTGTGAAATACGGCAACTTATCGATCAGGGCATTGAATGGAATACAAATACGTGCCTTCTTCATTTAGACGGCCAGCTGGTGGATCCACACACTCAAAGCCATCCACTGAATTTCCTCTATCATAATTCTGCCTTGTTTGCAGACTTTGCTCTCCCTCTGAGAAGTGGCACTCCTTGTAAACCCCATCTTTCACAGATGTATTACTGCCTTCTTCTAGAGCCTGGTTTTAGAAAGGACAAGGTTACTATGGATCAGAGGTCTTAAAAAAAAAGAAAGAAAGAAAGAAGAGCTGAAATATCAAAAACACCCTACAGTTGAACAAGCAGCTTACCTTGGACAAGGCCAATCCTAAAAGCCCCTCAAAAGCCTTGAAATTTAGCTGAGGACCACTGTAGAATGTGTCAAGCTGAGCCTTGCGACCCAGCCAGTATACTGTGATAAGGACCTAAAAAGGTAGACATTTGAAAACACAGTGACAACTGCCACCTCATCTACAGGGAAGCTTGTTTTCCAATTAAGGCATAAAAAGCATTTTATTATCAATTAAGCCGACATGTGCAGGCAGTTAAATTTACAGGGATTGTGTTTTGAGATTTTCAAGTTTTATCGTCACTTACAACTATTACCAATTAACAAAAACATTAAAATTGAAAAGTAAAATAAATGTAAACTTACATTCTTTAGCCTTCTCTGGCTTTCATCACGCCTAGAAACAAATTATATTTACACAGACTTTAAAAATGTGATAGTCTCCAGTAGGAAAAAAAAAAGAAAAAAAACAACCTCCTAACCCCCCAAAAAAACAGCTGAGACACATCAATGCCTCATTTGCAACTTGTACTAATCAGCTACTTATCAGGTTTTTATTGAGAACCGGGTATCAACATACACAAATGAAATGTTAGGCAGCCAGAGTGTCAGTCATTATCAATGCAAAGTAGCCCTCTTTTTACCTTCTGAGCACATGGCTTGTAAAAATGCTAATGCTGAAAGAACCAAATGTAGCCATAGACAAACTTTCAGACTGCAAATAATTGAAGGACTGTGCAGGGGAGAGAGTTACACAAGTACTGCCTTGAAAGAAGTTAAATTCTTCAAAAACAACTTTACCTGAGTGTCACCCGAGTGGACAGATCCTGAAGATCACCAGGATGGAACAGCTGGGATTCATTTAGTCCAAGTTTTCCACAT
Organism: Poeciliopsis prolifica; assembly: GCF_027474105.1. Classification (NCBI taxonomy): domain Eukaryota; kingdom Metazoa; phylum Chordata; class Actinopteri; order Cyprinodontiformes; family Poeciliidae; genus Poeciliopsis; species Poeciliopsis prolifica. Next base: position 1,750,232 of record NW_026562396.1, read on the forward strand.
GCTTTCAGAAAAACATTCACATTATCCTGAAATAATAATAAAAAAGCAAATTAAAAACAGAGGTATAACTTACTCTGGTCATCTTCTTTGGTTCACTCACCAACTGAACTGCTTCACTGAGACAAGTGTCAATGCAAAAGCAAACAATAAAATAAAAAAGTAGTAATTTGAAGAATGCCATTTCCATCTAAACTTAAGCACTTAAAAAAAACAGTCATATTAATGGGCCAATGATGCAACAGGCAATTTCTGTGACTCAACTGCTTTTCAGAAGATTTAAACAAGTTTTGTTATGAAAATTTTCTTACTTTTTGTTCCCTGTAAGGTGCAACACCTTAGAAGTGTTGCACCTTAAAAATCCAATAGGAAAAAGGAAATCCAGACTAAAGTGTCTGTTGTAATTTGTGTCAAGTCAGAGCCCTACATCTCCTCATAAACAAGCCACCCAATGTGAGCAGGCCACTTTTTTCTTTCAAACAGCAGCTAAAAGCTATAATTATTACTTCAGCAGGACACATGAAAATCTCTAACAGTATGCAAACTGAGAAATTACAAAACAACTTAAGATGAATAAAAATGATATTAAGTGCAGCCATTCCAGCAATGTTTTAAATAGTATATCTCTACTTTCAGCCTTTTCTGTGACTTTTACCATCTTTGGCATGTCATCTGTATCAAGAAAGGGGATCAACATCATCCACCCAACATGCTAAATATCTTATTGGCATTAAAAAAAATAATGATAATCATCATTATCTGGAATAGGTTCCAGATATTTGCAGTGCATTGTGCTGCTCTATTACAAAAATAACAAGTGCATGATTTTTCTACCCCAAATTTATATATTTAGGTACAGTCAAAGGCACAACTTGTGAAATGAGTCCATCTTAAAATATATATATACAACATAAACCATTACACAAAAGCATTTGAGATCCATCAACAGATCCAAATGAGCTTTCAGCTTAACACTGGGAGTGGTTTATGCTTAAATGACAGAAGGTGCACACCTGAAATACTATTTTTTTGTTTGTTCATTTTGGTTTTCATGCTGTTGAGGTCAGGTCTCAAGACAAGTCAGACAATAAATGAAAAAGTCCAAAGTCCTTATCAAGTGAAATGTTTTCTGTGAATGGTACAGAAACCAGGAGCTCATGTTTAGATGGGTGCAGGAAAACAACATAATATTCTGGTTCCGACCTCTATGAATTTACTTCAGGCTGAAGTGACTGCAGATTTCAAGGTTTGGCTTTTAAATGTGGCCTTGCACCACCACACTAGGTAGACCTTGTGATCTCTTTTACACCCGTATGTGCTTTCCATTCCAGGGTACATTTGTTTTGAGCATCCTCAAGGCTCTCAAAAGGAAGTTTGAGGGAGCTTTTTTTCAGTCCTTGCACCAACATTATAAAATAGTCTGTCTGGAGATACCAGGCATGTGCCCTTAAGACAAAGCTAAACCCTCATCCCTTGTTTGTTGAATATTGTGTATTGTCTTGTCATCCATTTCCAATTTTCATCTTCACTGTTTTCATTCAACAATATTGATTCAATTCCAAACAGTTTAAGACACTTTAAAATAATAAAGATTACCTAAATCTTTGCAAAGTTTTGGATGTTATAGCATGCTGGTGCTTTTCATGACTGGTGAAGTTAAACTGAATGCAAGAGACTTTCCATCTGCAATCACTTAGTTTACTTATTTTAAAGTGGAAAATAATTTACATCTGTCACATAAACAACCATCATGTTAACAGCATTATAAAGATTGAAACATGCAGTCCATCAGTGTGGTCCCTAAAGCTGTGAAAACCACAGGGAGATCTCTGATGTAGCTGTAGATTAATCCACAACCACCTCTCCTGCATCAATTGTTATGGTCTGGCAGTTTGTTGGCCTCTGTTGAAAGGATGAAATTGATATTTCTATGCTTTTGCTTTGGGCAGTTTTGGCAATCACACTTGTATTGAGGCTGCCTGGAGTCAAAACAGGCAGCCTCAACACAAAAAAAAATAATCCCATTTGTATCGATGGCCAATAAATTTAACATATTCCTGTTCGATTACTGCCTCAAAATACAGTTTCAGGTACATTCAGATAAAAAAAAAAAAGTCCCCCAACAGGAAATCCACACAACTTGACAACACTTCCTGGCTAGCAGGTGCTTTGGTTTTTTTTGTGCAGTTTGATCATATTTGCACTGACACTTGCACCAGATGGCTGAAGTGTGAAGTCTAGCACTTACCAGGCCAGCAATGGGTGTGGAAAGTCTGTTCATCCGTTTGATAATCCCAGGTTTCAACTTGTTGATTAAGCTTTGAAAACAAAATTAGCAAAGAGAAATGTATTGCTTGGTTACAAACAATAGACAAGTCTGACCTTCAAGTGCAATTCAAAGGAACTGTTTAAAACGTATAAAACTTAAATAAAATCTGATGTTTCATGTCACAAGAGACTAAGTTCATGCATTTAAAATCCAAAGTGAGCCAAATCCTAATTTTAGTAAAAAGTTAAACTTAACTTGCAATGTCCAACCAATAGCTGATATCTGCGATAATCACATTTCCATTTCAAGAATTTGGTTCAGTTGAATACCTCAGATATGAGTTACAATAATCCACTTGAGCATCAATACTTACTCGCAAAGCAGAACTCCATTTTCTAGGGCAGGACGGAAGTCTCTGCAGCCAAAAGATTTTCCAGTCACCTCCTAATTGTCGAAGAAACAAAAACATTCAAATTTAAAGATTGAAACATGCAGTTTCAATCTTTAAATTGAAACTGGTTTTCATGCTGTCATAAACAAGCCACCCAATGTGAGCAGCAGGCCACTGCATTTTGTTTTCCATAACATGTAATCCTCAATAATCTACTGGATTATTAATGAGTATACAAGTATAAACACACTGCTGTAACTTTTTGCTTCATAGATACAACTTGTACAAATAATTACTAGAAAACAGAACTTGAACAGGTGTTGCTCCACACACAGGGAAATTAAACTACATAGTACATAAAAAAAAAACATACATTAAAACTCAAATTCAGCATATCTGAAGATTTTAACTTTCCCACAAATTTGCAAGAATTATTCTATGGTAAAGAAACATATAGGCAACTCAGACATTTCCAATGTTGAATATATCCATGTAGCCGTCAGTCAAAAACTATATGAAATCTACTGCTAATGACAAGAAAGAAAATCTTCTTTAGGCTCAATTTAAACCTCAAACAGAGTACAAGAAAATCTTTAGAGCAAAATATATCAAAGTTACATAATCAATAGTGCCAAGACATTCAAAATGTTTTAAATAAAAAAAATATATAAATAAAAAACGCTGTGATTTCAAAGGCCAGGGGGATGAAAAGGGCAAGGGGTGTTTTTGTAATGAGGACATTATTAAAGTCTGCCTCTATAACTAACAGAGGGCCCCCAAAAGGCTGCTTCTCTCACTAATTAGTCCCCCCACAGGAATCCACAATCCCAATTCATTTATAGCCGAACCGGCCACTGGGTAGAGCGCGGATGTTTCTCAGCAGAGTCAGACAAAACAATGCAGTGCAAGGTTAATGCGGCAAGACACAATGAGCCACTGTGGGGCACGTTAATCTCACATTTCCGTAGGAGTTCATAAAATTAAAAAAAATAAAAAAACTATTGTGTAGAAGAACTTCTCAAACTCTTTTCATTTTATTGCTTTCTGCAATCTTCTGAGAGTAATACAGTAAATATTTGTATGGAAATTTGCTCTGATACTAGTTTAAGCTTTTCAATGTACCAATATTTTTACACAGAAATAATTAAAATGTCATTATTCAAGTTGCCCAGAGAGATCAGAGAAGCGAGAACTGTCAATCTAAAGGAGTAGGTTACTCAGGCTCACAAGGTGAATTTGCTTCAGCTTCACTCAATACCAAATGATCACATTGACCAATAAGCACTAAGCAAACATCCACATGGAGCTGGAACCATGAAACAGCAACAGACACTGGAAGCTTATCTTGCAGCACAGTATATTAGCGAGACCACATTTACATTGTGACTTGACACAAAAAGAATGCATGACAATTTGCTATTTGAAAATCTGCACACTTTGCTTCACTGCAGTCTGCCACACACACAGCTCATCATTGTTCGGCATACTTTCATCTGTCAGTGCAGGCAAAAAGACGAGTAAAATTGGCACGGGCTTCCTGCCAAGAGAGCTCGGGACAAAATTCTCATAATGATCTACTCAGACACAAGTGACATTAATGGTCCCATTTACAGTTGATTGACATTCAGCACACACAACCCACATGTTATGACTTGGGGATTATGGCTTACAAAATGAATGGACACAAGTGAGGCAGAAATATCAAGGTTGTGTTTTGCTGTAAAAACCACTTCCTCCACCGTGCGTGGCAAAGCGGGCCAACCATGTGTGGCACAATAGTGTGCAAAGATCTTTTATCTCCTTCCTTTGCAAGTTTACCTCGCCTCTCTCAGACACTGTGCTGAAATTAAACCTCACATGGCATAAAGACATGTTGTTGCATACTGGCCTGTGCTATTTAAAATGTGACCAATTATCTCTTCATTTAAATGCTGCATTCAAATGATTCTTTTATTTTATCTAAGACTGGGAGGATTTTAAACAAGCTTTTCTTTCGCAGGGAACAAACTCGTGCCCGAGTCTTATCAAGGTATGCTTTGCATTTAGATAAGTCTGCAAAGCGACGCCAGGTTAAATGTTAGCGTTTAAAAAACAAATAAGGCAGCAGCATGAGTTAAAGGTGAGACTTAATGTCACAAACGGTGCACAGGTGAATTTTAATTAATGAAATGTCTTCTCTGTTCTCACTGCAGGTTTAAATAACTTTGGACCTATATATTGTAAATATCTGTAAAAGACCTAGAGAGGAAAATATTAAGTTTCAGCAGCAAATAGACAGTGAGCGTGTGGTGGAAGTGGACCGACCTCAATCCAGCGCTGAGCCTCGGTGAAGGCGTCTTTACAGCTGACGCTGCTCTGCTGGCGCCACTCCATCTTAATATTCAGAACAAGCCAAAGGTGCAGCTCTAATTGAAGGGCAAAACAGGCAACATTTCATTAGTTACGGAGCGCGGCCACCGCCGAGCATACAACCCGCAGCAAGCGTTTTAACAGAGTCCAATTAACGACACCAAACACGAGTCCGAGGCGCAACACAAGAAGAGGGGAAACAAGTTCAATGAGAAACGAACCGCTACCTGAGGAGGTCTCTCTGGTTAACCTGGACCACGGCTGAACGCTCACCGGCCAAAGTTCCCTGATAATTGATGTCCAGTTTCCCTCTCTGTGACAAGTTTCAGTCATTAAGTGAGGCTGACAGGGAAGTCTCCGCCCACCAAAAAACTTCAAGCAAAGTTTTTGAAGGGAAGAAAAGTTTACCGACCCTCTAGCGGTCGGTTGGTGCATAACATCAAGGTCAGAGATGGTTTGTGTGGCACCCAGTGAGCATCCAGTCATTGGAGCAGATGGGACTTATCAGGGTTTTTGCTTTGTGTGCACAGTCATAATACCAAAAACGGATCTTGGACTGTTGTTTTTGACAATGACAGTCCGACAGTGTAAGCAGTCTGATAATTGGAGGGTTCAGCATGTACCAGAGACTGACTGCCCCAGTTCTGAATGCTAGACTGGTAGTCAGAGCATCTCCAAATGTGCCACTATATAAGTTACCACATTTATATATGTATATTTATTTTTGTATTTTTTATGTATATATCTTTGCTGCCTAAAGGTAACATTTGTAATCTTCTCTTACATGTTAGGTTATGCAATGCTATCTGGTTGCAACAGCAAAATAATGAAGACCTGCCTGTTTGAAACTATAACTACTTCTTTCTGTGAGACATGTGCATGTTGCATAATCAATGACAAACCTACTGCAACATTTCACAATCTTCTAATTGTTGGCTGTTATGGTTGATTCATGAATCGAGTATGAGCTCACAGCCAGCAGTTGGATTTTGAAAATAAAAGTTACGAAATTCCATCAATTTCTGAGGATTTAATATCCAGAAGGAGTCAAATAAAATATTTGAAATGTCTGAAAATACAGATATAGATCCAATATACTTCTTTTATTAATTTTATTTCCCGCATATTCTCTAGCTGTCTCTGTAAAGATAGCTGTGGTTTGATACCGTGCTGTGGAAATGACAGCACATTTCAAGGGCAGATCTCTTCACCAACTCGTCTTTTATACTGATGTGATAAAGGATGGCCTGTGACAATTTCATTTCCACACATGGACCAAGTTGCTAGCAAAAGAAAATTGTTTTTATCTTACATTTTCACGTACCTGAAAGGCATAATGAGAGCCTGCTGGATGGGTCTCATCCTGTATTACAGCTCATGCTTACTGCAAACCAATTTCCTGCCAAATGCCTAAGGATTTGCACTGCAAAAAGAAACAAGGGCAATGATGGAATCACATAATTGTAAAGTAAAATGAGGTGCAGGGGTGTAGGAGACTGTTGGAAATGTATAATAATCAATATTCTTTGTGTAGCTTCTATTAGGCAAAAGGGGAAAAAGGGAAGATAGAAGTTCTCAAACTTTTTTGCTGTTTCGGTCTATTTTCAGTCTGGTTTGTCATGTCAATATGCACAATGCTCTGCAATCTGAAGGTGTCCTAGACTTCAGAAGAAGTTGTTTCAGAAAAACAAATGAACAGATTCTTCTTATTTTCTTCATATTTATGAACAAAGCTGCCTTCAGACGGTTGGCTGTGATTGAAACTGAATGTGTGAAAACCCCCCTTGCTCATCTTCGACACAGCTAGAAATTTAACGTGATCTTTATTCCTAGACCGTATAGTTTTAATGATGCTTCATTTTAAGCGACTCCAGCGTTGTACTTTTGCTGGAGTCTTAATATTACTTTTCAGGCTGTGTTGGCAAGCTGCTTTTTCTCAGTGTGAATTACATATTTTATCAGATCTAAATCACTGGTCTTACGCATGAGGGATACAAATGAATTTCAAAAGATAAAAGATGCCATTAGACAGACCTGTTCTTCATCTCTATAATGAAGGTTGCTACACACTTATCTATTGATTAGATAAGAAGCTGGATTAGTATCAGTATTACCTCATCACGAGAAAGCTCAGAACCTTCAGTAATTACAGGAGCTGAGATGATTCATCCTGATTGTACATAAAGTGATGTAATATCTGTTCATTGTGCTTATTTGAGATGAAAGATATTAATCTGAAAACCAGGAGATTTTTTTTTTAATCTGATGTGCTGACTGCATATTTACTTCACAGTTAAATCTATTGTGCATTTTAAATGACTGGTTAAACATGGCACTCTGGACACATTTGGACTCAAGATAACCAACATGAAGGATGAAACCATAATTACACAAACCTCATCTTTTGCAGAAATATTCAAGAATTTTTCTGAAGAGAATATATATATATATATTTATTATTTGCTAGGAAAAGACCCATTTTTATATTAACATTCTCTGTCCGTTCCCTTTTCGATAAGGAACAACTCCAACAAAGGGGAAGAACAGAAATAAAAGAAATATAAAAAAAAAACAACATTGGAATACATATGAAATGTATTTCATTTTACTTGTGGCAGAGTTTCCTATGAATACATAATCTTATCAGCAGTGGGGAATTAATATTTTTTTTGCACTTGAATGCCAGCAGGGGCTGCTGTATCCCTGCATGTGCATTATTTGAGAGAAGGGGAGGAAGGAGTGTGTGAGGAGAGTTTGCAGGCAGAGTGAAATGAACAGTGACGACAATCTGATTTGCCTCCACATGAAGCAGCTCTCTCCCATGTTTTCCATCTCTGCAGTCCCCTGGGCCCAGTCCACAGTAAGGTGAAGAGCAATGCAAAGCTGCTTAGTCAAGAATACTCAGTTTTCAATTATATCCACTATCATTTCTGCTGTCAGCAGCGGCAACATCAACAAATAATCAGCGCTCCATTATCCTCCAGATAACATTTGAAATGAAAAGAAAACGAGACTGACATAAAAACACTCCGAACATATGATGTCTGAATGTGAAAATTACCATTTACATATCTTAGCCAGAACAGCCGAATACGTTCATGATTCAGAAAGTGCTGTTTATTTGTGTAAAGTTGTTTTGACAGAATTTAATGGATGGGTGTTTAGTAGGAATATGGCGCAAGGTCTTGTACACAAAATGTGATTAAATGGATGCAAGTAATTTTATTTTGGGCTCAAGCAAGAAAATGTTTTTATGGAGGACATTTTAAACATCTGGGCAATAGTAAATTGCTGCTGTAGAAAATGACTAATTGCTAAAAAAACCTTTGGAAAGTCATTAAAAAGTGCAATCATCAACAAATTATTGAAAACATGCTCCAATACAAAGAACAGGTAGAATTTTAAAGGCAAAGTACCAAAGGAAAAGAGCGTCAATGGATTTTTTTCAATGTCACAGTTTAAACAGTTTAAGAGGCATTTTATATTTATTCATGAAACTCAACATGCCTCACATAATCCTGAATAAAAAACATATCATATTATGAACACCATCATATCTCAATCTATCAGAGTGGATACTCAGAGAGTTAACCTATTATGCCTGCCTTTAAAGCCAAATGACTTTCTGAACCACATTAGCCATTTTGCGCAGTGAGAGAGAGTTTAACAATACACTCCTTTGCAGTAATGTACATATTATAGGAGAATAATTAGGATGCTGGTGCTAAAAATTAAAATAATTAGCTGGAAGGTTGCCCCACAGTTCTTTTCTGAACTGCTTGAAAGGCAAATTAAGGGAATAAGATGCAGCCCTCAGAAATATAGCAACTGTTGACTTATTATCTTCTCTGAAATGAAAATTTTTGAGGTTTGCATGCTGATAAGCTTTTTTTATCACTTGTCCGGACACACATACATGTTTACATGTATCAAGTTATTTATTTTATTGGTGAACAAAAAAAAAAAAAAAAAAAAAAAAAAAAAAAAAAAAAAAATATATATATATATATATATATATATATATATATATATATATATATTATATATATATATATATATATATATATATATATATATAATATATATACATATATATATATATGTATATATATATATATATATATATATATATATATATATATATATATATATATATATATATATATATATATATATATATATATATATATATATATATATATATATATATATATATATATATAAACAAACAGTTGAATCCAGATATCTATGTACACTGTATAAGAGCTCGGCAAGTTTTTTGTCCTTAAATGTCAAACATTAAGGATATTAAACTTTTCCTGTCTTTGGTTAGTAAAGAATTTCCTTTTAAACTGTATAACTTTGAAACATATTTTGGGTTTTGTCTTACAAACTCTTAAAAATAGTTTGCCAGAATTTTGTCCCATTCCTACAGATAAAACTAGTAAGTGAATTTGATGTGTATGTTATCTTGCTCACACCTTTTTTCCTAATTTATAAGTTGAATTATTTCTGTCACGTTTCAGAATAGAAATCACAGTGTGCATACCTCCTTCATAAAGAGAGCTAAATGTCTCTAAGTCCAAAGGTAATAGAAAGAAGAATAATTAAGGAACAAAATCTATTGAGGAAACTGAAAGCTTTTTTAATGGTTGTGGATATCAGAAAAATTCAAATTAATGCTTACACTAAACAGGTGACAGAATTGTAATTACAGGGTACAGAGAAGGGTCCCACAATGTTGTGGTTCATCTCTTAGGGTTTGATACTAAGAGAACTTATTTTTCATTCATGAACCGTGCTTTTCAAGCTTTGTTTTATCTTAAAGAAAAAAAAACAAAAATAAAAAAAACTTTGCACTATTAAACCAAAAAATGACAGCATGATGTTGAAATGAAAGATAGTCTTAATACAAAATTACATGGGTGAGTGTCACTGAGTGTCATTAAAAATTACCCAATTTATGTCTTTTTACCAATGAAATGGGTTTTCACAATTTTATATAACACAAGGCTGCTGTTTGGAATCTAAAGACAGAAAATTGTATTATGCAGTCAAGTTAAATCCATTCAAATTAACAATTTTAATTTATTTCACTTTAATTGAATGCATTTCAGACCCTTTATTTAGTTTCAAAAGACTCTGTCAGCTTTTGAAACTAAATAAATGGTTGAGGGTTCAAGTTTTCCTTCTTCACCTCAACTGCTCTCTTCTCCCTTGTGTCTGGTGTGTGTTGTCCCAGGGAAAGACTGAAACATTATCACAACAGGATGTGGGCTGGGATAACACTGAGAGTGCTTCCTCTGCAATGAAAGTCACCTGGGAGACTCTCCAATTATCATTGCATTTTAATGCATCATCTGAGTCTGAGTTGAACAGCAGCTTAGAAAAACCAAGAAGACAGTCTGACATGGATATCTTGGAAAAAAAAATATCAGAGGAATGATTTTGAAGTGTAGTGTCCTTTCATAAACTTGCAGTCCTTTGCAAGTTTATAAAATAAACCAAAAATGAAATATTTTAAAATGAGTTGCATCATGAGTTTCATCCTCTCCAAGGTCCTGCAACTCCTTTGCACAGGACCGTATTCATTTCATGAACTTGGACATGATTTGTATCCTGCATGAAGACCTTCTGCACCAAATTTGACTTACAACTTGTGTCTATCCAGTCTGCACAATATTACCTTGGACAATTCATAGAACCTAAGACAGTGACTTAACCAGAAAGGATGTGCAATATCGTATTTCAGCCTTGGTTTGCAGTCCTTTCTTCTTTTCTTTTTTTGTTTTTACTTCGTCAGTTTAAGTGAATTGATTACAATGACCAGAACTCTTACATTTAGAAAATATGTCTTCTTACTTTTGCCCAAAATGTAATCATTTGTTAATTTCTGAACATGTCACTGAGTGATGTCAGCTGCTTTAGGTTTCAAGGGACCAACATCTGTGAGGATCTGAGCTAGTCAAATTACATACATGTAATCAGAGATGATATTCTTTCTGCAGGGAGGATGTTTAAGAAAGCTTCACATGGACTCCAGAATCTTACCCAACTTCTGCTGGTGCATCATTGAAAATAGCTTCCTGTAATGATCTTGTATCCCCAAAATCACAAGGGGTCATTTGATTTACTCAGTGCATTTGAAGGTATTAAAATATCAGAAGACATACATAAAAATATAAGTTAAACTGGGACCACAAATGGTGGATGTTTTGGTGAAGCATTTATCAGACAAAAATACTATTCGCAACAGAACCTGAACTGCTAGGTGAATAATAATTATCCACAAAGAACTGTTCATATTTTCGGAGTGCATGACCGGAGCACCCATCCAACAATTGTGACACAGCAGATGATAGCAGTTTAAAACATTTACCAGTCAATTTCACTGCAAAAACATAATTTGAATGGATACTGAGGGAGTTAAACGAAAATTGTTGTATTTGATTTAAGTTTATTTAACCAAATACTAGCATGAAACATGTAAACAAGTTATAAATGTTTTGTTTATTTCTATTTTTGGCTCATTAACAGTAAAATTAGTTTGGCATGCGGCGTTATGAATGTTTGTATGCAATGTAATTTATTATTATTCCAAGAGTTTAACTGCACTGTTGGTAAAATATCAAGTGTGAGTCTTTGTTTTAATATTATTTCTTTCTCCGCTTTGAATAAGCATTTGCAGCATGCTGTTTTAAAATGAGCATTACTGTCATTACACTTGTCCTGCCTAAAATCACTTTAGGTTCATAGTAACCTTTAGAACTATAATAAAACACCTCTAAGTGTTTGAAACACAGAATAAACATTGATAAAATACAATAAAGTAAAACTCAGTTGATAATGTTGCATAAACTATCCACTGACCAAGTGATTAAAGGGGATGGGTGAGTAAACAAGCACAAATGACAATAATACCAATTCATATAAATACATAAATTATTAATTATCCTTTTAATTAATAATTAATTATTAATCAATTAGGTAATTAATTAATAATTAATATATATTTATTCGTTCCTTAAATAAATCAGAGATGGTAATTTTTGATGCAATTTAGGCTGTAACGTAAAATATTGAGCTTTATGCATATGTAGAACTCTATGTAGTATACAAATAATATTTTTTGAATTTCCTACTGTCAGCTTGATTGACAGCTATGTAGACACAACTCTAAAGATCCCACATATCACTGTGTTTTTTGTCATACTCCTGGGTAATTTTTACTTTCAGCCTTCATCCCCAAGAAACAATAGACTTTCTTTTAGGAAGAAAGTTGGACTTGTCACAGCAGGGAAAGCAGGGAGAAATTAATGATGGCTGAATCCCAATCAAGGGAGGTCCTGCTTTGATGCATGCTCGGTCACTGTCATGGCTCACTGGAGCGGCCTCATTGATTCCACCTGTTCTGTCATTACTGAGACAAGTCAAAATGTCTTCTCCAGAAAAAGGTGGAAATTGAAATCAGGTTCCTAAGAAAGTAAAATTATAAAGTGTCTAAGTGGCGTTCAAGATAAGAGCTAATCTGACTGATTCTCCTGTGGATAAGGGAAGACACTTTACTGCTTTTTTTGTTATGCCTTTTAGCATGTGATATTCCTGAACATCAATTATGGAAGGAAGTGTGATATCTCTTTCCCTCATTTTTTTATGACTGTTCATGGCAAAGCTACATGCTCAATTATTTCTCCACAAGGTCAGTCTTGGTGAATTATATAGCTTTGCATTCTCTTCACGTTGTGAGGCAGAATTATAAATGAGAAATGAAGCAAAAAAAAAGTGTTTAGAAGCAACACAAAATTCGGAGATAGAAAAGATATGACCTATTCAACTTTAAACATGTTTAAATAATGAATATATGGCATTTTCCATGTTAAATATGTCATAAGTTTTAATGAATCTGCAAACAACTAAACTGGCCAATTTGAAAATTAAACACAAAAGTAAAAACATCCACAATAGGCAGAACAAGGAAAAGGTTTTAAAAATTCACAACCATCCATTTGCCATACCAGTTTCATGAACTAAACTGAACCAAAGAGGAGGTAGTCGATCTTAGCATGGATGAGTTGGAGTCTTTTTATGGAATTTTGCTCACCACAGGCTACAGTTCTGTTATGTGCCACTGAGACACATGTATTGGTCAAATGACCCTGATGTCTACAATGAAGCCATCTCAAAAGCAATGAGAAGGAAACACTTTGATGAGATAATGGCCTCAATTCATCTGGTGGATAACTTAAATGCGACAGATGACCCTATTTACAAAGTACAGCTCATATTCAGTGCACTGAATGACTCCAACAAGATGTTGTCATACACAAAAGTGCTTTCGGTTGATAAAAGCATGATATCCTATTATGGCAACCAAGGCTGCAAACAGTTTATCACACGCAAACCAATCCAGCTTGGCTACGAGTTATGGAGCCTTGTTTCACCCACAGGATACATGTTTCATAAGGAACCTTATTACGGAGTCCATGCACGGCTTCCTAAACTGGCCGGCTTCCTAGAATGGACAATTGTGCACGATAACCTTTTCACCTTAGATCACAATGATTGTTGCAGAGTATTTCCGCAAACATAGCTGGCATGAAATACAATGCATTTATGTTGAGGTCTGAGGATCGAAATCGCATCCGCTGATACTGCAGTGATTAAATAGGTTATGGTTAATCTTTGCCTGTCCTTAAAAGACATAATTTCTGAAGTCCATTTCTTTTCAAACTTGAAAATTTTTCTCTGTTTTTCCAATTCTTGGTAATGGATGGCTTGGATTTCTTGCTATAACCTTTGTGCTCTTATTTATTAATCATGAATTCAACAAACAGCAGATTGAGACACATTCACTTCAGACTTGTGAAGCTTTTTGCTGAAGTCAAAAACAGTTATTTCTGCTTTTATGTCTTTGAAACTTTAAATGTGTTTCTGTCATCTACTTTTGATGATGTCCTTCATCTGCCCCTTTAACATCTGACATTTATTACAAAACAAATGTCTTTTTATGTCAGGACATTCAGAGTTAATTTACTTGTAGGGAAATGCTTGCTCACTGATTTTAAATACTGTAAGTCTCCACATTCTATTAGTTTTTACAAGGGTCTTACTTTCACCAATAGACAATTGTCTGAATGTCAAATTGGTTAATAAATTCTGTATACGCAGGCAAAAATACAATGTTACATCCATTGGTGTAAATACTGTCTGTGGTTAGTCCTGTCCCTTTAACTGGGTGTGTATCCTTATGTTTTAACTGGTTAAAGAGGGAAACTGAGACTGGAGAACCTTCTCCTCAGCAGCAGGAACAATTAGATGAGTGTTTGTGGAGTTGCCAAAAATAAAACCATAAAAAGCTAGAACTCAACTTTTTATATTACTTTATCATGTTGAGCAATCATCATATTGTGTGTACTGATACAGAAAGTCATACATGCTTTATGTGTCTGTAAGCCTTGGTATTTTGTTTTTGTTGTAGATATTTGGTGTAATTTGTTAATATTCCATAGCCGGGCACACCTGAAAAACCTGAAAAACAAAAAAAGTCGGTACCGTCAGCTGTTCCAATGCTTTTGCTCAGCTGAAAATCTGTTTTTTGTTATGTATCATGGTGTCTTCTGAGCTTTGCACAAAGTGTACACTCATGAAAACTAGAAGTTTAACCTCTTGACTCAGGACATCATTTCATATTAATTCCAAATGATGACAATCTACATCAACAACAAAGAATTTAGCCTTGTGGTTCAGTTTTTGAATTAAATGCTTCAAAAACTAGCATCGAGTCCACCCAATCAAAGGCAATGAAAGAAATGGTCCAGCATGAAAACAGAAAAATCTGCCTGGAAGTAGTCAGGTGACCACAGGGGTTGTCTTTAAAAGGAAGATCTCTCCACTTGCCCATTGGGCATCGTTCCTTCATGTCATGAGCTCTGTTATCCTCGTCAATCCATCATCTCCCGGGCAATAAGTCTTTTCTCTCTGCTATCCCAGATGCATCTCTGTAACACCAATCCTTTTACAAACCCATGATTGGTCCTCCATGTGTTGCTCGATCAAAACAGCAATTTTTCCCCACTCCCAGTTCTTTCCTGTTTGGGTCTTGCCAGCATGCGACACTTTCAGTATCCAGCTCATTACCCTTACTTCTTGTCTCTTCACTGACAAAACCTAACCTTTGGTATGTTCAACTGAAGCAGTTACAATCATTGTTACCTCCAGACAAGTGTAAGAACAAATAGAGCTGAGTCAACATGACTGAGGAAATTCATCAGGGTGCAACCCAAACAAGTCAATGGAAAACGAAGAAAAGAAGCTGAAGTCGGAAACAGTTGAACAGAACTCCATAAACCTGGCATATATAAATTATGGTTTTGATTTTCCTTTAGTGTACAATTGTAAAATGTGCACTAAAGTTTCATATGCCCCGCAGTTCTACAAAAGGAGAGAGTGATGACATCTCCAAGTTAGCAGGAAGAGATTAATGCACAGAGTTGCTTGTGAGAGGACATGTGTGGAATGCTAAGAAAGGCACAGCTTCTGCTCTGGGACAGAGAGGAGTTGATGCAAATTCATTTTGACAATGAGCGACCTGCAAAGAGAAGCAGAGGAGGCAGCGAGAGGGGTCAGCAACTTTTGTCTCACTACTAAAGATGAGAGGCAGTGTTTAGTTATGGACGATCTTTGACTTATTGCTTCAGCTGCACGATTTTCTTTTTTGAGATTTAATAAAAACGACATCCTTAAAAATTCAAACTCTGTACAAACATGTAGTTTATCTTGTATTGATTGTTGCATAATGTCACTGTATCAAATGTTGGAGGGTGTGCTGTTCTCAGTTTTACAGCTCTAAACATGTAAAATGATGACAACACAGAATGGACGTGGTGAATTTGGCCATTTGTTTAAGGTGTTAACTCTCAGCGTTCTGTGTAGTTCTGCTGAAAATGTAATACTTTAAAATGCAACATGTCACTTGGCAAATTGTGCAGTCTATCTAATAAGTACTTTTTGATACATATTAAACCTAGTGCACTTTGTCATAATTATAAATAGTTAAATATCAGCAATTTTAACAATATTGTACAAAAGTCCTTATGGGTATAAAACGTAGGGCTGCCCAGCAAGCTACAAGTATTCAAGTTGCAATTTTTACTGTTATTCTTTTTCAGACGTGGAACCAAGAAATTCAACTTCTGAGTGCGGAGAGAATATATCCCTATTCACATCATCTTGTAATTCAGTTCTAAATGAAAATATATTTTTCAAGAAGCTTGAATTTTCTATACTGGTAAGACTGCCTCAGGAATGTTCTCGCATCAGATGAAGGCAGGTAGAGTACATCTCTCTATACTTTCAAATAACATCCATTAATTTTTTATGTGTTTCCAGTCGATTTTCTGGAGAAACCACAACTTTTAAATGATTTGAACGTTGCCTGGATAAATTAACACGTTAGAGTAGCTCTGCTGTTTTAGTTTTGATCTGTTCTGTTTTGTTGACTTTCTTTCATGCTTGTATGAGCAAGCATCAATGAGGCATTGCATGTTTGGACGGTTATTCCTTCTGGTTTGGAATGATGATCAGCTGGAAGGAGATTTGCTTTAATACTTTTACTTTTAGACATTTTTTTATAATACATAATCATGGCCCAAAAAATGAGATGACATCTCATTGATTTCTCCTCTCAAATCATATCCTTTAAAATCAGTGCAAGTTTTAAAATAATGCATAGATTAAGAAAAAAAGAAAAGTAATACAGTAATGAATATTTCATTTTAAAACTTTCCAGCCAGTCACACATAACTTGCTAATTGGTCTGTGTGTCTAAACACTAGTTCACATCTGTAGGCAGCAGCTTTCCATTTCAGGTACAATATTTATTCTAATTGTGGGAATATTTTTTTATGGTGCCACTTATCAACACCTAGTTATAGGATTGTATGAGGAAAGAATTAATCACTGTGGAGACATTATGGCACACATTTCATTTGACCCAGTATACAGACCCAGTCTAAAACTTAGAAATAAGTTTGAAGCTCTCCCAAATTTCAGAAACTGTAACCAGAGTATTAAATATGTAGTTTGAAAAGTGCATCAATGATTTCCCCGTTCAATTATTCAAAAGGATCTCTGAATTAGAAAAATTTCCAATAGGCAAGCCTAACTTTGTAAAAAGTTTAGATTAGTTTTTATCTGCATGATTCAGCTCTTTTTCTCTTGTTAACAGTAGATTTACTTTGAAAATATACATTGGATTACAATTCTGAAGCAAACCAACTTCACAATTAAATGTCATTTACATTGGAATTATCTAGACGCAGTGGGATCCCTATGGGGAAAGCTATACATGGCTGTGTGATTGACTTTTAACAAAACAATTATCTTTCTGATAATTGCATCGCATAAAAAGGTAAAATGGTGCGTTTTTACACTAATATTTATCTGACATTGAATATTATTTTAATTGGGGATATACAAAAAATATCAATGAACTTTAAAACCTGTGACAATTCCAGTTTTAAGAATGCCTGAAGGCAGCAAATGACTACAAACAATCGATATTACCCAAATACATAATGCAAAGAAAACATATTTCTATTGTGTATTTTAGAAATGTGCTTGGCAAGATCAATGCAAGAGGCTTTCTAATTAGTCTCCCAAGAGAACAATTGACTCAAAATATATTTGCAAGTTTAAGAATGAACTATTCATACAGAGAGAGCAACTGTAGAAATGTGATTTAGAATAGCTTGAACAAAAAGAAAATAAATAAAAAGAACAAAACAAGCATATGCAACACTGATGTTTCACCATAAAAGTATTAGCAAGCTGGTCACTTTCACTGTCTCAAATATAGTGCAAACATTTTTTATTATTTATTTATTTTTTTGTCACGGGACGGAGCACTGAACTATTCTCTGCAAATTTCTGGTTGCGTAGTTAACAGGTCCAGGAGGACCACTCAGAGTTTACGATTCCCAAGAACGTTGCACATCTGTTTCTGTCAGATCTCACAGTGTTACAGGCCAAACTTGTTGCAGATGACTTGTAGTATCATATCATCTAGTCTTTTTTCACTAATTTCTTTTTAAGCAGAAAATTTCAAAGCATTATGGCAGAAACATACAGACATTTTATTCTACCAAACATGTATTGAAGTGGAACTTCTGAAATCTTAAACATGGCATATTGATTCTGTGTGTGATGTTACAATAATTGAGAGTTTAACTCAAAAAGCAATTTGCAGTTATCCATAATTTGAAATTAATGAACACAGTACAGCCAGGTGGAATGTAATATTAACCCACAGCATAGTGCCTAGCCGTTCATCTCTCTCTGAGAGATAAAATAAATATATTCTATTTTTGGGTTTTGTTAATCCTCAGGTATATAAAATAAACTATTCTTGACACCAGTTCTGCAAAAGAAAGGTTGTAAGTAAATCCATGTTAATCAGAGATGCCTGAAGTGCCATGCTGATGAAGATAGTTTTTCTTTTTTATATGATTTAGGCTACAATTTTATGAAAATAAAATAAAAGCATTTCAACATTTTAGCACATCTGTTATGCAAAAACGTTCAAATTGATGGCTTGACTAATGAAAAGTAGAATAGCTTGGATTAGCTTGATCTTTAGAATATAATGGTAAATTATTCTTCCAATACTTTCACAAGGCTATAAAAGTCTTGGTAGTGTTGTGCTGTCGGACTAAAAACATTGCTAATGCAAAATGTTCAGTATTTGCGCTGCCAAGGTAGCAACGTTGGAGCCAATATGAACTGATAACTAATATGGAAAGTTATAGTCAGTTGTCTGATCAGAGATGATTTTTACAGATTTCTCCAGCAGTCGTAGAAAAACACACTCACTCAGTTCATAAAGTTAGTTGATATCCAACATACAATTTATGACACAGACTAAATCACGTACAAATAACATAATTCACCCAAGACCAATGAGCACGTGATCGTTGTAATCACAGGAATAGATGTTTATTTAGTCCAAAATTGTATGAGTTAAGGTAATATGATAAATTATGTATTACCAACCTCGAGGCAAATTCAAAAACCACGTGAAACTTCTCTGGATTCCTTTTTACTTGTGACTGCACGAAAAAACAACCACACGCAAAGAGAGTGCCATGTGTCTCATGTCAGCGCTGCTTCAAACATGCTGCGACAATAAATAACCAATCCTGCCAACAAAGATGGGGGCAAATCTTCAGAAGAAAATTGAGCATAAAAAAACCCTTATTAAACAGAGAAGCACTGTGGCATGTAATAGGAAAAATAGATCAGCTGGGGTAAACATACTGTGAAAAGTGTTTGTCTCATTATGTACAACTTTCATTAAAATTCAAGAAAAAGAATTAATGCACCTTTAAGTAATCAAGGACTGACTTCCCTACTTAAAAGATATGTCCTCTGAGGATTTCTATGTCATAGTTGGCTACACAAAACCTGTGGGCAATCACTTCCCCAAGATCACTTACAAGAAGGATTCTGTAAAAAAAAAAGTTTCTAATTTGATGCAAAGCATTTTATATTTAGCTTTTTGGAGGAGGTGGGGTGTTGTTCAGAGGTTACAAGCAGTCAGCATCTTTTCTTGAGCACTTACTTTCTCAGCACTCTTAGTTTGATAGTGAAGAGTTTCTCTTTAGAGTTAACAGTTATTCGAAGCAGGAAAATAAAAAGAGGATATTTATTATTTTATGTAAAGAATAAATCTCAACAGTGATACAGCAGGTTATGCAGACACTTGTTTTTTAGAAAATGTTAACCCCTCTTTTCCATTTGATACTTACTGACATACTGATGGAAAAGACTGAAAACTATTACTTTTTAATCCTTGTTATTAAACAACTAATCAGAAATGTAGTTAGCAGTACCACCAAATATGTTGAATTCAGTCATTTTAAAAGTTCAAAAGTAATTCATATTTTTCAAAGTATTTTTTTGTTTTTCATAACCAATCATGAGACTGAAATAGATGTAATATTTTTGTAATTTTATTGTGTGAACCTTTTGATAGACTAATTGTAAAAGAGGCAATAACTACTGATATTTTGTGTTTTGGTATTGACTGCTTGCTGTGTTCCTTATTGCTGAAAAGCTGTGAGGTCCTACACAAAAACAAATGGACCTTTTCAACTTTATATTGTGTTATAATGTGATTCCCTCATCAGAAACATACCCAAAGTGTTGCTTTTATTCTTTTATGCCTGTTTGAGAAATCCTTGAATCTCCCATTCAGAGGAGTTTAAACGCTTGCTCTGATCAAGACTCTTTACAACGATTGTAAACGGTTTAATGAACAGCATTGTTGCTGCTGGCAGAAGCTTCATAAGAAGCTTAGAGACAGAGGCCCAATTTCAAACATTCAAATTACAGAGTCAATTTTGTTTTAAGTTATGTTTGACATGTGCAGCATTTTCAACTGAAGGTAAAATAATTACTTTTTTTTTTGTATGAATGGCTCCACATTCCTGTAAAATATATGATACTACCCTTTGTAAAATTTATGCACTTAATTCTCAGTTATCATGATTTTTATTTAGTCAAAGAGCAGAATATTTCAAATTCATTACTTGCTCATGCAAGTATCAAAAAACTTGCATGAGCAAGCATTGCCAGCTTTAGATTCTTCATGACTATTTAGTACATCACATATTTCTGATGAGAACACCAACAATGCATTATAAAAAGCGTGCAGTAACTAACAGGGTGAGCATATAGATTACTTACATTCAATAAAACCATCTCAGGGTCGATGCCTCGTCCATGTAGGCGGATAGACAATGGTATTATAATGTGAACAGAATACTGAGTGTGTGCAAACTAAAATGAAAAAAATTACAGAGTTCCTAAATGTCTAAATTTACTATATAAAAAATATTTAGTGAAGAAAGCTGAATTCTACCTCTGGCTTTAAATCACAATGAAAAATGAGAGAAATTAATGGATCAATGTTGTCTAATAGCCTTCATCAGTTCTCACCTGCAGAATAAATTTCATGTACTGTGGTGCAAAAGCATTTGAGATAAGAGGAAAGGGTTCAGGGGTGTTTGTCGACTGATCGTACAGGAGCTGTGGCTCACCTGTTTCTTTGCAGCGTGAAGCATCAGAATTTAGAAAAATGGGCAGGAGATCACTGTGGAAGAAGAAAGCCATTATAAAGCCATTTACCAGACAGCTCCCTGTACAGTAGCTAGGTAATGAACGGTGTTCAGCTGAAGGGCTCATTCTCAGAGGAGGGCTGCATTTACCACTTCCATTGAGGCCAGTGGAAAAACAAAGGATTACCCAAGATACAGCGGAGACAGGCTTCATTTCATGGCACAGTGTGTCTTGTCTACAATGCCAACTCTTCCTTCCAAAATCAAATAAAAGATTGCTCTCATTGCAGCTTGAAAGAAGGAGTTAATGTCACGTGATAATGTATAGTACGTGTTAGATTAAGTGGAAGTAATTGCTTTTTATCCAGAAGCACAAAAACTGTCAATTTGAGTTCCAGTGTAGGTCTATGCAGTGGTTTGCATTGCTGTATTATAGCAAAAATGTAGAAATCCTAACATGTCCAGGGACTTGATTCCCGCTAACCGTCAATATTTGTCCAAATGTTTGGTGCTTTTCCTCTTTTGTGTTGACCACATAAATTACTTTGCCTCTGACATCCACAACATTAAGTTAAACATCATTTCAGTCCAATTTCCTTCCTGTCATCTTCATACCTTTTAATGAAACAAAAAAATCAGTTATTATTTTCACAAGAAAATGTATTAACAAGTATGAATAGTTCAAAAAATGTATGCCAATATAGAATTTGAACAGCCCATCTAACTCAAAAAGAGTAATGCATTGGACATGAAAATTACAATTCAATAAAATTATATCCCACAAATAACTGATATTAAGATGATTCATTATCTCACCTGAGAGAGATAGTGAATCTCTCTCAGGTGAGATAATGAATGGTTAAACTTGTCCAAGTTTAACCATAACAGAGTATGCAAGTCACACTTGTTTTTCCTGCTGTTGTATGACCTTTGATCCTGACATTCAGTAGATATCTTGACATAAACAAATTTTTAATTTTATTTTTGTATTAAATTTTATAAAAAAGAGATACACTTCCAATGTCATTTTAATTAAACTGCCTCTTTGCACAATGGGTGTAATAACACATTGGAGAAATATTTTCCCTTAATAGCGCTGACATGTTTTTCAGCACATTCTTTGTAATAAAATATGAAAAGTTTGTGACAAAGTTTTGGATGAGCACACACTATAAGCGATTTCCTCTTTGAATTTTCCTCTTTTTCTTGAGTAATAGTTTGCATAATTTCAACAGGTAAATTTTTGCCATCTGTCAAGCAGGAGGTTTGTCCAGGCAGTACAGCCATAATCCTTGAAACGCACCAATTATTTCCATCCTCTCTTGTCTCCAACACATCCTAATATTTTCCACCAGCTCTTGGTGGGGATCCCATCTGTGGAAGATGCGGGGGTGTCCACACACTCAATTCATTGCCTCTTCCCACTGTCAGCTTGAAAGCCTACAGCAACTATTGCCTTCATTTCCATTCCCTTCATTTCCATTTCAATCTCGTGCTCAACCTCACAGTTTCTTTTGTCTGCTTCCTTCAGACACGGTGGCATGATTGATGCTACAAGCATCGGAGTTCTACAACAATTGGGTTTTATATGCGGATTCGAAGAATTGTACATAATAATTGGCTCATAACAAGATTTTCAGCTTGACCGACTTGACCGGGAACGAACTGATCAGACCATCCGCGCTCTCTTTTCTCTTTTCTTATTTTTTACTAAAAACACCTCCTCAGTCCGATAAGTCTTTTTTTTCCTTTTGTTCAAAAGAATGTTACTATCACTTAGTAAAGCTACTCAGTGTTATCTGAGTTATTTTGTCTATGGAGAAAAAAAGTTCACCAAAAGAAAACACGAGTTTTCTCTTTGTCTAACCTTTGCTCTGCTCACTGACCAGTGACATATACCCCTCAGTTTTCCATTAGTGCTAGAAGAGACCTGTGACTAGTCTCAAAGAAAAAGTGACTAGACAAAATAAAATAAAAAAAAACTAAAAAAAAACTGAGGGTAGCTGATGTTAGCACTTGTACAGGAGAAGATTTTATATCTTTTGTTGTTCTGTGTATTACTTGAATGTTACTCTGCAAATTAATAGAAACTGAGTTTACTGGTAGAATGAAATTGATTATCAGAAAGTCTGATTTTCCAGCTGAGGTTGAGTGTATTCAGCTGTCTATCCCTGAGACGCGACCAGAGCAGTAGGCAGGCTCCCATCAGGCTACATGCCCCCATTATAATCAAAACGTGGGAGGGGTCCGGCTTTCTACAGACCTTTTCTCTGGCTGTAGTGACAGAAAGTAATCAGTTCACATGATGCATGTAATGTGCAATGTGATGCATAATGCATAGGGACAGCTGTCTGTGCGTGACTGCATAGATGGTTATATCCAAGTGATGAAGTGTATGTGGGATTCCCATAAATGAAAGAAAAAATAATGTAAACAACAGGGGAAATAAACCTGATGACAAAACTGTAGGACAAATATAGCAAATACAGTAAAGCAGATTTATCAAATTTTACCCTGGATTTCTACAGCAATGAAATAAAAGACGGAATAAATAAAATAACCACTTTTATAATAGAAACTGTCTACTGTTGTCTAGATTTAAAATTACACGCTGAAAGACTATTGCATGGGTCGAAGATTGTCATTGAAAATGCTGAAGCTGTCATGTTTCGTCATTGTGCGGATGAAGGAAAGTCCAGCCAATCTCAGTTCAGCAGAATTCAGAAGCTTTATTTCTAAACTAAGATAAACAGATCTTAACAACACTGAGAAAACACAGAGAGCTATGCAGAACAACGCAGAGGATCCCACAATGAACTAAGGACACAGATGAACTTAAATATGCTTGGAAAAACACAATCAGAAAAAAAACAAAAACAGCTGCATTAATTACACCCAGGAATGAAGAGAACAACTAATGACAACAAAACACATCATGACAGGAAACGGGCGGATACCAGACTCCAAAAACAGGATCTGAGTGATCATTTAGCATATTTTATCAAGATGGCCAGTAAAAGGCAAGTTTTGTGTTTTATAACCTAATAAACTTTAAGTCAAGGTTGTATTATGAAATGAGCAGAGATTTTATCTGCTTTTGCTGTCTGGCTTTTTACGATGCCTGGTTACTTTGATTGTGAATTACTGATGTCAATAGAATTTGTTCCCTCAGGCACAGGAAATGTCTCTGTATTCAATAAAAGCATATTAAATAAATTTTTGTCAAATTTCTAGTATGATGAAGAAAACAGTTATAAGACTTTCAAACCATTATGTAGTGCAGCAGTCTGTTTCTTTAAGGATGCTACAGAATCAGCAGAAATAAACAATCCCATTAACCACATTAAAAGTGCTGTATGTATGCTATGGAAAAGTTTTTGGGATATGTTGAAGAGTTCTTACCACTAACGAGCTCGGGAAACATATTAGTTATGGTGAAACTGGCTACTCTGAACAAAGAAAAGAAAGAAATAAAACTGCAGATTTTACTTTACTTTTTTTTCATCTCAACCCTGGATTTAATCAGCTGTTTACAGGAAAACCTCCTTTATTTTTATGGAAGAAAATTTGTAATGCAAAAAGCCTAAAGAGTGAGCATTATGCTTTTAGCAGTGGCTTCCCGAAGTCATTTCTTTTTTTCACGAGAAAGACAAAGTGGAAACAGCTCGACTTGGTTTGTTGTTCTAACAGGCAAAGGTCCCTGTATAATTAAAATCCTGTTCTTACTACTTACAGTGGGGTGTTTGGAAAGTATTGAGCTCATTTCCATTTGACATTTATCGTCTTTACCCACCTCCAGCAAAATGAGATCCAAAATTACATGCAACTTGTCATGTTTCCTGGCACTGAGACACTGAGATCTTTCTCTCTCCTTCTCTCTCCACACAGTAATGGGATCGAAGTGGGTAATTATCATATATAGTTTTGTCATTATCAGAACTGATTCAGTAAAAGAGAGGAGAAAGTATTATTTTCCTTTTGATATTATTTATATCATAATTTTTTTAAAAAATAAACTAGCTAAAAAAATTAAAGTCTGGTTTGGAAGGACTCTATAAAGGCAACATGTTTTCTTGTTTTTTTTTATCCACAAAGCATCGTTATGATGAGTACTAACACCATTTGCTGACAATTTGCTGTCTTTTATTGCTGCTATTCCACAAATTGTTAGTTTTATTTTTACAAGAAAGAAACCTATGAATGAAAAAAAAATATAACAGACAGTTCTTTTATTTCTTTTCAAATACAAACTCACTTCTTTAGTAGCTTGTCAAGAAACTGAAGTTCAGACTTTCACAAAATGAAAGTCAGCCTGTTTCACTGTCAAGATTGTCTCAAAAGTTGACACAAACTGCTAGAATATAATGTAAGACAACTGGGAAAAAAATATACTATTTGATAGATAGAATGACAATAATGTGATGGTAATGGTTTTCAAGAAATATCCAAAACAAGGATCCTCCTGGCTGCACTAAAACACTGACTGAGAAAAAGGTGAACGTTTATCTTTAGAGTGTAATAAAAGTTATATGTCTTAAAAACTATTTACGCAATATTTCTGAAACCCATATTTCTTAATTATTTTCATGATCCATAAGAAAAGCTAAATTTATAGTTAAATCATTTAATTAGACCAGAAATATATGTTTCTGATGTAAATAAAACTAATCCTGAGCGAGAGTAAATCAAGTTGAAAATTGTGAAAGAAATAATATGTTTTGAATTACATTTTGCGCTGTCCAAAAAGTCCCTACCTGGATTTAACAAAACAAACGAGAGTAAAAAATCAATTTCTTAGAAAGAGATTAACATTATTATGTATGGTTATTGTGGTCATTAATATATATATATAAATTATATATATATATATATATATATATATATATATATATATATATATATATATATATATATATATATATATATATATATATATATAAATCTAAGTGATTTTTGCAAACAAGAACACAAGAAAAGCAGCGACTGACTTTTTTTTTTTATAATTGAAGACAAATGGCGCAGCCATGAAATGGTAATGACCCATCTTCTTCTGCAAAGAGAGACAACTGTTGAGGCCAAGACATGACATTAATGGGAGAGAGAAGGAAAAGACTGATGTGCGTGAGAGTAGAAAGCCACATTCAGTCATTTCTCGTGGGTATTTGTGAATGTCTGGTCATAATGGTGACATAAACTGCAAGGAAGGATTCCTGTTGGGAGGAGCAGGAAACCTCTTTCTGTTGTCATTCAGGGAACATTGCTCTAATTTCTACAGGGATCACAGCTGCTGTGGGGTGATGCTGAAAGATGTAGAGTGACAGTTAGTAAGCAACTAATTAGCCATCTTCTCATGAAGACTGCTAAAAAGGTTTTTTCATATATCTTTCTCTATATATTTATGCCTGTAATTTTGTGCTGTTGCTGTATCTGTAATGATGCTATGGTTAAGTGCTTCATGGTTTCTGCTAAGCTTCTTCTGCACTGTGGTCACAATTCCCCATGCCTGGTGGTGCATTAGTTATTTACAACCAAAGTTTAATTGTTGTTCTTCCTATCCCAAGACACAAAACTGTAATTACAAAATTCACTTTTGTCATTAAATATTGGTGGAATTCAAAGCTGGTATATTAATGTCAAGACATTTATATATCTACATGTAATTGTGCATAACTCAAAATGGCTAAAATGTTTATCAATATTTTTTTGAAACATTTGGGTAATAAATGTTAGTTTTTCCCATCTGTGGATTTAATAATCAGGTTGGCAGAGTCCAAAAAGATTGCAATGAAGAAAAGTTGCCTTAACATTGGATTAGATGAAGAATATTAAAATAGAATCAAGACTTTCTTGCAATGCAAAAAAGTTAAACTTGCTTAATATTTTATTAAATTATTGCTGCCGTGATGGAAATGGGTCATCTTTGTAAATATCGGAAGAATAAAAATATGTTGAATGCAACGTATTTTAAATGAATTCTGTGCAATGATCCAAACTGAAAACATTTTGCAGATGTACTGACATAAACGTAATGCGTATCTGACAGTTTGCACTGAAGAAGATGTTGCCCAGACGCAATAGAAAAAGAGAACAATCATAAAAAGATAATTACATAAATGAATATATAGTTAAAACACAAAGATAGACAAAAGAAACATACAAGAATAAAACAAAAAGAAACTTCAACAAAAAGAAACAAATAAAACAAACAATTGTGTAGATACGTTCCCAATGAACCACTCCAGAATGTTCTTTCATAGTGACATTAAAATGCTATTAAAGCAAACTGCTTCAATAGTTCTTGGGACAAATCTAGGGGTTGTAAAATCATAATAAATGTATGATCAAAGCATGCAATTGCTGAGTGTTCTCAAATATATAAACCTGATGTCAGAGTCCTTTTGCTTGTTAACCTGAATGCACACAGAGTTTCAAATGGAAGCCAACAGCATGCCGGCAAACAAAATAATTTGTTTATTTTTTTAGCTTTTCAATCTTGCAGCTGGCTGGTTGCACATGCCATATGCCATCACTACAACACTATCAGCCTCTTTCATTCTGGCAACAAAGATAAAAAAACAGATTGTTTACTGGCACTTTTGTAGGTGTTAAATGCAATATTATCATTTCATCCAGACCCTATTGATATGTCTGTTTTAGATTTCTGAAATTAACTTCTTCTTAGATAATGCCAAAATTTTGCTGATATTTTTCTAATGTGTTCCTTGTTTTTAATGAACATGTTCTCATTTATTCTCTTATTCTTCTAGATTGTTTTTTTATTACCTTGTGACTTAATGTTGTTCAAATACATTTCCTATGCTTGCCTTACCTTCTCTTTCTTACAATATCAGCAAACTCTTCTCCACACAGACTGTAGAAATGAATGAAAAATGGGTTAGCATGCATTAGAGATAAACTGGTGCTGTGATCACTGCCTCTGATGCACATCAGTAGATCGACTTCTTCCAACATTTGTTATTTTAAATGCATCTAACAGAATTGAAGCTTTTTTATGAGAACTCAAGTTTCCAAACACAAATTTGACTTTCACTAAACAAAGCTAAACATAACAGAAACTAAATATGTATTTTCTTGAAGACCTTCTTCTTCATTGTAACATATATTTTATTATATTTTTAGTGAATGGGGATAATCTATCTGCAAACATATGTCTTCAGGTTTTTGATTTAAATGCTTTTTATTTTCCCAACATGGCAGTGAACAGCTTGCCAAGCTACTGAGAGGTTGCTCTAACAAAGCTTTAGTGCACTGTTTTCTTTCTTGGTTGAATATTTTTACAGCAAACGCAGCAGACTGAACTATTAAAAGGAATTAACATTATGACTCATCAAAAATCAATGGCAGAAGATTGCTTTCATTATTGCGAAGCTTCTCCTGCATCTGCAATTCAACGAAACATTTTTGAATTGTTGCTGTTCATTTTCTGTATTACATCTAGTCTCCAGAGCATTTCAAAAATGTAAAGGTCAGAAAAAGCTGAAATCTAAGTCTTTAGTCTCGTTTAGAAAAGCACAGCAAGTTACAAACATTAAAACAATGGCAGGCACAAAAATGGATGCTCTAATGGTGCTTAAAAGCCAAATTTCAAGGTCAAAGTGACAGATTATCTTCCAGCATGTTGCTATGTTACACCACTAAAAGCAAAGCTGGAGAAAATGTAGGTCAAAACTAAATGATAATGATGTACAAGACTGCTAATGTGCTTAATGTGTGCAGCAGACAGGAAACCTTTTTTGTGTGTGGTTTGTTGCCTCTGTGTTGCGTTCAAACATATAAGTTGATATCTTCTTTCTGTGGCACTCTTTTCAAGTCATCCTATTTTCTACACCAGCTCAGTCCATACAGTGTCACATATTTGTCTTGTGACTAGCAGTCAACAAGCAGCGGGCAGGGTACACCTTAACTAGGTTGCCTATCCATCATAGTGAAACGCAGAGCCAATCACATTCCATTCAAGCTGCAAAATGCACTTGGAAATTCATCTAATATGTATTTTTGTCAGAGGACAATGGAAGGAAAAAACATGGAAACTTCAAAGGCAAAGTCCCTGACTGTGATTCTTGCTGTGAGGCGATGATTCTTATAAAATGTACCGTCATACAAGCTTTTCTGGTGTCGTTCTTAAAACAGTTGCAAATGGATAATGTTGGTTGTGTTTACCTCTATGTGTACAGAGAACATTCATTTTAAAAAAAATAGGTTTAATCCCTTTGCAAACCTGGTCAGTGGCAGACAAGAAAAATATGCTTTGAAGAAGTACGGTTTACCCACATGAGTTTTCTTAAAAAACACGGTCAAAACAGTTCATTTAATATTGATCTTCTCAACCAGGTTTCCTATGCTAAAACAAAAAACAAAACAAAACAGTGAAAGGTCTATTCATAGTGTTTTTGTAGCTGTCATCAGCAGTCTATTATCAAATCGATAAACCAAGTTTGACTTTTATGCTACATTACAATTTTAGGATCCTGGATGACACCTTTCAAGAGGCTAAATATGGCTTAAAGGCTAAAAGCAATAGCGTTTGCTATTTCAGGCTGTTATATAACAAAAGATAAACTGTGGTATAATATTTGATTTTCAATGCTGCACTTTAAAAAATATGTGGGACCACAGAGAAAAAAGGGTTGTGATCAATAATCCTCACTCTTACTGATCATTATTCTCTGTGGGTTTTTCTTGTTGGTTTTCTTTTGCTACAAAAATCAATGCATGTATCTTGAGAAAATGAAGAGTGTAAGCACAGGGTATCTTATCCTTATGTAAAATTAAAAGTAGACAAGATGAAGTCATGTCTGAGGTGAAGTCTTCAGACAGAAGCATGTATAACCTTGAAACTGGGAAAAATACTGGTACAGAGGTGTAGGCCTACTCTGTTAAAAAAAATATTAACAAAAGTCAGCAAGCAAAGGAGGACAGGTGTTTGAACGAGAGAGAGACAGGTGGAACAGTAGTGAAACTGCAAAGTACAGATGGTGGATGAGTTCAAGTGCCTGCGGTCAACCATTCTAAGCAACAAACGGTACACAAGAGTGATGAAAAGAGTGCAGGTATACTGGATGGAGATGTGTGTCCTTGATGATATGTGAAAGAAGGACAGCTGCAAGCGAGAAAGGGAGGTTTTTACAAAATTGGATGTAAAACTGGCTTAGGTGTACGGTTTGGGAACAGTTCACTGATTCAAAGAAAGGAGGTGGAGTTGATATATTATGTTTTTTTTTAAAAAAGTTTCCTTTTGGCAGTTTTTAATTTAAAAAAAGCTCAGCAGTGGTGGTGAAAAAGAAAACCTGACCTTGAGCTTGTTGATTGTTATAAAGCAGACTAGTTGTTATGGAGATCAGAGATTATGGAGAGGCAGCTGTCTCTTGAAGTTAAAAGTCGTTTTGGCATTTTTTTTCATTTTAAGTCTAAATGTGGGCACTTGATGTCAAAATTGATAGGTGTAAGAAATAGGAGAATTACCTGGGCTCAAACTCAGGTCTTTTCAGGTATAAACACTGTTATACAAACATATACTGCTAAAACCACAAATAATGTACGCTTCCAAGACTTTCAAGCGTGCCGGCCACGGTTTTATTGCTTTGACACAGAATTATTGGCTTTTATTTCTGCATTTGTTTTTACTTCTTTGCCCTCCCCTTTTCTGTTCCCTCAGTTTTCAGCGTCACACATGCAAGTCATCATCAGACACACTTCTCAGTATTTGTGGTTTTAATCCCAGTTTTCACTCACATGTCCAGAGAAACCTTCCACGGTTCTCAGATCTTTTTTTTTTTTTTTGTCAAGATGTTTATTTATTTATTTTTTTTTATTGCATGTTTTGTCCTCAATCTCCAATCTTCATTTTGGATCGCTGTAATCACATAAGGTATATTTGGACACATAATGAAAATAACTTGTCACCTCTGTTAGATGGATGTACTCCTTCTGATGGCTGTTGACCAAAGATTTACCTGGGATGTATTGGAACATGTCACAGCACTGCACTTACACACACACATGCACACCACTGCAGATGCACAATTAAACCAACCATTGCTTAATGTGGCTGTTCATCACATTTGCCAGCATGCTGGTCCCAGGTTTCTGCTCCTGGCACAGTGTCCACTTACAGATTCCACTAAGGAGCACTCTTACAATCAATGAAGTCAACAAAATGAGCTGGCACACTTTCAAAGAAGTTAACATTGCTTGATGTCTGATGAAAAAGTTTTGCTTTGTGGAAAAAGCAACATGATTATAAAGAATATGACGATACAGGTCCTCTGTGCTATTCCAAGCTTCTGGTTGGAATAGCACACAAAGTTAGCCTTGTGTTGTTTTGATTGTTTTTGATTTTTCTATTTGCAGAAAACTGAACAATGCATATTAGCAAAAATACATTCTACTGGTTCAGTTTTGTGTCATTTGAACTAATAATATGTGTTTCTTGTCCTTCTGTGAATATTAAAAAAGTAATTACAGGGTGTTGGGTACTCGACCTGCACCATATGCAGAGCCATAACTTCCACATGCGACTCAATGTAGAAGTTATAGGTTCCATTCCCAGTTTTGAATTATTTGCTGCATGTCCTTCTCTTCTCTCCTCCCAGTGTATAATATTTTGAGTCATTGCAGAGGAGCAACATTGTCTTTGTTGTTCCAGCAATTTCAGCACATCTTTATAAGAGCAATGCCCACTTTAGACCAGCATACTCTAGTTCTACAAGATTTCCACAGTTTAAAAAATAAAAATAACAGTGTATTAACACACAATGACCCTTATGTCTGGAGTTATTATCTTTGGTATGTTAAAACTTTCCCTCCTTTGGAAATTCCAAAACAAGTCTCACCATTACTTCATTGCAAAACACCCAAACATTGGGATTAAATCCTGGTCCATCATCCTTTGATAAATCACCAATATTCCTTGATAGTCTTTGCAGAGCCACATAATTACATGCATAATGGTGGGCTGTTGCTGCTTTAGGACTGTGTTGTAGCTAAGAAGGGGGTGTAATTGGCTCAGTAATGTTTAGGTGGGTGGCAAATTTTTAAATGACATGCTTGAACATGTTACAATTTTATTTTTTCCAACAGAATATTATGAGGCAAAAAACTGAGCAGCCAGAAAACTTTCTTTTTAATCAAAATTAATTAGTGGGCATTAGCAGCATTTTTGACCAATCTGATCCAGATTTATATATTATTGATTAAATTCAGTTTTGCTTTCAGTTCTTACAAAGTTGTCATGATTTTTTTAAAAGCTTTATTGACCAACATTTCCCTATGACATCTACTTTTTCTGCTTGGAGAAACTTACCACAAAATAACAGCAGTAGATTACAGATGAGTCAAGTTGATTTACTATTATAGAAAGAAAAATAATAAACATCCAGATTAGACGTGTTATTACATTTTGTTTTATTCAGTGTGACTTGGAACAAAAACATCCACCAAATTTGTCTTAAAAAATCTTTGTCTGTGTTAAAAATCTTTGTCTGTGTTAAAGTTTCCCGTTTACATATTGTGTCGTATAAAACTCATCAGAGCCTATATTGCTATTCTAGGAGAGAGTTTGCAGCGTGGCAGTCATTTAAAATCCATTATTCTCTTAACATTCTCTAATACATTTAAACAGTTCCATGAATAAATCTCTGGAAAACTAATTGGAAGTCACACTCCATGTCCCTTGGAGAGACCCCTTTGGCTAAAGCACAAGAAAAGGTGTGTCAGTGCTTCAGTGCTTCAATAGGCAAGCAGGTTTGTTGTGGCACTCATGTTTCAACCCATCAACAGAACAGTGAAGAGATTCAATACATCTTACGCTTTGCTGTTTGATAGAGAAGTGCACATGAACCCAACTAAACATTAGCAATTGTGCCCTGTCTCTGTGATGCATTAAATTTATATTCCTCATATCATTATTTGTCTAGTGGGAAAAGAGAAAAACAAGAACAGCAGTATATTATGAAAGTATCACATAGCTGATAGTCAGCTGATGGTGTTGAAGCTTTACCATCTTGGTTTTGGGTGCAAGTTTTCTAATGTCATTAATTTATGTTCATCCATGTATGCAACTTAGCATTTGGTAGAGGAGAGTACCTGCTTTCGACTTAGTGCAGTGTAAGATTATTTTCCGCTTCAATGGGATCAATCAGCAAAGTCATTATTTCCTATTAGCATCAAAAGTTTTAGGGTTAATGCAAAAACTAAGCTTTGCTACATCAGTTCCTGTAATTTAGTCATTTTTAAAATGTGCAATAAGCAGTTTTAATATAGTTTCTGAAAACATTATGAAGAAACTGACATGTGCCAGTTAATGTCTTAAATGTGATTTGTTATTTATTTGAATGTGTAATTTTAACAAAGAAGACAAGAGTACTTTTTAAATTAAATCATTTTTTATGTATATTTAATATTGTTTCAGCATACTCTATTATTCCTTTTTGTTAGACCTTTAGTTGTACATCTTTTATCTTTTTATGTCTTTCTTTCTTTTTTCTTGCTGTAACACTAATTATCCTTTGGGGAGACAAATAAAACTGAACATGAATTTATTAACATGTTGGCTAAGTTCTAAGTTCACCAAGAATAAAGAGTTCAGTTCAGTTAAGGTTAATAGCATTATGGATAAAACTGATTTATATTTAAAATAATTATGAATCAACCAAGATGTTTGTACAATGAACAATGTAAATATTCATATTAATATTTGATTTAATCTAATAATGTTTTTATGTATAGCCTTTTAAATAATCACTGGGAAAATCTTTGTCTGTGTTAAAGCAATAAAGCCTTTCATATAATTGCTGAGGAGAAATTTTTATGTTCCAACTGGTATCTCCTTAATTTATCTGTGGTGATTTGGCTATGTGATACTTTAACTGTAATTTACATTCATATATCAGCCCTTTCATCTTCCAAAATAACTTGTTAGATCTTTGTAGATGACATCTTGGGTTAAATAGCATTCTAATTGAGTCATTCCACAAAATTTGCAACATGCTATCTACCATCACATTTACATTTCTTTGATTCTGTCCTTTTTCCTGTAATCTCAGAGTTAAATAGTGCTAATATTATTATCATCACCTTCCTAACATAATAGCCCCAATCATTTTTTGCCAAATGTGATTTTGGTGGGGAAAAAAGGAAAAAAAAAATCCCTCCTCTTTTTTGCTGATAGATTACTAAGGCAAAAACAAAAAAAATGTTTTTAGCAAGAGAAAATAACAGGCCATTACTTTTAGAAAAGTACTGATATGATAATCCAATATATCAGTTTTAATTTTCAATAAAACTAGAAAAAAAGAGTACATCATCCTTGTTCTGACAGAAATCCTTACATGTGTTCTCTGTGGCTCAAAGAATAAACTTTAAAATACCTTTGTTAGTTTATAAATCACTGACTAGCTTAGCATCAAAATACATTACAGATCTGTTGTTGTACCAAAGCTCCACTCGGCTCTCTTGGTGCAGGACTATTTAGCATCTCCATTAAACTTTTCATCTGTAATTATACTTCTGTTTTCATTGTCTATATTATAACATAATGGAGCAAGTAATGTTGCTCCAATTGTTCACATGAAATAAAAGTTGATTTTTAAATAATAAATTTTATGTTCCAAAACATTTAAAACTTTTCTCTCTTCTTCTCTAATGTTTTGACCTTTGATCAAGACTTTTAGTTTCATCTATCAGAAAAAAATGTCACACCAACATAAAACAAATAAAATAAAATGTAACTTTTACTGTTTTTGTCCCTATGTTAATAAACACTTTCTTCAGCCAGAAGAAAAATTGTTCTACTTTCCTCATCTATGGCGGATGAGCCTGATCTTTCCATGTAGTTTGCCAATTAGAACATAGACCACCAGATAAAATGTTTTCATTTAAATGTAAATCAGAGGAGCAACAAATCTATTATTGCTATTTTGAGAAATACTGCACTCTTTGACTTTTATGCCACATTTTTGCCTCCAATTCTCCAGCAGGATGTTTTCTCTACTCCTCTTCTGACCAAGGATCTGGCAGTGCCTAAAAGCGTCAGTGAAATCAAATTATAGTTGAAAGATGCTGAAAAATGCTTTGAGGACTGAATAACTTAAAATTCATATTTTGTAACAAGCACATTTCTAGATGAAGAAATACATCTTATTAATGAGCTTTGGCTCATCTGCTTTTGGGCCTTTAAAATGTGACAGAATGGGGAATCCATTAGTCTGAGCCTGTGCACATCTCAATATATTTTATTAGTGTCTGGTTCTAGAGCTATTTGTTTGCCGGCTCCTGTATGGGATTATCTGAAATTCAGTGTTACAGTCTCATACATATTTATTTATTTATTTATTCAAGACAAATGTTCTGTCTCTATAATTATCAAAAGTTTTTGATGCCTATATCTTAACAGGAGATTTGCTTAAAAATATATACCTTCACCAAAACACACTAAAAAACCTGTCATTCTCCGCTTCACATCCTTCTACAGTCAATAAGCCGAAGTCAGCGCATTGAAGCCGTTTACAAAAAAGTGTCCAGGAATGTTAAAACTGTTTTAACAAATTCCAACATTTTAATGCTAAATAATCACATACATATGAATAAGACCTCGGATAATATGGTTTGTTTATCAGGCTAGGTGGTTGCTGGTTTTAATGAAGAACCTTTCAATTGGGAAACTGCACTTTCTCCATCTACATGTGTGTGTCTTCTACCTTCCTCACACAGAAAGAAAATATACATTTTAAGTGAATATATATATAATTTTTATTTGTAAATCAAACAACTGAGGCAAACTTATCAAAAAGTGGGTGTTTTTTTAGATATTTTTTAGACTTAAAAGATGCTTTTGTGCTTCAAATGAAACTGAAGAGCAATAAATATTATGGTTTAGAATCTATCCCCTCTAATAGTTGAAACATAATTAATATTCGGTGTTAATAATTAAAAGCATCAGTGCCTTCCAAATTATATGCTAATGCCTTTGCAGTGTGCATTTGTGAACTGCTCTTTAAGCCATCCCAGATACAGTAATGGTGTTTAGAGTTGACAGCTGTTGAGAAAGTGTGTCAACTGTACTTTCTTGACATAACAATTGGGAAAAGTAACAGCGTTGCGTGTCAGCTTTACCCTGCATTGGCCTTTCAACCTCTCTAAGGTCTAATAGTATTTTGTCCATTGGCCAGTGGTACAGGAAACCTGACTCCCATGCACACAGGGAGAAAAGGTCTTTTACACATGTCCTCCTACCATTTTCCTGAATAAACCAACACTTGAAATGAGAAACAGAAAAATGTAAGAAATAAAATAGTTGCAATAACCTGGTTACATATGCGTGTACATCCTCAAATTAATAGTTTGTTTAACTTCCATATTCGATCCCCCTTAGTCCACACCTGTCCTCAGCTTTAGATAATTTATTTTATAGTTTTTTATCATTTTATTAACCTTTATTTAACCTAGTACAGTTAATACCTGGCTCACAGAGGGTCTCTTTTACAAGGGTGATCTGGCCAAGAGGTCAGACACACAGATCAGTCATCATCATTCTACAGACAGGACTGACACAATGATCCCCACACTCTGAAACTACATTCAGATATGTTATAAGACAAACAAGTAGAAAAGCTGTGATATGTGGTGCATGAACAAGTAATGCCAAAGAATGATATGTCACTGTAACGACACATTTTCCGATGTGTGGAAGCTTGTGTGTTTCACACGAAAGCAGTGAAAGAAAGCCATATGGCCAAGCTTCTCATGGCTCAATCCATTATAGACCCACCCTTGAGATATGAACTAAACTTTCATTATGTGTCCAAAAATCTCCATCTATAGGAAAGAGATATTTTAATATTCATTATCACCACAAATCCAAGTATCCATCCAAGTTAAGAGTAGAATGACTTCATCAAAATTAAATGATAGATTTTGTTTTTGTAGCCTCGGTAAAGTTCAGAACTGAACCTGACAGAAATGTATGGGATAACCTCTAGAGGCATGTGGACAAGATATGTCCTGACAATCTGAAAGATTGGAAACCTTTTTGCAAAGCAAGATAGAAAAAAAAATCAATCTGAGGGAGACTGGGAGACTTTGAGCAGTGCTGAAATAAATTCAAAAAGTGGCTTCCTAAAATATTGGTTTGGATGAGCACTCTTACTTTTGCTTTTTCACATTTTTTTTTTATTTTAACACATTTGCTATTTTTTAACAGAATTGGTCAGGATATAGAGGTTTTGAAATGACATAATTATGCTCTATTTGTTATCTCACATAAACTGGCATTTTAACAGTGTGTGAACTTTTTTGAGTTTATTGTAAATGCATGCGCAAAACCTGGAAAAGATTAAGAAGATGCAGAAAATTGATTCATTTGAGCTTTTTTGTTAGTCACAGATTTTTGGGCACTTTTTTCAACCACTGAGTGATATCTTGGTGGGCAAGGAATGACGGCTGAGTCTTCAAAATCACTTATAGGTTTGTCAAAGTCAATTTAATCTATTGAAAGGATGACATACAGAGAGCACATTGATCGACATCTCTGCAGGGTGCGCTCTTTGTAGTCAGTAACTTAGAGCAAAGCCAAGAAATTTCAAAACATTCTCAGGAAAAATGGTAAATGCCTATTTTGCTCTCCTTTCTTTATCCCGATTTCAAAATTGTATTTTGTGAATGTTTGATGGTATGATGGTATGTTAGCGATGCAATGAATTATGCATCGCAACAGTGATTTACTTATTTAACAGAACAAGTTTTTCACCTTATGGGCTAATTTTCTGATATTTTCTCATAGATTCTGATGAATGATGGGAGAGTTAAAAAAACAGTTAAACCATGTCAACATCCTCTTACTACTGAACAAATGTCAGCTTTGCCCTAAATAAAAAATGTCTTATGAGTATTCAGGAGCCCAAAGTGTTAAAGTTCTTCTAAGCTGTCAAACTAACAAGCTCCTTAGACCGACAAGACAAAACACAACTGAATTTCCCCTGCAACATAATACACCTGAACACTTATGATGTCAAACTTGTGACTTGTACAGTGTTGTGCAAGTCCAACAGGAAGCAGGGGCCATTGATGAAATGTAATCCCTGGATCTGAAGGTGTCATCTGGCTCCACGTGCTTCGGCAGCAGACACATAGACGGCCCGTGGCGTGAGGGTCGTACTGTAAAAGATGTCCGGCAGACACATTGGCAGCAAGAGAGACACAAATCGATTCCCATTGAGATAGCATGGAGTGCCTTAGTGGAGGATGGCCTCTTTAGCAAAGCTCTTATTAATTAATAGTGTCTCAGGAGAGGATCACATGATGCTATTCCTGCTTCTTCATCACAGCACAGCAGCTAATGATATCTGAGGGAGCTCTCCAGTGCAACACACTTCTAGCCTGCCATGCATGTGATTATTACAGCAGCTTTTGCAACATTAGAACAGCATGCTCCTCACCGTGTCATCTGATGAGACAAGGGCTGGGACATTTCAGTCAGTTTATATATCACAGATATCAAGCACTAATCACTGCATCCATTCAGATGGAATGGATATAACTT
This sequence comes from Poeciliopsis prolifica, assembly GCF_027474105.1. NCBI lineage: Eukaryota > Metazoa > Chordata > Actinopteri > Cyprinodontiformes > Poeciliidae > Poeciliopsis > Poeciliopsis prolifica. The sequence goes on from NW_026562396.1 coordinate 1,788,910, forward strand.
GTTGTCACCAGCACAAACTCTCAGTCGCGGTACTTAATTATATGAAATAAGCTAATCTGTCACAAAAGGATCCCACAGGACAACATCATGTAGTCACATACAATGGACTGACGAATGCATTATCATTATGTTGACACATGAAAGCACTGATTACAATCCAATAACAATAACGTCAGATCTGCTTACAAGTTTTAGTTACACTCTACAAATTCTCGCTAAAGAACCCAAATGTTATTTGTCTTGCAATGTGCACATTTTCTGCTCTTGTTCATTAGAAATTATTTATAAAGTTTGATCGTCATTATTTTTTTATTTTTCTTTCTATCTAGCAGTTTATATGGGGAGAAACATATTGCAGCTTTATGTCTGATTGATGTGATCATACTAGGTCACTGTTAGTGTCCAATAAAGTCTGTGTGCTGTTAGTGATGACTCTGCTCTTTTCTGTTTTATTGTTGTGAAGAAGATGTTCTGAGAGATAAAATAAGCTGTAGCTATGTTTTAACTAAATAAAGCTACACATCGTAAAACTTTTTGTCATCATAACAAAATCATGACTTTTTGTCACTTCCAGTGCTTTTCGCTGTCCATATTTATGGGGAATATGAAAGAGCAAAAGTCTCTGTGCAGCAGAGCACCTTAAAATTAATACAGCATGAAAAGGTCAATTGCATGCCGTATCTGGTGACCATTTATAATCGGGTATTTTGTCAGATACGTTGAAAACATACAGGAATTCCTGTTTCATAGATCCACTATTTAACCATACATCCACAACATTTATTTTCTGTTTTGCTGTCTTTTTTTTTTTTACTGTTGTTGCCACAAAGTCACTGATTTCATATTTGCTCTGAAAAAGACACCAGCTGGTTCTGTAGTCTTGGAGACTGTGGCTTGAACCAACAATATCTGAAAAGTGTTAACATGTCTAAAAGCTACTTTATACGACAGAGTACTATTCTGATTTATGTCATATAGGTTAATTTGAGAAAAGTACAGAAAAGACAGGCAAAAATAAGTAGGATCCAGATTTTTTTGATCTCACCAAACATATATTAGGTGAAGGTTTAGTTGAATTGTGAATGTGAATATGTTTGAATTAGAATAACCTAAATCTGTGTTATGCCTTTTGCATGTCAGAGTGTTCTTTACTGTTGTTTGCAAAACATGTTTTCTATCCTTGCAAAAGCTGCAAACCTGGACTTATTTTGCCATGGGATTCTAAAATATCAGTGTGACAACTTTTAAGTTCATGTATATATACTTTAATAGATGGAAATGGTATTTGTAATCTGAACGCTGTATGCAGAAGGGAGACACAGACCAACTATTGTTCACCACCACCTTGTACAATAATTTCCAAGATAGTAAAATTTAACAGAATAGGATTTGATCTTGCAGTTTTGTCTACTGATCTAAAAAAAAAAGTGGGAACGCATTTACAGGCACAAACAACCACAAACAACCACACATAAACACGCATAGTGAACACAGGATGGCTACAATTTGGTAAACAAAATACTAATTTACTCAATTTCCAACCTCAGATGAATGATGATAGTTAACATGGATTTTATGACTTTTTTAAGCCAGATAAAACAATCATTTAGCTTAAGCTTAGTTTCAAATGAAAGAGATGGTCCAAAGATTCTCTTCATTACATTACTGCTTGTTCTAATGGGTTATGGTCCAGTGTTTTGGATGTTAAATTTTCATTTACAGTGTCATGCTCTGTCTGATCCTTACTGCATAATTTCTACTAATTGCATTCAGGACTGATGTCGTTAAATAGAAAATGTGATTCTACAAAATATAAAAAGTAACAAGTTTGTACTCATTTTTGCTGTAGCGTCAAACCACTGAATTTAAATAATCTGATTAGGCTCTATACGCATTTATGAACCAAAATATTATTACTGTTTTCAATTTCCATGTTTTGATATGACATTTAGTTGTATGAGGAGGTTTGTGGGGTTGTTAGTGCCAAATTTGAACAATTATAGAAGTTAGTATGAAAAAATAATTGATAGAAATTGATTTCTTTCAAAAGTTTTCCTTATTCTGTAAAAATCATACAGGAAGCAGTGAGAAGAAATGCTAAAATAAATCTACACATCTAAGAAAATAAATGAAGCTCACTTTGTTCTGGTTTCAAACTCCTCAGCATGGTGTTCTTCCAGAAATTTGATGTGATCTATTAATTATGAACAACCTTCAATGTATTTGTTGTGAAACTCTGTGCCTCGGGTAGCAACCTCAAACAAACACATCTTTAATTTAAAATGTACGTGAAGGATCATGATATCCAGCTCCATTCTACCATCACACCGGAAGATGATTTATTTATTTATTTGTATTTTTGGGGGGTAAAATTTCTGGAGATGTTGGGTCTTGAATTGATGCTATGTATATATAAACCCAATTAAATTGAAACCAGCATAGGCGGAAGCAGTGGGCGGGAAGAGGGGTTAAAAAATACTATTTTATACTAAATTTATACTACTTTGCAATAAAAGCATAAGTAAAACGACGCAAATTATAAACCTAGAATGTGTTTCTTAATTACTGGAAGATTGTGATCTTTACCATTGCAGTAAATGGTTTTACACAGAGCGGGGCTACCAGCAGCTAGCTACGGATCTTACTCACTGAAGAAACTGTAAAAAAAAGAAAGCTAGTTAGTCATTTATCACAGCACTTGCTCAATGAGCTCCAGTTTGAAAGATGAAAGGTGACATTTTTCCTGCTTTGCGCAAAATCAGCCTGTTTTTAACAGGTCCCTTGTCAGGCTAATAGCCTAGCTTATGATGGTTAACAAGCTCAAACGAGTGATGGAGCATCAGTGACAGGCGGGAGAAGAAAACAGTCAAAGGAAATGAAAATAAGACTGAATGGAGGGAGGAAAGCAATGAGGAAAAAGAGAGATTATTGAGCACCGAGGGAAAAAAGAAGAGGAAATAAGAAGCAGTCTCAAATGAAAGCATACTTGAACACTGGTGGACCTCATGCTGCTGCTGCGTATCTGAACCATGAGTTAGTGATTTTTACAGTTGTATCTAAATTTGTAGATTGTTTAAAAGCCACAACCAACAACCAAAGTATTTTTCTGAAATATTCCCTGAGCTTTATGACTGTGTGATATACTTTCTGCACCACTAAACTGTTGGAAGAAAGTCGCTGGTGTCATGACATGACATTATGATGAGTCTGAACATTCAAAGAAGCTGTGCATGCATTAATGGTTCTGTTTTAATCTTACATCTGATGAACAACACCCACATAATTATTTATTGTTGTATATGATTTGCATAACAATTACACATTTTTAATTGACAGCATATTCTCTGAAGCTGATTACATTAAAAAAAAAATGAAGACTGGATTTTTCAGATCAAGTTCTAATTTACCAACCAAACATTTTGCCCTTCTCAATATTCATGATTCATGAGACAGCTCATTGTCCTGTTTGGCCCACCATTAGCATTTTTCATTACAGATCATTCAGGTAAATGATCACCTAATTCATCACCTGTCAGCTCCTCAATCATCTAAGGCTAACATTTGAATTTATAAACCATTGCAAAATTATCTTTTAGCTTTTACGTTCATACCATTATTTTGGTAAATATGAGAATGCACAAAGTCTTTCATTCACATGCTAATTTTTGGAATGACAATGACTTCTTATCAGACATCTTTGAACATGTTTGATTCTGGAAGTGTGAATGTTGTGGCAAATTAATCATCATTGATTAGAGGTCTTGTGATTTGAATCTCTCCAGATTAGTAGCCATTGATCTGTGACAGCAATTTCACGCTCGTGGTCCACCAATTTTCCTGGTCAATATGTGCGGCCTCTGTCGAGCTCTTTCATGACCTCCTCGTTTATCAAACTGCCACCTGCAGTGACATTTACCCTCTCTTTGGATGTCAGGAATGAAAAAATCAAATGAAACCTATCTATCCACAGTAATTTTTTCATTATATATATTGACCTGTAATATTGACCAGAAACTATTATTGCAATATTGTACACAGGACTTGGTACGTACTAGGGACAAGAAGGAAAACATAATTAAGAATATCTGCTAATTTAAAATTGTCTTCTGAAAAGTCGTTGCCCGATTGGGTCGACTGCATAATTTGTCATTTCATCTCACAATTACATGTAGATTTGTGAAAAACAAGCATTCCAAATCTTTGACTTCCATGTACACCCTTGTATTCATATCTGCAGGAGTTCAAACACTTGGTCCTTTCAGGTGTTCATTCTTGGAAATTGTCTCTTTGTAAAAGCAATTTTTTTCCTGGATGCATCGAAAGATTCAAACTCAGTCGGGGAAAAGTTGCAAATTATGCAAATGATTCTTTTTGTTTTTGTAAAAGACGGATGTCTCATACAGATAGGCGTCCTCTGTAATGTTGGAGAAAGGGAACACATTAAATTGTTCTAGCTCATCACATCCTGACAGTATTTCATGAGTTAAATTGATTGAGCACAGTCTTGTTTCTCTTTGTGAGATTACACAGAGGATATTGCAGAAAGGCTGTTTTCCATCACAGAGAGGGCACAGAGGCTCCTAAGCAGATGGAATTCTTAATTAACACAATACCACAGACTGTGTTAAAACACTTGCAACTCTAATGGGAGCAATCACAAAGCAGAACTGTAATGTGCAGCTGATCAGTGCATTATCCAGTATATATGTTAAATTACCCAGGGGGATGTTTTAGATTTGTTTTGTCAAATGTTTTGAGTTTATGACAACCCTGTTGGGGGTTTTGATTTTTACAAGTTTTGTTATTAGATTGTGCTGTTAGTATTTAACCAAAGTCAAAAGAGTTTGTATTCATACTTATTACACAAAGAAAGAACAAAATTGTATAGCTTGGTGAATAAAAGCAAAATTACTACTTGCCATGGTTTCGATTGTAATTGATGTTGGATAATTGAGCACTCTGTGTCATGCTGCAATGGTGCGGGTCACAGCAATTAGTAGGCTTGGGAAACAACATGGACACGAAAAATAAAATCTGACAGTGTTTGTTTATGTTCTAATACGCTGCTTGGGGACTCTGTGTGAACAAACAGGGAATGAAGCATAAACCCTAAAGAGATATTTATTTCATTTGTATCATAATTTATTCTCAATGCTGTCATTCAGTTTTCCATGCATTTTAAAAGTTTGAGTTAAGAAATGTTTCAAATGAAAGTTTTTTTTTTTCTTAGAAGGTATTGCACCTAAACTGCCTGCTACACCTCATTTGTAGTCCAGGGTTTTCTTCCATTACTAATTTAGATTGCCATGTAACACATTTGCATAATGCTTGCCTACTGGCTAGTTTGACATAACTCAAAGAAAAAAATGGGCCATTTCTAATCTGCCTCAAGGCCAAATCACTAAACTTCTGGCTTAATTTACGTCATAACTGTACTACTTGAGTATTATAATATCATGAAGACTCAAAACATTACTAAAAGGGAATGAGGATCAGTCTTTGCCTGACATTATTAGTTCAGAAAATATGCATTACCATCAAAACAAAAATAAAAATAAAATTCCAAGGCTGTTTCTTTTTTATACCTGTGTTGGTCCAAAAACAATCAATTTAAACCCTATGCAGACTCAGAGAACATCAAGAAGCATTGGGGAGATGATTTTAATTATCGAACTTGACCAATAACATGATCGTGATCGGCCAGTCAGAAAGGCCTGGCCTTTTGGCAAGAGATAATCAAACAGACAGTTGTAAAGATTGACTGATTCAAAAATTGTGTTACCTAAGAAAGAAAAAAAAAAACATCCCCTGGGCTTTTGTAGTTTTAAACAGGAAATTACACTCTTGAAAACAACAAGGTGGGATCCAAAACATGTAAAGCAAGTTATTTTTAGATTTAGAAAACAACACAGGCAGCTCAGAACCTTTTCAGATGAGCAGTATTGCATCATTTGTCAAAAAGACATCAATAATTTTGTTGTCGTTTTTGTATCATTGTTCCACTAACTCACATTTTCTTTTCTGAGTTTCCCACTTTATAATATTCCAACTTGACAGCCAGACAGCAGTAAAAGGCAACAAATCTCATTCTCTTATTTAAGGAGCACTTTAGAAACAGCAAGTAACAAGATGATGTGTGAATGTGAATTGGGTATTGAGAGAAAACTAGCCATTTTTAATAAGTGCTCATCAGGGCTTTTAAACTGAAAAGCCATTGCCTAGTCATGTTTACGGGACATTATGTCCAATCCAAGGGTGGGATTTCAGCTCATTCTGCAACAAAGAGTTTCCTGGATGTGGGCCTGAACTTCTCATTCACAGATGCTCAGCAAATGAGAGCTCTCTCTGCACAGAGGTAAACTGAGGGCAGTTGCTCAGTGTGAACACTGCAAAGTAACTTATCAGCAAAACAGCAGCCTGACACCCCGGGACAGCAGCCTGGTGTGCTCAGGTCATGCTTTTTAAGAAAATTACAATGGAGAGAGTGCAATCTGTGAAGAATCTGTGGAGCATAATTCTGTTCGTCAACTTGAGCATCCCTGTGCTAACTGGGTCTGCCCTGGGGAGAGTGTGTTGTCAGCTGATAGCTGACTCTGAATTGTGTTGTCTCACATATTTAAAATGTACTCACCATGTTCTCCAAAGCATACAGCATATAATATCTGTGTTTAAAGTCAGACTGCACAGATTCTGCTCAATCAATCAATCAATAAAATTTTATTTGTATAGCACATTTCAGCAAGGCATTTCAAAGTGCTTTACATCATAAACACAAGAACACAAAATCATGCAACATATAATAGACAATACATTGTTACATATTACATTTCAAAAACAATTCTCATTCAAAACATGGCTTGAAAATCATAGTACAACAAACTTAGGTCATTATTAGCTTTGGCACCATGAATCAGTTTGCAAAGCTAAGAAAAGTTTTAGCTCAACAGTTCCCACAAGAATGGAAAAGTTATCACAAATCTGACTTTAAGTCAAGTTTAGAATAATTTTATACAAGTTAGTACTTCATTTATTTTATCCATCCATCAATCCATCAGTCAGTCATTGAGTCAAAGGTCTAAAAGATGCAGAAAGGGAATCTGACATCCCTCTTCTTTGTGTACAAGCAGTGCATTGAGTCAAATCCAGTAATGCAGCTTTTTGCATTTCTTTTGTCAAAATTTGTTTTCATTTTGGAGACTCCAAAGGGGATAAAACTCAGGACACAAACCATTCCCTTGCAGCACAAAACAAATAAATTCAGCTACTTTGTCTTACTTTGAATTCTTTGTGAAAAACAACTAAGACTGTGACATTTTAGTGGTTTGTATAACTTTTAGGATTATTTTTATTTATTTATTTTTTGCCAAAAGTCACAAACCTGCCAGTAGTAAGAAAACATTGTTAAATCACCCTGTTTATCACTGTTCTAATAAAAAATATGCAGTCTGATCTCCCTCTCTGATGCGGATTATCTAATGGCCTATGAGTCACCGTATCAGTTGGAAGACAAGAAACTTTCTAAACTGACATGACCTGGACCCTGGAGCTTCGCACTCCCTAAAGCAGCTTGCTAACCCTTACCAAGAGAGAGCAGCGTATGGTAGCATTATGAGAGGATCACAGCATCCACAGGATATGTGCTTCTTTTGGAGAGAGAACACATTTCTCTTACCAGTTTGGCTGAAATTGGACCGCCAGATGGCATCTCTGCATCTCTCCTGACACTTCATTAAGAGTTGATGCCTGTAGTCTATCCTCTTCAGAATCATGGCTCTCATGTGAAGAGGAATCAATATTTGATTTCCTCTTTTAAGTTGTTCTCCCCCTTTAACATTTTTTCTTACATAAAGATTTCGGTGCCAGACGATGATGAGGACAAGATGTGAGTTATGCAATGGAAGCATTAGTGGCTCTACCGGCAGGACATCTGCTTTAATACAGGTGTGAATAAAGACATGGTGTCTTTACTAAAAGACATAAAGAAGTTGCAAGGACAGAAGTTGTAGAGTAAGACCTGTAAGAAGAATAATTTTACTCAGGTCACACACTTCAACTCACAGACCCTACAAAAGGTAACTGATAACTCTTGCTAAATATTAAATGGGACTAATGTGATATTTTTGGATTTAAAGTTCTTGTTTTAATTTAATATGAATCTCTGCTCCCACATTGGTTGCTTTAGCCCATCATTCTGTTGTGTTTTGGTGGGTAGATTTGATTTCATTGGCACATTAATCTTGTCATTACTTATTTTTTTTCTCTTTAAGTATCCAATCATATAATGCTGAAACACATATGACAATTTAATCTTTGACTTTCAAAAGTCATGACCTTTTTGACTTTCAAAAAAGTCAAAGATTAAATGTGTTGTGCTCTTATGATACTGTATCAATAAAATCATGATAATAACTACCCTCAAGATGTTTTTTTTATTTATTTTTAATCTTTTATTTTGGTCGTTTGTTACTAATATGTGTTGAAAGATCCTGCACTTTAGATCATCTTATTGACTTGATGCCTTAAATGTAACGGTGAAAAGAAGAGATTGGCTTGAGAAAATTATTACTTTCTGAGTTAATTTCCTTTTCTGTTCATCAGATCACCTCCAGACAAGACAAAAATAAAATTCCAAAATATTTTCTTAAATAAACAATGTAAAAAAATCAAAAAAATCTAAGAAACAAGTTGCAACAATTTATCCAGAACTTCATATAAACAAACCACTTCAGATCTTGGCTCTGTAGTTGGAAGTGGAAAGTGGAATCTTTTAAAAATAAAACATGATATATGGACAAGGTTGTACAAAAAATCCCTGGCAGACTACAAAGAAAGGCTCATAAATTGTCACTCTTGTTCTCCACAAATTTCTAAAACACATTTTGAAAACTTAGACCAACAACAGAAAGTGTTCATAAAATAAATAAATAAATTCTTCCAGGATTGCAGCTGTTTTTTGTTGTTGTTTTATGAAAAGATGATATTCCTCTGTCTTCTTCAAGGTTTGCAGAAAGATGGCCACAATGATTTTCTTTGAATTTGTTTGTGCATTTAATCACACTGCTGTGTGGTAGTGTTGCCTTTTAACAAGAAGGTTCCAAGTTTGACAAGTTTAATATTTTTTATATTTTTTTCTCCCGTGCATTCTCATGTTGCCATACTTGGATTTTCAAACCATCTTCCTTTTACCCAATCACTCCTGGAGGTAGGCATCAGTCACCTTGTCACCCTGCAAGAATAGATAGATGTAGACAATCTATGGATGGACAGTATCCACATTACAGCACATTATTTTAATACAGTTAAAGCCCAAATTATACATTACCCTGGCAGATTCAGATTTAAAGTAATCATTTAGTCCTACAGTTTTGTTTTTTAAAAGGACATAATATTAACATTGTGTTAACCTCAAGTACTTAAAGCTCATTCCATAGATAAATAGCAGTGAAAAACGGAAAAAAGTAGATTCATTTTTTTTCAAGGGGATTTTGGCTTCTTGTCATGCTTAACAGCATGAACTCAAGGTAATTTTATTATCAGCCCCAGTTCCACCTACTGTATGACATCAATGAAAAAAATAAATAAATAAAAATAATGTCAGCCACCTCTGATCAGCTGAGCTCTCATTAAGTCACAACCGGTTAAGCATATGATCAAATTCCGATAATGTACGCTCTGCGGGGATGAATGAAAATGGCTGAACTTGTTTGATGTCATGCAGTTGGTATGAGATTGCCTTTGAAGTTGCCCCAGTGTACTGAACAGAATCCGCAGTTTAGTATTTCTCTCTAAAAAGCTCGAGGAAAGGCTTATTTAGGCAGCATGGCACAGAGAATAAAGTAGGAAGCTGAGGATAAAGAAGCTAATCTTGTCAGCCTAAAGCCTGCTCCCTTTTCTGAATAACACTGTGGTTTGGTTTTCTTTGTGCTGCCATTTAAATGGAAATAATGTGAGACTTACTTGGGCCTGTTGATGAACATTTCACAGCTGTCTGTGCCCTGAGACAATGCAGACAATTTGGCATTAAGCATTCTGCAAATGTGCTGCATGTGTTTATCTGTTCTAATGACCTTAAAAGTATGGTTATTGCCAGCATACTAATCACCTTTGTGTGCCGTGGAGCTGTTTTGCATTCAAAGAGATTGTCTGGAAGAACATATGACAAGGCAACACTATTTATTTATATATTTATTTTTATAATTTATTTATTCATTTATTCATTTATTTATTTGTTGCAAATGTCTCATTAAAATGGTGCATACTACAGAAGGAATTTCCAGTGTTAACATTTTGTATGATTTTGACAAATCTCAACCTCGTGTAATAAAAGGAAAAATAAAGAAATTGGGTTCAGAGAATGTGCAATAATTGGACTGTTTTCCTGTCAAATGTTTCTGAAAAAATACAACTTACAAAACTGATAGGTTTGAGCATGTGAAAAATACATACAATTGGTGAAAAAAACAAAATTTAAATGCATATCTGAAGCTAAAATGTGGAGGTATTAGGAAAATAAATCATGTTTATGTTTTTGCTTAAACTCTGGCTCCAGGTGCACAATGCATCATTTGGATTTTCAGCATTAGGTTTTTATATTGAACTGATTGGTAATCATCTTCACACAACCCTGTGTGATCCATTACACAGGTTCAGTGTTCATCTCTTGCAGATAAGTTGTGGATGTCTTTGTTTGGTATCCTTTTGGTCTGTTCTATTTAAAACCTTTGAGAGAATATCGTTTGTGAACAGCGGTTATGACATTGAGACTACAAGACAAAGCAAATGTTTCCTTAATTCCCATTGATGAGCTTCTGAGTTATACAATTGCAAAAACTGTGCTCAGCATCTTGTGTTTGCTGTATTTAGTTGTGGAGCTTTTATTTATTTATTTATTTTTTTGTAAACATCTAAATCACAAAGTAGAGGAGCATCCGCATCTCTTCATGACCCAAACAGGACTTGAAATCTGGCTTGAGAATGTGCAAAATTATTCATGAGAGCTGAACTTTATTAGGCAGTAAATAAATGCCTGCAACTTTATAGAACTGTAAAAGCTACATTTGTCGATTTTTGCCTTTGCTCTGAGGTTCAGTGAAACTACACAGAGTTTTATGCATTTTGGCCCTGGCCTTGAGTTTTTTTTGTTGTTGTTGTTGTTCTTCATAAATATTGCATCACATCTGAAATTTGGTTTAATGTGCAAATTGACTATTGCACCACCAGCATCAGAAAAGTAAGACACTCTTTGCAGTAACAGAAATGAAAATACAGTGTTCTCAAAAATATTTTTCCCTTTAATTGCTGCAATCTAAGAAATTCTTATTTTGCTTTTCAAAATATCAACATGCTGAGATTTAGACACCATTACTGATTAAAGAAAGTACGGTAAAACCCCATAGGGTCATAATTTCTGCAATCTACAAAATATATGTCTTGTAATTATCAGTCAGGCCATCAAAGGTTCTGTGTCAGGACTGTCCTGACACAGAAAAACAACAAAAAAGAAAACAAAATTAAATATATGTTATTGGATACATTTTTTTATTTTATTTTTATAACTGCTTTGATCTCACACACCCTTCATCATGCTAATATGGGGAGCTATTGTCCTCCATTGTCCAACTAATTGGGAAATTCATAGATGAACAGAATCCGATGCTAAGGTTTGTTAACTCATTTGGACAGACTGAATGGAGTGACACAAACCTTACCCAGAAAAAAAAGGAAAACCCCATGCATAATGTAACTTATTATTATTGTTGTTCAGATGAAAACTGCAAAATATAAAGTGGTTTTATTTGTGTCAGCAATCCCAGGTGGAACTTAATTTCTTTCTAGGATTTTAAAATTAACATATTAGCGCACGAGGAAGTAGTAACACATTATGGCTAATGTCAGAAAATTGGATAATAGTTTTGCAAAAAAGGAAAATGTCAAAGCACAAAACATTGCATACAAACTGTTGCTGCTGCAAAATTGTGAATGATACCAGTCTCTTTGTCCATAAAGCACTGAGGTTGTGCAAATCTGTGGTGAGTGTCACTGTTCATGACACTTATACCTGATTCCTAGAAACAGTCTGGCATCTGGGACTTTTTAACAGGGTAAATGGAACAAAATGTTTCAAATAACTTTCACTTTTATGGCAATTAAAAATGCAGGAGCTTGAAAGCCTTCTCCTCTTCGCATTGTTGTGAAATTTTTGTATTTTCATTTCAATTCTAGGCATTTGTATTGTCATTATAAGTGAAAACGTAGCTATTCTTTTTGCACTTCATTACAACCATGAACGAAAGGGGGGCAACAACACAGAGAGGAAACCACAGATCCATAAAAAAAATCTCTATTATAGCAGTGACAACAGAATTTTTAATAACGTCAATGGTGAACGCGGTATCTAGACACTGCAAAATTCCCTTTGCTGGGCATTTATTATTTAAGCATTTCAGGAGTGCAATAAGATGTTTGTAGATTTGCAGATTTGGGGCTGCCAATCATTGGCATTCTTTAAGTGGTCTAGCTGCTCATTGAGTGGGAGATACATGAGGGTGGGGTGCTCCATCACTGCTCTCTTCTTCCACTAAAAGGCTCTGACATTTTTCCCTGGAGGCCCACAGACAACTTGGTGCCCTCTGTACACAAGTTAATGGCTGCTGTCACTGCGCAACTCATCCATGATACCGACTCAGCAACAACCCAATTACCAGGATTTGCAGACAGTTTTGATATACATTGTGCTAATTTTACACTATGAAAATAGCACAGTTAGTAGGATATGAGCTTCAGTGAACATTTTTATTTCACAAATCACAGCATAGTAAACTGAATCAGTGGATTTTCCTTGAATCATCTCTGTGGCCATTAGTAGGCTATTGAAACAACAATATCCGCATTAGCGCTTGTATGTAAAATATGTAAACAAAATCAACGATGATGCTTTAATCATCATAATGCAACAGCAATGCTATTGCATATTATGTTCATCACTAGTGGCATGTGTGTATAAATTGTAGTTTTTGGTTGCAAAATAACCAACAGATCTTGATAGTATAAATTAATCAAAATTAGGCCTTTCTACTAATTATGTGGGAGCAGCAGAAAATCAAGCTTGCAGTGTTAATAAAAATTTTCAGGGGAAAAAAAAACATTTTATAGACAAACAACAAAGTAAATGGTTCTGATGTGCACTTTCTGAATGGATTCGTAGCTGAAGGCTTTTAACATAATAATGGGTAGAATGAGCATTCTTACTCTCTCCAAAGAGCTCATGTAGATCGACTAAAGTGGAAAAATGAAAGGGAAAACGTTAGATATTTTTCCTATCCCACCCGAATGATAGCTTCTGTTAGAAACATTTCTTCCCACTGGAGTTTGATCAAGTCTTGGCTTCAATCAAGGCAAAAATCACATCACACAGTGACTAGATAAAGCCTCCCCCAGAGTTCACGATTAGACTCCAAAATTAGATTGTTGAAATGACCACAATTTATTGTTGTAGAAAGCTTGAAGTTCAACAAGTCAAGATTTTCTGCGGGCGTTTTCTTTTTTGGTTTGATAGAACAAAAAAAACAAAATCAACTTAAAACTGGTTTCTTCAATCAGTCTTTTTGTGTTGCTTTAACCACAACGAGCTACAAAAGAAGAATGTTTTTTTCTAAGTGTTCCTAGCCAAATCGCAATATAGCACTTGAATGCAAATACTATTTGTAACCCATGTGACCGACATGACCCAATCATCGTCCCTTTAAGCCCATCCCTTTAAGTTCATTGTCATGCGTGTTTCCGGGTTGGCTGCTGCTCACTGTTGGTTGTCGCGTCAGTTGTTGATAAAACTTGAAGTTTCTAAATCGACACATCACTCATTTAATCTCTAAACTTTGAAGATCTCCGGTGTGTTGTCAAATACCATCTGACTTGACGTTGTATTGTATCTGCAATAATAGCGCCGCTAACATTCCCTCCCATTGCAATATTCGCCAGGTTGTGATTAATTCCTGATTGAATAAGTTATCATTGCATCCACCTCCTCAGACAGTCGTTACTCGACGGTGAGTAAATATCAGTCATTTATAGTAGGGCGTTATTTTTGCTACGCTCCGCCAGTTAGCATTAGCTACCAACTCGACAATCAGTGGCCACATCAGTTTAGTTTACTTATGAATTACTTACTTTATAAAAAGTCATACTGTTGCAGCCGAATTAAAGACCACGCCTTTAATACTTAAGGGTTTCCTTTTCAACTTTAGATTTGATTATTTTTCATGATTTCTTTGTTGGTGTTACTTTCTACGCTGGTGCAGCAATGAAGTTTGGTATCCAACATGATTTTGTCTGTAGCTACTTTGATCAATCACATTTTTAAATGATTGATTTGATTCAATATTAGTTGTTTGTAACGACTGCTAATTATGTCAATTAAGAAATTTTGAACTTGAATTATGAAGTGCACTTTTTAAAAGGATTTTTTTTCTTATTATTATGAAATTGTCAAAGCATAGCAAGTATGTATTTGTTTTTTACTTATATAAATATAACATTTATATATGAACTTAATGTGTGTTTGTTGGCCTTTTAGGTCAGGTTTTTTTTTTCTTCCGGACTCCTTCACGGATACGCTGGATGACGGAAGATGGCGAGCTACCCACCCACCATCTGGTGGTAGGAAACAGAACTACACTTTCCATATAGGAACTGAACAAACTCTAAGAAGTATCAAAAAGGGAAAATAACTATTCTCCCTTTATTTTTGGACCTCTTGTGGACTCTATTAGGTTTTGAAGTGTCACTGATTATTATTATAAGTGTTTTGTTTGTTTTTTATTTTCCTGTTTCTTTTGAGAACTTTATTTATTTTTGTTGTTTTGGTATTATTATTATTATTATTATTATTATTGCCACTGCAATAAATAGCAGTATTAACAAACCTTTTTACATCAGTTGTATTAATTATTCACCCAATCATGACTCCATGTCGTACCTACTTCTGATCTACAAACTGGTTAACACTATACCTCGCAGTCAGACCTGCGCATCTAAAGAAAGCGTTACATATTTGACTGTATTTCAGGACTTTGATCTTTGCCCATCTGCCACAGTTGCATTGCCATTGTGTTGTGAGGGAGCCAATAATATATCTTAACTTTGAATGTTTCTGCAGACACTGCTATTGAAGTTACATTTTGACGGCTTACATCACATTAGTCACAAAATACAGTTTGAAGACGTGAAGAAAAGCAAGACTTTCCTCTGCTTCATTTAACTGTCATTGTGTTCTACACACTGCATGCAGTACATGTATGAAATGGCCGGCATTCTTGCATGTTATGTCTACTTTAAGCAGATGTTTGACAGAAGCAGGTTGAAACTATTTTTTTGTCATAATGTTTAATTTTTTGTGATAGAAAACATAACAAATTAACTCTGAACTTGTAATAGATGAGCTTAAAGTTTCCTTTGTGATTTACAGGTAGACGAGGCGCTCTTTTAAATTTAAAGGTAAAATGTCAGTTTCTTCAAAACCCCAGTGATTGCTTCTGAGACAATATTCTTTATTACTTCCTCCTTCTGACTGGATAAGTTTCTGTGTAAAACCTTGCATTGATCTCTGAGTTTGTGATTTCCTTCCAGAAATCAATACTCTCCTTAACAACTTTTGAGTGGGTACTTGGCTGTCCTCTTACTTTCTTTAATGTTTCAATATTCTTGAAGCAGATAGGAATTAATACCATTTTAATTTGTTACCATAAAAAAATGAAAAGTACCATACATAAGATATATGGGACAATACATTGTTTAACCCTTTTATGCCTCAGTTTCAAATCTCCGCCTGGATATTTTTGCTTACTTTAATTGTACGCAGTTCTTTAAATGTCCAGTGAGTTAATAAATTTGCCCAGGAGGAAGAGAGGAAACCTGTGGGCAAAATGGAGAATGTCAGTGAACAGAGTCAGATAAAACTGTGAGGCATTTAATCTGTGAACTCTGTGGTTTTACTCTCAGTGTTGGGTCAGCAAGGTGAAAGAGAAACATCTCGGTTCAGAGGGTCATTACTTTGTTGCTACGGCAGTGGTGAAATTACCGCAACAACCCGATACTGGCTGGAAAGCGAAACATGTTCCCTTTCATAAAGCATTGGAATCTTTGAGATTGCACAAAGTGTGGTGGAATTACGGTACTGCAAATTTGGCTGGATTGTTGCCGATCCATTCGACCCGGAAGGTTAAAGAAAACAATTTGTTTGGAAACCAAAATGTGAAAAGTTCAATTGTTGATATTAGTGATTCACTTAGTTTGTAAAATTTGTTTAAATATGTAAACAATAAATCTTCTAAGTAAATGACAATTCTCCAAACCAACACACTCTGGTGCCTAACCTTTCATAAACTCTTTGCCCTTATGAAATGTAACACATTTTATTGGAAATATTTTAAATTGTATTATTTGGTGCGCTTACTAATTCTATATAAAAGCATTTTGTGATGTGCAAATATGGCATAGATTACAGAGTGTGACATAATGTGATATCAGTCGTTTTGTGTTTGAAGTTCTCAGGAAGCTTTCTAGCTAGCCAAAATTTCTTGGCTCACCATGGCCAAATGAACACACTCCAAGTCCCTGGTCTGAATTCAGAGCAATATGCTCCTGTACTATCTTTGCATTCTACCTTCAAATAACTGTCATGGGGACTGCTCTGCACTAAATCAATATCCAGTTAATTTCAGGCCACACTCCGATCCCTCAGCAGTGGCTCATACATACTGGCCTGCTCTCTGGAGGAAAGCTGTCAATGAGCAGAAAGCCTGCTGAAACTCTGGCAACAAACGAGAGCGCTGGATAAACCTCAGAAAGGTTTGTCCTCAAAGAAGAGCTTTATTATGAAAAACAAGATTATTTAAGCTCACACTTACTGATGGTATTTTTCAGTTTTATATTTAAAGGAAGTCACTTTGAGAGTTATGGTTGGAATTGTGTGTTTTTGTGGGAAAAAAAGGTTTTCAGAAAGATCATGTGAAAAGAAGCAGTTCCTATAATTACATTTTAAGGGGTAATTTAAGACTCTAATTACTTCTCATAAGCCAGAGAAAAATTGTTGCTTCTTAAGATGTAGCATGCATTAGTTTTCTTGAAAGAATGTTAACCCAATAAATTGCATCAGGTTGCTTTTGTGACCACCTAAATCTGTCAACCTTTTATGTGCTCAACATCTTTATTCATGTTCTGAAGTTTTTTAATGTTTAAACGAAAAAATAAATAAATAAATACCAGAAGATTTTCTAAGGAGAATTTTTCAGAACATTAGCTGAATGAGCAGACACTGAGGCAAACATTGCAGATGCATTAGGTATTTTGCTATAAACGGCATCATTTCTCAGTTTAAAAAAAAATCTTTATCTTAGTAAACTAGAAATTATTCTACTTTAAACTCACATTTGTCATACCTAATATTCACGTAACACAACTTTTGTACTATGATCACAGTCTTTAAACAGCATGTGATGAAACGCTGAATATAAGATGAATAGAGAATATGGCAGAGAATATGACTACCATATTCTCTAACAAATAAACTAAAATTGTCAGACATGTTGATCAACGTGTTCCCCTCTAACCTTGCAAATACATTAAAGCAACACTTCATGGCACACTTTGCACTCATCTAAGCAAAGCGGGATTTCACACACATCTGGAAATGAACAAATATGAGCTTAAATTTATAATAATCTTTAAAGCCACAGAAAATATCTTTTATAAAAATGTATTTAATTTTATTATTTTTTTACATATTTGTTAAAACTGTCAGTATGTCCTGAGTCTGACAAATTCAGTCACAAATGTGTGGAAAAAAAAAATCAAGCTCCTCCCAGTGGTTCTTGTTTCCTGGTCATAGTTGCCAGTCAAACAACCAATCAGTGCCACAAGGATGGTCAATCGTGCTTGTGTAGCCTATGAGCTACACACAGCCTTTCCCCGTTCAGTGCATACCATCATTCACATTTAAGATTATCAGTGTGCTCCTAGTGTGCTGATGTCAAGGAAACAATCTAAAATTGCAGTAAAGCTGGCAATTTCCTGAGTTTTCAACAGGCTCTGCTGTAGGAAAGCTTCATGTGGTAAGAAACTGCCTGAACTGTTCTATTAATTTCTCATTTCTATAAGTTTCACCCACCTAAATATTCATGCAGTTCTTCCTAGAGGCTGAAAATATTTTGCAATATCCCAATGTGAAAGCTATTGGGACATTGTCATCCATATTACATTTATTGTTTTGTTTAGCGGCCTCACTGTGTTTCAGAAGTTTCTCACATTATTTATTGGAGTCTAAAACCACTACGGTAATGAATCTAAATAAAGAGCTTCTCTTTTTCAGTCCAGCAACTGTTATATCCAGCTTAATGCGTGCTGCTTTTTCAAAAAGGTGTTTAAAAGAATATAAAATAGACTAAATTTCTATGTGATTTTTGACTCCTTGTAGGCCATGGGATATATATAATTCATCCTAATGTCGAGAGTGACAATCTTCTCACATATTCCTTCAAAAATATATATTTTTTTACGAGAAAACGTTGCAGTTCCAGCTTAGTTGGAAAATTATATTTTTTTCAAGCATATATTTCTCCTCGATCTTTGATAAATAGTCCTTAAAATAAATGCTTGGTGCAGCAGAGGCTAATGGGGGAAAGTAGAAAAGCAGCAGGGTTGGAAAACAAAACTATAGAAATTGATGGATTTATCCCAGCTGTTTGCCAAAGGAGAAGGTTTCAGGAAGTGCTGTGGGTATGAAGTCAACTGGATAGCATCCAGGACAGCTGAGGATTATTTATGACAGTTGCAGGAATTGCTTGCTCAACATCAAGTGGAGAACAGCCTTCCCTCCATTATTTGCACTAAACATTATTTATGCTATCTAATCTATGTTTCTGTTTGTCTAATATATAAATAGGGTGTTAGTAGAACATTTTAAACAGAATTTACAACATTGAAAAGCAATTTCAGCTGCATATTAATATTATACCCTCTGGCCTTTGCTGATTTTACTGCTACTTGTGACTACATAAATGTATACATACAAATAGAAAGGGATACTTTGGCATACTTAAACTATACTTATATGAATTTTAGCCACTCATGTGAAAAGCAAGAGCTCAAAGAGTAAAATTTTTTGGTTGTTTTCTGTAAATCATATTATGCCTGACAATATGATTGTCAAAAATATCCACCACTGTGTGGCTATTTTGTTGTAAAAACAGCCACACAGTTTTCACAATAAGGTCATAATTCTTTGCATCTATAAATATTTGGAAATACATTTTACTTCCCAATTTTAGGTCAACTGAGATGTAAAATGTCTTATGGTTAAAACTGCCATATGTGTAGTAGGACAAATAACTCTAACTCAACTATATGTAACTATATAAACTATACTCAGAAACTTAATATGTTGAAATATAAAAAAAAAAAAAAAAAAAAATGTAATAAGTATGTCACTTTTAGATGTTTACTATGTGTTCATTTGTACGTATTACTTTTATTGTGAAATTAATGTAATTAAATATCTTCTTTTTTGTGCAATTCTTATTTTTTTAAAATTCAATAAATTTAAACATTTCCGTGGGCAAAGTATCAGCAGTGCCACCTTATCTTGCGTGTAGGAGGAGTGAAGGAAAAATCGTCCATGAATAATAAGTTGTCTCTGATAAAATAACAGTTTTATTTTATACCAAGGTGTGGATAAGTGCTGCTTTTCCAGCACATGTTTATGATGCTGCTTTTAAACCAAATACCAGTAAATCATGGTACATATCTTTTCCATTGAGCTTTCAACAGCTCAAGCACTTGCTGGGAACCATATTTTGTACATATTTAAGGAGCTCTACTCAAATCAAAATAGAAAAGGGGAAACAACATTTGCAATTGACATAAGAAAACAGCTTGTCTAAGGATTATGGTCAGCAAATCATGTTGGTTACAATTTAATTGTAATTTCTTTCTCTTTTTTTCAATAGTTTTCTTTAGCATGTTTTAATAGCAGAAGCTGCTATAACTTGGTCTATTATTATTATTATTATTATTATTATTACACAAAACCACGCTTTCTGATTTGCTACCTGTCACATTAAACATTCTCTCTCCCAGTCAGTGAAAACCCCACAGGCTTCGATAATGAGGCCAAACCTTCATACAGTCAAACATGTTGCATTTGCACCATCTAACTGTAATATTCAGCTGCTCATGTGATGGACCTCATACTTCATAGATTTCAAAGTGTTTTTGCTACCCTTAGGTTTATTTTAAAACTATAATTTTAAAATGTTTGTCTCATTCTAGTATATTTATCAAATTTGATTTTGTACTCAGATCTTCAAGACTCCTCAGGGCTTTCGGGATGTGTCCTCTATTGGGACCTAAACTTGAAAGTAACACTCATGGTGAGGCATGTTCACTATGTTATTGCCCTCCCTCATATACACACACACGCATATATACACAAATTACCCTTGCTCATAAGGGTCTCTAATAAGCATAGTTTGCCTGAAAGCCTTTTCAACTTTTTTTTTCCTCTCTGCAACTATACTGTGCAGTATCAAACAAATATTTTCACACAAGCTACCAAAGATTCTTCATTAATTTTTGAAAAGTTGTTTGAAGATTTCAAGTTGTTTCAAATTCATTACTTAAGTCTGTTAATGAATGACCTCCAAATGTATTTATGGTGTCTAAGCAATGGTCCTTTGTGAAATATAAAGCTTCTCTCGTTTGCAATATTGGTGTAAGTGGTGCTGGTAAAGTGCTTTTGTGCAACCCTGAACTTCAAAAGCATTTGAACAACTTTTCCGTCTGCAGTAGTGTTTACAGTATGTGTTGCTAAACTCAAATTAGAGTTGGTAACTGTGATGACATCCGGCACATTAAGCACCAGAGAACTGCATTAGTTCTCATGAACAGTGCTTCCCGTTGATGTATCTGTCAATTCATGTGTCTGATGCCCTTTGTTACAGTACAGTAACACAATTTGGTGTAATGCAAATACATGAGGGATAATATTTTCCAGTAAGCTTTGTTTTCTTTTGTACTATTAGTTGTTTTGGAAAGGAATAGTAACTTTGCAATATTTAAATTAGTGAAGGAGACTGTTTTCTATAGGTGAAGAAATTTTTATTTACTTAAACTTTGTAGGACCTCCATCACATTTGCAGTTTCTACTGAGAATATTGTAGATGTTTCAGGGGTGATATAATTCAAGGGCATTTGCCACAATGTTTAGCATGTGGAAGTAAAAAAGAAATATGGATAATGCGTAGTAAAACATTGATGCACTGCAAGTCTTGTTAAAATTTATACCATAAATAATAGGTCTTTGGATTTCTTTTGCCAACCCTGAAAACTCCTTTCTGTTGTACTTAAGTCATTTTAATTGCTCGCAGCAGTGTTAATGCTCATCACATAATCTGCAAAAATTGCCCTACAATGCAGATTCCATGAAAGCTTAACAGAACAGTTGATCCATAATAACACAGCTTTGAGAAGAACACCTTGAATCCATTACATTTATTATATATAAATGTGTGCATATTATTTGTGATACTTTTTGCAGTTACAAAACAAGTAGGCAATCACACCCACTGAATAAACAAAAGAGGGTGAGTGATATAAAAGCCGCTACACTGTGAAATTTGAAGTATTCACATTCAGAGCAACTGCATGGTGTAATCTGCCTACAGCCGCTTTTGGATGCTTTCTTCAAAAAGAAAGTTTCCATTTCACTGTTAAATTTGCACATTTCACTGTTAAATTTGCACATTTCATTCTGCTACATGTTTATGTATAGGTTTTAGATATTTTGAATAAGGATGTCCTTGAAATTATATCTATAAACTAAAGCTTCTGGAAATGTTCAGCAGCCTTTCAAAATGGCATTCTGATGCTTTTACAATAAAAAGCATTTGTGTTTTATGGCTGCATGTTGAAAAACAACAACCGCAACAAAAAAAACCAACAACAATTTATATCTGTGAATAAGCAATCTTTAACTTCCCAAAAGCTTAAAATGATGCATTTGAAGTTCCAGGCAGGGGTTCTTGCCTTCCCTGTTGCATCTGTAAAGGTCAGAGGAATATCTAGCATCTTTGAGACATTCTGATGCATTAGATTTTTTTTTCTTATTATCTCAGGCTTCACAGAGGAGGAAAGGCCAACCTTGTCTTTGGAAAAGGAGATACATGAACAAATGTATTCAGGTGAGACCAAATAAAGCTGGTTGAAGTTGGCCGATGACTGAAACTTGATCCCCTGTTGGTATTTACCTCAATAATGAAAAATACATTGTTTGACTGATGTTTGTGGTGGTTTGATATTTTATATAATTATATTTTCTTCTTTTTCATAAAATTCATGTTCTGGCCATTTAACTTCTAATGGATCAATCAGAACATGCATGCTTTAAACCAATTAAAATCATATTAAAACAAACAATCTTTGCTTGTTTTTGTGTTACTTGAATTTGGTCTCTAGTTGCTCTGAGCAGCTTTACAGGGCTGAAACCTACTCTTGCATTTTGTAGATGATTCACACAATAGATTTGTCACTCATTCATCACTCTGAGATTATTAAAGATACGTTCCAGGGGTGATATAATTCAAGGGCATTTGCCATAATGTCTAGCATTATGGCAAATGCATGGCTAGTTGACTTGTCTTGATTAAGACAACAGCAAGGCAAATAAATTTATCCAAGGCCACAGAAAAAAGCTTGTCTGTAATACAATAAAACACACAAATGAGTTCTGAATTTATATTTATTTACAGTTAATAAAATCTTCACTTGTACAGAAAAGCTTTATTTAATATCAGTGTGGTTCGATATAAGACACAGATCCTTTTTCCTTTGCTGCTTGTCATTTCCTCCTCTGTTCTAAATTTACGATCTGTCAAATTAAGACCACTTGCACTACAATAAATCTTGAAAATAATGATTTTCACTTCTACATGTTGCAAATGCACATGTTGTAGTTTTAGCAAAAAGCCCAAAACAAAGTTAACTGGAAGTTAAAAGGGTATTTGTTTCAAAGAACAGTGTGTCTAACAAGCAGCAGAGCTATAAAAGACAGAATCAAACTTGTCAAGATGACAATTCTCATAAGAATGCAAGTCATTTTTTCTGAAAGCAAAGGACTGAAAAATAAGATGACAGTGCCTTAAAGGCTGAACAAAATGGATATGAGGTATGATTGAAGGAATAAAAGAAAAAAAATAGGTTAAAAAAGCCACACTTGTCACAGTAATGACAGTGGCAACATGTCATTTTACAGCAGTGCTTTCTTTAAAGAACAAAAAAAATATTCAATAGACTACCTGAGTTACATCTTAAATTTAAATAAAACTGATTTGTCTTGGCTTTGTAATGCTTTCTTATACATGTTTTGAATGACATGAAACAAAATTACACCTCTTGATTTCATTCTTTTGTTTTATATACTAGCTCAAACCATATATATGTTGAGTGTGTTTTCACAGTTTTAATTTGAACAAACATTTTTGCATCTGTACTGTACCAAGTTATATATATTCTCAATTTCCTGATTTTTTCTGAGTGATAGTGATGAATAACTATCAAGATCAAATTTTTGCACTGTGATGTCCTAAAATGGCTCTTTTACATTTTTTATTCTAAATTTAATCACTTCTGTCATTCTTGTTAGGAGGTGTGAAAGTAGCCCCATGGCTAGAACAGGTTTAGATAAACATAAGGCATGAAACGCGTGTGAACAGAAATCAGCCTGTGCCTGACAAACATACACAACGTCAGGCTGATGGAGGAACTGACATGCTTGAGATATGTCTCAGCAACTTATATCCTTTTTCATCTGTGATGGTTCCATTCAAATGTTCAGAGATGATAGAAAGCAATTTGCAAAATCCTAAGAATGTTGGAGGTCAGTCTATTTCTATTCAATCTGAAGGTTTTCAGGTGACTCTGTTTCTATTAGAGACCACTGGCAACTGGTGAAGCTGCATACTGAAATCAAAACACTCTTCCTTTTTGATAATGTAGTTTTGCTCTAATCACCCCCATACTGAAGCACATTGGCAACCATATAAATTGAGGGAGATTGCTGCTTAGCCTGACTTGCCCCATACCACACTAGACAGGTGAAGGTTGTCATCAATCTTCATTTGTTATATTCATTAACGTTATCATGGAACCATGATGTTGATTATGGAACATGCATCCAAAGCCAATTTCCCCTAATCAACAATTAACCTAAGATTCCTACTCCTAGTGTGTTTGCATGTGTCAATCAAATCAAAGTATGTGGCACAAGAGAGAAAAATATGCTTTGTATTTAAAGAGTGAGTCGACCTCAAAGTTTGACGTAGTAATTCAATCAAATCAAACCGCAGAAATAATTTTTATGAAATTTTTTAAGACATTGTCCATGGCCACAAATTTTCTTTCTAACTCAAGATCATTGAAATACTGTCTAAGAGAAGGCAAGTTATTTTTAAAATGCTAATAAAAGTAAAATTAAGAAATTGTTCATAATGACATTGCTGCTGTGACACATTTCCAGCGGCTCAGTGTCATGAAAAATGTTTTAGTTATAAACAAATTTAGGTGGAACAACTGAGGAAAGACAACAGAAGCTGATCACTTTGCTAATCATTCAACCCTGATGAACGAGTTAGAATGTATGACATGCCAAGGTACATTAAGAAAACAACAAACAGAAATTAGTGAATTTGTTTTCAACACGTTCATTTCTCAAGAACCTCATCACAGGCTTTTCATTCATTGAATGTAATAAAAAGATGGAAACCATCACCAGATTTAGCTTGTAAATATGCTTGTGCTCTTTGCATTTCAGCTTCCATTCAACAAGAATTAAGCTTTCACATGAAACAAATAACAGGGTAGGATGCTACCACATTAGGTATCCAGCAAAAAACCTTATTACAGACATTATTGTAAACAAATTTTGCTTCCTGAGATTCATATTTATGGATGTGACTTCCTTAGCTGTCATGTCTGGGCTGGTAAACTTGTCAGCTGAAATACACGGGACACTAATTCACAGCTGAATACTATTATTTGCCAGTGGACATTACTGTCCATCTCCTACGGGAAGCTTTGGAGAGATATTTTTGTTTCATCACATTTTGTATTAGAGACTAGTGGGTTAGAGATTAGTGGGTTCTTATTGAACAATGAGACACATCCTTATGAAACATTCTCGGTGAGTCAAACCAACCTGCACACTGCAAATAATTTCCCCTGCCCATTCATTAAATTCATTTTATTTTTAGCCATTATGTCAGATTTTCAGACATGTGCTTTTAGATTGAAGTTCATTGTTACCACAGTATCTCATTACTTTGACTCTTAGATGGTTCTTCTGGGATCATCAATGTATTGTCTATAGCTCCTTAGCAACTGGCAGAATACAGATGTACTGTGCGAACACAGGTAGGGTAAGATGGAAAGGGAATTATATGAAATTTTAGTTTGCATCAGTCAACATTGGGAAACAAGATACTAGGAAACAAGTCAAATACCAAATCTCTTTCTTCATTTGTCTTTTTGCCTTTTACTGAAACTTGCAATAGACAGAAGCATCAATATTGACAGATGTGTCAAAACAATAGTGTTACCCTAGTAAAATATTACTAGAAATTGCATCATACCTCATCAAAGTGTACCATCTCAGTGTCTTTGCTCATGCTTTTGCCTGCTAAGTCCCATTACCCTCAAGCACTTTCAGTTTGTGTTGAGTTAGCGGTAGGGCTAGAAGTCTACGTAAGGTAGGCTTTGTAGATTTTATGCTATGTTGCCACCTTTTATCCTGACATATTACTGTTCAAACAATTGTTAAAAGAAGTATGTTTTTTTGCTTAATTAACTTTGTTTTGAATAACTATGTTTCATCGATGCTTTTTTTGCCACCTTTTTTTGGTACCTTCTCGAAATAACAACCTTCAAGCAGGCATAACTTATTGATCTGATATAATATCCTTATTGTAAATGTTGTGTTTTGCTAATAAATACAATTAAGTTGCACAGGCTTAAAATCTAAATGTGTTTCCTTAATCTAAAATATGTGTTTTACTTTGTGAATTGAGTTAATAAAAAAAAGGAAACATTTAAATAATCTTAGAATTAATTAAATGTGACCATTATATTGTCATGTTAACATAAAGTGTAACATAAATGTTGTAGATATTGAGGGCAAAAAGACCCAGATGTCACAGCCTGTTTTCCTCACGCTCTCTAAGGAGACCATCACTTCTGGAGGGCAATGAATTTGCCTTCTGGCAGGAAGTGTTAGTCCTAAACGCCTCCACCTCACTTGATCAAGTTTCTACTTCACCACTTGTCAGTCATGTTGATGAGCTATCATCTCTGAAACAGCAGACACCCTGAGGTTTCTGGCATCTGCAAAGCTCATAGCAGACACTGAAGTGGCAAGTAATTATTCTGTGCTCATCTCTTCGCTGGCAATCAACAGTATTTCATAACTGCTAGTGCATGTGTTTACTTTATTAGGTTCTCCAGACTTTTGCTTATTACCTTGAGCTGACTGTGCTTGACCGTTTGGCTCTCGCTGCTTTACACATGCTTTCAGTTTTTCTACACATCATCACAGTTCACCATTCTGTAGATGATGATTTATATTAGATAAAATCTTTGACCTCAGTGAGCAAATAGATTTTTAAAATTATTATTATTTTTTTTTTTGTAAACTCTTTGGTGAGAAATTTCCAGTAGTCTTTTCTGTTAGGTCTCACCCAGTGAATGCTGGTGATGGAGCCTTACACCTCTGTGACCCAAGAGGAACAAATGGGTATTGACAGCTGATGGATGTGCTGTTAGGAGTTTCATGTGTTTAGCTGAACTATTGGAGTGGATTTTTAGACTGAGCAATCATTCAGAAACCTTTTGTTGATGTGGATTTGTGTTCTGTTTAAAAAACAAAAACATATCAGCATATCCATCCATCCATCCATCCATCCCTCCCTCCCTCTTTCACTTTATCCAGGATTGGGTCGCAGGGGAAGCAGCCTAAGAAAGGAAGCCCAGACTTCCCTCTCCCCAGCCCCACATTACCCTACTAAATGTTGTGATATAATAAGGTCACAACTAATGAATTTATGTATTTAGTTTTGCACATCAGTATAAACTTGCAAAAATAAATAGATAAATTCATCGGTCGTGGCTCTATTCTTGCAAAACATATTTACTGTAAGTGTAACGTGGAAACCTCTAGATATTATTTACATCATTGTAAAAGTTCTTTTTATGGATACTTTCTTCCTTTTTACTCTTCTCTTGATTTGGATATGTGCAACTATTGATTTGTGTAGATTATTTCACAATAGGGTCAATTGTGCCTCAAATATTATCAAATTTCAATAGCCGCAATTCCTGTTCTTAATTTAAGTGACTTTTTTATTATTTTATTTTTTTCACAAGTTGTTAAATAGATACTACTGGAATGGTTTTGGCGAAATTGACTGATTGATTGGATTGGGCAGGATTGGATTGGACTGGACTGAATCAAAGTGGTTTGGACTGGAATTGATTGAGTTAGCTATTAGAACTGAAGTGAACTTATTTACTTTCTGTGTAAAGGGTTCTAGGGTTCTACCACGAATTAATGCTAAGAAAAAATTGATAACAGTAGAGGAGTTGCTACATATGTTTGAAAACTGAGTTGCAGACTTTGGAGCTGAATTTTGATGTTCCCTGATTGGTCGTCATCATAATTGTGATTTTATTTGTGCTTGTGTTTTTATTTTCAATTTTATTTGAAATACAATGCCGGATAATTTAAATAAACTGAACATGATATACTTTTTCTTGGATGGCAAATCCTCATTTCCTTGAGAGAACAGTGCATGATTAAAATTGATGCAGCAGAAGAAGTGATGTGTTTTAATTATATACATTCTTTGTGCTTGTCAAAACCATGTGTTCACGGCTTGTCAGGATTTCATGCAATCCTCGTTTCTTGATTCAAGCTGTACTGATAGCAACCCAAGTTGACATCACACAAAAATAGTTATTATATTTTTCAAGGATCCTTATGGAGCCACAAAAGGCTTTGGTTCTATTTTTTCACTCAGACAGACCTAGCCTTCAGAGATGTCTAAACATACTTTAAAGTGTAAAATTGAAGAGTTTTGGTAAAAAAAAAAGCTCAAGAAGTATACAAGTCAACTGATCCTCAGTCAAAACGTTTTTGTTATTAGCTTACTGTAAAATGTGCATTTTCATCTTTGTATTATTGCAAATCTCACTTCAAAATCATCCCTATTTCAGGTGCTGCAGAGACCAACATTAGATACAGCTGAAACTAGAAGTTTACATACACTGAATTAAAAGAAACATACATAGAAACATTTCTTTTTCCTCACTGTCAGAAGTGAACTCAAACCAAACTTATCTTGCTTTAGGTTATTTAGAATTACCAAAATTATTTATATTTTATGAATGCCAGAAAACATACAAAGAACATTTGGTAGATCCTTTGTAACTTTCGTAAAATTCAGAAGTTTACATACAGAATGATTATTGTCTCTAAAGACTGAGCATGGCCATCCATGATGGCGGTTAAACAGTTTTTCTGAAATGGTAAATTGTTTCTTTAGCACATAGAGCAGCACATACATGAGTGTGATTTGTAGACTAAGACATTTCTCCTGATTGGTCGTTTATGACTGGAAGTGGTGCAGTTCTGCAGTTGGCACTTGGACCACAGAGAGGAGGATTAATGAGATTATCTGACTTTGTTCAGATTGTCTGTCTCATGATATACTGTCAAAATATAGCGACAATTGTATTCTGCAACTTTTAGATGGCAAAAATCATCTTTGAAAGCTGAGCCCATATAGACTAAACATTGACTTGACTTTCTGCTCAGATCTGTTACTTTTTCTATTTTCCAAATTCAGAAGCACCTTTAGAACCTTACTTGAATAAAATCCCTCAAAGTATTTTAGAAACTTGAACAAAGAGAGACCGTACACTAATTGAAGAGCATCACCCCACCTGAAGTCAAAAAATCTGTGAACATACTGAGAAATGAGGATGGCTGATTTAAAAAAAATGATCTTGTTCTGCATCAACGTATTAAAATGAAAAATGGTTCTTAATCAAGAAGACTGAATAAGTTATCAAGGTCTAGTGGCATCTTAGAGCAAAATAGGATGGAGAATTAAGAGAAACTGATTTTCTCTTAGATCACAGCATGTGGCACTTGAAGTTTGCAGATGATGTGGGATGCAACAATTTTATGCATCAATGAATATTTCATACAGTGGTGGGCGGCTATCCCAGGCCTAAGTAATCTAGTGAAATGGTAGGTCAAGGTTAGACTGTTTAATCTAATCACTGCCTGTCAACAATGAGTTGATGCTATTCTGACATAACCTTTTCGATGATGTACGGAAATGACATGCATACTGGGATTTAAAGTTAAGACATCATGCAGAACATATTGATTGTGTTCTTACAGATGAAAGTATTAACCAGAGAAGTCTCTTCGAACTATATTTGATTTTATTTACAGAGATTTTTTTCTTCTTTGAAACATTTTAGATGCCACTGTGGAAACACAAACAGAGGGTGTCTGTGCTGCAAGACACTTTTTAGAAATTTGCATGAAAAGAAAACTGTTATTGAACTTGTCTGGAGATTGTCCTGCCTCTTGCCCTTCCTGTAAGAATAAGCAGATATGGACAATGGATGGATGAATTTCTGGGTTACATCGTTGTATGACTGTGACATGTTCTTGTTCCATAATCAGAACTACAGATCACATGGCCTTCACTCTAAATTCTATCATTGAGAATTTTTTTTATCATTTGGAAAAATTAAAACCTTTTTCCATTTTGCAGCTGTATTATCTGCTCAACTGTTTAAGACAACTTCAGAATGCTGTGTTAATATCTTATATTTTAGTATTTTTAATATTTCCTTCATGTGGATATTTCGGAAGGATATTTAATTAGACGTGTGGGGGATACTATTTCCAAGATTACAGTATCTAAAACTGCAATGTTTTAGATATGGTTGCTATGTTTGGTTTACTGCTACAAACACATTCTTTGATGAAAACGAGGAAAATAGATCAATAGATCAATAAATGGATGGTCATCTCTATGAGACATGATACGTTCGACTGGTGGCATCCGTTTCAAACTGTGTAAAACAATGGGGGGAAAAAACAAATTGCTTTGTGAAATGAAGACTAAGAACAAGAAATGAAGAGAAAAAGCCTACAGATCTGGAAAACAGAGCTTTGCCTACTCTTCACAGGTAATTGTGCATATTTGTCTTAAAGATCCATGAATTATAAATATCTGATTAATTATTCATCCACCTGCTTGCTGCACTAATGTGAACAAAGTGACCTTATTCTTCACTTTCTTACAGTATACATTACGTCTCAGCCATGACATTGCACACCGCTCTGCCTGAAGTTTGCTTTGATTTAAAACTATAAATTTAAACTCATACATATGAAGTATTTAAAAGCACAGTCACAACCCTCTGATGCACGTGTTACACACACACAAAAACACACACGCACACACACGCAAATGTCGGCACTTTTTTTTACCTGCTTTTAATTTTTTCTTTAGGCAAAGTTTAGGTTGAAAGAAAATCATTTTTTTCTTTGTTCTTTTCTACTTGAAATAGCTTCATTCAACCATGCATGCAATAAACTGAACAGCACAATGCTATGCAATCAGTAGGATGTCTTTGCTCCTGAGTAGTTCCTCTATCTATAGATTCTGATTAATTGACCTTGAGGTTTACACATTAGCTTGAATAGTTTAGTTACAAAATCTGAATTGAAAACATCATAAATATAATATAAATATTAAAAATAAATATCATAAATATTGGCTGGAACAAAGCTTCAAATAATTATCACTTTGTGGCAGCATAAAGCCTGGATGATAAAGGCAGTCTTTTCCCCTGCTGTGCTCTGAGTATGAGTCATGATGAACCCTGTTCTGACTCCTCGTGGGGAGCTATCGATCCAGCAACAGGATCACCTTCTGGCCATCCTCTCAAGGCCTCATTAGCAAGAGTTTAATAGAGCTAATACAATGCTAAGCAGGGGAAGCTAATGGTGAATGGGGGGAATACGTTTATTCCTCGACTCTCTTGCCCCACTAACAATTCCTTATCCCGAATAAATGGATGAATCAAGAGAAGCCCATATTTGGAGCTTGAATAGCTGAGATTCCACAGAAAAATTGAGAAAGCAAAATATGTTCACTAAACTCCTCGATCAAGTAGATCAACTAGGTTGTAAAGAGATGCAGGTTTCAAGTAAAGAGTTTGAATTCAAAACAAAAAAACACGAGGAAATATGGGACGAAACTGTACTTAGTAAAATGTATGTTATAGTTTATTTTCTGGAGATTTTTCTGTTGCGCTGCCTAATTTACTGACACTATCAGCTAAATGAGAAGTGATTTTACCAAAATTTCTATGGACTGGTTAGTTGACCAAGTATATCAAACAAAGATTCCTCTTGTAATTGCAAGCCAGAAAATCGGGGAATGTTCTGGGAAAACAAATTGAGAAAAAATGAACTGAAACCCCAGACTGGACAGACAAATACTGGGTCAGTATTATCTAATTAGATTAAAAATATATATATGTATATACACATACAATCATGCTACTTCAAACAGTTGCAAATTATGGAGCTTTCAATAAGACATCTTCCCTACAGGGGAATGTCTATTTTGCACTTATTCAAAAGGCATCAGGCATATTCTTCCGTCAGTGAAGAATAGACAGTTGGATTAGTTTGCCTGCAATCCTGTCTTCAAAAGAAAATATGTTATTTTTTTTTAATGGCAAGTGTTATAAAAACTCTTCTGTCACTTTTATCAACTTTAAACGAGTTTGCTGTTAGAATAGAAACATTTAACAATGTCATAATTTCATTAACTTTTCAGTGCTAGAAAGAAGTGTCCTGAAAAAGCTGTTTGAACATTGTCCTGGTGCAGAAGCTTTTTGCAATAAGTTTTTATTTTTTTTTTAATGCAACTTGCAGGTTTTCTAATTAGTTAGGTTAGAGTGTGGTGAACTTTCTGATTATTTAATTAACTTTCAAGTTAAACTTAATTAAAAATATGTCCATCTGTCAAGAAAAACCTTGCTAAGAAACATAACCTTCAAAATGAATTGAATGTCAAATCAATGTGATGCTGCTCACTGCACTGTCAGTATAATTTCATTAAAATCTATTCATATGTTTCTTGAAATTATTTTCAAGTGTCTTTTTATGATTAAAATACTTTTTCTTTGCTCAAAGAGTGAAACAAAACGAATCAAAACAAATATATTTCTATGTTCAGAACATAATTGGCAAAATTTAATGACTCCAATGAAAAGGAGAAAATAAATCATATAAAATACTTTTCTGAGACTTTTCATAATGAACAAAAAACATTGTTTTGAGTGATTGTCACACTTCACAATGCACAGCAGGCGAAAACAGAATTATCTTTTAATCTTATGAAAGAATGCTCTGCAATAAAAATAATTGTATGAAACTTAATTTTGTGTTTAACATTAAGCCACATATCGAGTGATCACTAACACTCAAATATAAGTCTTATGCAGAATCTTCCCTTTCCAATAAGCATGCATTTTTAAATGTATCTACTGAGATAGACATCTTGTGGTGTTGGCTATAGTGGCTTGTTGTGTTTATAGAAGGGGAATTATCTATGGATTTAAAAATATATTTCCAAAAAAAAAAAAAAAAAAGTTTACATTTGTATTCAACTCCAGTCAATGTGTCTTTCAAACCACACTTCACTCCAATTACAGCCACATGTCTTTTGTGGTTGGTTTCTACCAGCTTTACATGTCTAGAGACAAAAAGGCCTTTGCATTATTTATTGTAAAAAAAAAAAAAAGGAAAGAAAAGCTCAAGCTTAGTCCAATTGAATTAAGAGTGTGTGTGAACAACAATTTAAGACTGACCAAACTTTCTCAACTGGTCTAGACTTTGACTGGGCCAAACTAACACTTGATTATGGAATGATCTAAGCCTTTACAATGTATTTCTGAGTGGATGTTTAGGGTTGATTTCTTAGTTATATGTTGATCTCTGATCTCTACCCTAATAATTTTTTTGACGATAGACAACAACTTCTGTCTTTTCAGCTCAAAAGACAGTTTTTCCCCATGGACTTCGCTGCACAATCAAAGTAAAACAAATCCAATTTATGTCATGTCATAAGGGGTATAAGGTAGTGCGTCTTTCCTACAGATGAAGCCAAAAATCCTACTATTTAT
Organism: Poeciliopsis prolifica; assembly: GCF_027474105.1. Classification (NCBI taxonomy): domain Eukaryota; kingdom Metazoa; phylum Chordata; class Actinopteri; order Cyprinodontiformes; family Poeciliidae; genus Poeciliopsis; species Poeciliopsis prolifica. The sequence goes on from NW_026562396.1 coordinate 1,822,234, forward strand.
TTTGTTTGGTCATAAATATGTAATAATTTAACAAATTGCTTACATTTTCCACAGTGTTGCACTTGAGTCCCAACAACAGAAGTACAAGTGCAGACACGTCATTTAAACTTGTAAAAGTCGTCCCAGACCACACTGCAGAATCCTACATTTAGTTTTGCAAATGTCTAATGCTTATCCCACCATATGAACAATCCAAGTAATTTAGGCATTTTTAGGTCAAATTCCTGAGAGATTGGTGGTCTGTGGACAGGCTGTTGGTAATCTCACATAAACTGCTCTAGTTTTCAAGGCAGCAGCGTTGTTTGGATGCAACATTGATGAAGGTGGTTTGGCCTAATTTACCTTCTATTACCACATGTGTCTTGGCAACATGGGTCAGAATGATGTTCATTTAATCTTTAATTAAGTAATTGCTTGTGGCATACATGTAATTCTGTTGTTAAATTATATGGAATCCAATACAAACAGTTCCTTGTAAAACAATTTGTTCCAATTTAATTTCTCACAATTTTGACATATTACAACCACAACTTCAATGTATTTTCCTGGAGTCTTTATGAGGAAGTCTAACACAAACAGTAGATGTCTGTCATGTTTTGATTAGCTCGGCGAACCCACATGCGCAGAACACACTCAGGAGGGAGAGGTAAGTGCAGTGAGATTTATTGCAACAACAAAAATGTGACAGTGAGGGTTGCAGGGAGGAACAGGCGGCGGCGTCGCAGGAAGGCGGATTGGAGAAGCGGTTCTCAGGAGCCACAGGGAGGATCAGAGCTCACGTCTCGATGAATCTCCTGGCCAACGAGAATCCAGGTGGAACAGACTGCCAGGAGAACACGGGAAACAGGACCTGAAGGCGGATGACAGGAAAGCGTTAGGAACCTGATCTGGTTGGTCTGAGGTTAACTTAGCACAGGTTCTACCATAGGCGAGCAACACTCTTGACACTGGAGTGTTGGCGTGATCTTCCAGAAGTACTCCTCCCGATGAAGTGAGTGGCCACAGGTGTGCAGGAAAAAACCACCAGTCACGCCCCCACGCAGTGTCGCGACGCCCCCTGGAGGAGAAGCTGAAGGCGCACCTCCAGATTCACAACAGTACCTCCCCCTCAACAACCGCCACTAGGCGGTCCACCAGAAACTGAAGGAAGAGAGGCACGGTAGTCCGCGATGAGGGAAGGGTCCAGAATAAAAGAGCCGGGAACCCACTGGCGAGCCTCTGGACCGTAGCCCTCCCAATCCACCAGGTACTGCCATCCCGGCCCCTCCGACGGGAGTCCACAATCCGGCGGACCGCGTAGACAGGGCCCCCCTCAAACTCACGAGCAGGAGGAGGGGTTTCGGGAGGCGGGCACAACGGACTGGTAACCACAGGCTTAATCCGGGATACGTGAAACGTGGGATGAACAGCCAGCGTCGGAGGCAGACGGAGACGGACCGCAGATGGGCTGATCACGGACTCAACTTCAAAGGGCCCGATGAACCGAGGAGCCAGTTTACGAGAGACTGACTTCAACGGAATGTCCTTGGTCGATAGCCAAACCTGTTGCCCCGAACATAGGCAGGCGCTGGTCTCCGTTTACGATCCGCAAACCGACGGTTCTGTCCTTCAGTGCGGTTGAGTGCCGCCACGGTCTCCCTCCAGATGGACCTGCATCGCTGAATGTGACGCCGCACCGATGGCACCGCAATGTCCCTCTCCTCTGACGGGACAAAGGTGGCCTATAACCGCAGGAGACTTCAAACGGAGACAGCCCAGTAGCAGATGAAATATGAGAATTATGAGCATACTCAGCCCAGGGGATGAACTGACTCCAGTCAGTGGGGTCGGTGGCAGTGAGACACCTCAGGGCGGACTCCAATTCCTGGTTCATCCGCTCCGTCTGACCGTTCGACTGTGGATGGTAGCCAGAGGACAAACACACCTGGGCTCCGAGAGCCGCACAAAACTGCCTCCAAACCTGAGCCGTAAACTGAGGTCCCCGGTCCGACACGATCTCAGCAGGGATGCCATGGAGCCGGAACACATGCTTAACCAAAAGCTGTGCAGTCTGGAGAGCAGAAGGCAGTTTCTTCAATGGAATTAAATGGCAGGACTTCGAAAATCGGTCGACCACAGTAAGGATGGTAGTCATGCCCCTCGAAACAGGAAGTCCTGTCACAAAATCCAGAGCTATGTGTGACCATGGTCGGCTGGGTACAGAGAGGGGTTGAAGTTGGCCAGAAGGGAGTTTATGAGAAGGCTTGTTCTGTGCACACACCGGGCAAGCTAGCACAAACTCCTTGATGTCCTTGTAACAGGACGGCCACCAAAATCGACGAGTAATGAGTGCGATTGTTCTGCTCACTCCAGGATGGGCGGAAAACTTGGCGGTGTGTAGCCACTTGATCAACCGGGGGCGCACAGGTATGGGTACATATACCTTGTTCGGAGGTCCACTACCCGGATCGGGTTCAGTCAATTGAGCCTGCTTGACCAGGTCCTCGACCTCCCAAGTGACCGACGCCACCGAACAACTGACCGGGAGAATGGAGGCTGGACACTCCTCGGCATCATCGGTAGCATACACCCGGGACAGGGCATCAGGTTTGCCATTTCTGGAACCAGGGCGGAAAGAAATTATCAGGTTAAAACGGGAGAAGAATAAAGACCAACGTTTCTGCCGGGGATTGAGTCTCTTAGCAGATCTTAGGTAAGAAAGGTTCCTATGATCTGTCCAAACTAAAACCGGATGAACTGCCCCCTCCAGCCAGTGCCTCCACTCCTCGAGAGCCAGCTTGACAGCGAGGAGTTCCCGATCCCCCACGTCGTAGTTCCTCTCGGCCGGAGTCAGTCTGCGAGAGAAGAATGCGCAGGGATGGGTCTTGTGGTCAGTTTCAGCAAACTGAGACAGGACGGCTCCCACCCCCGAGTCAGAAGCGTCCACTTCGACCACAAACTGCTTAGTGGGATCTGGCTGGATTAGGATGGGTGCATCAGAAAACAGAGATTTTAATTTGACAAAGGCAGCATTAGCCTCTGGGGTCCAGGAAAAGTTCGTCTTTACAGAAGTAAGAGCGGTTAAGGGCAGAGCAATAATACTGTAATTACGTATGAAACGTCGATAGAAGTTTGCAAAGCCCAAAAACCTCTGCAGTTGTTTCCTAGATTCAGGGACCGGCCAGTCTAAAACCGCCTTAACCTTGTCCGTCGATGGCCTCACCTGTCCCCCTTCCAGAACAAACCCCAGGAAGGACACTGACGCCTGGTGAAATTCACATTTTTCCGCCTTCACGAACAGTCGGTTCTCCAGAAGTCGTTGCAGAACGAGTCTGACATGCTGACGATGCTCAGGGAGCGTCTTGGAATAAATCAGAATATCATCCAGATAAACAAAAACGAAAACATTCAGAAAGTCTCTAAGAACATCGTTAATAAGGGCTTGGAAACAGGCGGGTGCATTGGTCAACCCAAACGGCATGACCAGATATTCAAAATGCCCCAGAGGCGTCTTAAACGCCGTTTTCCACTCGTCTCCCTCCCGAATACGGAGCAGATGGTACGCATTGCGTAGGTCAAGTTTAGAGAAAACAGTTGCTCCCTGGACCGGCTCGAAGGCGGAAGAGAGAAGGGGCAGAGGATACTTGTTCTTGACTGTTATTTGGTTTAGGCCGCGATAATCAATACACGGCCTGAGAGTGCCATCCTTCTTAGCCACAAAGAAAAACCCCGCACCTACCGGAGAGGAGGATGAGCGGATGATTCCGGCGGCGAGGGACTCCTTAATATACGTCTCCATGGTCTCCCTTTCCACTTTGGAGATGTTGTACAGTCGACTCTGGGGCAAAGGGGCTCCGGGGAGTAAATCGATGGCACAGTCATATGGTCGATGCGGAGGAAGAGAAAGTGCTTTCGATTTACTAAAAACAGCAGCGAGGTCCTGATATTCCACCGGAACTGAAGCGACATCCGAAGGCTCCGCTTCATGACAAACTGCCGGTGGCGAACCTGGCGGGGATGCGGAACGGAGACAAAGTGAGTGACAACTTACAGACCATGAAATAATTTGGCGTTCAACCCAGTCGACATGGGGATTGTGTTGAGACAACCACTCAAACCCCAAAATTACCGGAGAACTGGTGGTGGGAAAAACAAAAAAGGTCGTCATCTCATGATGATTTCCAGAAACATGCAGACTTACTGGGACCGTTTGGTGAGTTATCTGGTGCAAAGCTTGTCCATCCAAGGCAGAGACTCTTAATGGAGTTTGCAAAGGTAGAGTCTCTATGTTCATCTGCTGGACGAGACAAGAATCTAACAGATTTCTCTCACAGCCCGAATCAATTAGGGCAGACAGAGGAACTGACCGGTCCTGAAAAGAAATGGTGACAGGGAGGATAAGTCGAGGAGTTTTTTCGCTAATTTGATAGTCCGCCAGCCTCCTCGGATCTACTGGCGGACTGTGACTTTTGCTTTAAGCGGGCATGTAGCAATAAAGTGGCCCGCCGCGCCGCAATATAGACAGAGCTTAGATCTGATCCGCCTCCGTCTCTCCTCGGGGGATAGACGAGCCTCCCCGAGCTGCATGGGTTCGACTTCGCAGGGCGCTGGGTGAGGCGCGGAAGGCTCATGGTTAACAAAGCCCTCCGCGGGCGAAACTAGCGGCCCCCTCCGCTTGTCTCTAGCCCGGGTGCGGGCTCGGTTATCCAGACGGATGGCTAGGAATATCAACTCCTCCAACGTCTTAGGTTCGTCAATTGTGGCCAACAAATCCTTCATGTTCTCGTTCAAGGCATTGTAAAACGCGCTCTTAAGCGCAGCTGGGTTCCATCCTGAAGCTGCCGCTTTAACGCGGAAATTAATGGCAAACTCCGACACAGATTGAGGTCCCTGTTTCAATGTTAACAGATCTCGAGAGTCGGACGCCGGATCTGACGACTGATTAAAGACCTGTTTAAATTCCTTCAGGAACTCCTCGAACGAACACCATAATTGGAGAAGGAAGAAAACCTGGCTTGTGCCCAGTCTAAAGCCGTGCCAGACAGGTGGGCAAGGATGAATGAAATCTTTGCGCCGTCATGGGAAAAACTGGAAGGTGAGTGGTTGAACAGAATCTGACACTGGAACAGGAAACCCCTGCACTTATCCATTTCCCCTGAGAATCGCTCAGGAGCTGGAGGCCGACATTCATAAGACCCGGACCGACCTGTGACGTCAGTGCTTGGAGCGGGTGTGGGCGCTGGATCGGGCGGTTGCGAAGACTGGAGGAAATGAGCAATTTCCTCGAGGCGGGAGTTTGTCTCGAGCTGTCGCTTGTTCATCTCACGTAACGCAGTGTCGTGACTTTGAATCAGCGAGTGCTGCTCCTGTAAAGTCCGGCGGAGTGCGTCTGCTGTGGTTTGAGATTGGTCAGAGTGTTCTGTCATGTTTTGATTAGCTCGGCGAACCCACATGCGCAGAACACACTCAGGAGGGAGAGGTAAGTGCAGTGAGATTTATTGCAACAACAAAAATGTGACAGTGAGGGTTGCAGGGAGGAACAGGCGGCGGCGTCGCAGGAAGGCGGATTGGAGAAGCGGTTCTCAGGAGCCACAGGGAGGATCAGAGCTCACGTCTCGATGAATCTCCTGGCCAACGAGAATCCAGGTGGAACAGACTGCCAGGAGAACACGGGAAACAGGACCTGAAGGCGGATGACAGGAAAGCGTTAGGAACCTGATCTGGTTGGTCTGAGGTTAACTTAGCACAGGTTCTACCATAGGCGAGCAACACTCTGACACTGGAGTGTTGGCGTGATCTTCCAGAAGTACTCCTCCCGATGAAGTGAGTGGCCACAGGTGTGCAGGAAAAAACCACCAGTCACGCCCCCACGCAGTGTCGCGACGCCCCCTGGAGGAGAAGCTGAAGGCGCACCTCCAGATTCACAACAATGTCTGAAGAATTTTTTTAAAAAATATGTGTATTATATTATTTTATAGATATAAAAAAGTGCAGGATGCATATCTATTGAGCGACGTTTACTCTCGCACCATTAAAATAAATCCAGGAGAGACAATTTCATTCAGAATTGTTCTAATAAGTAACCAGTAACAATTATAAGTATATATTAAGTAGCAATTATAATTATAGAAGACTGGAGCTACCACCGTTGATATTAATCCAAAAAAGGAAAGAGCAGAGAACAACTCCAAAGACATGGTGATCCACTTAAAGAGACAGGCTGGGCAATAACAGATTTAATCGAAGAAGTAGCCAGGAGGCCTGTAGTAACCCTGGAGGGATGTTCAGACTTGATGGCAAGGATTATCACAAGTACATCATGTAGCTGTCCACCCCACAATTCTGATTTTCTTGGAAGAATGGCAAGAAGAAAGTCACTGTTGAAAGAAGGACATACGAGGCTCAGTTTGCCACAAGCTATGTAGGTGACACACCAAAAAGGTGAAAGAAAATGCTGCTGTGAGATAAGACCAAAATGTAGCAGACAGTGACCTGCATACAAAGGGCAATGGTAACACTTTATTTTATGGGTTGTGAATAAGACTGTCGTGACACTGTCGTAAACATGACATAACAGCTGTCATGAACACGAGAGTCTTCATGAATAACTATGACTGTTGTCATAAAGTGTCATTCGGTAAATCATGACACATTTAATACAAAGTTGACTTTATTCAAATTGTCTCCATTATGACAACTTGACAAAGAAATCATGATCTGACATAAATTTGTTATAAAAGTATTACTGATTAAACTATAGCTTCAGTAACATAAAGATACATAATTTTTAAAGTTTAATCAGTAATACTTTTATAAAAGATTTATGTTATCTGAATGAGGCTAAATGACGGAAACCCTAGAAGAAGAAGAAGATGCAAAAAGAACAACTTCAGACATACTGTACTGTGAAAAATAGTTTTCCACTTTTTTGTCACATATAAATGTTTCAGATCATAAGACATTTCAATTTCACACGAACTTAACCTGAGTGAATACAAAAACAGTTGAGTTGAGTATGAGTTTGATTTCACTAGCCGCATCCCATGTGGTAGCCCAGCTGAGTTAAACTATCACATCAAATCCCTGTATACGGTTCATTGAAGTTTGCTATTGTAAGGTGTTAAAATTTAAGGGCTGTGTCTACATTTACAATGCAACTTCTGTCTTGCAGCATGTAACATCACATTGAAACAATTTTCAGGCAGAATTAAACACCAGTCTTGAAAATTACAATAAGTTATTTTTTACGCCAGAGGAAATTAATAGACAAAAGATATTGAGGGAATTATAATATTGTGATTCTGTAATGGGTAATATCAGATTTTACACTAACTACGCTCAATAGATGTGAGACTTCTCAGTTTGTGAATCTATAAGGACACTCCCCACACTTTAGAACATTTTTTCTATATAAAAGAGCTTGAAAATTTGGAGATTATGAATTTTTCTATCGCATCCATTTCTTGTAAATAAAATGTGTATAGCATAATGACAACTTCCACTTCCCATGAACTGCCTTGTGGAGGCAAACAATTCCTTGCATTGTTTTTTGTCAAGGGTTGTCAGTAAAGACTGCTAATACAAATGCATATAATAGTTCAGATTTTGTTATTTTATCAATCACAATTATTTTCCTTTTACTTCAAAATTGTATGATATTTGTGCTGTTTTGCTAAATAGAATCCAAATAAAATGCACATAGCATATGTAAAGAAAATTAGGAAAGTTAAGCGATATGTATACTTTTACAATGCCCTGTGCATGCCTGTTAATGTGCTACTAAGATACTGTAAAAAATCAGCAAATTAAAATGAAAGTTGGCCTTGATCTGCTCAATAGTCATTCATTCCCAACTTTTAAATGTGTCAGATCAGTGTTAGAGGTACTAAAGACTGAAGAGCGTGTTGGAAAAAAAAAGACATTGGTATTGTTTTGGACTCAGATCTAAATTCTATCACATAATGTCTTTCAGTAAATAAACTTACTGTCATATAAAAACATTGCCACAGGGTTTCCAGTGGAAAAAAGCATCCATAAAAGAGAGGGACATATTTTTTGTTTTCAGCAACTTAGATTTTTGATAAAGTCTTTTATCCCTCTGGAAAAAAAGAAAAAATATATCTGGCATCTAAAATGCTGCTGCCAGAGTGTCAACCAAGAGAAAGAAAATGGATCATATCACATCAGTTCTTGAATTACTGCACTTGCTGTTTATTTGTGAATAAGTGATTTGTTTCTTATGCTTTTGAGCATTCATTGTAAGTGAAACCAAAAAGTTTTAGATATTTATTTTTGCTTGTTTTTTTTTGTTTTGTTTTTGTTTTTTTTTTACATTTTCTCTTAAGGACTTTGGATTGCATTGTTTATGAATGATCTTAAATCAATTAACTTGCTTTTTCTTCTATAGTCAAGGTCTGGAAACAGGACATTTTAATTATGTAAATCATCAGAAACATTACGAACAGCAACAAGAACAACAACAACAAAAGTTTTCTTATTCACAAATAAACATTAATAAAGCTCTGTTCTGTGTTTTTGGTTTTGTTCATTGGTTATTTTTAAAATAATCTCTGTTCAGTATAGAACAACCCATGTTTGACAAGTCTGTTTAGGATTTTTACTACAGATGATGGTACATAATCTTAAAAAAAAAAAATAAATAAATAAATAAAAAACTGAATATGGTCTTTACAGACCTGGAGATACAGACACTCACAAACTACTATATTGTTTACAAGACTGAAGAGCGTGAGGCACCATTGTATAGCCTGCCAGGAAATGCAGGCAAGCAGAAGAAATGACATTTGAGGTTCAAATAAAATACTTTTATTTATTATTATTATTATTATTATTATTATTATTATTATTATTATTATTATTATTATTATTATTATTATTATTATTAAGCACGAACAGTGTCCCAAATCATGTCGCCCTGGATGAAGAGCCATATTTCTCCCAGCTCCCATCAAGACAACTTTAATTTGCTTTATAACAGAAAACGCGAGCTAATTTTTGACTGTGCCAGCGGCGAGATGGTAAAGGGTTAAAATCTTAAGAAAAATAAGCAAACTGCATGTATGCGTGCGTGCGTGTTGGCGCGCGTGTGTAGGTGTGTGAATTTAATTAAATTAAATCACCCAGCACTAAGTTTCATTAGAAGACACGGAGCAGTGAGCAGGGCTTGTGCGAGCCACTGGACCAGGTAACATCGAAACGGAAAAACTTGTGTGTCTGTTCAGCGTGTCCCTCCACCCCGACCCGCAGCAACCCGCGACACGTGTTTCACCTCTGAGGTGCAGCAGTGTGCATGGCCAGGCATGCATGGAGCGAGAGCGCTGTGATCACCCCTGGATGGGAGCTGCAGAAGTCGAGCCACTCCACTCCGCGTTTTGCCCTGCCCTTGTGCGCTCTGCTCGCTGTGCAGCGCGCGTCTTCGATGCGCTTTGCCTCCCTCTCGCTGTCATAAAGACAGGACAGCTGTGCAAGAGAGAAGTTGTTGGCAAACCGAGCACCAGCAGGTTGCATCTTCATAGGGATCCTCTCGCCTTCACGGAGTAGTCTGGACTTCTTTTTTTTTCTCTTTACCAAGGGAAGATGAGGCGGACGCATCAGTACATAAAGTGAGGAGTTATCTGATTTTCAATTCAGCATCTGATCATCATGCTCGTTTGAAAAGAAAAACACAAATCTTCCAATAAAGCCTTTGGATTTGTTTCATTTAAACGGAGCTCGTATTTTTATTTTTTTTTTATTTTTTGCGAAATATTTTATATTCTTTATATATTTTTTCCCAAGGATTTCACTGATGTGTGCGATGTGGAGACTGCAGGTCGCCTTATGTACTCTGTCGGTGCTGTCCCTGTCATCTGCTGGAGAAAGCAAAGCGCGGAGCTGTAGCGAGGTTAGACAAGCTTATAGCGCTAAAGGATTCAGCCTCCTCAATGTACCTCATCAGGAAATATCAGGTAGGCGACACTGACACATCATCGGTGCGTTTTGGCCCACAGCAACCACGTGTCATGCCTCCCCCCCTCCTCAGATTCAACAATTTGACGAAGAGCCGTGCGTCTTCCTGGAGCATTCCGCGTATTTAAACTGTTATCCGTCTTTCAGTTTATTGCCGGGGTGTCCCGTTTGCGTTTGACTGAAGCGAATGATGCTGAGATGAGTTACAAATCAATTCTCGCTCTTATGGATGAGCTAGAGGAGCCGTATAGTCGAGGATTTCCTTGCTGTTTAAAAAAATAAATAAATAAATGGACAAAAAATCATTATCCGCTCAGTTTTCTGACCAGTCAGTGATAAATCACGGCAGCCTGAATTCTATTGATTTTCTGACAGGCTGGCGTTTAAAAAAATGGATTTAGCATCTAGAAAAGACCTGAGGGGATCAGAAGATTTAGGATTGTTTCTTCCCAACTGAAAAAAATAAAATAACAATGATAATAATAATTACGCAGATAAATCAGCAACTGTGAGATTTGATGTACTTTTCTCTAAGAAACCTACTATACCAAATAGTAATCAAAAGATGGAGAAGCCTGCAGACATTTAAACTTTTAGAGGATTTTGTCAATAAAGAGTTGTCATTTCCATAAAGCATTCTTTCAGTTTACCTAAAAGCAATACCCAGCTATTGCATTTACCCAGATTGTACTCCTTTTTTAAATTTTATTTATTTATTTTTTTTTTTTAATTGGGTTGCTCTGGTGAAAACAGTGAAAGACTGTCTTTCTTTTTCTGGAAGTGGCAGCATACCTGTTGCTCACATTCAACAGAACACTATGGAGCTTCTACTGTTGGATTTGGCTTAAGAGTTTATAATATTTACCAGTAGGGGGCTGTATGGCCTCAACATGAATGACTTTTTGTTTTTCTTCTGTTGAGTTCTTTTTCATTTTGATATTCCTAAAGGCTCTTCGGTTCAGGTTTTAATTTATGCCCCATGGTGTGGCAGAGATATGGATTTTATTATCTCCTCCATGGTTATAATCACATTTATGGTCAAAGCAAGAAAATACATTGGCCAGTAAACACACTCAGGCTTCGTGAGAGAAAATTGAAGCGAAGTAGAGGGACCTGAATCTAATCCTTCCATTGCCACTCACAGGAAAAATAGAGATGCAGTGCTGGTAATTGGCAGCGTCAGACAGTAATAATCATGGAGTCGTCTTTTTCTTTCTCGGAGTGGTTGGACTATGACGAGAATCTGGTTTCTTTGCACACTCTGGCTGTGTTAATTATGGGAATTATTAATACTCCCATGTCTCGAGTCAAAGTAAATATGCCGTTCATAAACAGCAGAAAATATTAAAAGTCTGGGTTCATGCTTTTCTTGCTCCAGCACTTCATTAGAATTTGTATTCTACTCCAGGAATGAGGACCTTATCAGCACCAGAACATCGAAATACAATTATCAATGTTATTTAATGCGTAGACTTTTGCATTATGTAGGGGGAAACAACTTTATTTTCTCTTTGGTTTTACTTGAAATCTATTTTTCATCATTTGTGTTTGACATCATAAAAGTCTCCATAAATAATTAAATAATGGCTTTCGCTCAACTCCCCATTGCAAAGTGATTGCTGCCAGATTTCCACAGATGTTGGGAACGTAACAAGCATTACTTTGCATGCTATTTTACACAACTGTAATGCTGTTGCCAAGCACTTTATCCCTTGGTGAATATCTGGGATGTATTTGAAAAATTAATTCAGTCATCTTTGATTTCCTTGATGCATTCTGATACAAATCTTGGACATTGTGCAGCTGTAATAGTTTAGTTTGACAGCCCTGAAAGGACTGAAATTCATCGGATGGTTCCAGGATTTGACCTCATAATGTTCTGTGAGCGGTTCCCACACAGAACCTGGACATTTATCTCAGGAAGAATGTCAAAAGATGCCAGACATTTCTTATTTCTTGTAAGCAATTGTGAAGCATTTGGTCGTTTCGATATCTGATTATGCAAACCTTTGAGTATTATTTCATCATGCCTGACATTCCTCATCTGCTTAGAATTTCAGTACTTGGGTCTGTTGACTACTTTGAAGCTCAAGATGCAAGAAGAGACTGTAACCAAATTCTTTCTTATGTTTTCTGTGTTGGAGATGGACTTTGTCTATTTACATTGCTGCTTCCAAACATAAATACAGGTTATGAATGGACCTAACAAGAAGATTCCCATTCTTTCACATTAAGTAGACTAACACAGAGATTCAGCAGTCATGTCACTGCTGTTTGTAAAGATACACAACACACATATCTTTGACTTCTCTTAGCATATAGTAATAATTTCACCAGCCCAGGTTCATTGTTGAGCAAGAAATACAAATAACCTCAACACACATATTGTTTTAAAATACCAAAGTGTGGGGAAGTGTTCAATCCAATGCTAAGTGCAAGTATTCAACTTTTCTATTTGTACTAAGACAATTCTTAAAAGAAGTGCATCACTCTCACAGCTACTGTCAAAAAAAATGTTACAAGGTAAGATCCATGGAGTGAGTTAACCAGCTCTAATAATGTTACATCAGTCAGCCTGCTGCAAAGTTCAGGAACTTACCGTCTGTTGGTTAGTGATGGAGAAGAGTCTGGCAGAGGTCAGCCACTTTATTGATGGTAGAGCGGTGGTCATAGGTGCCCAAATGATGGAGTAACTGCTTCATAGTTAAAAGTGGAGAAGACTCCCTTTTGTGTGTGCTCGACTTTTTTGAGTTTCTGATTATTGTAGTTTCTTTTTTCTTTCTTTTTAACCTATTACACTAAAGTTCAAATATTAGGACACAACTTTAATTTTCAGATTCACCATCTACAAACAAACAAACAACCAAAAAAGCTGGTTCTGTCAGATTTATTCCATGTGCAAATGTACAACATCCTTTGAGGGAAAATGACTGCAAACATGTTAGGTGAATAATTTCAACAAACTTTTGTGCACATCTGGAAAAAATGGCCACAGAGAGAAAACCACAATAAACTGAATGTGAATAATATTTTTAATGTTATAACAGTAATGTATATTTTAATGGCCTAGAATTGAACAAATTAAAGCAGAAAACTTTGCAGAGTATCTGCACAGACCGTGGCTGCAGGCAAGCCGTGTCTGCTGCAATGAAACTGACTCAAAAACTCCCGATTACTATTTTGAGGCTTATAAATGAGGTTTGTATTGGAAAAAAAATTGACAGTAGATCCAGTTTTACCCACATAGGAACTGAGTAATTATCTTCCATTTTTTCGATTTTGCTTCTTCATTTTCCAGCACCCTCAGGTACTCATGGTGGTGTTTCTTGTCGCTGAAGTCCTAGTACGTACTTTAGCTTTTTTTACTGACTATACAGATAGTGACATCCTAGTAATCTTAGTTTTAGTTTTTCAGACTGCAAAAGCTCTCTGAAAGAGAACTGAATGATGATTCCAAAGAAGCAGACATAAAGCAGTGCCACTGAAATACAGAGTTGTATGTGGGAAGACTAAAAATAGAAAAACAAAAACATTTTCAAAACTCCCTGCTGGACAACTTCATTAAATTACACCAGGTTTGCAACATCCCATGTTGCTGATGTACCCCCAGCAGGACGGCGTGTCACAGAGTGGCTCGCCTGCATGGATCACCCCCGCAACCCTCGTGCCTCTGTGTGGAACATTAGTTTCAGTGTCACGCACACAATACAGCATGATTGTCAGCTCTTTGTTCAGAAACACAGCTGCTTCTGAATGCCTCAGTCAAGCTCCTGCCACGACGCTCCTTCTCCGAGGCTTTGCTGTTAATATCAACATCTACTTACACACAGAGCGGCTGGGAGCCTCCTGGGTGGAGTCCGCTCTTTTCCACAGCCTTCAAATAAAAAGGCTTGATGTGCAGCAGCTTCTAATGTGTGTTGGCTGAGTTTTATATTTCCCTCCTCAAGAATAACAACTACCTTTGGGGTTCATTTCAGAGCAGCCTTATTTGATTTCTTTTATCAGAGCAGTTATTGGTTGCTAGACAATACAGCCAATTAATTTGTAGTTTTTCCTGATGTGATGCTTCAGCTCTGCGTTTTTCTCAATGATCAGCATTTACTGGTTTGTAGGTTGTCCGCCTTACCGACGTCAAAAGCCTTTTGAAATGCAACACAACTCTATGTAATCCTCTTAATTTGTGACTGTAAGAGATAATTTCATCTTTTCAACTGTCCACTTCCCTAATTGCTATTATTTTGAGATGTGGAGGGATGGGCAACGGGGCTGCCATGGTGTTGAGGGTTGCGGGGGTTACACTTTGTTTTTTTGTTTTTGTTTATTGGACTTATTCTAATTTGGCTGTATTGTACATCATTTTGTGGATGTAAAACGACAAAATAAAAATAATTGATCGCAATAAAAAAAAATTGAAATTATCAAGATGTGAAGTTCTTAATACTTTGCCTTTAAAATAAACAATTCTACAACACTTATCATCATAGCACATTAAGTTTTTACAGAACCTCATTTCAAAATAAATATAAATAATTAAGGCAAATGGTAACCATAGTTAATCCTGTTCCATTTCAGTGTTCCATATTAAGTGCATGTTACCATCATTCTCAAGTAGTAAGTCATTCCAGTGACTTACTCCTTTCATAAAATCTAGGGCAACTTTGCTCAACAAATTTAGCAACAATTCCAGATGTAATCACTAAATAATAGAATGACATTAGAGCTTTAGTAAGTCTCAATACCACTGGTAAAATCCTTGCCTTGCAAATGTCCATATACAATTTCTGACAGGCATTTTTCTTTTTCTTCAAAGCCCATTAAGATGCTTTTGGCTTTGTCAAATTGGAAGCAAGTCTCTCGGCAGCGTGTATACATCTTCAGAGAGAACAGTTAATAAGATGTGAGGGAGATTAGGCTTCGTGTGAGTGTGAATGTGCGTCTGCGTGTTAATGTCTCTGTGGTAGTTTAGCCTTGCTTTTCAAGCCCTCCCTTTTTTTTTTCTTCCTTTGCATCTCTGTTGTGATGGAAAATGACAAAAGTACTTTGTTTTTTCATTGCGAGAGACAGATTGTGTGCATGAGTTTTAATTGGAATCCTCCTGTGGTTCTCTTCAGATTTCATTCAAAGAGAATGCCTGACAGTTGTCCTGCTCTGTAGAATTTGTTTACCCTCTGCAGGCATTCATGCCTGAAATGCAGGGTCTCCAGGCATCCCGGAACCCTCCTCGGCACCATGTATGGTGCTTTCTAAGTAGTGTAGAAAGCCCCCGGATAGCGTTGGAGACTGCTGAAGCACTTTTTCCAGTTTTCAATCAACTACTGGCCTAAATCAGTAATAGAGGGGGGATTAAGAATCTCTACTCTGTCAAGCGTTGAGAGGAACTAGAAAATAAAAAAGTTAAAGGATGGATGTGAGTCTGTGTTTGGGGATTAGAGGAAAGAGAGCAGAGAAAAAAAATGTTGAAATAAACAAACTTTCCTACTGATAGGGAGCATAGGGGTAAATGGAAGCATCCTTGACTGATCATGTGTTAACTTCATGACTGAGAGGTATAGTGTTGTGAGGTGAGAGGACCTTGACTACACAAGGAAATAGATAGAATACAATGTAATCCATCTAAACATAGGGGATTAGCAATCTGAATTGCATGAAAAGATTGCCATCATTTATATATAAAGTATATAAAGTTGTGTTTCTATGGCTGAAAGAAAAGAAGAAAAACTCCGACTGGAAGATTCAAAAAGATCACTTGCATTTCTCTAGCAGAGAAAAATATTACTCCAGGATTTTTCCATGCCGGGGTGTTGCAGAAATGTTGTTAAGGACGGTCATGGTCTCACTGTCATATAATTGTTCATACTGGGAAACTTTTGGTAGTCATTTGGGTTTATCATAGGGTTTTACTGCTAGCCGATGCAGTGCCGACTTTTCGGGTTTGACTGAAAAACCTTGAAAAACATTTTTACTGAACAAGCAGCATTATGTTCCCCTTTTCACGCAGGTGAGTGCTGGTGGCTTTCCCACCACTATTTACTCTATATAAAGAACCACTGCACTCTGTCGTGTTGATTGTTGTGGTCTGTTTTTTGCCCAAAGAGACTGTTGCCTCAGGAGAAAAGTCTCTGAATAGAAACTCCCAAGCCTGACAGCAACAATAGGGCTCCCAGAGATGAGAGCCACCAGTTGCCCTGGGAAAACCCACCTGGGTATATATGTCAAGGTGTCAAGGATGCTAGTGAATTTCACACCAGGGATTTTTTAATTTTGTTTTTTAGACACAGATAAATACACATGGCTGAGGTGATTTGCTAAATAATTCAGCCCCCAGTGACTTGCGAGTAAACAACCATTAAAGTATAAATAAACATAGTTTGACAGCTGCCATGGCAACATCAGATGCTGTCAACAATTGTTGACACCACTGGTGTTGTTGACATCACAGGCTTGACAATGGTATAGTTGTTGTCGTGTTAAAGGAACATGGACAGTTTCCATTCTCTGAAAAAAGAGGCTTAAGCTTCTTATATGGACAGAAAAAAGCAGCAGATCTGGGAACTTAAAAATTAATATGATTCTACACTATCCAGACATATTTTAGTACATATTTACTTACAATAGAAGTGGATGGGAGAAGAAATATAAAAATATCGTAATATTTTTGTCAACCGCCTGGAGAGGTAAGGAATGTAATATTGCACAGTGTTTTTAAAGTGTCAGATAAGAGCAAGGCTAAACAATACTGAGCATAGCTTTAGTCAAATATGAACCCTTTTAAATTAGACTCATTAGTTTATAAAAAAAATTACCCTATTTTTACTTAATACATTTAAGGAATCATTGCCATTTTCCTTAACATTATGTTAAATCTAATTCTATACAAGCCAGTCTGCGTGCAAAGTGAGCCACCAGGTTGTGCACCACTCCTGTTATATTTGATACTTTTATCGAATGAAATTGTTGCAGCATTAAGTTTAGACACAAATTACACTGTGGAGCATTTGCACCATTTTATCATAATTAAATAAAGCACATCTCAGACACGGCACAACAACTCACACATCAAATTAAGGTGAGATTCCCACAAAGTTTAACTTGAGTTTCATTTATAATCTTGGTTAATTATAATATACTTATCTTGACCTTTGGCAACAATTTGATCAAGGTTATAGTGTTCCACTTGCCTACAGGTAACTATGCCAATGCAGATTGTAATCCTGAAGTAATACTGCAGCAAGTCACAGAGGACTTCAAACAGTAATGTAATTCCTCCATGTTGCATAGTCTCTATAGCCCTTAGGCTTCAGTGTTGGCTCATTCCTCTTGGGCTTTCTTCTTGTTTTAGAAGCTAACTTAAGAACTGTTGCTTAAATATGCAACAATTCACCAATGTTTAAAGTTTCCTGCAACTTTCCATGTTGCTGATGTTCCCCCAGCAGGATGGCGTGTCACACAGTGGCTCGCCTGCGTGGTGTTATTAGCCACGAGCGTGGCGGGATCACCCCCCGCCACGCTCGTGTTTCTGAGTGGAACATTAGTTTCAATGTCACACAGAATACAGCATGATTGTCAGCTCTTTGTTCAGAAACACAGCTGCTTCTCACATTTTACACATTTTACATTTCAAAGATAAAAGAATGGATGAATCCACTGGTACAATTTTATTATTTTAATCTTCTTTATCTATCTAGGCATATTCTTTTTCACAATATAAATGTTTAAAAGTACGTGACCCCATGTTCATGCTCACATCTTAATCTTTCTGCAGCTTTTTTGTTATCTATAGAAAACAAAAAAGTGAATTCGTGAAGCTACCTCGTCATTGTTGGAAATAATAGAAATGTGTTAATTTATTATTTACTAATGGCGATCCACAGTTCACATTCATGCAAACTTTCTGTCCCAGTATGTCTGTTATGATGAAAACAAGTATCTTATCTCTAATGATGTGCATCTAAGATATTTGCATACATTTTTACGTCTCCTCCTTTTTCTAGGATACATTCTATACGGCTGAACAAATACACAGCTCAGCTCCTTTTGTGTTGTTCTCTCTGTTTCCTTAGCTGTAAACGATTAATAACGATTCCTCATGTAGCTTAACAATTAAAATATGGTGAGAAAAAGGTCTTCTTATTCTATGGCTCTATGTTCTAATTAAATATTCCAGGTCATTTATTTCATTTCTGCTGAATTTGTCAGGAAATACTAATGATGTTCAACTTGTCTGAATAAATCACTCAGGTGAAAAGATGGCTGAGGCTCATCAAGGAACAAAGATGACAAAACTGCCAATGCATTTCTGGAAAAAACTTTTGTCTATTCAACTAAATTGTATTTTCAAATAGCAGAAGCTTTTAGCTGGGATGAGGCATGCAGGGGAAACCATGCTGCGCAACTTATGAATTAAGAAACTTGGACCAATCATGACCCAGTTCAGTGTGATCTTTTCAGTGGCTTTGATGTTGAGAGACTAATTGGAAATTGTTACAATTTTTATGTTAATGCAAATGCTGATCTTAACCCGGTGTCACACTACTGGGCTGAATTTGCAACATTAAATAATAGGCTTGGCAGTGAAATCCCACAGGGGATATAATAACATGTAAAAGGTCTGCCTCATGGAGCACCTTTTGTTACCTGATTTCTGCTCAACTCCTGTTTATGTGCTGCTCCCTTTGCTTTGTACACTAAGATTCACACATATATGGATTTTTATGACTTGTGCGATGCATTTTTGATTCAGAAGTAAATATCAAAAGTGAGAAAATTTAGAAAGCAGTTATATTAAAAACTTCAGAAAAGTAACCCTTTAAGTTATTGCAAAAAGAAAAGAAAAAGACTTGAATGTTGTTGAAGTTATTGTTACAGAGGCCTGTAGTGTCTCTGAATAGGTGTAATCTGCATGTGTGATGACACTGAATACTGGTGTTTTGGTTGAAATGGGCTTGCAATGAGGTATTTTGGGTTGAAAAGTGTTAAGGAATGACACAGGGATTCATGTGGAACTAAAGCCATAAAGTGGGGGGAATCAACAAATCATTTGAATCACCCTTTTTATGAGAATATAGAACAATGTTGCAAGAAAAGATGTCTTGGCTCACTAGGCTCATGCATCTCCAGGGAGCTTTGCCTTAATGACAAATGTGACATTCTCAAGCAGCATAGCGTAAATGTCAGTAAAGGACCAGCATGAAAACTTGTTAAGAAACGCTGTAAAACAAATAAAACCATAATTCATTTTAATAATTTAAAAACCATTTTGAATAGAGTTTCAAATATGTCTGAAAGGTCTGTTATTGGCCTGAAGTGTGTTTCTCTGGTGTTTACATCTTTTGGAGCCTTTCATTTCTCTGTGTATCATAGGAAACATGTGGTGATGCGATACATCTTGGCAAATGCTTGTTCTTTGAGTGCTCCAGGGTGCGAGGATCTGAAAAGAAGCCAGCCTCATCTTTTGCTCCCAGAACCCTACTGTTTCCTGTCCCTTGAGTAAGATGACAGTAAACGAGTGGGCTGGTCATCTCACACCCTGGGGCTCTACCTCGGGCTCTTCAGACCACCAGCTGTTGTGTTTAGGACTGAGTCATGCACCAGTTAGCACCGTGAATCCAGAGCATGAGTACAAAGCTTTAAACTCACTGCGTGCCTCTTCCCTCCTGCAGCATTTCACTGAAACAACTAAATTACTGTAATATTTTCCACTAACGTCCTCAAGCTCAGTTCATGAACTATTTCATTTTCAGTTCTAGAGATCTCAATTGCTAAACACAGATTTGAATCAGCCTAGAGAAACATAGACTACAAATATGAGTACCTGATAATATGAATCATAGTCTATATATGTAAGTATGTAGTGAGTCTTCAGCTTTTTTCTAGAACTTATTTATTCTTGAAAAGTAACAGAACAATATACACACACATCACAACTTTATTTAATGTTTATTTTGGTGCAAATGGTGCAAAGGTCCAGTTTTGTCTGACTCTTTTTAATAATTAAGTGGGACTTCAGTGAGATTAGATCTGCTTATTCACTTTTTGTTTTTCAGATAAATGGATTGGACAGTACATGAAAATATTTGAAATTATCCATCCTTTTATGTGTCCGCTCTCTCTTTTTTTGTTTCTTTCTTTTCATTTGTCTTGTCATCCCTTGCAGTGACTTTAGCTTCTGTCTGTGTTTGAAAAATCTCAGGAAGTGTTATAACCACAGAGTTATAACAGCATGAGGCAACAGGTGTGTTCGGGTGATGATCCAGACTGAAGCTCCAGTTATTCATACACTATTTACAGTCGCTGTTTATGAGAAGAGTAGTGTTTATGCAACAACAAATCACCATGTTCATGTGGGGAAGAAAACTTGTATTAAAGACCTTGTTGCTCCATTCACATTCCAAAGTATTTACATTCAGATTTGTTTGTACTTAAAGGTCCCACAGTACTTGGCATTATCAGAGTCGTTTTTCCTGTAGTACACAAACAAAACAGTGGAAGTACTTTAAATTGATTTACATCATTTCTACTATTAACTATATTTCCTGTCATGCTGTGCTGGGAGCAGAGCACCAATTTCTCAATTACCTGCTTCAAGAGCCCTACAATATAGTGATTTTCTATATTACCATGCACAGTAATAAAGTGATCATTGTAGATTCAATAGTCCTGAGTGCAATCATTTCACTTAACACTGTGCTATAGAAAAGTCTTTTTCTTCTTCTTCAGCTCTTGACCAACAGGTTGTTTCTCGTTCAGTTTATTTTTTATAGGATCAAGTGTTAAGGTTAACAAATGCTTTACTCTTTAATTTGATGGGCTAAATTAATTTGCAAGGCATGTCTCTTGTTGAGGTTAAATAAAAACTTAAAGGCATATTATGGCATATGTTGGTGCAGTAGTTCTTCACTTTTGCAGTGAATTGGAAAGCAATGTCTCTTCTACGCAAATCAGAAAACACCTGCAGCATTTTGCTTGACTTACATGAGTAAAGTTGTCATATTCTGCCAGAGTTTTCACTTCACGTCTCTTCAAATTTGAAGTATGAAACGAAGGTCTGTCATAGCTCACCTCTAAAAAAACTCTCCATGTGTAGACATCGGAAGCGACAGTTTTTTAAAAATTATTTTATTAAATGCAGGAAGCAAGGCACAGCAGATATATTGGCACAGTACTGCTTAAAGACATTACAATACCAACACAAAATGTGACCTTAAACACTAAAAAAAATATTTATATTTATTTAATGACAGAGTGATTAGTCAGAAAGTGTTTCTGTGGTTCACAGAGTTCAACTCAGTGTTTTACAGCGTCATCAGCGTTTCTTAACAGTTCAACTTAGACCATCTTTAAAAATGTCTTTAGTTATACATCATTTATAATTTTATGTTCTTTCTCTTCTGCTTTTCTTCTTTTTTGCCTTTATTTTCTTCCCTTTTCAGTCGTTTTGTTTTTGTCTGATTTTTGAGAGCAAGACTTATTTATTTCACCTTTTACATTTGCCACAGACTTCAAGGACATTAATGAGAATTTTAGTTAATAAACAATTATAGTATTTATAAAGTGAAAGGAAAATGATACATGATTTATATTTTACTTTTTTTTACAGTGCTCCATGAAATATTCAAAACTTGTAATACAGTTTTATATCTTAAATCTGCTTTAAATTTCTCCACAACAGTATTATTTACCTGCCTGGTGTGTTCCTTGGTGATGATACTGTTCATTTACTGTTGTAATTTATTAAATATTCAAACAAATCTTTTATGAACTACTGTATATGAATGATAAACTACACAAATAATCTTATGCCTTACATGTGTCTGTAACTCTTAAGGATTCTTAAGTAGTGTTTAGTTTGACCTTTTGATCTCATTAGATATTCATTTTTTATTACTTTTTCTGATTTGTCCTTTTTGTATGTTGAAAAAAAATACTTTCTTTGAAACTAGACTTTTAGCATAATATAATATTTATTGAAACTGTTCGTAAGAGGGAAAAAAAAATTATAATAATTTTTCTGTCCATGTGCCTGAGTTACACAAATAGTGAAGAACTTATCAGTCCTTAATCACTGAACTCAAACTAAAGCAGAAAACTGCCCTTTGACATAGTAATGAATGTCTGTTGAACAGATTTAAAGCACAGCAAATGCCAGATCAATTTCAGATCAAATTAATTACTATTTTTTTCCTTTATTAGCATTTCAGCTGGGAGACCAGAAGGTCGGCATGGTCCAGGCAGTACCAAATGGATCCTAACCCAAAGTGCAGCTATGAATCTTTCCCATATGTGAAGTGTGAAAGTTGGTGTTATCTATATTTGTTTTGTATAACTAAATATTGGACACACAACTCAAATCATCATGGGCTCCAGGCATTATGTGGATAAATATTCAGAAATTGTTTTGAAATAATGCAATATGTTTAAACTCTTGAAGAACTGCCTGATTTACGAATCAGGTCCTTCATAAGACTGATTATTCAAGGAGTCTTATGACTCATGGTAAAGATAAAGGGTTTTGGTTTTTGGTTTTTGGTTCATGTGTTTTTCATAGCCTTATCTTTTGTGCATTTCATTGTAGACAACTATTTAAGTATAAATTCAGCTTTCATGTTTCTTTTTTCTTGCTACAACCAAAAATCTTTTTTGACAAACGTTTTTTTGTGAAAAAATCTCTTTATTTTTATTTATTTTTTTAAACAGCATTTTTATAAAAAACATGAAGTTAATTTTCTTTTTCATTATTTTTTTTTTTGTTTTATTTCTAGCTTGTTTACATAGCTTGCACACTGGCAAGGAAATAAAGAGGCTTATTACAAATTAAAGGTTGCAAATCATAGAGAGTTACTCTATTGATGTCCAAAAATAAAAATGACCCTTTTCAAAGCACACAACCCTCCTCGTGGATTCAATGATTAAATATTACAGTAATTATTTTAAGCAACAATTTTTTACTTCACTATAAAAAGAGGTTGAATTAAATGCTTCATCATAAAATGCATCATAATCACTACAAGTCTGATGGATATAGTATATTACCTAAATAGTAATTTCAAAAGGAGAAAAACATAATGCAGTTCTTATCTGTCTTTTGGGAAATATTTGAACTATTATTTGTCGACCAATCAGTGTTACCAATGTAAACTGTTTTCAGAAGTTTATGTTTATTCAGTGTCATTCACATTCAACACAGGTTTTTGCCACAAGATGCTTGACCCAATGTTGTTCTTTTGCTATTGTTAGGGTGAAAAAAACAGCATTTGAATGCTGTTGGGGCCAGGAGAAATATATTTTCTGAGGAATGAGTTTTGTTTAAAGGGGGAAAAGCAGCAAGTAGCTACATTGCGGAAGATTGCATTTGACACAGAACTGATAGGCAAAGGCGCTTCAACGGTCACCCCCAAGGCCGAGGAGCCTCTGCAGCTTACCTGATAGCAGACACACTGCAGCAAAAGTGTCATCAACATCACACACAAAGCATAGTACATTTATTTTTGTTACTGTGCATTTATTAGAAGAATGATAATAACAAAGCATCATACGACAAACAGACTGAGTAGTAACAGCGAGCTGAGGTGACAGACAGAGGGGTGTTGTTTCTTTAGGGGTGGTGTTTCTGTTTATAATCTGAAGGAGAATGTCATAAGTGATTAATCCCAAAGTCACCTCAACAAACTGATGCAGAAGATTATGTGTCTGTTGTTATGTTTGGCTGTGTGGATTCCTGGAGGAGGGCAATGGCTGGAGGAGGGCAATGGCTGGAGGTACAGCTGCTGACAATTATTGTGTGCCTCTGTTAACTTTTTACAGCAATGGACCTCATATTACAGAATTAAAACAAAATCATAATTGTAATTTTTAAATAGTGTCTTAATTACTTTCTTTCTTTTCTTTGGCCAAAGAGAAACCTCACGTACATAGATCAGGTTCTGGTCCAGTACAGACGTGTTTCTGTTCCAACACATCTGAATCAAATGAATCAAATCATTTTGATTCACCTTACTAGCGTGTCTTGAGGTCCTGCAAATCCATTAGATTTAGGCATGCTGTAGCAGGAAATAACCCACAATGGTTATTACCCACAATAACCAGTCTTTGTACTTTACCAGTGTGAAAACACACATGCTCTGAATGCTGGGCTAATTTGTTGATAGCATGGTTCTGTGTTGTGCTACTTAACCTTTCAAGTTTAGCTCACATAATGATAAGGAATATGTGTTACATGAGCACTTCGCATACGGGAGACCGATACGGTTTACTGTTTACTGTGAAGGGAAAGCTAGTGGTAGTTTGATGACATTCTGAATTCACAATGCCAACTAGTGGCCTGGTATGACAATGACAGCTGACTCAAAGTGGCTTGGCGGTGCAATCGAAGCATGAAACTGTTTCCCCAATCAAGATCCAATAATAGCAGCAGGTTCCAGGCAGCAGGCTCATCTAAACATAGCCTACAACAATTGCATTTTCATGCTTAAATGTTCTATGAAAACATATTTAACCCCTTAAAAATTTATTATTTTTGCTGATTTTTACTCTTAAATATAATGTGTTTTATTCAACCACATAGGTGTCTTAAGCGACGGCGACTGCATGCAACAACTCCATCAGATTTGTCTAGACTTTTACCAGAGTTTTAAAAAGAAAAATTATTGTATGTTTTTTAAGACATTCAGAGAATTGTTAGTGTTTTTCTGATCACTTCCCTGCTATATGTGCAGGTCACAACCTGTTAATAAAATAGTTCAGAATTTTCGAATAAAGTACAGCCTTCATGGTTAAAGCACGTCATCTTTGTCCTGACAGAACAAATTGACAAAAGTCTTGTTTATCAAGATAGTTTATGAAAAAATGTCTGCTTTGTGTTTTTTTTTTTTTTTTTTTTGTGGCCAGCTGTGATTTTAACCTTGAAATTCCACATTCCAGGTTAAAACACAGTTTTTTTTTGTATGTTTCCTAAAGGTAAATCATAAAAACTGATTCTGCATCCTGCAGTGCTCCAGATGTTGTTTTGTTTTTGTTTGTTTCTTTTTTTCTTTTCTGTGATCTCCAAGGTAAGCTTATGTGCTCTTTGAGTAATCTTGATAGACCAGCCTCTCCTGGGAATGCTCACCAATGTTACATGTTTTCTCTGTTGCAACTCTGGATAATGGCTCTCTCCGTTGTTCTCTGGAATCCCAAAGCTATATAAATGTCTTTCTAATTCTTTCCAGTCTGACAGATATGAACAATTTTGTTTCTCATCTGATCATAAATTTATTTAGCTTTGGACTATGATGTTTTTTAAAGATATTTTAGTCTTCTTTTTGTTGGTTTTATTTTGGCCATCAGACAGTAATAAGTCCTTTGGCCAGGCTGCTATTTTATTTTATTTATTTATTTTTCTCTGAAATTAAGATTGTTTAATGATTTGTAATACTAAGCATACGTTTGAGGAGTAGTGATCTATTAGGGGGAACATACTTTTCAATAGAACTGTATGCATATTCATCTTTTCTTTACCTGACATGAGAAAATGACAAATTTTCATTTGCTAATTTTAGCATCTCCATAATTTGTATATTATGTCAGCTTAGTGTGTTTTCCATTTTTCAAAAAGATAAATAAAAATGTATTTAGTTGTCAGATCTGCATTTCTAAAATTTTAAAAGAAACAGGGTGAGCTTTGGGGTGCAGAGCAGAGCCTTTTTTATGAGAAGCTTTTATTTTTAAGTATCTATTTTTAATATTTTTAGTCCAGAGACTGCTTTTCTTTTAAACCATCTGCCTATGTCAAACAGAACCCTGCTTATGTCAGTTTGGTATCTTATTTTGGTATTTAAGTATCATACTGTCTTGACACAAGGAACACAGTAATAGTTTAATTTGACACATTCACACTGATACAGCGAACATATTTTTTTGTTCTTATTATCTGTTAGCTATGCTGTCAGTTTAAACTAATGTAAGCAAGAGATAATTAAAAAATCATTAAATAACACCTACACTGCTGTCACATTGCAAGCATGTTCATTAGCCTAAAAAGGGGGTAGAGCTGACATGACATTGGCAAAAACATCACGAAATTATGAACTTGAAGTCTTCCGGTTGCTTTCAGCGCACTAGAGCAGAAATGTCTACTTAGCACCTTTCTGTGAACCCTACAGTTGTCTACACATTACTGTCAAATAATTATTCCAACTTTGGAAGTTGTTTGAAAGTTAGGAACTCTTTTAGCCTTATACAACCAAGGCAACATATGGTGGGAGCAATTGTGGGAATTATCTGTGTCATCTTGTTTGGACATATTCAATTTGGGTCTCATGCCCCAGTGGAAATAGTTGAAAGAGGGTGATTTGGGTGATGGAAGGAGATCCAGATGGCAGAGCAGCGGAAAGATCAATCGAGCTTCATGCCTTTTTTCCCCTCACTTCAACATGCAGACAGATGTGATTTAACATAGTAAATTGGGTTTACTTTCAGCTTGTGGATTTCTGTTGACAAGTAATAACACCTTCTACAGGATGCACAAACTTGCTTATAGAAACGCACAGCATATGTTTTTTTATTTGTTGATTTATAACAGCTACAAAATTCTCATCAGTTTGCCTCCTAAGTTTAACAGGTTTAAAGAAGAAGCCGTTTATGGATTACACCTAATTTTACAGACAAATGCATACTAACTGGCTGCACCTATTGTCCTAGAGAATCATTTTTAAGTTGCTTTTAAAGCGAAGAGTGCTGCTGACATGGTATTTTCTTGACTATGACTTGCAGAGAGATGTTGCATTAAAAAACAGTGGCATTATATTAATTAATGTGTAATGGATTTTTTAATTCATCACTTGGTGATATACATATAATCGTCATAATCTGGATGTTGTCAACATGGTTTATGATTTCGTAAATGTGTATTTAACTTCACACTGAAATTATGCTTTTCTTCATGTACATTGCTCAAGCATTTTCTCACTTTTGGTAGTTTTCATACGCAAATTAATTTATTTATCCTATTTTTTCCTTTTAAAGTTTTTAAATATGTTTAGAAGAGAAATGATGTCCCTTGTCTCCAGATTACAAGAATCTTACAGATTTAAATATATAATTTGGAATATTAGTCTCATCATGCAAACATTTTGTCCCTGTGAGAAGATTATAGAAGTTGTATTTTTTTTTTTTTTAATCTTTTAATAAAACAGTACATAGTATTCATGAGCTCTTCATCATTCAGCAGTGTTTAATTTATTTGAGGGCATGATTAAGCTCCTTTTTCACTCTCTAATCTAGGTCACGTCAGCTGAATGAAAGGAGCCTTAAATGTGTTTGAGCCCAAACAAAGAGAGGACAGTTATGGCCCAGATGTGGGAGACGGCCTCAGCTCTGCCCGAGTCAATAGATCTCAAAGATAGAGGTGTCAACCTTTAAAAGGAACATGCCGCTCAGGCAGACTTCTGGCAATTACTGCTCAGTGTGCTGAACTTGACTCAAACCATTTAGTATAAAGAGAGGGCAGAGGAGGGGAAAAAAACTACCTGCTCTGTCACAGGTTATCATTGGGAGAATTTTTTTACTTTTCAACTAGTTGAGCTCTGCTTGTTCTGAATAGGCATCATTATCCTGTAGGTAGTATATTCTGAAGTACTAAAAGAAGATGCCAGGAATCTTTCAAAGAATAAATGAAGCTGATATTTTCTGATTTGTGTTTTGGATTATCAGAACTGCTAGATTACTGAACAGTATAAATGTTCATTCATCTCTTCTGCTAGCTAGAGGTTATGGTCCAGCACACAGTTGACTTGCTCGACCACCAATACAGTTAGGGCCAGAAATATTTGGACAGTGACACAGGTTTTGTTATTTTAGCTGTTGACAAAAATATGTTCAGAAATACAATTTATATATATGGGCTGAAAGTGCACACTCCCAGCTGCAATATGAGAGTTTCCACATCCAAATCGGAGAAAGGGTTTAGGAATCATAGCTCTGTAATGCAGAGCCTCCTCTTTTTCAAGGGACCAAAAGTAATTGGACAATGGACTCCAAAGGCTGCAAGTAACTCAAAAGGCCTTTCCCTCGTTAACCTGTAATCAAGTAAGTAGTTAAAAGGTCTGGGGTTGTTTCCAGGTGTGTGGTTTTGCATTTGGAAGCTGTTGCTGTGACCAGACAACATGCGGTCAAAGGAGCTCTCAATTGAGGTGAAGCAGAACATCCTGAGGCTGAAAAAAAGGAAAAAATCCATCAGAGAGATAGCAGACATGCTTGGAGTAGCAAAATCAACAGTCGGGTACATTCTGAGGAAAAAGGAATTGACTGGTGAGCTTGGGAACTCAAAAAGGCCTGGGCGTCCACGGAAGACAACAGTGGTGGATGATCGCCGCATACTTTCTTTGGTGAAGAAGGACCCGTTCACAACATCAACTGAGGTCCAGAACACTCTCAGAGAAGTAGGTGTATCTGTCTCTAAGTCAACAGTAAAGAGAAGACTCCATGAAAGCAAATACAAAGGGTTCACATGTAGATGCAAACCATTCATCAATTCCAAAAATAGACAGGCCAGAGTTAAATTTGCCCAAAAACACCTCAAGAAGCCAGCCCAGTTCTGGAAAAGTATTCTATGGACAGATGAGACAAAGATCAACCTGTACCAGAATGATGGGAAGAAAAAAGTTTGGAGAAGAAAGGGAACGGCACATGATCCAAGGCACACCCACATCCTCTGTAAAACATGGTGGAGGCAACGTGATGGCATGGGCATGCATGGCTTTCAATGGCACTGGGTCACTTGTGTTTATTGATGACATAACAGCAGACAAGAGTAGCCGGATGAATTCTGAAGTGTACCGGGATATACTGTCAGCCCAGATTCAGCCAAATGCTGCAAAGTTGATCGGACGGTGCTTCACAGTACAGATGGATAATGACCCCAAGCATACAGCCAAAGCTACCCAGGAGTTCATGAGAGCAAAAAGGTGGAATATTCTGCAATGGCCAAGTCAATCACCAGATCTTAACCCAATTGAGCATGCATTTCACTTGCTCAAATCCAGACTTCAGACGGAAAGACCCACTAACAAGCAAGACCTGAAGGCTGCGGCTGTAAAGGCCTGGCAAAGCATTAAGAAGGAGGAAACCCAGCGTTTGGTGATGTCCATGGGTTCCAGACTTAAGGCAGTGATTGCCTCCAAAGGATTCGCAACAAAATATTGAGAAAAAACTTTTTTGTTTGGGTTATGTTTATATGTCCAATTACTTTTGAGCTCCTAAAATGTGGAGTGTTTGTAAACAAATGTGTACAATTCCTACATTTTCTATCACATATTTTTGTTCAACCCTTTAAATTAAACGTTACAATCTGCACTTGAATTCTGTTATAGAGGTTTCATTTCAAATCCAATGCAGTGGCGTGCAGAGCCCAACTCACAAATATTGTGTTACTGTCCAAATATTTCTGGCCCTAACTGTATCTCCAGCAGAGGCCATTTCTGTGGACATTTTGACCCCTGTGGTACTTTGACAAAATCCAAAATGAGCAGCGATGATTGTTCACTGCAGGCAAAATTCACCTTTTTCATTTTAATCCTATAGCTTAGACATGCTGTGATGTGGGAGTTTTGTTTGCTAGTTCACGAGAAAAGAGAATGGTCAGATTTCCTACTAATTGAAAAGATGACTTAATTTATCGTTTGGTCTTTCTTGCACCTCAGGGAAGGAGAAAAAGCATTGCTAGAAAAACAACGACGACATCTAGATCAAGGTTTTATTATTTAACCTCCATAAGCAGATTCAGACTGACTTGAAGAGACTTAACAGCATACAAAAGCATTTTCCTGAACAATTCAATAGTAATTTTTTTGTTTTCATCTTAGGAATGATTGACAATGCTAAGCTAGTTAATTAGACAGCTAACATTCTGATTATTCACTATTTTCATGCAGTGCCCTCTGTGTTTTGCTGTCTCTGCATCAAAACAGTCAGTGACACCAGTTATTATGATTCATCTTAAAACTAACATTTTCAAAAAAACTGTTGTTTGGTAAATGTATGGTCTTCTGACATTGAAAAAATGTTTGTTTAACGCATCTAACTGATCAAACACTGAAAAATTGTTTTAATAATCTTAACGGCTAGCAGGTTTCCAACTACCCCGTTCCAAACCCTTCGCATGTGTTTGCTGGAAAATCATTCTTGTTTAGGCATTCAAAGTGAACCCTAGATATTTAGACCCAATGACTTCAAAGTAAATTAAATCATGGCAATCATAGGAGAACAGGGACCAGTAAACTCTACTGGTGAATTGAAATGTCAAGAACCTACGTCTGTTTTAGGTGTGCAGCCTCATCTGAAGGCAATGAGTTGCTGTACTTGTTAGAGCTTTGTGGGAACAGGGTTGTAAGTCCTTTGAAAAAGCAATATTCCAGAGGCCATTCTGAATGAGGCCAGTGCAGTAAGGTGGTGGTAGATCAATGATAATAAATATGATTCATACAACAGCGTATCTCCTAAGTGCAGAGCTTTGGTCTGCTCTCGTGCAGGAAAAAAAAAAAAAGAAAAACAATAATGTGCATCAGTAGATGATGCAACATAAAAACAAAGCAGGTTTTCAACCAAAATGTTCTGTGTGCTGTTTGGGCTTGACTTTTATAGACTCCAGTTTGTTTGTTTTTTTGTTGGGTTTTTTTGGTAGTTTTTGTATGTTTCTTTGTTTTGCTTGTTTTATTCAAGGAAACAAATTTGAAATGAATAGTTTTGCACAGTCTGCAGTGAGGCAATTCTTTTACAACATTTCAAAATTGCTTTATATATTTTCAGTATGGACGAGGGAGGCAGTTTTTCCTTTTGACTTCAAGATCTGCTAACTTGTTTTGGCAAGAAGCTCTTGTGAGACTGTCCTTACTTCATAAATGCTGGCAAGAGTGGTTAAAAGTTGTACCAGATGGCGAAGCCCATATGCAGTTTGCCCTTTGGCCAGGTAGACTAATGAATGCTTTGGGGAGTTATTCTGGCACTGGACCCTCAATGGGCAGATAACGCCGTCATTTCCCTCAGCTGCTATGAAATGTTGTCTGGCTTTCACATTTCCCTGTAACATATGCTTATAGTAATAGAGATGAAATTGAAATAAAAAAAGAACTGTTCACTTTTGAGAATGCTGTTGTAGAGTTCAATATGTTTATATTATTGTGGACCCCTGTGAGAGTCTTCTGGTTAACCTTGGATATTTTTTCCTCCTGCTGCTACTAAGGTACTAATAATTCTGCTTCTTTGCGTCTTCTGAATATGTTGTCCTTAAGGAGCATGATACATGCAGACGCTTGTACAAATAATCGAAGCAGAGGTTCTTGGAGCTCGTGCTTTGTGAAAACTGTGGAGATAACTCTAAAGTATTACCTGTGTCTGACCTTCACAGTCTGGCTATAGCTCATAAAACCTGTCTGCAAAAAGTAAGTCAGATAATTTAAGTAGATGAACTGCATAATATCTTGTGTTGTAATTGAAATAAGTTCAGCAAAAGTTAAAGGACGATGAAACATGCCCAATAGTGTGGTGGTTAGAACTGTCTCTTCACAGGCCGAAAGGAGTAAATGTGAGACTGCATGGCTGTCAGTCTCTGCTGTGATTGACCGCCAACCTGCTCAAGGTGTATTGTGCCTCTCATCCAGAGACAGCTGGGAGTTTGTCTGAAATATTGTCGACCTAATAGATCTGAGAAGTATTACATCAAGTGTTTCAATCCAAGAAATCTATGTCAGACTTAAATCAAGTTGTCATGAGTGACCCTGAATAACTATGCAAACTTTTTCTTCCATTTTTGCATTTATCAAAAGAGAAAACGATGCCTTTTGAAGACAGGAAATTGAATTGCCATGCTGTGTGTCACTTCAAAGCAAGTTTCACCATATGATCTATTTTACCTCTCTGACAAAAAGATGTTAATAAATATGGATTATCTTAAAATGAATGACATTTTAGTTTTTTGTTGTTGTTTTTTTCTTATTTTCTCCAGATTTTAAATGGTTACACATGTCATGATTTGTATGGCTTACAGTGAACTTAATTTTGTTTAATCTTATGATTCTGTTCATATTGTTTGTATTGTATAGTACATAACTCCACATTTATTTTGTGCTTCTGGAGAAATCAGAGAAAGATCCTGTATTGTTCTAAAACACAGCACCACCTAACAATGTGGAGAGCATTAAAATTAAGACGTACAGTACTAGTACCCCCCCCCCCCACACACACACACACACACAATTATACAGAATCGTTTTACATTTAAAAAATGAATCTCATTATTTCTTTCCTTACACAATTAAAAGAAAACAACATTGATATCTGCACATCTAAATGAAACAAAAACAACTGAGTATTGGTCACTTTAGTATTTGGTGTCTCTGGTGACACAAAATAAAGACCTATCGCTATTTTGTTGTAAATAGATTAAAAAACTTTGAACTACTATGAAATGACAAAGCAGTTAGAAAAAAATTACAGATTATCCCATCACAAAATCAGAATTCATACGTAATCACATATTTAAATCTAAACTTAAAGAAAGGAATACAGACATGGGAGAGTGGTGGCTTGCATGGCACTTTAACATGACAAATTAAATTTTGTACTTCTTATAATTGTACTTCATCCATTGTCTATACCCACTTATCCCTACAGGGTCATGGGGCAGACCTGGTGTCTCTCTGCTGCGGTTATTGGGTTAGAGGAGAGTATGCCCTGGATGGTTGCCAGTCCATCACAGAAACATGCTGGACAAACAGCTCTGCACACAGACTCTAATACCTAAGGGGAGTGTAAAGAGACCAATTAACCCAAGAGTCATATTTTTTGACTGTGGAAGTACTCAAAAAGAATCCACATGTTCACAGGTGGAACATGCAAATGCCTTGCATATGAATCCCAGACCGGTATTCAAACCAAAGACCTTTGTTCTGCAAGGCAACAGTGTATAAAATATGTATTTTAGTTTTAACTATTGTGATTTCTAATGTTCTTGCGTTGCTGTTTAACTGGGAACTCAGTCCTACTCATTTTACTGTTAAGAGTTTCAGCAAAACCTATCTGCCGAGACCGTTAATATTTCTGCAGCCAAGTTTTTTAAAATGCTGCTGGAAATAGCAAGAATCGTAAGATTGTCTTTTTCCTGCCCATTAGACACAAGCTTTAAAACAAAGAATCAATCACTGAAACTTATGTCTTTATTGTCAGGAAATATGATGCCAAAGGGAACGGATGCCCAAAACCCTGCATAAATTTCAGCATACGTATAAGGTTTTAGCACTCTAATCTCTGAATCATCATACTGGTTGTTAAATATTAACTTTCACCAAATATAACCAACTCCATTTGTAAACTAATTAGGTTTTATGTTTTAAATATATATTGCAAACGAAATAAACAATTGCAAAACATTTAATGACATTTTTCATCAGGGGAGGAATTATATTTGCACGACTGATTGTGTTTGTCATGCAGCCATGCTTCACCATGTTGTCTCTGACAAATCAACTGGACTTTGAGATGACAAACTGGTCAATGACTTTACATAATTACATTTCTTTTCAGTCATTACTGGGAGCATATTGTATGTGATGATCAGGGGGAGCCAAGAACATCTGTACTTTATAGAAACTGACAAAACAGATGATTGCGTCTGCAACCTAAAACGTGTTTCTAATTTTTGTTTGATTGGAATGCATTTAAGCTAATGACACAACATTTCATTGAAATATCTTCCAAGAACATTAGCATTTATCCTAAATTATCTCCCAGTCTATAATTGCGTACATTTAAATCCCTGATCAGCTCATTCAGAAAGCTGAGCAGCAGTGCGCTCTGCTCTGGCATATGAGCTCAGTACAGCTGCAAGGACAGAATGCCACATTAGTAAGATGGAGCAAGTTGGATTTAATTGTGCAATTCCACATTGTTTGCATAATTATTTGTTTATAAATCTGATGATCATTTACGTAAACAATGTCTTACGGATTTTTGCATGGCTGTGTGTGGTGACCCATGAATTTTGATTATGTCAGTAGGTTAATGAATTATGAATGTGGGTGGATGTGTCAGACCTTGAGATTAAAACATGTGTTGTTTAATGTCCAAAGTAAAACAGTTTTATGTCTTTCAAAAAAAATCAGCAGTCATTTTTTTTATTAACTACATTTGCACATGTTTTTCACCCAGGCTTTTAAGAAAACCCTTTGGGTACAAGAGATAGATCCTACTATCTGTTGAGTTTTTTCAATGCAGTATTGTCTTTTGAAAACTGAAAGAAAACAGTTATGCAAAAGATGTCTTGAAACTGTGCAGAATGTTGCATGGCTTCATATTTTTCTTTCCTGTGTACAGTAGTGAAGTAAAACAGGGGAGATACCGTTTGAGACATCACCTTATCCAGTTTTACATTTGTTGTGTTTATAAAAAGCAAACCTTACAACCCAAAGACAAATTATTCAAAATGTGCTGCAAAATGTCATGTGAATTTACTATTACTCTTATTCGTGGTTTAGATTGGCATTTGGATTTATGACAAAAGAGGCAGAAATGGAGACAAACATAAAGAGGGATTAACATGCAACCATCCCATTTAAAACACCTTATAAATGCAGCTCATGCTTGTGGCTACTACTCACAAAGGCTTGTTGTCGGTTGGTTTTAGTGACAGAGGAAGGGTGAAGTCAAATTAAGTGTTTATATGAAATCAAAACTGAGAGGTGAATAGAGAGGTGTGCAGCCCATGAAAGCTAAAAGCACTACCAATTCCCTTCCCCTGTCTTTTACACTTAAGGACAGGTCTGCCTTTTATTGATTTTCCTTCTTTTGCCAGTCTTCAGTAGCCAACAGTGGTATTCCAACAACTTAAGCCAATTTTATTGCTTTGCAGGAAACCTAAAATTGAAAGCAACTTGCAGTCCTTCAAACTCACAGGGTCTAAACTATAGCACAAAGCTGTAGTTTTCCCTCAGTTATCCATCATTATGACTCTAAAGCATAGACCTACTGTTGAGCCAAGCTCCCTCCTATTTGGACAGATACACATTCTGACTCTGTCAAGCATGCTGTACACCTGGAATGAACAGTTTTCTTTAATATTGTGCTTATACAATCCTTTTAATTGTCTAAGGAAAGTTAAAGATGAATTAATTACCCCATTCTTTGTAGGCAATGTAGTATGAATTATAATCTTTGATCAGTGATACTTCATAAACATAATTTCTCAAGTAAATGACAGAAAAAGAGTGCATGATTTTTGACTGCTAAATCTGTGAATAAGGTGATAATGAGTAAATATGAAGCTACCGTATGTTTCCCATGCATCATTGCAGCATTTCACAAAGCATCAGGGGGTTTTTTGTCTGTATTTTTTTCTTTGTTTTTTTTTTTGTAGGCATTTTAACACAATGATGAATGTCTATGTTGAAATATTTTCACACAGTGAAGCGCTACATTTTGGTTGTTACGTATAAGAGTGGGAAAATGCATTTGCATTAATTGAACCACATTGTCAATTAGCAACAATGTCAAAAATTGACAGTTGCAAATCAGCTTTTTTAGGTTTTATGAAGCTTTGCTAGAAGGCTATGGTAGCACTCTGGAGGAAAGTGTTTATGTTGAACTGTTGATGGTTCAACATAACTCATTACTGGAGTTTGGTGCCTCTCTTAGGTCTGATTATGGATTAGGTACATTAGAGAGTGCCTGCACGTACATCCCTCATCTTCCCTGTTTCATTATCCATATAGAGCTGCTTCATCCATGACTTACTGTACAAGAATGCAAAGCACCTAAGTGCATGCCATTTAAAGCAATGGTTTACTGTTGAAGGATTTCTTTAAAAAGTCCCATTCTCACTGTCCTCCATGCCAATTCCCCAGTGGACCAGTGGCACTCGTTTCATCTCTCTTTTCATTTCTTAATAGGTGGATGTGGAAAAACTCAAACCTTTCATGTGGCTTCTAGCCAGACTTTTTCATTTAATCCCTAATGATGCCTGAGTTTCTCAGTGCCAGAGTGTGTGCAACATGCAGGGAAATAGCATGTTAGGTAATTCTTTATGCATCTGAAAAGAGTCAAAGATGCAGTACAATTATTTTCCAAAGAATCTGCTTAATGGATGCTCTCTTTCTAAACAATGTCAGTCATTTTTTTAATAGTAGGTTGTTGCTTTGTTCTCTGGTTTTTCCACCTCAAACAAACTAAGAAAGAAAAAAAAAGGAAATCTAATTTTAAGCAGTTAGTGGCCCATGGATATAACTTAGATGCAACTTAAAATTACAGTATGTTTTCTTTTCTTTTTTTTTCACTATTGGTAGTAATGATTTCAAAGCCAGACTTTCATTTATAAGTTATTCTCTTGTGGGTTTGACTTTGTTTATTGTTTTGTGTAATTATATTTCTTGTATTTAATCTTTTCAGCTTCTGAGTTTCTTATGGATAGTTATTTAAGTCATTTCTTTTCTATGTCCCAGTTACTTCCTGTTTTTAGTATTTCTGTATTGCCTAACTTTTAGTCTCTGGTTACTGTTGTGTCATTCTTTCTATTTGATCCCCTATGACTTTGCTCTCTGGTTTTTCTCTTTGCTAATTAGCTTTCTTATTCCTGAGTGTAAAGTCTTCTTTGGTTTTTCAGAAAATGTTGATTCATCTGCTCAACTACTAGTATGTTCTCTAGTCATCTTCCCTTGTTCTGTTTTATTTAGGATTTTGTTAATTTAATGTGCTTAAAGTAAAGAAGCACATTAACTTAACATGTTTAATTTAATTTAAGTTTTTTAATTTATTAAAACTGAGTTTTAATAAATAAAACTTAGTTTTCTGTTTTTGTACATTCCCAACTTTTTAATCCTCTAACAAATTTAGAATGTTTTTTTTTAGATCAATGTAAAATTCAACTCTGGTCACTTTTAAAAGAGAACAGACGGCAAATTCCTGCTTTGTTGTCAGCAGTCTCATTTGAACTATTTTCAACAAATAAATTATCTCCATGTTATCAATTAAACACCATTTGTAACTATCTGATTTCTGTTTATCACTTTTTTTTTTTTTTTACCAAATATTTCACACCACAGGTGGTGCTTTAGTTCTGTATAGGGTTTGCAGAAATATGACTTCAAACAAATGCTAACATTGTTTGGTATCTGATGGATGAGTAAAGAGGCAATTGTTACTTGTCATGACAAAATATGTTAGTGATTTGTTTATAGCTTGTTATGCTGGCCCCTAGTGAACAGAAATCCTCTAATGTAACCATTATCCAAGATTGCTTGGCTGATGTCATAGTTTGAAGCCATGCCAGGCTCCATCTTGCTGCATGCCTTACGGCTAATTTGTTATTCTGGTCTGCATACATAAGACTGACCTGACTTGACTCGGCTCTAAAAACAGTATTTTCTATCTCCTGTAACGGTGATGTGATAAAGATGTTGTATGGGGAATAGGCACTGGTATATAAAAGTTACTTTCTGTCTCACCAATAAACATTATCTTTTCCATTTGTTACAATCTGGCTGTCTTTGATAGTTTCAGAGACGAGAGTCCTTAAAATCACAGGAGACTTTTGATGAAAGACTTAGCGCAGCCTTATGAAAAATCCAAATCCTGTGGCATTGCAAAATGATTCTCCGTGTCTCTGTCTCGTTCAGGTGAGCACCTCCGTGTCTGTCCCAAGGGTTACACCTGCTGCACATCCGAGATGGAGGACAAACTCAGCCAGCAGAGCAAGCAGGAATTTGAGACTATAGTTGAAGACAGCAGCCACAACATGAGAACAACATTCACCTCCAGACATAAAAAGTTTGACGGTAAGTCAAGACATTTTCATTTACTTAGCATCTAAAATTCATGAAAGACGATTCAACTTCCCTTGTACTTTATAACTATAAGCCAGGGTAATCTACATATCTGATATATTTTAAAGTTATTTATTCTTACATTGATCTTTTTTGTATCTTTTGTGCTGTAAGGTATTTAAAACTTTTCAACAAACATGATTTTATGATGCACCAATAGAGAGGCAAATACAAAAAATGGACAGCATTGATTAACCTGTCTTAAAATAGCCAATATAAATATATCCACACTTCAACAGTGCAAGTGAGTGAAAATTATTTTTCTCATGTTAGGCTAGGATTCCGAACCAAAGGTGTCTGTAAAAAAAGAAAACCAGAAAATTGTCGCCAAGTTTAATAAAAGTCGAATCTGGAGTCAATGAGTTGAGATGGATGCTGGGTGAAAAAAAAAATCGAAGGTTACCAGCTGATAAATGGATTTGAGTGAGTGTCTCTCACCAGTCAGAGTGTATGAGTGGAATATCAGTGTAGCCCGAACCAGTGTGTACTTCAATCCAGGAGATTGTGGGAGAATAAGTAGGGTGGTCAGGCAGATTAGCAGGCAGCCAGGCAGAGAGATGAGGCTTAGTGTGAGGCTCCTGGTAATCACTGGACATTGCCATGCAGTGACTGGGCATACAGAGACCATAGACCCAAAACCTACAGTCAGTGGAGGACTCATTAAAAATTATAAAGATAATTTCTAAGCAAACAAACCAAACTAAATCCCAGAGTATTTGTATTGCTACTGTAACATTAGCAAAATCTAGAAATGCTAAACATGCTAAAACAAAAACTAAAGGCTTGAGACTAAATTTGCTTTTCTTGAGCTGACTCAGCACTTGCCAAGTCACCATTGATGGTTTAACATATCTGTAATTATGATCTCCAAAAAGCCCAGCTGTCTGTGATCTTTTCATGCATGTTTGTGAGCGATCTATAGTCTTTCTGGAGTTCTTAGTGGGGCAAGAGGTTGACTGTTTACCTGTTCAACACAGAGACAAAGAGGACATATAACCATGCTGACACACACTTACACAATATCCAGTTCCATAAATTCATGTTCTTTTGTTTACCTGTATTGTATTGCAGTACGCCTGAAAGCCACATTCACCTCAAAATACATTCATGACATGATTTGTGTTGGTGTTACATCATGCTGCCTGAACCTTCCTACAGCTATGAATTTAAGGGCAAATGTTTCACAGTTTTAGTAACCGTATATGTACTTCATTCTAAATATTCTCGTTGAAACTCCAATATTTAGATTATTGTCACTATAAAGATGTCATCCTTGCAAATAGAGAAAGCTAGCTTTAGTTATGTATAAGCTTTACTGATACTGATTTCTTATACAAAGTTTCCTTGACTGTTTAAACCTTTTTGAAATAGTTTGACATACATTGTGTATGTCAAAAATAATGGAACATTTTGGAAGTTAAACCTTCAGTACAATATTGATATTGCTTATCAACACATTTAAGGCATAAGTAATCTATTATACAAAAAAAGATCTTCTTCCATATATGATCAAATCATTACTTCTCTTAACATCACGTGCTTTCTTATTGCATTAAGCTTATCCACCTCATGGGGTTTGAATCATCGCTTATAAATTTTACATGCCCCCATTTCTGTCCAAAGTTATTTATAGTCCCCTATTATGAAAACCTTAACTTACTTTTTGATTACTGGCTGCTTCCCCTGAAGGCCTGTGGGTTCTGATGCATTATTGAGTAATCTTGAATCCATAAATGACTGTTGCACACTAGAATTAAGGCTTGGATATGAGCGTCCAATCATCTGGCTGAGGTCTCTTTTACCCCATCGTTAAGCATGCCTTTTGCTCAACCAAGGACCCTGAAGATTTCTATTACATAAATACCACATATAGGGCAGGGAAATAAAAAATATATATAAATGCACTCAGCAGTCATTTGACTGATAATTTTTGGCTTAGCCTCAACAAACTCCTGATGTTATTCTCTTAAAATATATCTGCTTGCTGAAGTGTCTTGGAGAGTAACCTAAATTACATTTAAATAATATGCTTAATATTTTGTGCGTGTGCATGCGTGCACAAATCTGTGTAGGTTTTATTGATCAATAGGCACTGAAAAAGCAGCAAACGCAATGAATTAACATGAATAAGAAAGAGGCTTTCTTCCTTTACTGAAAACTTCTATGTTGGAGGTGCAAGGCTTTTGTCTGACAGTGACTACATACAGCCTCTTGTAGGCTGTACATACAGCCTCTTGTAGGCTGTATGTAGAAAAAAAAACATAGTAGCCAGCTGAGAGCTTAGATTGAAGCAGCTATGTCAACATTACAGGACGACTGAAAGTGCACTGATTTCGATATGGTCAAGGTAGCAACATGAATTAGCACGACTGCATATTTTCTGTGGCAGCATGCATCCTGAAGTGCATGGAGTACATCCATCATCTCAGAGAAAGCCTGAGATAAAAAGCAGCTGCATGCTGTGCTGAAAGCAAAAGATGTTCCTTTTAGGTCTGAGGAGATGACTCAGAACATGTACAGAGCTGACATAAAACATGCTATCAGAGTGGCAAAACAGTGTTTTTACATTTTATGCTGCACAAGGAAAGACCACCTCTTGTTCCTGTCTTTTTGGAAATGCATCTTACAGAATTTACAGAAAAGAGATTCTTTGCTAGCTGGCCTCTCTGATTGGAGTCTCAAAGCATAGTTTATGAGTATTGCACTTAAAAACAGTTGGGCTCAACTTTCTCCTAATCAGGACATTTCACAAAAAGATTTCTGGATCAGAGCTCTCCAAATCATCAGGGAACCCACTTAACCATGGGAATTTCTTTTTGCTTCTCTATGATAAGATGCTTTACAGCATCCAGATCAAAGCAAGCACATTCTGTGACAATCGCTTGCTTCTCCAGCTTGAGCCCAAAACCTCGTCCTCAGGAATTAATTTACCAGTGTGTATTTCTTGGTCTCCCATTTTTGATGACACTGCTTTGGAGACGTTTAGTTGTGCAATATAAACGAGCATAAATAGCGATTCAACATTGCAAGAAGTTTACCTTTTTTGACGCTGAAAACAAAAATATGAACCCGTCTTGCTTGTTTAAAAACCATGCGAGGTCTCAGTGTAGCGTCAATTATCTAACACTTTCAAGTGCTACTTGAACGATTGATTTATTTGCTTGCTAAGGTAAGCAAAGTGTTCTCAAAACCAAGAAAGGATTACATAATACACTTGTCCATGAATTCTTCTCATCACACTTTACCCTAAAAATGTTTTAACCTAAAGACAAAAATATTGCTGACCCTATAACTAATACACTCTTCTTCTGCTCATTATGACACCAACATAAATGTAATTACTGTCACACTGACATAACCACTTTCTTTAAGTGATTAGCTAAACTGCTCAGA
This sequence comes from Poeciliopsis prolifica, assembly GCF_027474105.1. Lineage (NCBI taxonomy): Eukaryota > Metazoa > Chordata > Actinopteri > Cyprinodontiformes > Poeciliidae > Poeciliopsis > Poeciliopsis prolifica. Next base: position 1,863,414 of record NW_026562396.1, read on the forward strand.
GTTGAAAGTAGATGTTACCAAATATATACTTTCCTTCTTTTACAGTTTGATATTATATCAGAAAAAGTGATTGCTTTTTTATTACTTTCTTTAATGTCAGTCATTTTCATACATTTCCTCATTATTATTATATTTTTGTTGTTCTTAAGACACTGCCACTAGTTAAGTGGTATGATTGTCCATTTGTCCAATAGGAAGAAGCTTTGACATCTTGGTTGAGGCCCTAGGCTGGATTTTCCCTGTGGTTTTTACATTTGTGTTTTGATCAAACAGATAAACATGGCACCTTCAGGCAAGGAAGTTCATGATTGTCCTCCTGATTTCAAATATGAAGTAGTGTGTTTGAGGTGTTCCCTCAGGTATCTAGTATTCAAAGCTCACAAAGTCATCAATTTTAGCATTCAGTCTATTGAAATAACTTTGGTAATCCAAAGTGTATTAAAACAAGTTTAGTTGGATTTAATGTTCAATGAAAAAAAAGAAAGTGTACATTTTGATAAACTATGAGCAAACATCTGGATTCAACTGTGTGAGTTGTCATTGCCTTGAGAATCATAAATATGCTCAGTAAAGTCAGAACTTAGAACAAAGCCAAAAGAAGAAGGTAATAATGTTGCTATTCCAAAACAACTAAATTTTTACATTTTTATAGAAGTTTGAAAACGCTCCAATTTCTCAAAGAATAGTTGACCTCTGAATGTTCTGTAAGCTTTCTTGACTAATGGTCCACTCTGTGGCCCAGGAATGTGTTCCACCAGTGATCACCAGTGGGAAATTTAATGCTTCCATACTAATGCCAAAAATAACAAGACAGTGAAAATGGCAGATTGCAAAATCAAAGACAACAAGCCTGTTTTTGAGGAATGAATATTAGCAAGATTATAATGAGGAGGAAATATTGGTTGGACAAAATGAGCCAAGTCTATAAACTGCTCTTTGCAGGAAAAGGACAGACACTATGCACACATTTGCTAAAAAAAATCTTCATAATTTAAATGGTACACCCATGCAAAATATGAGATATAAAAATAGTATTTGCTTGTACTATTAATTTTCTTTTCAATTTTCTGGTAAATTGTTCACTTATGGTCTGTATAAAGTGGAAATGCAATGCTTTGGTCTGAATTCCTGCGACAGACTGGTGACCTGTCCAGGGTGTATCCCACCTCTCGCCCGGAACGCAGCTGGAGTGTCAGGCACCAGCACCTCCCGACCCCGTTAGGGAGAAGGGTGCTCAGAAAATGGATGGATGGATGGATGGATGGTCTGAATTCCTTTTTGTTGTAGCTCCACAAACCCCTTGTTTGCCCTGTTTTACAGAAACTGGTTTTCTGCATTTTTTAAAAATGTGAATAAGACATTTCGCGCCTGCCCTCTTCCAGATTGCACAGCGTTTCACTCCACCTTGCTTGGCCGTTTCTGTAGTTTGATAGTAGCAATGTAGTCACCTACTGGCAGAGAAACTTTTAATTCCCAAGTTTATTAAATATGTCAACAACAGAAGACTTGTCTATCCAACCTTACATGTCAGAGCCAGTTTGACCCAGAATGTGGAAAAAATAATGAAAAAAAATTAAATCAATTGAATTGTTATGAGCAAAGCTATTTTCATATTTCCAAGTTGGCATGCAATTTTATGCCACCATGCTGCCAGCTCTCAAGATGTTAAAATATAGTAAATTGTAGGTAAAGTGTGAAAAGTACAAATTTGAATTGCATTAAAATCTCTGCCAAGAGAGTTTAACAAGATGAGTAATGCGTCAGTTCTTAAGCCACAAAAATGTCAAACATATTTGAAAATGTATATTAATGTTATCTATATCCATTTTAGCAATTCGCTGCACGCCACTTTTTGGTTGTACCCTCTTTGGGGCTACAAACTCATGCATGGTTTGTACAAAATATCTAGTAACAGACAGCTCTGTTTTGTACGACATGGTGAATTAACCAGTGGCTCCATTATTTCTCTGGTTGGTAGCATTATTGTTAATCACTAACATAAAAGATTAATATACAAGCAATGCACAAGGGTTAGGTTCAACATCACCTAACCCTAACACTAAACTTACAATCTGTTAATTGTAGGTTTTGATGTTTTAGGGACACAGAAATTTGGACAAATGTGAATATTCACAGAATCTAAAATGTCAAAATGTTACATTTTATCCAATCGGTGTCTGAAAACTATTGATTGACAATTGGAAGTTTAATGTGTAAAATATATATATATATATATATATATATATTATATATTATATATATATATATATATATATATATATATATATATATATATATATATATATGTTTGAAGCAACTGCATCTCTTCTATCACATTTGCATTTGTTTGCTCTTCTTGAATGATGGATGCTCATTAAGTCCGGTTTGGTCAGCGAGTTTTCTTTTTCCTCTCTAGACTTCAGCGAGAGATTAGTGTGCATGGTTGGGTGACTAAAGTCTGAGTTGAACAGCTGTCTTGGTTGACAGAGTTCTTTGATCATGTCTCCATGGAGCCCAACACTGAGAGCTGCAGTGTCCCCCATTCCCTTCAACAATCACTTATTTACACCAGATCCAACCCAAGACCAACTCAAAACACAACACCCCATTCTCTCTAATCTGTCTTTCTTGCTGTTCTGAGGCTCCTATTCATCTACATGAGCCTGGAAACATTGTGGAAAAAAAAAGAACAACGCTCACTTCTCCAGTTGGTCTGCACAATGTTTTGTGTTCTGTTTGACATGAAAACAAAATGTTTCAGGACTCTTAAGTGGATCTAAAAGATTTATTTTTCAACAGACAGAGCCAGAATTATGGCATGTTTCTTGATTAAAGTCAAGTGTGCTAAGTATCACTTGTGCATATATTAAAAGTAAAGTGGAACCTAAAATAATTAACTTTTCATAATCAACACATTGGACCTCTGCATGATACTGTGACCTCTTTAAAGATGTGGAGAAACAAAGCTTTGATGAGAAAACAGAGAGCGATGAATCACAGTCAGCGCTGCACTTCAGAATCAACCTCATTATGCATGAGAGGGGAAGACGGAGAACAGGGGACCAGAGTGTTGATACTTATTTCAATTGGTGAATATTGGTGAATTGGTTTTCCAGCCATTTTTCTCTGGAAATTTCACTGTTTCTGTACTTAATATTTATATGGTCTGTTTAAGTCTAAGATTAAGGCTGTCTGAGTAAACTACAACAGCTCATTCAAACATAAGTCAATATTGTTGATACATTTTAGTTGCAATGCAGTACATCTGTATCAGCTTTAAATGAGGAAACAAAACATTAAATATTATCGTAATTAAGTTTTTAAATCAAATGCACCTTTTGATGAGAGTTTGTAATATGTATAAACACGATTTTTGCTGGAACGACAAAATGTTTTGACATATTTACCACTTTCCCATGATGATGAAAGTCTGGATTAAATACACTGATACAGTCTTTCATTCTTACTCATATGACTCACTTTTAAGGTTTTGTCAGAGCAAAGCAGCTTTTAAGTTGCTTTCATTTAATATTGAATGAGGGCAAGAGTAGTTTTTCATGAGATCCGTCACATTTATGGTAACAGATATTTTTCTGGCTAATAAAGAACAAACACAACAAAAAATATATTCTGACTTTTAAAAACAAAATATTCAAAATATATTCAATGTTCTGACAGGCCAGTCCTGTTTATGTTCTTGTTACAAAATCTCTTCTAATCTGCCAACTTCCCAAGGCATCACAAAGTCTTAATTCTTTACATTGATTATTCAAGTTTGATGTTCATTGAAGTACCACATGAAATTTGAAGATTTCATAGCAGATGTCAGATAGTTACTTCAAAAGATGATCTCCAAGGTCCTCATAACAGTATACTCACCGCTCTTCAGCACTGAACTTAAAAACAGGATCCATCACCAGTGGTTTTGTAATTACATTCATTGTGATCCAAAAGAAGAGTGAATAATTGTTCAACCTACAACTTTAGGAGTTCATCATTAATATCCAAAAATGGACAAATTACATCTGTTTTCTGTGTGTGAGAGTGATAGATGGAACACATTTAATTACTCCACCGAAGCCCCACTGTTGCAGACTGAGCCCATGCTTTTGTGGACTGATCTGTAATTCCCATTATCTTTTGTGCATAATATAATAGCGGGATTATTAATTCATAGTATGAATAAATTGAATAAGGAGGTTGCATTTGATGCACAGAGCAAGATGTGATGAGTTTTGGCCCCATTTAGAGAGTGCACTTTGGAAGTTTGCCTCCTGTGGCCAGCTGGGTTTTAAATTGGAAATCCAGTGAGTGTACTTGCTAAAACAAGTTTCAAAACATTTGGTTTGTGTAGAATTTATTCAAGAGTTCTTTTTTAGTAGTATTGTATTTTTTAGAGTAATGCTTTCAAGTGTTTCTCTTATCTTGCCAAGCATTTTTGTTGTTGCTGTTGTTGTTGTAAGGATAATTTATTTGTTGAATATTGAAGTAAGTGGAAAGCTTGTGGAACACTATTCTTTTTAAAAACCAGTCATTGCAAAATCATCAAATCAGATTTTGTTCTGAACAATATTCAAATCAACCAGTAAACTCAACTGCCCAATTAATTACAAATTATTAATTTACATATTTACTCAAATGCATTTAATACTTGGTAGAAAGGACTTGGGCTTTTTCTGTATGGAAAAACTAGTGTGAATTGCTCAATTGTGTATTTCACACAAACGCTTTGAAGGTTTTAAAGGGCCTCTTCTATGCAGTCTGATTTTTTTTAAACCAATTGATTATTTCCATTTGGGATGGAAAACATGTTTAGCTGGATGAACAATCCAGCATTGTTTCCTCTACAGATTCTGATCAAGAACATCTGAGTACATTTTCTCACTTATCCTGTTTTAATTATATAAAAAGTGTCAGTGCCATATGCTCCAAAGGAGCTAAACACTGTAATGTACTTGCCTCAAAGCTTTCATGTTGGGAGTGTTTCAGAGGTGATGAAATTTGACATTATTCTTCAAAACATAGCGTGCAATGTGAGTGCATTACTTATGGTTTTCCAGACAATAGTTCTCCCTACTTAACCCAGATGTTTCTAAAAATAACTTTCTAAGTTACTAATATCTGGTGTGAATGTAAAGATAACAACCTGAGTAGAAATATATTAAATGAGAAAATTATGTTTTAAATAGTTCTTTTCTTTACATAATGATATTCAGAATAAAATAATGCAGAGGATGCGTTATTATTAAAACAAGATACATTTTTCACTTCGCTATGCACTATAAAATATCCTAGACCTTTGGTATGCATAAAACCGTTAAAAGAGAAGAATATGAAAAAATGCAGAGACTGTGGCCATGACATTTTGGCTTGCAGCAGTATACTTCCAAGCACAGGACATATTATAGAGGACGTGGCACAGATGTACGACACACAAAGGACACTGCAGGACTTGATAACCTTCTGATGGTACAAGACCTTCATTACACAAGAGATGACACTAAATTATACAGAGGCCAGGGCGCTGATGAGGACAGGGCACTGACACCATTGATTTAACCCCTGCAGATGAAACCTCTTTGACAGTTGCATGTCCATCACTAATGAAATCCAAAACCATGTGGACACACAGTTCCTGGAAGAGTTCATAAATAAATAACCTCTGTTTTGGTGTCCCTGTGTTATGCTAAGTGAATGTCGGGAAGACTGCAATCCTCTGAGGGCTCGCGAAAGGGGTCTCGCCAACAGTGCTAGGAGAGTTGGTGGCAGGCTCCATCATCTGGCACAGACTACAGCTTGGTGTCACTTCTGTACTTCAGGATGGATGGCTCTGCATGGCCTGAATGCTGTTAACTCTGTCCCACTGGTGAGCCTCAAGGAGAGGCTGTGAGAAGCATGTCCCTCCACAAGCTGCTGTAGCAAAAATGAGTAGGAAATCCACTGGCATGGTGCAGTATGATTCTTCTTTTTCATGTATTTATTGAATTTAAACTTTGTGTCAGATATTGAAACACACACTCTGAAAACTCAGTTACAAAAAATCCCATCCTCTGGATATTGAGTTTGCTCGGCCTACAGCTGAGATCACACTGTCGGTGGAGACAGATGAAAAATATTGTCCTCTCCTGCAAAGGTGCTGATATGCTTCCCTCGTACATCGGCAACGTTTCTTCTCCTTTTGGTTTCCATGCATCATTTAAAAATGACTGAAGATGGTGACCGTGAGGTTGGCATAATTTTAGTTTAGGATTCACTTGAGATATGACACTGAGTAATTGGCATGTCAAGCCTTTCGAACAAATGCGGGAAGGGTAAGTTCACTTTAGGAGTGCAGAAAGGAAAGCAGCGATGGTCTTGCATTGCTGATTAAACTTCCCAAATCTTCCTATTAAACATTTTACTGAAATGTGTTTTTGGCTGTAAGCATGACTCTTTTTGACATTTCCTCATGGTTCATGTTCATGCCATCTAGTTCTGCTTAAAACATAAATTCAAGACAGGTTTTTGTAAAAATTGGCATGACATGCTTTTAAATATTGAAAATGGATTTTTCTACAATATTCATTTCACAAATTATATATATATATATATATATATATATATATATATATATATATATATATATATATTTTTTTTTTTTTTTTTTTTTTTTTTTTTTCCAAAGAAAATTAGTGGAAATAGGTCTACCCATTAATTTCACATTTCTCTATAAAGCAGACAGAAAATATTCTTTTCTGGAAAACCAAAATAATTTTTGTAAGCACAGTAGCATAAGTAAGATAACTTAATTTTGTTTTGAAATTATCCCAATTGATTTGTTAGAGGTCACTTTGATAGACATTAATGTAGTCACCATTATGATACAATTAATAGATAGCTATCAGATTAACTTTTACCAGGAGACTAAGCACATTCATGTCGGAGCTGTTTGAGGCGTGTTAACTGTAAATACAAACAAAAATGCTGCCATTTACTCCTTTTATTAGTGTTACTATTGAAAACATATACAGTGAAACTGTTGTAACATTACCATGACAAACATTTGTCCATTTCTATATGCTAAGGAACCTCAGAAGGGACAACATTAATAATTTTCTAAAGTAATTACATTTAAGGAGATATTTTCATCCATGAAGTAATAGTCGTCCTAAACTTTGAGTCCAAGTTGAGTCTAGAGTCTGTAATCTTTATCAAGTGAAGCAGGAGAAATGTGGGAGTGATAAAAATGTTTGACATTATTTATAACTTCTTTTTTCCAAAATCAGCAGACAGATTACTTGTCCACAAGCAAAATGTGCCAGGTTTTTAACCAGTGAGCGAAGAGAAAAACACAGAGAGCAGTTCTGTGCTAAAAAGTGTATTTTTCGTGTGAGTTCTCTCAAATATTTGTGGGATTGTCGGTCTAGTTGCCTCATTAAATTTCATTTTGAACAATTCTCATGCTTGTAGTCGTGCACTCCATTATGTCATACATAAAAATGTCTAAGATCACATATTGTGAGTGAAATATCCTCACACAGCTGAAACTTGCTTGGATGAACTATGATTGACCAGAGCTTTGTAGTGACCAGCCATTGCTGTGCCCTTAGCCTTCCTTGGACAACAGTGTCATTTTGGAAATCATAGTGACAAAGGCAGAAGTAGTGACAAGGGCAGACATGAACAATGCACTTTTTATCCTTCTGAGAACCTCTCTGTTCTCTGTTAGGTGCGGAAACGCTCCACAGGATGGATTAGTCTGACAAAGCTCTGCATGGGAGCTTTCATGCAGAGAGGCACTCCAACAGCCAGGTTGAGACAAAGCTGCTTATCCACAGGGTCATAGTAATGTAATGGTGTGTGCAGCCAATTTGCTTCTTGCTATTCAGAGGCTGTGAGTATCATCCAAGAGAGGAAATCACTTAGAATTCCTCCACCTAGCTAATTGACTTTTTCAGTACTTTCCAAAGCTGAACTCGGTGTCAGATCATGGAGGAGGCCCTGAGCAAAAGCAGATTTGTCTTTAAAGTGGAATTAATATAACTCATATAAATCCAGGTAATCTACCACCTGATTAAAAAAAATATATATCTGGAACAAAGAATTCTGTTGAACAGATACTTCCCAAGAAATCTCTACTCAAAACAAAATGTTGAAAAGCAAAGGGTGAGATAAGATCTTCTTCTTAAGCACTCGATGCCTCCTTCCAGTAGGGCATGTCTACATATCATGGGCAGCATTCAAATGAGATTCTCACCAGATTTTCAGCTCCTCTTAACTAACTCATTTTGAAGTAGAGAAGCCACAACAACTCTCTAAGCTCATTCAGATCTGCTAAGTTTTATCCAGAGGTGAAATAGGAGTACAAACAGTGCTTAACTTTTTTCTAAGACTGGGCCACTATGCGGATGCAAACAAGCAGATACTAACAGTGATCTTCAATGTATTATGATGATTACTCATCATAATATTACTCAGTCATCATAATACAGTATATGCAGCATGACTACCACCCTCTTTCCTGCACTGACAAGTGTGTTGAGGCTTCCCTGAAGGAGAAGAAACTGGGTTCGGGGCTCAACTAGATTATTAAACTTGCTAGTATCCATGAGGATTGTGCTCAAGTATGAAGTTTCAACCATCTGTGGACAGAGTGCCCACACGATGCCTGAGTATGTGGGGGCCTTTAGGGTGACAAGCTCTGTCATTTGGCTTCTCTGCATCAAAAAAGGAGTCAGTTCAGATGGTTGAGGGATTTGATCGGGATGCCTCTTGGACACTTTCTCCCCTCTGGGTAAGACCCAGCACTTGTTATGTCCCGTCTTACTTGGGAATGCCTTGGGAAACCCCTGCAATGAGCAGAGGGAAGGAGAGTTTAGACTCCCAGACCCCAATCTGGGGTTAGCAGAAGACGATGAAGACAGAAAAAATAAATATTTTAAAATAAATATTCAATCAGATTTTTGTCTTCTCAACTTCAGGGCAAAGTATTTAATCCCCTGGTGTTCTTAAAGCTATTTAACATGCCTATGTTTTAATTTTATTTCCCAGCCTCATTTATTGTCATAATTGTGTGTGGAAACAAAGAGGTCATACGAACTAAATGCCACTTGGTGATTATGTGCAGTTTTATTTCTGCTTGATCTTAAACTTAGCTCTAATTTTTAACTATAATACCAACACCGCATAGCCACTTGAAGGACATGCTTCTGTCAATTCTCTGGATACAGAGATGGCCATGCAGACGTTTTCAATGGAGTTGTTGACATTTTCTTCATTTACTGCTGTAGCCTTAACCTTTTTTTTGTTGTAATAGTGGTGTTGTTCAATAGGCTCATGGCAGTTAGATCTTTCTTTCATCTTTAAGTGTAAGCTACTTAACTTTAGACTTTTCATGGTCAGTTGTGTGAATGGTGAAATTTTCAGCGTTTGATGAACGTGTGTCAGCAACTGCGATTATTTAGGGAAGATGCATATTATCAAAGATACTCCATTTACTTCTAGTATCTCTCGATACTTGATTAAATTAATCTTTTGCTTCACACACTGCAGGGGTCCAGAACCACAAAGAGCAAACTATGCCTAGCATTACTGAGTCACTACCATTCATCATCATAGGCATTATGTTCTTTTTTGCGTATGTCTTATTCTTCCTCCTCCAAACATAATGCTGAACGATTTGCAATACAAGTTCCCGTTTTGAGTCATTTGTCCACAGAACAGCTTACCAAAATCACACAGAATTATTTATATGATTTTCAGAAAATTGCAACACAATTTTATTGTGCTTTTGGCTCATGGTGTTGTAACACTTGGGAATATGGTATGTAGCCTATAAGTGTTTAGCATGTGACTTACTGTGCAACCTGACTTTCTAGTGCCTGCTGTGACAAAGTCTTGCTGCGGGTCTTTTTCATTTAGTGGAGAGTTCTGTGCTACCTGCCTTTTCAGGAATCTGACAGCAGGTTTTGATAGCTTGCTTTTTCTGCTACTTTCAGGCAACACACCCGCAGTTCCCTTAAAATGTCTGCTAGACAAACAAGATATCCATGTACTCCACTCATAAGCTGGACTGCACTGATATTATGCATAGTCATTTTTACTTTTTTCATCTACCTATTGCATTTTTCTATGTCCATTTATAGAGTTTTGTATGCTAGATAAGAGATTCTGAGCATCATCAACCAAGAGCTGAGGAACTCCCCTTATTAATATTAAACATCGATCTTAAATTTCTCCTGGCATCATGATTCTGCCCCTCAGCATTTATTTCAAAACCGAAATATGCACACTGTGTCTCATTAAACTTGAAGTACGACCTTGTGCTACAAAACATCATCCATTTTAAGCAGCTAAACCCATGTGTGAAAGAGTACTCTGACATTTTTTTTTTTTTCCTGAAACTCTTCAAGCCTCATTAACTATGAAAACAAGCCAACTAGCTGCTGGGAATGTTTTGTAGCATTTGCTTAAGCCAAGTTAAAGCCCTGTAACATGAAGGGATACAAAGTCACTGCTGGAGCGAAAAGACAATCACAGAGGCAGAGAATCAAATAAAAGTTTAATATTTTATTTGCTGCCTCAAAGTAGTAGTGGTTGAAGTCAATTAGTATTTTACAAGTGACTTTATAGATAAATAAATTATGTTTTAAGAATGTTATACTCTTAATTTTATATTTTCTTGAACTTCAAAGGTACAGTTCAAACGTGAGATTGTTACCAATAATTAAATGATATAGCCTCTTTATGCATCATGTATCACATATGTTAATCACACACAGTAATATTTTAACCAATATAGATTAGTTAATCCAAGCATTAGGTAGATTTTTGTTTTGACATGTGCAGTGGATTGGAAAAACAAAAAAGTAAAAAAAAAAGAAAAAAAATTAAGACTAATTCAAAAATAGGTTTGATTTTATTTGAATTGAATTAGAGTTCAGTTTTATGTTTTTGGACAGTATTTCTGCTATATTACAATTTTGATAATGTTTTCTAATTTTCTGCATTATTATATTAATGTAAAAGCAGGCAAAACTTTTGCTGAGTATTCAGGATTACTCTGAACTTACACATGTTATAATATAACTAACCCGTTATATCCAGTTTTAGGATTTATACTGGATCTGTTTACTTTTTAAGCTCTGAGAGTTACTGATATGATTGTAAATGGTATTTTTTGACCATTCTTGTGTGTTATTTAAAACAAACATCACAGCTATCACAAAAAAAAATGAGAGTGCAGGTGATCACAAAACAACACATTATTGATAACACCTTTTCAAGATGGAATGATCATAGCAATTGTAAGCTACAAGTTTTTTACACACGCTTTCCAGAATTCTCTCAGATAAATTATAATCTTCATACTTGTGACCAATGTAAAAAGAAAGACAATGCAAGACTAGTTTATATAGAAGTATTTGCATTGTAACAAAAACAAGCATTGTTGCGCTCCATGTTCATCTCTAAACTTCTTAGATCAACAATTACAAACCCAAAGTCTACTTTTTTCTTCCTCTCAGTTGTTGTATTGAAGTATTTTTGATTCGTTCTCCTTCATTATCTCCGAGGCCCTGTGCACAGATTGGTTAGGAGATATAAAAAGTGTGTTCTACGGTGAAGGGAATGAGAAATGCGTCTGCATGGATGAGATGTAATGCACAAGAAAAATGAAACTCACCAAAGGTTAAGCAGGCCAAAGAAATGTCATCAAAATGCCACTTAAACATGATTTGGCCTTTTGGAGTCTTTCATCAGATCAAACTTTGTGCCAGCGGTCTGCTTTGAATATGACTCAAAATTCAGCTTGGTCCTCTGAAAAGGTCGATCAAGATCTCCTTTTAAAACAGACCTGAACTTAAATATAAATCTGAATAAACTTCAAGAATATAAAAAAAATAATAATTTGAAACATGCATTTCACAATGAAACCTTCAAACATTAAATCATTTTTGTGTAATGTGAATAAAATTGGACTAATTACAAAATTAATTATTTCAGATTTATACATTTCTGTATTTGTATGATGTGATTATTCAGTTTTTATTAACATACAAAATTGTACAGATCAGTGACTTGAGGAAGCTGGGATGTTGCAGCTAGGCAACTGGCTGAGAACATCTCATATGACTGCTTAATTAAATGTTCATGGTTAAGATTATGTTGCCCACTCTTAGTCACCAACTGGGTTCCTTCATTTCTGCATTTAATTTCTCAATCTGCTCAGTGCTGCATTTGAAACACGTAGAATCTGGTGTTTGATTAGTGCAAAGGTACATAAATTATACTCTGAATTTGCAGTGTATCAACACGCTTCTTGTCACCCTCAAATATTGATATTGTCAGGGCAACTTAGATAATATTATTGTAAAGCCTAACAATATACTTTTAATCTATAAAATTTATGAATTTATGCAAACTGCAAGCTATCCCTTCACTAGTTTTTGTGGGTGCTAAAAACATTAAAGATTAAAAATTGAAAGCTGAAACTGTCTAAAAGTTGGGATAAAAATGATATAATAACGTCTACAACACCTACAATGCATAATATTTAACCTTACATAAGTTTACAGTGAATTAAAATAGACCTTGTATTAGTGCAATAAAGTTTTCACATTATAGTATTTTATCTCTATTTTTCTTTTGTTGAGGTGCAAGCTCTACTCTTTCTGAAAACCCCACAGTGTTTTTATTTATGTAAAAAAAAAAAAAATATATATATATATGTACAGCTTAGTGGAAATATAAGTCTCTTACCATGTTTTGAAATGTGAAAAAAATTATGTAAAACCCCAAAATGTCTCATATTTCTTCATTTTTCTTCACAGAATTTCAATAAGTTTGATTGTGTAACCATAAAAGGTGCTGCTCTGCAGACTGTTGCCACAAGGCACTGTGGGATGCCATGCTCCTCTTTCCTTTCATAAAGGACAGCCCAATGGATTCTGTGGTTGAGGAGATAAGAATGAAAGCACTGAAGTGCTTTTCTTTAATATGCAGAAAATTCGACCAACTCTTATCGTGGCTGCAACTCAAGTCGAATTCATGGTGACCCCATTTCTTAATATGAGAGGCCTGTGAGATGTAAATTTCCCAATCTTTCTCTTTCCACCAGGGTCCGTCGGGTCTGCCAGCAGCTGGACATGTGATACTCCACATGGCCAGGAACACTGTGTATGTTTTTGCATCAATCCCCTAATCAAACCCACAAAGACTAGAAGTAGCAACTAGGAGTGTGAGATACTATTGGTTTGATGGAGATTTAATGTGCAGAACTCTTATTGTGCACAGCTGCATAATGTCATATTAAAATAATGTAAACGTATAACATGTGCATAAAGAAATTAGTTTGGTGCTGTTTACTTACGGTACATTATACTACAAGTTTGGCAGTTTGTGCATCTGTTGAGCCTTGTTAATATGTTTTGCTTTTATAATAATGTACTAAGCTTTAATCTGAATAAATTTAAGCCTAAGCCCAATCAACATAGCAATAATATGTTTTTTTTAAACTTATTTCAGAAGTACTGGCAGTGGTATATTAGGGAAATTTTTATGTTACAATTAACTAAACAATTCCTACATTAACAAAAAAGTCAAGATCAGAAACAGCAATTACGGTCCTGTACATTAAATATATGGAATTGTTTGAAGCTTCTTCAAAGACAGAAATGTCTTATAAAACAGCATGTGGACTATTTTTGAACCTCTGTAGCAAAAGATCAGCCCCATGGCCATATATCGCATTTTAGGCGCTAAATGAAAGTGTGAACATATAAGTTGAGGTTTTGATGGATATGCTAATAAATGGTTGTAATGTTGATGGTTTGTCCTTACTTTAACCCAAGTCAGAGACCCATTTTCTGCCAGCAGAATAAGTCATGCTGAATGAGTCATATACTTGCTGCTATACTGTGCTATTACTAACTTCAGCTCCTCTAATGTTCTCCATTTCAGCAGCTCCTGCTAATTAGTTTATGCCTGGCAGTTGCCCCTAGCCTGTAGGCACCTTGGCTATATCTCACCTTTTATTTCCCCCCTGATTCTAGACACAATAGTCACTGAAAGTGAGGGATTTCACCCCTCCACTTTTAAGCCTGAGGCTGATGGACTTTGTTCACAACACATAATAGGATCAATCTTCAGAACCTTCACTGGCTGCAGCTCAGTTCATTTAGGAGGCAAACAGGCCTTTCTTTAAAGTGAAATAAAGTCTGACAAAAATATATTAAAGCCTCAATTTGTTTTTTTGTATATTTTGGAATTGCATGTGCTTGAGTTTTCTAGTAAAGTTCAGAATTGGAGTCATGCAACAAACTGGCATTAAATGAGTGCATGTTTGTTGGTTGTTTGTTCTAGCTGCATTATTTTTCAGGTCAAAGGAGGCATTCCCTGCAAACTCTTCTTCTGGTGCCTGCTTTCTGCAGTGTAGCACTCTTACATAGTTTGAACACAGCCACATCCTGAGTAGTTTTGAATGACTCATGTTAACAATCATTTTTTTAAAATGTTCTGTTTCGGTCTGGTGCCTGGCTTCTTTTCCTTTTCTAGTTTATTTTTTTTATTATTTTAAGAATGCCCCAATTGGCAGAGATTATGGAGAGTCAGTGATTCACAGAGATTATAGAAATGCTTTCCCTGTGTCGCAAGTACTCAATTGGGTCAGATCCTCTTATGGGAAGTTTGCTGTCATGCTGTATCAACTGCTCAAACTGAATAAGGCCATGATGCTGGAAGCTCAATTTCAACAAGACCAGCTTTCAGAGGTGAGGCGTTGTTTCAGTACCATTGCCAGCATATGCAAAGCCTTTTTCAGTTTTTATTATTATTATTATTATTATTATTATTATTAGTTTATTGTTTAGATCACTTTTTAATGGAGCACCCTAGGGAACATGGAGAAAAGGGAAAAAAAATCTGTCTTACTTTCTTGAGATCCCGACTTTTTTTTAATCGAGATTGGGCTTCTACTCAAGTATCAGATCATTGTACAGTGTGCTTCGAGATTCTTTTGATTTTAAATTAATATTGCCCAACCCCAATGTGCATGCTTCTAATTCATAGCAACTTATATTTGGAGCAAATAAAAGTAGCCACAGGTTATAAGTTAAAATGCTATTGTTTGTTGGGATTGGTCTTAACTTTTCTCATAATTTTTAAAGGCTTATTAACATCCAGTCCTGGGATTCAACTGAAGCTTTCGAGATAAAGAAAAGTGCTATCTAAACTGCTTTGGCAGACGCTCATGATGATGTGATTTGTCTCAGGCTTTGTAATCTTATCTAATTCTTTGCCTCGTGAAACAATTAGCTGTCACTGGAAGTTCTTGTAATATTATTAATTTTTACTGTGACATTTTTCCACACTTACCTCAAAGCATATGCAGTACTGGCATACTTATATAATTCAGTTACATAGTACTTCTTAAGCAGGGATAACTGCAGGGGTATTTTCCTTCGTTTTTCTTTTTCTTCCACCTGGTCCATTTTCATCCCAACAAAGCTTCTGCTCATTTCTGCGCTCAATCAAGGTGTGTGCTCTGAGCAGTTGATGTTACTCATAAATTTTCCTGACTTTATTAGACTGGAAAATGATGAATGATGGAAGACGATGGCACTTGAGCTTTCATTAACTAAATCACTTTCCATACAGAGTGCAACAGTGCACAAAGGTAATTAATTTCCTCAAGAGCAATTATTTTACTCCTTTCAGATAATGACAAGAACTCCTCAAAGTTCTCACAGTTACTTTATGTGATTTTGAGGCAGATTTAGTCCTGAAGGTTCCCTCTTAACACTTATTTTGTTCTCCTGTAACTGTACTTATAACCTGCTGTGACCCCATATAAATAAGACATACCGTATTCTAAGAACTACAAGTCACATTTTTTTCATAGTTTGGCCGGGGGTGCGACTTATACTCCGGAGCGACTTATGTGTGGAAATTAACACATAATTATATCATATCACATGTTATTTTCACGCTAAGCCACAAAAGGCTTAGCGTGAAAATAACTCTAGGCTTGCGTTATTCTACTTTCAGCGTTAGCACCGTTGTTTATTAGCGACACCGAGAATGAAGATTTCATTGCTTTTAGTGATTTGGACCTAAACTTGTTAGCATGGTATTTGAATAGCTCTTAAATATGTCATGTTAACATACCAGGCACATTCTCAGTTCGTTGTTCGTGTGTCATGTAACGTTAGCACACCGTACAATTATCCAACCTGTTGTTGCCTCTATTCTGTTTTAAATTGCCTTTCAAGATGACACGTCTGTTCTCGGTGAAATAAATTTCCCTCAAAAATGAGACTTATACTACAGTGCGACTTACATATGTATTTTTCTTCTTTATTATACATTTTATGGCTGGTGCGACTTATACTCTGCAGCGTCTTATAGTCCGGAAAATACGTTAATTGTTAATGGTTTTTTTTCTCCCCCACAGAAACATTTTTTTTTTAATGATGTAAATCAAACTAATTACATTGAACTCACTTTTCATTTGCAGTTAAGTTTTTTTTTGTTTTCTCCAAACTAAGTAGTTTAATTTGAAATTTCCACTGTATTAAAACATGCTTTTATTCTGAATACTCTATGATCCACTTAAACTCATTAGTCTTGCGTCACAAAATTTATATAATTAGTGCTTGCTAGAAATGTGTTTAGCTGTAAAATCATAAATAAGTAAAGAACGATAGACACAATTTGTTTGTATTTATTCAGCTGTCTGTGAGTCAAAGCCAATATATTTATATTGAGGAGGAAAGAATAATCCAAATGGGTCTATTGTTCCCAAATAAGAAATCTTTCCTGGCTATCTTGGATGTGGATTTGAGTTGGAAAACTTCCTATTTCTTTCTAATAAGTGCAGCATCAATATAATTAATGGTTGGAGTATATTCAGATTACATTGCCAGTCCTTCAAATTGCCAACAGACGACACAATCAGACCTATCCGTTTACAGTCTCTTTCTTATCCTTGAATCATGATCTTAATTGCCAAGTGAAGGGCTTCAGATTATGTTCTGTTTTTTTTTTTGTGACCTCCACTTTCTTGGAATAATTCCTGTTCCGGGAAGGTTTTCCGCTGTTGCATGCTTATTCCATTTGTGAGGAAATGGTCTCACTGAGGTTCCTTAAAAATGGGTTTTTGAAACTCTTCTCAAATAATATATTTTTCAACAAAAAAAAAAAAACTATCCAAACCAACCTGACCAGATTGTTTTGTTTAGTTCTGATTGCTGCCAGAACCTCATTATTAACAAACTACTAACATAGAACCTGTCTGACAACTTGAAGCAGGCAAAACAATCTCAAAAGTAACACCATGTCCTCATCTAAAGCCATTTAGGAGCACGTTTGTTTTGTTTTATTTTTTTTTTCCCTCAAATGATAATACATTTTTTAAAAGCCTGTCTTGTATTATATTGATTTTCTTTTCAGTCTGAAATATTTTAGTGCTTTTTGTTTCTCATATTATTGTACATGTTATGTACAAATGTCCTTGTCTGAGTTACAGTGTCTAAATATTTGGCGACCTGAATTTACTGCCGAGGGTGAAAGCAATTTAACAAGATTTTTATATTATGTAGGAATAAAAGAATAGAAAAACTGTAATATGTGTTAGTCTTCTGAATCCTAGTCGATATAGAAGCCCATTTCAGCTGGCCTTCCTGTCCATCGATCTGCATTTTTGTACTTCACTATGAAAGGTCCAAGTAGCATCCTCTGCTTTTGTTCACATTGGTCCCAGATTTGTGGCAGGAGTAATGTTTGCAGTAGATTGCCTTGCTCTTTAAAAGAACTGTCCACAAAGGGTCTATTCAGACAAACACAAGCCTTCAGTGCTTTTCTTTTTTAACATCCTGTTTTGGATTTCCTGTGCATCCTGGTTAACCATTCTTACTGGGTCTTAGTGATTCTCTTTTCGACTTACTGTGTCAGAGAGTGACTGTGCTGGGACTTGAGCTAGGATTTAACAGTTCATTAGCACAATGACGGAAAAGGCAGATTTAGAGATTGGAGTGTAAAAGGTGCTTTTACACATGTGTGCTAGGTGAAATAATTTAGTAGTTTTGTGTTGTAGAGATTTTCCACGTTTCAATGTGAACAAGTCATCGGAAGATCAGTCTGAAAGACTCTCTCTTTTTTCCTTTTGTCTTTTATTCCTACACCGAAGCCATGCCTTTTGGCATTGGTTCTCTCTTATAATTTATTCTCATTATTTATTTAAAGCGCAACTACGTCTTGTGGCACCAGCATTCCACAAATTTCCACCTGTCATTTCTGTGTTTTATCTCAACTGGAGGACATCCCACACATCTCTTACATTTAAATGATTCAGTTTTTCCTTTTGTGTCTTCTTCCTCACCTTTTTCCATTTCAGGGCCAGAGTATGATCAGTGTGATATTTTTTGTCTGCCTGTCCTTCTTTAAACATTTAAAATAGATACCTGGCTGATTTTTTTTTATTTTTTTTAATGAAACCTGGAGAGGACGAGTCCTGAAAACAGAAGTGGTTTTCTATTTCTATTTCTGCTATCTGATTTTCTGTGTTCCTGTCGATCACTGTACTCGGGTTAAGCATTATGTCAATCTTAGACTGTGAAACAAAACGATTCACTCATTTAATTTCTATACACACTTCATCCTGGTTGGGTGTGATGGCACTGGGAACCTGTCCAGGTTGACCTATGGTGAAGCCAGGGTAAACCTTGGACATGTTCCCAGTCTATCACCAGGACAACAAAGACCTAACAGAGACAAATAAACCATTCACATCCACTGCTAAGGTCAGAATAACTTCCCTAATTAACCCAGAACACATGTGGTTGAGCTCTGGAAGAAAGCCAAAGTGTCCAAAGTAAAAGTCATAAATGCTGTAGAAAATATTTAATCTAAAGTGCCTGTCAAGCAGCATGGCGCAGTAAACCTTTTTGCTGCAGGTTAAGATTGCTAACTGCCACACTTTTTCCAAACTGCAGTAAAAGGAAAGGGTACAGTAACCTTAAACAGAAAATCATTGGTTACAGCTAATGAACTTATCTTATGAATTAAAATTCCAATATTTGGTCAATTTGTTGCGTTTTTTTAGTTTGATGAATACGTTGAAGCTTATAATTACAAAATTATTCAAATTAAGCACACAAGGTTGAGTTTAACAACACAACCTAATACAAAATAGAGCTGCACATTGTCTGAAAAGTGCATGCTGCATATTTGTGTAATGATTATGATACAATTTGCTTTAAAAAAAATCTCACCCAAACATTGTTATATTCTGTCGGTTTAAAATGTCTAATGAATTAACTTAATTTAAAAAGCCAAATGAATGATAATCTAAATCACTGCTGTATCACATTATTATGTTTGTTTACCACACTGAGACATCAGGGACTGACAAGAGTCGACTCTTCTGCAACATTTTATTGGGATATGACAAAATAATAATTTTGCTAACATTTTTTCCAGGTAGAAACAGAACTGCATGGATGCAAAACACAACACCAGACATGCTCAAATTGTTGAAATTGGCAATCATTACGTGCCTAGGGGGAGCCTCTTTAACATTCAGTAGATGTTGTTTTACCCACGTGGCTCCTCTGCATTTATCAAAAAGGGACATAACAAACCAAAGCCAAACAGGTCCCTACCGGTATATTGCAATATTTTTTCATCTGCAAATGTTATTCTTCTAACATATGTAGTTTTTACATTCAGAGGAATTATACATTCAGATTTTAATGAGGATAGTTACATAGAAATTACCACATCTATGTGGCTTCTCTGTGATAGTACCTCAGTAATTTTGAAATGCTGTTTCTTAAATTTAAGGTTATTTATGTGTGGAAAAGTGAAAAAATGTATGCTGTAATCTGCTGTAAATCAGCATGCAAATATGTATTAAAACAACTGGCTAAAATATATTCTCTTATAAGTACAGAATTTGATGGTGAATTAGGATATTAATCTGGTCCTTTGAACGCTGAAAATGCTGAACAGAGAACAGGTTTTGCTTTGACAAGCTGGCTGTGCTTTTTTTTTTTTTTTTGTCTAAAAGTCTTTTATCCTAAGCAAATATGCGACCCGTGGTCTCGGCTGCTATCAGACATTGCCGTGTAAAGCTACAGTAGAGTCATTTCTTTGAGGCAGGAGAAAACCCTGCCTCTCTTTTTTTTGTCCGTCAGCTCTCAGCATAAAAGAAATCCTACCCTCAACCTTTTGTGCATAGATTTCAGGGTAGATTCACTTAGCTGTCAGAAAACAATAGTTTTTCTTTTCGTTTTTAGTTGTTTTTTTGCTTTTTTTTTTTTTTTGAGGCAGGGGCTGCTGCATGTTTAATTTTAAAGATGTTTTAAATGAGCTGTCAGACAGTGATTGATGTTCTTCGAGAGGCTGGCCTCCCGCTCTTCTATATTCAACAGCAGCGGGCTTTAATTACGATCCCCGTTTATTGATGCTGTCAGCCTTAGAGTGATATGCATCATGCATGTGGTAGAAAGGGAGTTTGCCACCTGGTCGCTGGCTCTGTGCTCTGTCTCACAGCACACAATGGATGTGAAAATGCATTGTCATCAATCTAGAGCAAGATTTCTCTGGGATCAAGGCTTTCAGTGATCTCATTTATGGAATAAAGTGAATTTGAATATGATAAATGAAGAATAGTGCCTTTTCTTTTCTGGTATAAAACACACACACACAAAAAAATCTGCAGAAAATGCAGATTTTGACACAATACCACATCCACACTAATTCTAAATCATTTTTGCAAAAGGACTGCAGAAAAAGATTCACTGCAGGACACGTGCAGACTCTACTGTAATGTTCGGGGAGGTGGTGCATGTCAAAGTTACATGCCACTAAGATGCTTTTCAACACTTTCAGCAACAGAAAAAGTGAAAACATGGTCAGAAAATGAAGGGATCACAAGCTCACAAAGTTACACACTGTTTACTGTGAAACAGAACTTCACTTTCAACACAAAATATTCAGTATAAACAACTCAAGGCTGCTGTCAGTACAAGTGTTTTAAAAAGAGAGCTGGTTCAGGGAGTGAGCGGGAGTCTGTGCTGCCCTACATTGTGATAAAAACCTAAGTGTCTGCATAGGTCAGTAAAAAGGTGAACGATACCTCAGTGAACACAGAGCTGGCTATGTCAGAGTGTGTTTTTCTCTGTTTCAACAAATCTAGTACTCCATGTTCCATCACTCTGAACTCCCAAAAGACATTTTCATGAACCTGCTTCTTTGTCCTTTTTGGATCTTTGTGAAAATTGATAGTGAAAGTTAAAACAAATGCTAGGTTTTCACAATACTGTCTGAATACCAAAGAAGAGCTACAACAGATAAGGTGTCTGTCCTTCACAGACATAGGAGAAAGCAATAATATTGAAATTAAATTGTGATAGTTGTATCACATTCAAAGTGATATTTTTTTCTTCATATTTTATAATCATCCTCTATGACCAAAATTATTTACATTTAAACCCTGTGCCTCACCTTTGCTTTGCTGTTTTTATTAAAAACATTTTGCTTATGTCCTTGACTATTTTAATAGCTTGCCACCTTTGCGATCTCTTGTAAGATATTTTTCCCAGACTGTTTAAATTCTGGCACCTGTTTTTACAGTTTTTTTTGTTTGCTTCTCTCATCACTACCGGGTGGTCCTTTTAATTATAGATACGGGTGGGATCCACTGACTAATACCTTCTTCCGCATCCTTCCTCATTAGGATATGTTAATTCGTGTCATAATTAGGTCCCTGCTGTCACGTCTTTCTTTAATTGATGATTGCGAATCATCAACACCAACAGGGATACAAATGAAAACAGATGTTTCTGAATTTTCAACAAATCAGACATGTAAACTGCTCAGAGTGTTCAATCAACAAGCATAACACAAATTACTCCTGTTATTTATCTGCATGTTAACGTCTTTAAGGAGTTCAAATAGTACATAGAAACTATTATGACCAAGGTTTTTCTTATGCTACGGATGATGATATTGCTTAATGCAGAAAAAACCTCGAAGTAAATCAAAACTATTTGTTTTATCACGTGCTATATATTATTTGCGTGTTCTACAATGTCAGAAACAAAATATTTAATTGTTCTCCATGGACTTGTTGAATTGATAAAAGTTTGTATGTCTTTGATTTCAGAAATGTGTGTTTAGTGCCAGAGCTAACTTTTATATCTAGTAATAAGAAGAGTGTCATTCTGTTTTAATTCCTCTGTTTTCATCAAAATTCTGGATTTTAACAAGACTGAATCACATAGCAAACTGTTGTGCAATACAGATCCATGGTGTACTGAAAAAAATGAACACTGTCAACACTTTCACAGTAGAGCAGCTTGGAGAACATATACCTCCCTTTATTCAAGCAACAATGAAGGTAAAGTGTATAATGGGATTGAATCACTTTCATTTAAAACATAAAAGCAACAATTCATACTACTGTTGTGTATAATACTGAAAGCATAATATGTGATCTATGACATTTTTTATTTCTAAACAGAATAAAGGAAACATGTTGAATCATACAATTGCAGTTTTCAAGTTAAGATTTTCTACAGAATATAAACTGAATTTAAAGATCTCGGTCAAATAGAGCATGACCAGTACAGGTTAGCCCAAATTATTTCTTTCAACTGTATGACTGCTGATGCACAGCAACAGGTGGGGGAGAGTCCACTTTGCATTACTCTAACCATCCAGTCAGTGAAAGTACCAGTCACTCCAACACTTTTCCTGCATCTTATGAAAAGGATCACAGTCTGATAAAAGACTGAAGAGGTTTTGAAACACACTTAAAAAAAAAAAAAACATGGTATGTTTGAACTGTCCAATGCCTAATTATACATCTATAAGAATTATTTGTTGTAGCTTTATCTTGAAACGTGATAAATATTAGAAGGGACATTTCATAAAAAATTGAAGAAAGCAGAGGAGCAGCATTGAAACCGACAGTACTGAGGTGGAGCAGATATTCAAATATAACATTTCAGCCTCACCACAGGAGAACTGAAACTCATATACAATATTTGATTGTATACATATTGCTCATGTTTTTGAATGTTTATATTTTATTTGCAAGGAAGGCATCGGTGCCAGATATTAAAAATGAAAAAGAAACAGAAAAGCACATCAAAATATTTTTACCAATAAGCAAAGAGCTTGGATTGCAAAGCAATTTGTCTCCATGTGAAATGTAAACAACAGGCTGAAAGCATTGATGCGATTTAATATTAATACATCACAATATATATGTCCACTTTTAATTATTTGGCGGCATCAGTGTGTTTCCAAAATCAATTAACAGTTTTTATAAAACTGGTGTCTATGACAATAGTTACTGAAGCGTTATACTGTAAGTACCAGCAGTTAAATAATACTTTTTTATAAATTTTGCAAATAATTGACCTAATTGAACTGATCAGTAAAATTTTGGTTTCTTAGTTGGGAAAGAATTTATGAACCAAATAAAGCCAATGAGAGCTTAGTGAATTATATAGAAAGGGAATCTCCCTGAACGACGATACGCTTTCTCTGCTCATTGTCTGGTTGTGTTTGCAATTTATTCACGAGTGCTGAAAACAGCTCACCAGCCGGTGGGTTTGGCGGAGAATCACTTTGTAGTTTTTACATGGCATAAGTTTGACCTACTACGCCTTTTGTTGTTGGTTCATTCATCTTTGGTTTGTTTGCAGTCTATACAAACAAATTATTGTCTTTTTAGTGAGACAATCGGCATAATGAACAGAGCGAGGACCAAAGAAAAGAAAACATTAAACAGATAAGTAGTTGCTAAGTAGTTCAGACAAAATTTAAACGAGAACACAAACGAATACAAACTTTTCATTTTATGATTGTGAAAATCCCTATTAGAAAAAGATGCTTTTGAAATCATTTGTCCATCGCCCTCTCTTGTTCAACTCAAACAATTGTTCATTCAAATATTTCAGCTGAATACAAAACCAAACCCTTATTTTTTCGAGAAAATTAATGATTAAATTAACCATGTTCCAATTTATTGTAAATTATTTCTTTCTTTCAGAGAAGCAATGTCTTTTAGTTTTTGTATTGACAGCTAAAAATCTATTTTACTTTTAAAACTAGATAAAATTACTAGTGCATGACTTACAAAATTTAATATTATTTGCTTTGTACAATAACTACCCACCAGCCATTTGAGACTCTTAGACCATTAATTGAAAATTGCTCTTAATTACCCGTACTTGCAATGAGAGTTTCCATTGCTTAAGGCCAGAATAAATGAGTGACTGCCTTTGTAAAGAGGGCGAAGTAAAATTAATGGGTGAGGGCGTGTTTTCTTTTGTGGATAAAGTGTTATTATCAGTGCAAAAAAAGGGTCACCTTTATTAATCATAATAATTATTTACAGTAATTAGGACAGATATCAAAGGAGCACTTTGCACAGTTCCCAGAGAAAATGGATTTGTCACGCTCAAATTACTTCAAGGGTATGAATACACTGCGCATATTTTACATTAAACAGGAAAATTATGAGGTCCAGTCTCAATTATGATTGCCACTTACACAAAGACTCATTTTACCACACCTTTTATGGATTCTTTTATTGGAAAAGTAAGAAACTAATGTATCAAAATGGTTCAAGCTGATGAGAAGAATATTCACAGCAAGTTTGATGTAGCAACTAAAAAGAAAAAGAAAATTTTCTTTGAAGAACATATCAAGTATACATAAATAGCAAAAATGTGGAAATAAAATATTTGGACATTTACTATTTGTGCAAATATTTCAACTTTCTTTAGAAATTCACATTTGTTTTTATGTTAAAGCAATTTACGTAAGTGCAGTTCAAAGTCTACACTCAATAAAAATATTCTGGATTTCATTATTGAAATAATTTCAGAACATTGAGCATCTTTAATGGGACTTACATTATATACTAACATTGCAATATTAGTATATATTTTTAAACAACATCCTGAGATGTATGCAGATTTATAAGTAGTGACCAAGCAAATGTTGCCTTGATGTGGAGATACAAAATATGAAAAATGGTTCATCTTTTCCCACTCTCCCCTATATTTGTTTTACAGAACCAAAGTTCCAAAAAGAAAAGCCTCTTATCTACATACCCTCAGTTAAACCACCATATATTTCAGCCTTTGCTTTATACAACCTTCTTTACTCAGGAGATTTAGGGGGGAATTGTTTTCTAATGTATTGTCAGTGAGAATAAAGCCCTCTATTGACATGTTTCCAATCATTAACACCCAGAAGGCCGAGCAGCCGAATGTTATCCAAGGTCAATACTTCTGGATGATAATTCCCTCGCATAATATGTACTTCGGCTTGTGAAAAGCAAACCACACTGCATGAGTTGGAAAGCTTCTGCTGCCATTTGAAACTATCAGGATTGTGTGTTTTCCGGGTAACAAGCCTTGACGGCAAACATGACCAGAAATAATAATAATAATAAAAAAAAAATAACAAAAAAATCAGCAAACCTTTATGCGGATGAGAGTGCCATAATAATGCAGTGTCTATAATAATTTAAAATGTAGTTTGACAATTGCTGGTTCTGATTTATAATTGTAGAAGACAGCTTTTCAATGCTACATTGTCTTTGCAGATGCATTAAAATCTTGGGAGTGGGCTGTTAAAGCAGTCAATAAACAGAAAAAGAGTTGTCAGAAGTACAGCATGCATACAAATTGAATAACTGAGGGGCAACTTTTATTGCTTTCTACAATTCTGCATTGTCTGTAAAGAGGCAAATAACTCTATTACACTTAGCCGTGTAATACATTACACATGCAGCCTTCAGAGCCAATGAGATTTTGTGATGCCATGTTCCCTTCCTATCTTTAGAGCTGTTTAAATGGTAACAAGGATAGAATTTTACGTTCCCAATACACAGGGGATTACATGTCCTTGATTCAGATCTAATTGAAAAAATGGAATGAAAAAAGGCCCTGCGGGCTATTAATATTTAAACCAATGTTGGTGTAATGGCAGGTCATTCAGCTGCAAAGAAAGTAGAATGAATGACTGGGGAATAGTCCCTTTGCTGTTGTAGGTGTGGGACCTGCTGTGCCAATTCAGCTGAAAGAAAAGAGAAAAGGTGACAAAATTTTTATCAAAAGGAATGTTCAGATGATAATTTTAGTATAATCTTGAAAGTGTTGTGAATGGAATCCTTTGGTCAAATTAGCTTAGAACTTTTTTCGACATTGAGGTTTAGGACTTTGTAAAACATGACAAGAGCAGTTAAACATCTAAAATATTTCAAGTATTTCAAGTGAACACAGCTTTCATGAAGTGTTTGGATTAGCCTTCTTGGTGTGGCCGGTGGGTCGTTTAAACATGCTCCTCCTCAGACGCTCTCACTTGTGCTTCAACATTTAGTTTGCTTTCATAGAGACACAGTTAGATCCATAGCAATTTAAATGCATGAAACAATTATATGAAGATGTTTTTACCCTTTTTTGTTTCGTGTCATGAAGCTTTTATAAGGAATTAGATTTTGTTTGGGAAGAATTTGGATGCGATTGCTAATTACATATGCTAGTGACATTTGTTGTTATTAAAAATGAAAATAACTAACAAAATTGTTTGCCTGTTAATTTAATTGATTTTACCTTAATTTAAAGTGTAAGTGTCCTAATTAAATATAGCAGTTAATGACAAACAACATGATTTCACAAAAAAATAAGTTATACTTGAAGAGGATTTTTTTTGTACAATTTAATTATGCTGGGAAACATGTTTACTCAATCACACATGACCAACATTTCAGGTCAGCACTGCTATTATTTACAAAGCACAGAAATGTCAGCCAGGCAGCCAGGAGAAGAGCTCCTCTGATGGTTTATTAGCAAGCCTGACACGTGAAACATTTGCAGCGTGTTTGTTTACAAGGATGGGTGGGGGAATGTTTGACATTTGTGCTTGGAGAAATGTGTTATGATCTTCCCAACATTTACGCCTTTTTGCTTAGGAACATGGGATCCTATTAGCCAGGCTTCAGTGAGACTCCCCTGTTAATTCTCTCTTTTTTTCCTTTCTTTTCTTCTTTGTTGGCTGATTTAATACTCAGGAGAGCAAGAGCTCACATGGAAGAAAGCAACGTAAGCAGATGTGACAAAGAAAATGGTATAATTTTGTTTAAACTGTTTAAATAGTATTAGCACTCTTGAGCATTTTAGCATGTGTGCCTGAAGTCATTGAAGATAAATGATTCCAATTTGCTTTTTAAAAAACTAAGCTTATAGTTTGAATTGCTTCATTTTTTAGGATGCAGTTAGTGATGCTAGGCTGTGCAGTTCAACAGAAGAGCTGATTCGGGTCTCTACTCATACTGATTGTGGTAGAAAGCTTTTAAAACACATTGTGTGGAGATGGTGTAACATTTGGCCACATGAGATGCCCACACTGATCTATTTTTTTGTTCCTTAGCACCCACAACTAGATTAGTATTAGATATAAACAGGAAAACAACAAGGTGACATGGCCTGATGAATCACATTTTCTGTAGCACCATGGTGATGGCCAGGTTTATATAATAAAATATGGCTGAGATGTAATATGGAGAGAAATCACGTTGTCAGGTCAAATGTGATGCTTTCCATTATGTACTGCAGGAACAACTTAGGTCTTGATTTCTTTATGCACATGTCACATTTACAAGAATCCCTCCACACAACAAACAGCTGAGGCACATTGATTGAACCAATAGAAGTGTCCATGCATAAATTTACTGGTAAAAAGAAATGTCTTGTTGATTGTACATTGAGACAACAGATACAAATACTGAATGTGCATGTTCAATGATATAAACATAATCAAAATATACAATATAATTTCTCAAGTGCTGGTTCTCAGTTTACCTTTGTTGGTTGGGCAAAATGTTTGTCTTTTGTTAAGAGAGCTAATTTATTTCTTGCCTGATTTGATTATGTCAGTCTCATAGTTTAGGTTAAATATATCTCCAGTATTTTAGCAAGAGTGACAAAGACGGAGGACATTCTCGTACAAGATTAATTTGAAACAAATTGAAGTGAATTTAAACTAGTTTAAAATGCCAGTCATAAAAAGACAATTAGTTTGACAAAAGAGGTTAGAATAAATCTGACCAACCTCCAGTAAAACAAGAAAAAAGTCAGTCCCAAAAGACTGTCTTCACCCATATTGCTTTACCAACAAATAGAAAAATGTATATCTTTTTTTTTTTGTTTTTCATATTTACAGTATGTCTATTCAGACTTTCTTGACTGTACAATAAACACTGTTACATTCTTGCTTGATTCCCTCTTCGGAATAGATGTCTATGATTGGAGAGGCCTCTTCTAGAGCAAAAATGTGCCCTGCCACACTGCAAAAATGATTAATGGACGGTTTTAGCAACACTTGCAGTGAGTTCAAGATGATTGCTGGGTCTCCAAATTTCAAACACTGAAACACTTTTGTTATTATATGTTGAAAAATCAAATTTATGTTTGTTTTCAACAAGCTCAAATCTCTGACAAACCTAATAGAAAAGAAAGCAGATGGACTTTCTTTAAAAAATGTCATACTGGAGTCCTCAAGTGATTCCAAGAAAATAAAGCCCCAATTCAGCATTACTCCGTTCTTCTTGGCTACAAATCTCTGTTTTAAAGCAAAATTATTGCATCTGGGAACAATGGTGGGCACTCGGGATGATAATGTATACTGGTGTCCGCATCCAAAACTTATGAATATTTTGTTACAGTGTGCAATCAGAACCTTTACATTAATCATTCATGGTTCTTGTGGCCCATTATTTCTGCTATTAAATTATTAATGCTCTCCACTGACTTTCACATAATCAAGTACCTATATTTGGTTGCTTTATATTGCTACTGTAGATCCAGACAGGATCATAAAAGGTGCCATTAAGTGAAATAATAGGCCAGGAGAGTAGCTTTAGTGGATTGTACTCATGCACCTATTTTTAAGTTAAACAGGTGATGTAAATATCTGATTGATGAGCTAAATGCCTTTTTCGTCTCTACCCCCTTTTCCCACACCCTTTATCCATCTAGAGTTTTTCTTGGAGCTGTTGGACAACTCTGAAAAATCTCTCAACAGTATGTTTACAAAGACATACGGGAAGCTGTATATGCAGAACTCTGAGATGTTCCAGGACCTATTCACTGAACTAAAGCGCTATTACACGGGGGGCAACGTCAACTTGGAGGAGATGTTGAATGACTTCTGGTCCAGGCTGCTGGAACGCATGTTCCAGTTGCTTAACTCCCAGTATCACTTCACAGACGACTACCTGGAGTGTGTCACCAAATACACAGATCAGCTAAAGCCCTTTGGAGACGTGCCCAGGAAGCTGAAGGCTCAGGTCACCAGAGCATTCATTGCTGCACGGACATTTGTCCAAGGGCTAACGGTGGGTCGTGAGGTTGCCAACAGGGTCGCCAAGGTGAGAAAAAAATTTACATCTCCTAGCTACTGTAAATGTTTGTGAGTGTTTTTTTCTGCTTAAAATCTTCTATTCTCTAATGTATTGTTGATCTATGCACAAGTTGATCTATGCTTTGAGCGACAGTGCATATAGTTAAAATATGATCCCAATAATTGGCAGGAAGATGTTTTCAGCTGCTTTAGATG
Source organism: Poeciliopsis prolifica (assembly GCF_027474105.1). Lineage (NCBI taxonomy): Eukaryota > Metazoa > Chordata > Actinopteri > Cyprinodontiformes > Poeciliidae > Poeciliopsis > Poeciliopsis prolifica. The sequence goes on from NW_026562396.1 coordinate 1,893,033, forward strand.
TTGTTAAGACTAAATACAATGGACACTTGCAAATAAACGAGGGAGGTATTCAAATTCTCTTTTCTCAAGTATCATATATTGAACTATCTTCTCTCTCTCATGTTCTCTGCAATGCACTCGTCTTCCTCTTCTTTGCTCTTTATGTTACACTCCTTTAAAATCAGCTTTTATCTTATTAAGAGGTAAAAATGAAATGTTTTTTGAATGCTTCAGATCTTCAGATGTGGGTGGCCTATTTTCTAATGTAGAATTATTTTCACATAATTTGCTGTACAAAACCTCAAAATCACCCACAGAGAGCAAAGCTTTGTAAAAAAGAGATTAAAGTGCATATCTAATGAGATTTATTTCCTCCAAAACACTCATTGTTTTAAAATAAGCACAGAATTCCTGACATGTTATATTGTGTATGCCTATATCTAATAATATATACACCAATCAGGCAAAACATTATGACCACTGACAGATAAAATGGATAATAGTGACAATCTCTTAATCATGGTACCTGTTAAGTTAAGCACAGGAATATTTTGTCTTCATAATTGATCATTCAGAAGTACAAAGACGTATGAATGGCCAAATTGTGATGACTAAATGACTTGGTTGAAGAATCTACTAAGTTTGTGGTCTTCAGGAGAGAATCAGTGCCGATGTTTATTGAGAATCATCTAGAAGACAAGTTACTATCATTGAAATAACTGAGGAAGCGCTTTGTTCTTCGATAAGGTGATTTAACCCACAGTTTACTGTAGCTTGTTATACATGAGGCTCTGTAGCTGCTGACCAGTCTAGGCAGAAACAGTATTCTCAAAAGGTTGCAGTGTCTTTTATTAAGATGACATGCCACATCAGCATGTTTGCGGTGTTGAACTGGCTTCCAAATTCTTTAAATCTCAACTCAGTTGAAGATGTTGCTCAAGCAACTCCAGTCCATGGAGTCTCCACCTCGCAAATTACTGTACTGAAAGGTCTGCTGCTTACTTCTTGTCGCTCTTTCAGACACACTTGTGTGCCTCAGTTAAGCCATGTTTTTTTTGTAATCAAAAGTTGCACTGGTATAAAGTTTGGAAGGTGACCATAACGTCCATTATGTAGTTTTGTATTCTTAGCAAAAGTACATATTGGACATGCTTAAATTGTAGGAAATGTAAATACGTAAAACTTTAAATTGAGAAGTTTTAGATTTAAAGTCAGTTTCCCTTTCCTAAATATATTCATTTTATTATTTTGATGTATGAATAAAAAGACACCAAAAGATGTCATGCCTGCAATTTTGTCTGAACATGCTTAGCACTGTCCATGGATTGAAAAGTAGAAACCACAATTAAAAACTTTTGTTACATCATAATACTTTCTTTCAGCTGCTGATTAAACTGGTTTTTAACACTTTTTAAATAAACTCTCTCTTTTGTTATTGTATACTTAAATCTCACACTAAAAAACGTCCACAAAGTGAAATAAGATACAATTAATTTTTGACTTCCTCTTGGCTCCAAATCTTCTCTTTATTTTAATGCAAAAGGGGGAATAAAATAAAGAGAAGAGATACTAGACAAAACTACAAAGCAGAGTAAAACTGCAAAGAGGTAAATTAGATGTAAAGTTTGATAAATAAATTGGTTTAAATTTGGCATAAAAGCTTTTGATTTGAAGATAGATAGATTTTTAATATGCATAAAAACTTTTCTAAAGTTGAGACTCTATTCTTTGTGCTAGAACTGAGTACACAAGATTCCATAGATGTATAATAAAGGCCACATGAGAAAAACTCTTCAGCTAAATTCTTAATATTACAATCAGCATAATAAAAAGTAAAAAGGTTCACAGGCATTACAGAGAATTCATGGATTATACCGCATTTCTTATACCAAAAAATCTGTGATTTAAGCAACTTTTAAACAAGTAGGAACCTTAACTTTTATTGCTATATTATAATGCTCTGTTGTGTTTTGCATGCCCATCCCCATTTATAGTTGTTAGTTGCTTATTATTGTAAAAATTAAAAAGCCATTAGGTTCTTCCTAAACCTCTTCCATAAATAAGCTCTCATTTTTGATAATTTTCAATGCTCTTTTGTCCCATACTGAGCTGCTATTACCTTCACCGACAGTGAAAATGTATCATTTCATATGTATCATGAAAAAAGTAGGAGCCTGTCACCAGAGCAGTAAAAAGATAAAACATAAAAAAAAACTAATTGTTGTAGAGTCTAATTGTGTTTTGGGTCATAGCTGAAACGATGTGCCGGTTAGACGAGACTAAAAATAATATTTCTGACAACAAACAGTCCTGGCTGGGAAACATAGGATGAATAAGTTTACAAGTACCTAATGTCCATTAAATGAGTTGGAGGATATGGTGTGGGCCAATTTTGTTGTCATGCTCTGGGAACCTATTTAGAGTGAATATTGTGCTTTTTATAAAAACACTATTTATAAAAAAATAAACTTGGTGGACTGAGCCATGAATACATTCAAATTAAAGGCTGGTTTTTATTTTAATATGTATGTTTTAATCAGTCTTGAAATACACTAAAATGAATTCATTTTAAGCTTTTTACAAATCTTCACGAGAAATGTTAATAAGATCGAAAAAAAAAAATTAGCTTTATTTGGTCAGTTTTGGGTATATAAACTATCTAGGTTTAAGGGGTAAAAAGATAGAATAGACAGCTCAGTGTTATTGTAAAAATAAAACGATAAATATGAACTTACAAAAGGAGGTGGATAAATCATTGTTTTCACTACTACCATGGGAAAAGACTAATCATGCAGCTTATCAAGACAGTAGCGGAGAGATACAGTGCAACATGAGGTTTGCCTTATCGCCTTTATGTGGAGTCATTTGCCTTTACTTAAATTACTTTTTTAGTGCACGAATCATAATGGATACAGAGAGCTTTTCACATTAAAGATTGCCAGAGTTTATTCAGTTAGATAATTTCTTTCCCTGAAATTAGGTTATACTAAATGTAACAAGACGGGGCTACGGTATGCTGAGTGAATGTGAAGAATTTCAATTTCCTTTTGATTTTACCCAAAAGGTAAAAGAGAAAAATATTCTTGACTAAGAGACTGGAAAATGAAGAACAGTCTAAGAAAAGATATTTTCATTTTTCTGCCATATGTAGAGATGTAATGTGGTGTGTCGAATACCATGCACTACCCAGTTTGTATGACCCTGACAAGTCACCACTAACATTTAATCCCAACAGTCTGAGTCATTTACTATCTTACAACTCAAACTGAACAAGTTAAAACGACAAAATGTTTATTTTTTTCCCCCCATGAAATGGCTGCTTTTAACATCTGTCATTTCAGTTCTTCACATTATTTTGGAACAGAACGAGGCTCTGACAATGATGAGCCATACATAATTACTGCCAGTAGACAGCTCTCTGTACACTACAGCCAAAATAGGAGAGACATCCCTCCATAAAATGGGATTTCACTCATCTTGCACTGAACAGTTTCCTGAACCTTGATCCTGGATTAAGAGGAGAATCTCCCTGGCTTACAGTTTATGATGACCATTAAGAGTTTTATCCTGGATGTACTTAAAACACAGTCCAGCCACATTAGGACCTGCTCAGAGTAGATTGCAAGGATTTGGACCTTTTCAACGATTTAAAGTTCAGGCATTTAGAGCACTTATCGTTCCTCTCCATGCACATGGGAAGTTGGCCTAGTCTTTTGTGCATGTTTAGTCATGATGATGGAGGCGAGAGGAATATTTTGCACAGAGGGATTTGTTTTCCCTGACGGCTTATGGTGCATGTTGATCTTATTATACACTCATTTTCAAGCACAAACTGTCAGACGATTTCAAATTAAGCTTCAAGGCAATTTCAAATCTTTACATATTTACCTATGAATATTGTACTGACAGATTCATTTGTTGGCATGTGAGAAACATCATCATTGGGTTACTGTAGTTTCCACAACTTTCCTTGATGTTCCCTTTAGCTTTCCCTTTTGCTTTTTATGAAATTACATCTAGGTTAGAATAGCAACATGTATTTAGCACTCAGCTCTGGTTTGACAGATGCACTATAGACTGCCAATATGCTTGTGCTTCAATTTAAACTAAGGGAATCCACTTAATGAAATCCACTTTAAAATTAAATATGTTAACTTGTTTAACTTTGATTTGTTTAAGAGAAAAGCTGAAGAAAATGATGAATCACAGCTGCCTATAGATTATATATGTACAATATTTCCAAAAGTATTGGGTCTTCCTTCAAAATATTTTTTTAGTTGTTTCTTTATTTCTGAGCCCACAGGTGTTTACACTTCTGCACCTAGACATGCAGATGGTTTCTACAAACTCTGGTGAAAAAATGGGTTGCTCTCAGAAGCTCAGTGCATTACAGTGTGGCACCATGATAAGATGCCATCTGTGCAATAAGTCCAGTCATGAAATTACCTCGCTGCTAGATATCTGACAGTAAGTCTCTGGTGTTGTATAACCAGCCATGTGCCAGTTCAGCCATGAAGATTTTTTTTTCTTTAATTCAGCCTGATAGAAAAGATTTGATTCATTTTCATAGTTCACCACAAAAATATTTCGGACTAAGTTGAACTTTTTCTTGTTTTTATTATATTTTGCCTGAAATAAATTTGCTGTAACTTAAACATGAACAGATGAGTTATGCTATTGTCTGGCATTCATTTCTTCTCTCCTGTTTTTTTTTTTTTTTTGCTTACATAATCGGCATTTTGCATGACTGATTTCCCAAAGTAGGTGCCTTTACTTAATATCACTTTAGATATTTAACAATAGACTGCATTTCTGCTGCCTTTACACAACGCTCAGGAAACAATTAACATTTTCTCTGCCTCGGGGGAAATCGCTATTTCTCTTTCTCCATGAAATATCCAAAGTTTCAACTGACAATCCAGTCTAAATATTTCATAAACTCCAAATAGAGCATTGTTAAATAAATGACACTGCTTAAAATCATTTTTGTTCTGTTCACTGTTTTCAAAGATTTGTGCTCGATCCATGAACAAGTTTATTGGAACATTACTGTCTCTGCAGGCATTTGACTTGTTTTCCTTTTCTGTAGATATCTGCCCACCCACAGCAGTGGGCCATTTTACAGGAGCTGTGAGAAGCCCCACAGTTTAGGTTAGGATGGCCTTTTTACCCAAGCTTGTCTTTGAAAATATTAATTTTTTTGTTTGTTTATTTGTTTAAAAGCTGCAACAGGTATCTCTTTGACTAGTACATTTCTTGAATCAAAGAAAATAACTGGGATGCTTTGAAACACCCCCAGTACAACTGCAAACCAAAATTGATCTCCTCAGCAGCTGCTTCACAGCAGCAGTGAAAACATCATTGTGTTTTGTTCACTGACTGCAGAGGCAGACAGAGCAGGATACTCACAGATATCTTCTTCAGCTCTTCCTCAGTGACCAGTACAACAAGTGTCACTTCACTTCAACACTTTGAAGTAACCTTCACTAATAATGGGATTTCCAAAGGGCTCTTTGACAACTTACTGATGTTTTATTGGGATTGCTTGGAGTTAACAGTCAGAGAACCAGGAACGCTCACTGCAAGTAGTATGATTTACAGAGAGACAGCAAGACAGACAGCTGATCAATATATATTTATATGTTTTTTTCAATCCCAAAGGGAAATTATATAATTCTAATTACTGCTGATGAAAAACTCAAAGCTTAATAAAATCAGATCAAATTTTTTTTTTTTTGCACACCGACATACGGTGTGCAAAATAAAAATACTTCAAAGGTATGGATAGCTTAAACAATATAAAAAGACAAATTAAATTAAAAAAAAAACATACAAGAACAGGTCATAAAATTAAGACTTCTTAAAATAATTGAAAAGCGTTTTATGAATACCAGTTATACTATTCAGTTGAAGTATTTTTTAAACTCATTTATGGGAATGTGATATCGGAGTTATTATGACTTTTAGAAATTATTCCAAGTTAGGTTTGGGTTAAATGCAGCATAAGGAGAAAAAGAACAAAAAAAAAACTTTTCTACCAACTTCTGACCACATTTTGAAAACACTTAAGAGGAGCTGACCATTAGCAGGGAAAAACAAACAGTTATGGTCTCTAATTGGGAATTTCAGACTGAAAACAAATCAAATTGTTGGAAAATGGTTAAAGCTTCTTAACAAGGTGCCCACAGAAATTTGAGAAATTTGAGCTGTTCATATTAAATTAACAACATAAAGTAATTCCTACATAGATTGTTCAGAGCAGATTAAATGATCTTTTGCATAGGTGATGTTTGTCACCAAGGGCCCACTAGTACAGATCCACCAGACGAAACCCCCCCTCTGTTTCCATGTCTCTCTTTTTGACTGCCTACTTCCCTCTCGATGGCTCACAGCTCACACAGCTTGCAGGGGATAAGGCCTCAGCCACGTTGCTGTGATGGCAGATGGCAACTGGCTCAAAAAGGTTGGCACGTCATCGGGAAATGTGCTGCGCCAAAGATGTCCTTTTTAATTAAAAGATTTTGATCTGTGGTGAACTGCAGGATGTTCGGGAAAAATGAAAGACAGCATGTGGTCTAGAATTGAAGAAAATGATTTGAAATGATAATGAAAGGAAAAATGTGCTGTATGTGCCTCTATACAGTGCATAGTAGATTCTGTTTCAAACTGAAAATTCAGAAAGTTACAGATCCAGTCGGCTTGATGCTGAGTGGGAGGACATTTTGAACCAAAGAAAAAGATGAGAAATTGTCAGAAATTGAGGAAAATATAACATGAAAGTACTTTTTAGCCCATGTGACTTATCCACTTGTGAAAATATGTCAGTTCATCTGACTGAAACTGCCTACTGCACTCTCATGAATTCATTTTTTTGCACCTTGATTTAAAGTGTATGGCACCACATCTTTATTTAACAACCACTTAGAGGAAGCTGTCAGTGCTGGTGTTGTGACATTTGTCCAGAGCTTTCCTGGCAGCCACGAGAGATGTGTTTGCCACTGACATTCAGGCTGGGCTGCAGACCTTTAGAGTCAGATGGACATAGGGTGAGTGCTATGCTTTAATCCAGGAAACAGAAGGATAACAATGCAGTGTATGACGACGCTGTGACCCACCAGAGAAGACTGGGGGAATTGTGGCTCACTGTGCGTAGTCATAGTACAGCATGTGTTTGGCTTTTAACATGTTTGCACTTGTCTTGGTGAATTAAAGAAACAGTCCCAAGCCATGCTCCAGACCCGCTACATAACAAGATGCATGTCAGGGTGGATCAGCGGGCAGTCCCTAGACCTGTGCAAATAGAGACACTTGAGCTGACTGGTGTGGGTCACAGTGGCCTACCAAGTACCACTGTGTTGTTTTATTGAGGAACAGCTGCTCACATGTGGATTAATCTGTCATTCTGAGAGATTCATTGATTTGACAGGAGCTGATTTTAGTGTGGCCCCTCTGGAATTGTCTTGGCTGCATTTTACTGTTAAGATGCTGAACTGAGGCACGGCAAAGTTTGCAGAGAAGCATAGAAAGAGGCATGGCTCATCAAAATACACAGTGTGTTACTTCAGCTGACACATTGCATTGAATCCTTTGCCCTGTCTGTGACTCATACTGAGTTTGCTCCCTACAAACCTCCGCTATGCATTATTTTATAAAAGCAGTCATATTTATTTTCTGTTATGATATTAATGAAACTGATCTACTGTAGATATATTCTTAAACTATTTAATACATGAATTGAGAGTTTATGTGTAACAAATGGAAAGACATCTCATTCAGTTCTTAAGTAAAAAAAAATATTGATGCAATCTACATTCATTTGTAAATGTGTCTGTGTTCACAAAAATACTCATGTATTAAAAACTGGTGTAGATCTGGAAGTAAAAAAAATTAAAATACTTCTTCCATATCTGATTTATGACTAACATGGGTTGTTTCACTAGTCCTAGCATATGAACAGACAGGTGAGGTTAAAGGTGACATCTAGATTCAGTCACTAAAAACTAACAGTTTCAGTGGCCTACACAACACAATTTGTGACATGACTAAAATAGACAGTAAAAAGAAGAAACATATTTCCAATGTTATTGTGAAAGGACCACAATCACAGATTACTGGCAGACACATGAAGATCAGTTTTTCACACAAATAATCTCTGCAAATGTGCAACATTTTGCTATTTCGTACTTGCAAAAACCATTTAACATTCGTTTTTGTAATGTGCTGCATTAAGTCTCTGTATGAGAGTCTTCAGACCCATATTAGTTTATCAAGCCACAGAGCATCAAATTAAACCCAAGTTTACAGATGTAAGCAATGTCAGACACTTTATGTAATATTTTTTCAGTTCCTTCAAGCCATACCCGTTTCTGCTTTAGATACTCAGTGCAGCTCTGTGAAGTGGTCAGTCTCTTATAACACTTCTCTTTCCTTCTGTAAGATCTCACTATTCAAATGTTCCCACCTTGGAGAACAAATTGGAGTGCCAGGTTTTCCTGCTTTAAATGTGTTTTTTTGCATTAGTAAGACCTCCATTAAGACATGCCTTAGGTGATAAAATCAACTTAGTAGTGCCTGATCAATCTGTCTGTACCAAATGACATCGGCTCATATGCACATTTACACACAAGAGGGGCGCCAGTGCAGATGGTTTAAATCTCTTTACATGCTGGTCATGATCTTCAGTAGGGTTATTAAATGTTCTGTAAAATGGTCAGCAATTAATCTCACATACTGTTCAAAAGTACAACAGCTTTTCACTTGAGAAATCAATAACAAAATTCTCAAAAAATGTCCTACTTTAAAAACTAAACATTATCATTTTTCAGTCAGTATGTAATCTAGTAAGCTTGTAGACTTAGACCACTCTGCCGAACTGAAAGTCTATAATGACTGAAATGTGCGAAAAGTCATGCACAATTTAAGAGCTGGTGTTAGATTTTGACTCTGCTCCTGTGCAGTGCTGCACACTCACAGATGAAGCTGATTTTAACCGATTTTGACTAATGTAAGCAGTTGTTTTCCAAAAATCTAAAACATCGAGAATTTGTTATTGTTACATAGCCTATTTTTCGTTTTGTATATGCTTATGACATTATAATGTCTCAAAACACAGTTTGAAGTATGATGTCAGCAGAATACATGTTCAATGTTTTATTTTTTATTTTTTAGGAAAGGGATTTAAATCCTCACCAGATTTCAGTATATCTATTTGCTTATTCTCCAGCATTTTGCCAGGTCTTATTAAATTCACACTTGCCAACAGATAAACAAAGTGATAGCACCTATCACACATTGGCTTTCATTTCAGCAGAGTAAACAATGTCTGGCATCTGTTAGCACCTTACACAGAAATCCACAGGAGTATTTTCTGCTCTGGCACCCTTCTGATAAAGTCATGGCTATGTTTAGACACCTATCATTACTCAGTTAGGGTCAGGTCGCCTTTGTGATCACAGAAAGCAGTACATTTTCAGAGATCTCAATTTGGTAAAACAACATTTCTCTATTCCTTCCTAAATTATTGTCTTCCTTACTATATATGCTTTATTTTGTAAATGAGTGTGGAATTTAATTTCAGATTGAATACTATGTTTAATGTCTTCTAAATATCTATATTAAAAAGAAGCAAGTAAAAACACTGTGCTGACATTCACTGTTTTATATATATATATAGAAATATATATATATCACACAGCATATGTGTCTTAACCATATTTACTTTTTTTTTTTTTTTTTTTTTTTACTTGTACCAGCAATAATAGTATGTCAACTATTGCAAGAAGTTATTGAAGTTTTATTCAGCAGTTTGTAAACCAGACACATGTTTCTTTTGGAGGCAGATGGTAGTTTTATTGCACTGTGACAGATTTCTCATATTCCCATTGACACTAATGGCTGTGGAATGGTGTGCAAACGTTGGGGTAGCAATAGAGTCTAACACACTTGTCCAATCAGTGCCATGCAATGCAACCTGTCACAATAATTATGACAGAGCTATTGTTACGATTCTTTAACAACAGACTCTCTGTCCCACCACTGTCCCCCCTGATTGGCCTTGGTAGCTTACAAAGTCATTGTCATTTCTCACAACTTCATTACTTGGTGGCACAAAAGCAATTTCCAATCTCTGAGCTCTTCCCAGTCTGTTGCTCCTAAAGGGAGCTCACACCATATGTGCATGACAACACCTTGTCAGAGACAAGGTGAGACCATCCAACAGTGTCTTCTAGAGTTGGCTTTCATCAAAACACAGAGCATTTTCTTTTCACAAAATTTTTAGTTGTCTTTGATCTGATCTGTGGTGCAATTCTGTGGGTAAAATGGCTCCTTACTGCAGCCTCTAATGAATGTGATCATATCTGTTAAAAATTTCACTGATATGACAGTAAGGTGTGACATTAGATAATCAGTGAAAAAACCAGGCATCTTCACCTCCTTCCATGCTACTTTACTATCTTCAGAAATGTATCACTCCTGGTCAGAAACAAGCAATCAGAGCCAGCAGGATTAGTTTAGTGGTGTCAATCATTCTCACGTAGAGCTGCTCAGTGTTCCAATGCTGCTGCTACAGGAAAACTTTTTATCTGTCATCATCAGTGGTCATAGTCTGAGTATCAAAGACAGACTCTGCTGTCGGGAAGAAGCTGTAGCGTACTAGAGAGGGGAGGGTGTGAGCAGCGTATACACAAGAATCACACAACTGCAATTCTTAAATTAAACAAATTTGTCCTAATTTCTTGCTTTCAAGGAAAGTACACAGTGTTCCTAGCTGATCTGTAGTTACTTTAAATAAAAATATGTTTCTCTTTGTTTTGCTTCAAATATATTTAAGCTCTCTACAAAAGTGAGAGTGACTGATTCTGTTGATCAGAGCAAACTTTACAAACAAACTTCACAGTTATCACGTCACTAAGCATTAGATTAGTAAATTGCAGTCTAAATCTGTGGATCTGTGGCATCTCACTTGTAAGGCCATCTATTGGCCTGCTGGGCAATATTCTCTCTGCTTAACTGTAAATAAATGGTAACAAGATTATCAGATTACTCTTCATTGATAGCAGCCAGTGACTGCTGGGCACAGTAAGTGAAATGATGAAAAAAATAACTTGAAGATAAACATGTTAGAAAACTTCACCTTAATGATATGTTTTAACTGGCAAAGCCCAGGGATAACTAGTCCTTCTTTTATGTTCAGTATTAATTATACTTTTCATCTCATATTTCTGAAAATTACCTCAAACGAAAAACTCTGAGATACAAATATAAGTGGATGATCTCTCACTCAAACTTCTGTAAGTAAATTAGCATTCCCTATCTCAATTATCTCTTAAAATCCTTATCAAAATAAGACAAAGCATTTCTTGTTGTGTGTATTTGAACGTTTAAACTCTTTTCGAAAGAAGCGCTTGTTTTCTTCAAAGCAAACATGGTGATTGGCATGCATTTGCTTCTGTTGGTCTCTCCAAATGCGGCGACAGCACCTGCATGTTCCTTCTGCTTGTCTGTGAGTGTCTTGTCCATTTTTTTTCTCTCCGTCTGTTTAATCTGAGTCTGTCTCTCTGTTTTCTTGGTGTTTGTTTTTTTCTACATTGTTGGCATTGTCTTTGGCTTTCTTTGCAGCCTGCTTTTTCCTATTTGCTCTGTTCATTTTCTTTATCAGTCTACATGCTGCAAATAGGACATTTTTCTGAGTTAAAACCTAAAGTTGTTTTTGAATTGTTTGCTTATGTGCTCAACACCCATTTTTTCATGAATGTCTGAAACTTCACCTCCAATTTTTATTCTTCTAAACTGTTTGGTAGATGTTTGCTACATTATTTACTAAAAGTTAATATCACAAAATAAATATGTTTACATATTCTAGCTGTACTTTTGTCTCATGGATGTAAATTTTTTTGGAGATCGTTTTTGAACAGGATTTTAAAACACCATTTTCAATATGTTAAGCAATAGCAACAATCATTTTTCATCTGAACTTAATGGTCTGAAGCCCTAAACGAACTGCAATTAATAGTATTGGTTTTTATCATTATATCAATTATGCTTAAAAAGTAATTAATTAACACAGAATTTTAAAAGTTAATCAACATTAGTTGTCACCACAGTAATAACGACCTATTGATGCTGACTTGTCATTAAACATTTATTTTTCTTCATTTTCAAATGGTTTTGAGATCAGTATCATTCATCAAACTGTGACAACTTTAGGTACTTTTCCACTAGGTTTGATCCTTAGCTCTTTTTTTACTGCAAGTTTCCTCTCTCAAGGCAAAATCCACATTGCACATCATAATAAAATTGTTACCTTCCTATTACTGGAGCCTTAAATATTGCTGTCTGTGCCCAACATTTTCAACCCTGTGCAGAATTTAATGACATTTTGCTGTTTATTGGTGCTGCTTCATAATTTTTCAATGTAGGAAATATTCCTTAAAAATATTCCTTAAAAAAGGTATATTTTCCTGAGTGAAACAAGATTTTAAACCTGCTGAATTTGCTGCTTTAGATCTTTAATAAGCACACAACACTTCTGCTCATCTTCAATTCGCTGCTGCAGATGAATTCTGTTGAACTCTGGTAGCTTTCACTCAGTATTGTGTTTTCTAACATTTCATAGAGTAATAGGCGTTTTCCACTGGAACGCCTCTAACTGGTACGGTCTCGGTCCACCTCGGCCGGATTAAATTTTTATTAGCAGATCCATTGTAGCTCTTCATGGCTGTTCTCAGATTTTCGTACCTACTTTAGGGATAGCACTAGTTTCACCAAGTTGAGTACTGTGTGGAAGGAATTGAATTGACCGCTGACCACATTCATTGATTGGCTTATGATTACTGAAAACTCCACACAACATTCTTGTTTAGCTGTGAATCACAGACATGCAGTCTGCTTTCAGGGAGATGCTCAGTGCAGAGGAGCATAATTATGATCAGTGGAAGGAAAAGATGTGTTAAGTTTTGGTCTGTGGTGTAGCAGACCTGTAAGCAGCTCGTCTCTGAGAAACAGGCAGCAATACAGAAGCGAGAAACAATGCCGCTGTGGACAGCAGTCTTGTCAGAGCTGCAATTTTCCACCAACCGGTGTGATATATCATACTACCTAATATTAGCTTGGTGTGATGTGAATTGAATTTCTTGTTTGGATTTTTGCTTTTGAATAAAGTTCAGGTTTGGCTATTAATTTATTTGACTATTTTATATAAATCCCAAAAAGTTGCACTCCAATGCAAAATCTAGCTGTATTTATACATATAGCAAAAATATTCAGCTGATTTGAGACTTTATATTTCTGTTGGGGCCAGCAATAAATTCATATAAGACAAAATAAATATTTGGGTTTATGTGAGTCAATTAGAACCACAACTTCGAGGTTGCTGGATGTCGCTACAGACATCAGCAGAGTTGACCACAATGCTGCGAGATCAAGCACAATAGTGAGAAACAAATCCATAAGGGAGATGCCGCAGGTTTAGAACTAAACCGCACATTAACCACTTAGAGTGTGAATTGCTAGTGGAGAAGTACCTAAAGTTACATTCAGTTGTTATAAAATGCTATATATATCAAATATGACTTAAAATATTTTTTTCTAACTGATGTAACGCCTTGAAATTGAGCCTCTGTTGCTTTAAGAACTCCTTGCAATGCACTGAGAAGTAGGTCAGATGAGCTCAGCAGATGCACAGTTCCACCAGGTGTTTGCTGATTGCTGCTGGCGAGTCTGAGAGCTGAGCAAAGGAGTCGTAAGGGAGACCTGCTCTGTGACGCAAAAGCCTGAAAACTCCAGCTCTGAGGAGGAGCTGTGCCTTGAAGGCGGTGCTTCGTCCTCTCAAGCTTTTTGCAGAGCTTAATGGTTGCCACTGGACATTAAAAATTTCTAAAATATGCATAGAAGAACCAAGGCAAAGCTCCTTGCATGTATGTTTTTGATGAGAGAATAACATCATAACATGATGTAAAGCTCCAATAAGTGAATTTTACGGAATACTGTAATGCTGACTACCCTATCAAACAGTGTGGACAGAAGTGGTTAAATGCAGACTGGAGGTAGAAATCGGAAGTTTGAGACTAGGTGCTGCAAAGCACGTAATCCAGAAAGCTCCATTTCAAAATGCTTTCCATTTGAGAACCCATAGCAAATGCTAACACAAACACAATAATCCATCCCTGATAACAACAGGGGGGATAATATACTGACACTGTGAATAAACAATTTTATTGAGTCTTAACTTTTAAACTACTTAGCAAAGATTTTTACATCAAATGTTGCAGCTATTTTTGTAAAATAGGAATTATAGACCCCCATTGGAAATATAGACCGAAATTGTGGTTATTTATTCAAAAATTTTTACTAATTATATTCCAGTATAAAATGATAGTGTAGGAACTGGCACCTTCCAGATATATTTGTTGCTTGCATTTATTGTTTTTTTTATGTGTTAATTCAAACCCTTTGTAATGCAACCATAAAAAAATATATATATTTGGTTTGTGTAACAATATCTGGAACTTGTTTCATGAATACATTGGCTTTGTCAGTTCAATCCAAGAAAACCTGTTTGTGAAAATAACCCATATGTTAACTGCGCTCCCAGAGATATTAACAATTTAGAAACACACAAACAGTAGACGACATGCAGCGATGGAATTGACAACCAGCAGCTGAGTTTAATGGCCTTCACACAAGACACTGCGTGATGTCAATGACAGATTGCAAATACTAAAGATGCTTCATTTGATCCCTGTTCCTTAGATCCAAGAAGCCAATACATTAACAGCGCGCTTTTGACTTTCCTTTATCGTTCTCTCTGCATTGGCCTTATCTTGTCTCATTCCACACCTTTCCCCCCCTATCATGCAAGCATATGTGCACACAGGCGATCTGGTCATTGCATCAATAAAATTAAAGACAAAATGAAATGTTAAAAACAGAGAGAAGAGAAGAATGAGGTTGGCTGTAGTGTGACTGCAGAGACTCAGATGTTACAGGAGAGCACCAATGTGGGTTTTGTTATTCAGTTCACTTTTACCTTTCTGTTTTTCTTATTTAATTTGTGGTGTATTTTTATGACTAAGACTTTGTGTTGTTTGTGTTTGTGTCTGTTATGTTTTATTATTTTCCCACAAACTAACAAAAACCCTATCAGTCTGATAACATCAACAAAAAACGCAAACAAAAAGAAAACAACTCATGTTTACATGATGCATGTGCAGTTTGCACAAGAGCTATATATTGAAATAAAAGCCCAATGTAAAACATTAATTACTTCTGTTGTTAAATCATGAATTAACTATGTTTAACCAAACATTTAGAGGTCAACATCATTAGTCACCTCTAGGCCATATTAGCGCCAAACTTAAGCTCACTTAAATCAAGTCTGTTTGGCAGGTCTAAAAAGAAATACACTATGCCTAGGTTAAAATACATTTTATGGCAAAAGTACCAAAATTACTCACAACAGTTTATCCACAAGTGACCCATGAGGTTGCAACAAACCCCACAGCTTTAAAAGCACTGCAGGCCTGAGCAAAGTTCAGTGTCCATGCTTCAACAAAAGGAAAGAGTTGAACTGGTTTCTTTTGGTTTCTCCAGCTTCCTCACACAAAACTTAACTAATAAGTTGTTACTTTCCAGTCTATCTGTATGTTGTTCTGTGATGAACTGGCGACTATAAACCGTCAATGACTGTTAAAGGTAAACACCTTCCCACTACACCCCTGTAAATCTAACCTGGAATAGACAATAAATAAATGCATCTTTTCTCAACACAAAGACCTGTTTGATGATCTAAAACATTTGAATTAGACAAAAATATGTACGGAGGAAAATACTTTTCAACAGCATCACACATATAGAGGATAGCTGGGTGGTTCCTCTTTGACCGAGCCCATTTGAGCCTGCACAGAAACACGTACCCCAGCAGTCTCAAGAGTGTGTTGGACAAAATCTAAAGTCAAGCATGAATACAGAAGATGACAGGCCAATTATCAGATGCACTCTGTGTTGTGCATCTTCTCCTCTAACAGGAAGCAGATGTGAGAATCCTGTCACTTTCACTAAAGTTGCTGCAGTGACACGGACCGACAACAAAAGGCACAGCTTTCACTAGGAATTGAGACGGACAGAGTCATAAACCCGGTATTGTCACAGAGTTTATCTTGTAGGTTGTCACTTTTCAAGCTGTGGAGGATCTAAAAATTCAAAAGTCTAAGGATATTTGTCAAAAGCTTTGACTTTTCAATTTTGGGGTTTAAATGTCTGAATTTAATTTTTTTAACGAGAAAGGTCCTAAAATGACTGAATGAGTCCAAACAAAGCGCTTGTGTTTGCTTTACAGGTGAACATAGTTCCAGCTTGCGTCAGAGCCTTGACCCAGATGCTCTACTGTCCGTACTGCCGTGGCATGCCTGGGCTGAAGCCCTGTCGCAGCTACTGTTACAATGTTATGAAGGGCTGTCTCGCAAACCAGGCGGATCTGGATGCTGAATGGAACCTGTTCATTGGTAAGATTCAAATTAATTGCACTTCTGCCTGTTTCTTCCTTTTCCAGTTGTCTGTTTCTTTTTTGATGTAAGCTTTTATTTCAAAGTGTGCATATTTCTGTCCATGTCCTGTAGTCAAGGAGGGAATCGGGAGGATGTGCTCTGTTCAATTTAGCTTGAGAGGATTTGCAGAGACAAAACTGAAATCTTATTTGTGCAAACATTTCCTTTTTTTCTGTCTGAAATGTTGTTTGCTATTGCTGGAACCCTGGCATGGTGTTTAAAGCTTTGGTCCCTGCTGCTTGGGATTGATAAAGGAGAGCAGATCCTAGGCAAACACATTTTCTATAGCATTTCCAGCTGAGCTTGGTGAGTAATATAGCACTTCACTTTAGCTGTAAGTAGCTGGCTGCTGTAAGCTCTCCCGTTAAATGGATACCAGGGATGCACATAGAGTGCTCCCTCTGGATCCTTTGTAGACCAGTGCTTTATTTGTTATGTACCCCAATCTCATCCTCCCACCCAAACAGAGGCTTTTTTCCTTTTTTTTTTTTTAAATGGGGCGACGTTTTTTAAGACACATCCCCGAAGACAGTGTCAAGTGAAGTGCACTTCCAAGCTGTTGGCTGTTTTGTGACAGGGCCTGTCATTTGAAAAGTCATCAGATGACTTACCGTTTGTTCTCCTCGATGGCAAATCTGAAGTCTCAGATCAACAAGGGTCCTTGTGCACTGAATGAGATGTCTCACAGCTTTATGACATGTGTTAAAAAGTTTGTGCCATGTTTGGTGTTGAAGAAGCAAATCAACTGCAACAAAGCGAGAATGTGCCTGACAGTAATGGAAACGCTGTTGTTGCAATTGAATGAAAAAAAAAAAAACTGGTGTTACTGGTGTTGCCTTTATATATAATTAGAATTTGACTTGAATTGAAATATAAATTACAGAAAAATATGTCTTTATTTTGGATATTTTAGAGCATGCTTCTGGCACTTAAGCTTTCAGAAGGATCACTTTAAAATCTAGAATTTGGTGTCAGTTGACATTTTTATTGACGAAATTGGATTTGCTTACAGCTTGGCTCAAAAAGCATTATTGATGTCCCTTTTACCTGCAAACGCATCACAGGTCAGTTCTTCTCTGAGGCACATCTTTGCACTATAGCAATCTATGCATTGAGCTTGTACACTGTCTGTCATTGTCATCTCATAAATCAAATATTGGAGATTTCCTAGAGTACTAAGCTTTTAATTTTCTTATGACCCCCTGTTATCATTTACCAAGGGACTTTGGTTGTGGTTAAATGTCAATATTAATTACGGCAAACAGGAGAATTTAGTTGTTTTTTCGTGTGTGTGTGTGTGGGGGGGGGGTGTATTTTGTTGACCAATGCTACATCAGTTCTACTGCTACTGAAATCTTAAAGGATAAATCCAATGGAAGGGAGAAAAGTGAGCTGTGCACAAAACTGACAGAGAACAGGCTGCTATAACAGGATATCAGCTGAATCTGACAGAGAACGAAGAAAACAGTGAAGTCAATTTATACCGAGAGAGGTGATTTGGCCGACGGATGCAGGTGAGAGCAGAAGGTGATGTGACAATCTAGTCGAGATGTGGATAACTAAAGAATTTTTAAGGTCTCTGGATGTGGAGATAGATTCTACTGTTTGGTTGTTAGTAACAAACATTATTATCTTGGAAATATACTTCAATTTCAGAGTTGATTAAAACTACCAAAATCACTTATGCTGCTGTCTTTTATGCAGGTTTATGTTAATGGGTTTTTTTGTTATTCATGAGGAACACAAGGAATAGGAAGACAAACTTGTCCACCTTATCACATTGTTATACTTAACAATTTAGCTAATAGATTTCAAACTATGTAGATATTAAGGTATCTTCTCTTGAGTTTAATAGGCTTTTTATTGCCATGGTTATTGAGAGAGATCAACATGATTATTAGTTGTTTAGCTTAGAAAACCAAACAGTTGAAGGGAAAAATATTACATTGTACCTGTTTCTTTTTTGCTTCAGTATTACTGTATTCGGTTAGTTTTAGTCATTAAAGTGATTGATTGTGTTAAAAATTAGCTAATGAAGAATTAGAAAATGTGATTAAAGCTTGAAAATCATTTTGAATATGTAATTCAACAGTATTTGTTGCTATTTGTTTGCCATAATGCACTGAAATAAATGCAGAATTAGCAGGCACAACAGGGGCATCGCTGCTGCAAGTGCTATGGGGCATCGCTGCTGCAAGTGCTATGTCTGCTGTTTGTCTATAGCTATTTACATTTACAACCACTGAAAGAGAAAGACGTCATACAATAACATATAGGGTAGAACATACAACAGCTTAAGAGACTTGGCTCTGTGAAACAAATTTTATTTTTTGCCATAAACAATGATAAACATGCATACTGGGATGCTGGAAATTTGCTAAAATCAGTGCAGGAGTTGGCCCAGATTCAATGTGTTTTTCTTTTCATATAGTTATGTAGCATATTCCCATATTTGTTGCCAATGAGTGCCCCACTTAGTTTAACTCTTCCAATGTAATTAATCCTAATCAAATCAAACTCCTGTAGTTAGTTCTACATTATACTGATTTGCCACAGTAAAACACTCCCTTGATTATGTTATGAATCTACGAGTGTAATTCTCCGTAGCTGCATAATTTAATTATATTCTTCTATACTATTTTAAAAATAATCATACAAAATACAGTTCCTTTGGCAGAATCAACACTGATTACATCAAGCCTGTGGGCTGCAATCTAATGCTTATTTATTTGCCCACCACATAATAATGTTTGGCCTAAAAACAAAGAACTAATTGCATTTGTGCAACAGTAGTATTTTGAACTCCTGGCAAGAGGGAAATAAATAATGCACTGTAGATACTAATGTATCAATCACAGGCATAACTTTGTTCATCTAGTTTTATTTGTGAATATCTTTGCTGAACTGTGCACCATCAGTTTTCAGTTACAAAAGAGGAGTTGAGCAAACGCCCGATTTTATACCTCTTGGCTTAGTAAAATAACTGAAACTGTAGTCGTTAATGCTATTAACCTTTTATGTCTGCTCTCTATTAACTTGAAATGCAGGCTGTAAGTACGGTAAAGGGGACAGGAAAAAGACAAATTCTTCTTTGAAACTAACAAAATGTAACAAGCTGACTTACTAATGCCTTACTTTGAATTAAATTGCTGCATAATGATTGGCAGTGGCACTCTAAGTAACACAAGGTAAGCCTTTTTCAGACGAATTAGGAAGGTGCTTGTCTGGGCTAATGGCGCCTGCCTCAGTTAAAAGTCATTTATATGGGCCGATACAAACGGCCAACCTGAGTATGCCAACATACCTATTGAAAGTAAAAATTATGTCCAAGTGGATTATTTTCACTTTTTACATTGTGAAAATAATCCATGAATATGTTTTCTAACCCTGCATCAATAGAAACATTTAAAATATGGTTTGTTTTTACATTTGTATAATAATTTGCAGGGATGCAATAATTCATATGTATGAAAATCCTTCCTTTTTTTTTTTTTTTTCCATGTGAGACATGATTTTTAGGATTTCTTAATTTTTATTTTCTCCAAATTATAACTGTACCCTCCCAGTGTTCTGTGTTTGTAAAGTTTTTCTCCTGTAGTGCATTATGTCTGCGTCTCTACCTTCAGTGTTGTCAGCCTTCAGTCACTGGCTGTGTTGGCGCTACTACATCAAAACATCAATTCTGTGGTTGCTACGCAAGAAGCTGGGGAGTAAAAGTTTTTTAATGTTTTAGGCCAAAGTGGCCTAAATATGTAAGTACTTGAAAGTGAAAAATGATAAATTGGAGATTCCTTAAGTTTCATTATGAACCTCAGCTGAAGAACGCAGGACACCTGCAGAGATCAACGCAAGATGATGCTTATTAGCCACATAGAGTAGATTTTGTTTTTTTTCATTATTTTATTTTTCTTCTTTTTTATCTAATTAATTTGGGTGTTTTAAAACTGGCTCACATCTCTTACATTAGAGAGGTTGCCTTGCTGCTAGGTTTTCTAGATTTTGGATGATCAGCTGGCTGTTAAATTTCCAGACCTTAAGTAGAAGGCCAGAATTAATTTTATTATGCCATTGTTTAATCATATTTAACTGTGCAGACAATTTAATGTTGCGATCTGTTGTACTTCACGTTGTCTACAGTTGACAAACTGACAGGATAAAAAAAAGAGTATTATTGGCATATAAATGTCCTATTTATGTGTCAGAGGTGTTGAATTTACATTGTTTGTGATATAGCTCTTTAGAGTTTGAATAGGACAAAGAAAATATTTTTTTACAGACTCCAAACAAGAATAAAAATGAATGAGTTGGTTTTCATTCAGTTTCTGGCTTCGGAAAAAAAAAACAAGTATTTAGTAAGACTGGTTTCTCACACAAAGCTCAAATTTTTCACAGATTTTAAGCTTTGATATAATGGAAGTAAATTCTGGTTATACTGCTGAGATCGCAGCCATTCGTATTAAGCCACACAGGTATTTTCTCCTATAACCTTTGATCTACAAGGTCAGCCATAAGATTCAGTCGGTCGATGTCACTTTGACACACTGCTTGGTTTTTTTTTTTCAAGGATTTACAATGCATCAAAGACTCTCTATCATTACTAGAGCGAAGCCTAATGTTGCTCTAACACAAGATATAGTCTGTACTGTGCTGGGGGGAAGCACAGAGTGCACTCTCACAAATAACATCCGAGTTTGTTACTGGTTGCAGGGAGACTGAAAAGATACAGAGGAAGTAGCTTGAGTTCTCCAGCTGCAGAGCTGAATGCAGAATGTCTCTGTCAAGCAATTCCTTAAAAGCCCAGGCAGCCGGTTTACCGATAAGGATGGGAAATGGGAGCTGCTAAAGGTTGTTGGTTTTTTAATGTTGTGGCTTTGGAGAATTCAGGCTTGTTTTGGTCTAGTTCAGATCCTGAAACTCTACTTTATACTTTAAGCTGAGAAGGTATCAATTTGGCAGTCTGTTGGCATTTTGGTGGGAATTGCTTGAAAATTTCTAAAAATACAACGTCTCTAGCCTGATCACTCAAAGGATTTTGGATTGTTTATTCAAAGACAAAGAGAGCCATTCTCCTAAACTTTACCTCTTTTTAACGAAAGAGAAACAAAACCTGGTGACTATTCTGGAGAAGTTGAATGTCTGTTCAGTCCATGGCTGTCGATCTACTTGGTTTGTTTTACAAAAAGTTAGAACGAGGATAGCTAACATCTAAGGAATGTGGCTATTTCATGTTGCTTTGATGATTGAACGTGCATCTTTGGATAGATTGAGACATTTAGTGTTGGACGTCAAGCCTGTGTGTGCATACACAGAAATTCACTTAAACAAGTTGATACAAAGCTAAAGAATAGCCTGAGGATTAAAAAAAAACAACTAAGACCTACTGATGGAATATGTAAATATGTGTACATATTTACAAATATGTAAATATTTACAGTAAGTGTAAATATTGTTAATTACAGCTACAAACACCATGATTCCTCATACTGACAGCAGTGCTTAGAGTTAACTTGGTTTTGAATCAAACAGTGGCTCCACATCTCCTAACCAAGGTCTGAAGGCCAAAGCAAGAAAGATTAAGCCTACATTAGAAACCAACCTAGTTTTTAAAATTATAATGTGTAATGTATATAATGGTGGATAGAAAGGTTCAGAGAAAAGAAAAATCAAGTTAAATGAAATAATCTCATTGTTGTTCTGAAAGTGTCAGCAGCAGCAACACATACCTAATGTTCATGGAGAGATCAAATGAATGTCACAAAATGTTTATTTTGTAAAGTTACTGCATGTATTTTTTTAATTTCAGGCTCCTTTTATTGTTTGCTGTTATATTTAAAGGAGGGGTGGGGTTTTCTCTGTGGATCAGGTCTGCCTCGAATGAAACACTTGGCAGAGTGAGTTCACATCTGTTTCACACAAACTAATTCTCCAACCTTAATCACAACTAGAAACAAAAAATATTTTGGCAACAATTTGCAAGAGTTATAAGTATGTACAATAATGTGTATACAACAAATTGTTTACCTTTATGTTAATCTTGTTAGCTATGTAATTTTGTAATAATTAACTATATAACATCAGCTTTTTAGGCCCTCAACATAATCTTTTCAGACCAGAACGAGAAGGAGAATCCAGGAAAAGTTATAATATTCTGAGCAATAAGGCATGAATAATTTAGGTGGTGTTTATTTTGCTCTTCCAATATCCTGAATATTTGTTTGAATAAAAACTCCAATATACTTTAAAACTTCAGATTAAAAAAAGGATTCAAACTTGATCTTTAAATTGTCGATAGTGGAAAGGGATTTAACTCATTCATGAGGAGATGAAATATGTGACTGATTTCAGGCAAATTTACTTTTCTCATTCACTGCTCTCTTTCTGAGCATATGGGTCAAAATCAAAATTATATTCATGTTAACATGCAATATAATTGTAGGAGCAGAAATATTGTTGGTATTTTTTTTAATTGAAGCAATTTTATGTTATATATTTTTAAATCTTTGTTTTATGGTTTTATTATAATGCCACAATTGTTTTTATTGTGTTTTTTTTATTATCTTTGAATGTTATCACACAATAATCTTATAGCACACCATACCTACTGCACAACACACAAAATCCAAAAAGTTTGTGTGCGTTTCCCTCTGATTAGATGTGTCGAGGTGTTGTCACAGAATGCTGCGCCGAGTTAAAATTATTCAAAGTTCAGCACAGTGTGCGCTCTCCTTATGTTCGCCCTTGTGCTGTGTGCAGCTCAGTGCAGCACAAATCCAATCTGTCATTGCACAACATGTAGAAGAGAGTAGATTTGGAAGCAGAGCACAGTATTCACCATATACAGCGTTATAGCAGATTAAGAATAGATGAGGCTTCCCACCAATTGACAAAGAAGAGATGACATTCCATCCTAATTGCATAGCAGTCCATGACTGCTTACAGAATAACATAACAACAAATGGACACATGCACAGCAACAAGATATAAATCTTAATACTGACTTTAGAAGCCACAGCCTTGACAAACATTGACAAAGCAGAAGTTAGGACTGTGCCAGAGTTGTCCTTATTCATCACATCTCGCATCACTGAAGCAGTAAAAACCTTTGGTGTACCTTATATAGAGAGCTATTCTTGAAAAGAAGAGTTATTATAGCATCTGTGCCATATATTTAAAGGAACAGTCACTGTGGGGTATTTTACACTATGTAAAGGTTACTGTAATGACTTCATGCCTTCCAGGCTGAATAAAAGACAATGCCAATGAACGGTGAAGGAAAACCTGGGAAAGGGTGTGAGCTACCTACTTGAAGTAGCGTTGAGTGATTTTCGCCACCCCGACTTTGAGCGTGTGTGTGCGTGGGTGGGTGTTAAAATATTCAGGAGGGGAATTCATGCTTTGGCCACAGGATGATACCAGGCAATCATTCATCTGCCATCATGACAAATTTACCTAGTACTGCTTCATGACAGACACATCATTATCATTTTTCTTGTCAGCACCTTGTTAAAATGCCCTCAGAGAGACGGAGAGAGAGGACTCGTGCTGTTAGTCAAACGGTGCTCCAGTTTTTCAAGCTTACATCATGATCAACACTACTTTTGACAGGTAAATGGCATCGGTGTAACATTGTAATCTCAACCATGACTGGGCAGACGTAATGGGAGATATTAACTGAGTCCATCACAAGCTCTTCATTCAAACTACAACCTTTGAGGATGTGTAAAGTTATTTTTTAGAAGCCATACAACAAATATCTCTCCTGCAACAATATCACCTCCAAAAGCCTATGTATGGACGATAACATTTAAGGTTTGTACTAAACATTTTGCAGGTTTACAGGTTTTTAAATATGGCACGTGATCTTTCATTGCACCCTGCAGCAATGTTTGCCCCCCGAAAATGAGTTGAAATATTTCCATTGTTCACAATTTCCCTGCTCTAATGGGAAATATACAGAATGTGGATAAACTTTGCCTTAGAGATAGCATGAGGAGTTCACCCATAAAGTGGAGACTCAGAGTTGAACCACTTCTCTTCAACTTTAAAATGACTTTGAGCTGGTCCAGGCCCTTTGGAAATCTTTTCAGCAAGTCTCACTTGGACGGACGGACAGATCCTCTAGAAATATTTTGGACCTGGTTGTTTTTGAAATAATGAGAACAATATTTAATACTTTTTACATTATAGACATTTGTGAAATTTCTAAGTAATTTTGTTTTCTTATGAAAAAACAATTTTTATCTTGTGAAAAAGAGAAAACCACATAAATATTGACAGCAGATAACAGTTGTTTTGCATTCATAAAGTTTATTTGATGTAATTTATTTCTTTAATTATGTTATTGACATTCTATTTATTCTGCACAGTAATCCTCTATTCTGTCCATGAAAGCCTTATTAGCAAGCATGTCAACACTTCTACAGCATCTTCTCTCGCAGCTTTCTTGGAGTGCTAAGAAAGTGTCCTTTTCTTTTCCGTTTTTGTGTTTAAAACAAACAGATGCAATCTGCATACTGCCAGAAAATAAAACAAAGGTAAAATATGTCAACCAAGGACAGAATGTGATATGTTGCCCATGTCAACATATCACATTCATTCATAGTAATATTTGTATTGCAGCAGCGGAAATTACATCCCACTAAAACACTGTTAAGTTACCAAACTGAAATGATTAATTTCACTTGTTCTAAAATATAAATCTTCCAACGCTTTCAAATTCTAATTTCCGCCTTGTAAAGGTTTGCGCACTTTACCAAACGTTTTGCAGCTGCAGTAGGCGCTTCAAACATAAAATCACAGATAGTTTTTTTTTTTTTTTATCATCAATAATCACATGTCAACATATCACATTCATTCATCCTGTAAATTGATAAAATGTAAGATTTGGTATTTTTAAAACCTCAATTCATTGATGTTACACAGTTTTCAGGGCTTGTGCGTATTCTTGCCAAAGGCTTCATGTTGCCCTGTGTGAACAAATTATTTCAGCTAATTAAGATTTAGGCTTGTGGTGACCTCTGTTGAGTCTTTTGACACCACAGTGTAAATGATCCTCATTGATTTTATTTACTCATTTCTTTTTAATTGGGCGGATTGAGTTCTCGTGTAACTGAAGCTCCCCACAATTCCCCAGCCCATGAGTATTTTCACCCTCGAAGAACTGATACCACTGAGATTAAATGGATCAACACCTTGTCAGTTGTTTTGTTAAATGACAGACAGATCTCGTCAGAAACTTTGTTCACATTCAACTTTGCGAAGCCCTTGAGACGCCCAGGGTTCTGGCCTTCTCTCTGGCAAACAAAGCATTTTTATTATTTAATGTCTCACCTTCTTTTCACTTAACTGAGATCTTTAGTGGTTTGTGATTTGCTGTAATATGAAGTGCTGCTTCTCATTGTTTAACCGTGTGCATTTAATGAACCCAGACATTCAAACTGACTAAACACTTTGCATGATGGTCTCTGTAGCAGACATGTCAGGAACAAACAGCCTTGGAAGTAGGTTTTTGCCTGTCGGTGATATAAATACTGGCTGAGTCAGTAAAGTGGAAGTGATCTCCATTTCTTAGGCATCATCAGGAACAAATATCGTTTTCTTCTTAATCATCCAGGCTGCGCAAAATCAGAAAAAAAAATAAATAAATAAATAAATGACTTCCAATGATTCATTTTCTGCTAAAGAGCCCCCTTGAGGTTGAAGAAAAATTCACAGAAGAGCCGCACTGGGCTATAAGCCACATGGTTCAAAGCGTGGGAAAAAAGTAGGGGCTTATAGTCTGAGAAATACGGTATATGTTTTCCATTCTGGTGTATGAAATAAAACATTTCAAGCTCATATGTGATAAGATCAACAAAATACCCCATCTTTCAAGGTTTAAAGTCTAAGGGGAAGTGATGTTTGTTTCTCAGCAGCCAAAAATTATCCAATCTGGCCACAAATATTCTAATTGGTAAAACCATTTAGAATATTTAAATGACTACTGCTGCATTATTGCCTAAGTAAACCCATGTAGTCCGAGCTACCGCTTATGTGTGTTGCATACATTTTGTCATCAGTCCTGGCCCACTAAAAGTCTGTTTGGGATGACTGCAGACTTCCAAGGGCAGGCTAAGTGCTTTATTGCAACACCTGCACATGCTGAGAGGGACAATAATAACCTCAGCCAGAAGATAGTGTTGATAAAGTAAACAATTGGTAAAACCATTAGCAGATGAAGAAAAAGGACCACAAAGCTTGTTTTAAAGAAATACAGTTGTTGTTTTTTTTTTTACCTGGTGTGTGTAATTTATCATTCAGATAAAAAAAACAACTGAGAGGTAAACTGATGTTCTGGTGTCTAATCACATTATTTTATTCTTTTATAGTGTCTTTTCTTGTTCTTCTCTTTACAGTAAACTGTGCATAAGTCAGTGAATTTTTGCCACTTAATTGGCTGAAATTGAAATAGTATCTCATTAAGAGCACCACAGTTGTTCAGCTGAGCTAAAAGAAGTGCATGTGTGATTTTAAGCGTCATCCAGTTTGTGTACATGGCGAGACATGTCAAGCTTTTTATAGTTTTTTTGTTTCCTCTCCTGATGGTTTGTACATCATAAAAACTTTCACACACATGTGACAAACTTTTGAATATCACAAATTTATTTTTGAAAACTTTTTCTCTTCATATTTGGGTACATACTATTCAGGAAAAAAAATAGTATATCCAGGTCATTGAAACCAGCATCAGACAATTTCCACCAGGTGTCCAACTTGCAACTCGAACATTGCCAAGTTGTTGATGTTAGTCTTGGATTCAACTTCTGACTTTAGAGATAAATACAGTGCTGACAATTCTTCCTCTGTTTAATGTTGCCTGCCTCAGTTTTTTTATGAGGTTTCTCAAACTATTTTCCACAACACTTCATTTTGAGTTTTATCTGCTGAAGCAAAGATCAATGTTCTCAATCTGCTCTTTGGTGTTTTACGTCATTGGTTTGACGTGAACTCTAATTTGATCCTGGTGTATTTTGTAAATAGTTTACTACAAGTAAAGGGAATACAAGTACCACCAGTGATCTTGAACCACATCTGAACCACCTTGAGACTAGAAAATTGACAAGCATAGGAAAAATATCTTCTCTGCTTGACTAACACACCCAGTTCTTTATATGCATTAAAGTAATTCTGACATATACATCTGAAATTCAGCAGAAGTGTAAAGAAAAATTCAATAGAGAAGTCTTCATTACTGCTGCAGCTATACTTGAGCGTGTGAGAAAGACTCCCCAAAGACGGATATGTTGGCAGGATAAGGAGTCTTGGGCTATTGATTCACCTCTCGCAGCTGCACACTACAAAAGATATTAATATATTACTGGAAACTTGATGTCTCTTAGCATAATAGCTTTGGCAGTTCAAGAGAGAGTTGTTTACGTGGTGGTGAAATATTTGGGTTAGTGAAATATCATGTACTTGGTTTTTATGAATCTCTTAAGAAATGATTGAAGAATGCTGAGGGGAAGAAAAAATGGCAACTTTTTATAGGTACTGTATCTGAATTAAAAATTCACTTTCAGTGTGAGTAATAATTTACACCGAAGAATGTTTGCTAGTTTCATTTAACTGTAACAGCTCCATGAAACTAATAAAATCATACTTTCTTCTCTGTTTCCAAAGGATTTTGAACAATTTGGGGTCTGACTGCTTCTATTTTGATGTGATCATCTCACTCATTTCTGCTAATGGCACCCAAGTGCAAAATTTGGCCACCAACTGTTTATCTCGAGGCAATCTTTTTGTAATTTCTTGCAAAGCCAGACTCCACAGTAGAAATGTGGGTACATTTTGGCTTCCACCCAACTCCAGAAGTAGAGCCCAATAACTTGGAGGAGGCAGAATTGGCTCCAGCATTTTGTCCAATTCTGCAAACTTGGAACGACTTCTCTAACCAAAGCTGCAAGGGGTTATTCATGCCATATCTACTCAGCGAAATTTGGCAACTGAGCTCTAAAAGTGTGCAGAGAATTTTATTTCTCACAAAAAAATGTAATTGTGAGTTTTATACGATTATTCTGGATCACTATAAATTTCTAATATTTGTGACCGTCAGACTAAACCCCAACTAATTTGGAGATTTCTGATAATGTTGTGGTGCAACTGAGCAAAGCATCATCTTTTATCTATGCATTTATTTCTGCCTGTTTTTCTTGTTTTGAGTCCTTGAAAGAAGGTCAGCAGGCTTTGTGGTCTGTGGAGACAAAAATTAATCCATGGCTTTATCCCTGTTAGTCTCTCTGGAACATTCATGCAGCATAGCATGCTTTAAAATCAATCAACAGCTGGTTTCTCTGTTTTTTGTGGTTTGTTTAATGGTATATATCTCTTGGGAAGAAATATGTAATATGTAATATATGTAAAATTGTTTTTATCTCAAACATATGGGAATATATAAGTTGCTGCTCAAAGCGTTTATTTCCTAGGAGTGTGATAGACAGAAGAGAAGAAATAAAAAGTGGCAGCATGGCAGAGTATTTATCATAGAGCTTTACTGTACATCAGATGATATGATCACTGAGCAGAGAGTTTTCTGTGTTTTTTCCTCTGTGCTTGTCAAACTAACAAACAAACAGACATGGTACATGCACCCCAGCAGGTACAGTAGTTCAGTGTGTCTGTGTTGACACAAAAATACTGCATTTTTGATATAAAAAAACAAAAGTGTAAAAGTTCCTTTTGCTGTTTCTGACAGAGGCCATATTTTATCATTTCATCCTGGAAAGGTACATTTTATTTTAGTAATTCAATTTAAATTGTGAAGCTCTTTATACATATATGGCAGTAACGAATCTATAGTTCTGCTGTGGTGTTAATGAATTCCTGTTTGTTTCAGCATCAGTATTTAACTTGACTGGATGTGGTGCCTGCCATTTTTCTCTTCAGAATATCTCCTGGACTGTACTTGGAGTTTAGGACAGGCCGGTTTAGAGAGAAGTGTCTTGATCATTACAACAGATATTGCTACAAATAGCAACGTGGGCAGGTGCTAACTACTTCTAAAAAATTACATTTACTTCCCCATAAAACCTTCCAGCAGAGGGAAGTATAAAGTGCTGTTTTTTAATTCTATTTTATTTATTTATTGTTGGTAGAGGGTTCCTCTGATTTTGAATTTGATAAAACAGTGAATCAACATTAGCTGAAGACATTGCTCCCTAAAATCACCATTTGCTGTGGATACACATCCTAAACCCTGGAATCTGAGGCTCTCTATGCTTCCTCCATACTCTGGCACATTTATTAGCAAACAAAACGCAAAGGATGGCATAATCTGAAAAGAGTTTAGGCTTCTGAGCAGCAGTCCACTCTATTAACTCTTTCATCAAAGTTAAGGAGCTCCAGATTTGCTCTCTCCTTCAGAAGAGGCTTAACACAAGAAAGGTGAATCCACACAGGTGAATCCCCACAAACTCTTTTATGGTTAACTCTGATATATGTGCCTTTTATTGCCATTTTCACTTCCATTCAACCTTTTATTAATATGGTTGGATGCAACACCCAGTGAACAACCAGCTACTTGTCGTTGCAGACATTTTAGTCACACTAAATTTTGCATATATGTCAAGTTTTCAGCTGTTGCTATGAGAGAATGCATGCTGAAGAGTCAAATAACTTAGACTGGATACATAATACATTTTGAAATGTTACTGTCTGAACTTTTGCCAACAAACATATCCTTAAATTAGATTTTTTACATAGGCAGTTTGCATCTCATAGGATTTATTTACTTTTCGAACATTAAAAATAAATAAATCCTTGCGAATATAATTCAGCTTTAGCATCTTTTGTTGCTATTGCTAGAGTTACTCTGAATACTTGGCCAGAGAATAGAATGAGACAACATTCAGATTCGCTTTTATTAGTGGTTGACAGGTCAAACCTGAAACATCTGATAGTTTTTTTTCCTCTTTATTCATCATAATTAAGAACTTCCACAAGTTTTGGTTTATAAATCCATCAAACAGCATGTATGTTGATACACCTTTTGGAGTTGTGTCAAAAGCAGATTATGTCAAAAAATGTACTACTTCTATCATGGAGCTCACAGCACAATATTAAACACATATTAAAACATTCAGCTAGTGGGATTCAACAAGTTTGTGATAAAATAATCTCTCAAATGAATTTTAGTCAAAAAAAAAGTCTAGTCAGTGACTTGTTGTCTTAATTAACTCTTATTTTTTGTTGATGTGATGTTTAAGTTTTTTCTTTTTTTTCCTAAGGTGTTTTTAAAATACAGCTTTACTCTATGAAACTTTTAATTGAGCTGAACTGTATATCAACAAGGTGTATTAGGCTTAGTGTTGTATGAATTTCTATGTGAATTAGAAATTTATATATATATATATATATATATATATATATATATATATATATATATATATATATATATATATATATATTATATATATATATTATATTTATTACTTTTTTTCTGGAGTTTCTGATACATACTGCCTGATGCACTTTATAATACATTAAGTATCTGATTGTGTTATTTAGTTTAACCATTGCAAGAAATGAAAGTAAGTAAGTAATTGCAACTCATTTCTCAATTTCAAGAAATTAAAACTGCAGATTTAGAATTGTTTTTCTTTTCAAAGAAAAACTATGTAATTCTCACACTTTTTTATAGCACTTAACATTTGTCATGATGAATTTCTGCCTGTTTGAAACGCAGCACAATTGACTTTGAGGTACAGATTTATGCTTGGCAATTTGTGAAAAGCAGCATTAACTTCTCTTGTTGAACACACTGTTTTTATGGAGACTTTTTCCCCCTTTTGCTCTGACAGATGGTGAAAGTTATTCTTTCAATTTTCATCAACTCCACATTATTGTCCAGACTTATATTTATGGGTACTGGGCAGCAATTTTTCTGCACTCCCGTCATCATTTAAAGCACAGATGAATTATCCCTCAGCTGCTGCAGATCAGCACCATAAGGCTAACTACCACAGTGCCTGTCTGATAAATGATCACCGAAAAAACATACCAGAAGACAAACTCTCAACTGATCGTAAAGTCAAATCACTGCTGCATTTGAATGTAACTATTATATGTGAAAATGACCTTCACATTCTGCCTTACCTTGAAGAAAAAGCCAACTAGTGACACATGCGAGGGCGTAACAAGAATTGTCTATAGGTCTTATAAACAGGTCCCACATTGATCACCCTTTAATACTGATAGGACCATTTCTAAATTAAATTAACATCTTTTAGCTCAACACTTCTGTTTTCCCTACAACAGTCATTAACAAGCCAGTGCAATGGAGAGTTTGTACGTGTGTGTTTGATTTGTTTTCTTTTCAGTTAAGCCAGCCAGGTTTGCTTGAGTAATTTACATTACTGAAGCTGAAGGTGATGTCAGTGACAGTCTGCAAACCTGCAAAAAGATCATTGTTAACATCTCAGTAAATTGATTATTTCAGTTGGTAGATGGAATTAGATGACCTAAAGTAAGTCCAAATAGAGCTCTCCTCATCACTATCCATCAAAACCTAATTTTATTCTTGTCATAGATCTTTAAAAAAGTCTTTTATATTCTTCAGCGAGTCCATGTCAGTGAAATATGAACTGAAGTTAAGCGGGGTCAAAACAAATTTTGTCCACAGACATTGTTGTCAGCATTTTAAAGTGCTATGTTTTTTTGTTCCAGTAAAAATCTAGACAGCTCATTTGTTACAGGTGATTTTATGTACTTGCTCAAGATTAATACACTTCTGTTTGGCAGAAAAATATTTAGTATCTCTACTGTACTGCACATCACATCCAAAATAGTGTGATGTTTGTGCAGTGAATAAAAGAAATGGAGCTGAATGCTTTTATCATAACAAAATACAGAGTTTATGAAAGAACCGGTCGATTTATAATTGGGATTGACCTTCGTTATTTAGTAGGTGTGCAGTAAAGTTGACATTTAATAAAATGAATAACTGTTCCTTGTCAGAGTTTGGCCTTTGAGTCTTTTCAACACAGCTTTTGTAGAACCAAATGAGATCTAAGTGTGATGGGAGAGAGTTTGGTGTGCTCAGTTACACAGTGATCTGATAGGTAACACTTTTTCATCATGACAAATCGTCCTCTGGTTTGAATTGTGACAGTAAGAGAGCTCCTATGTAGAGCTGGCAAGTTCTCTTTTGTTCAGACTGACTGCATGAGGATGCTTCTTTCCACATCAGAGATTTAAAGAATGACAAGGCCCCTGAGTCAGATGAGATCCTAACAGTAAGAAGAGCAGAGTACTTGGGTTCAAGATCCACACCGTACTCTTCAGATTCTGAGAAACAAAAACATAGCAATGAGATGCCCTGGTATTTACAAAGGTAACTAAATCAGGATGGGAAAACTGCAGTGGCAACTGGTGCCATTGAAAATCTTTGTTCTTATAAACCAGTTGTTTCCAGACACTATCATGCCACAATTATGAATCTATCAAGAACCTAACTTATTTATTTTTTTTACATTCATCAGTGTGTGAGAAATAGTCCTCAAATTGTGGTCCACATTGACATGATTGGATCACACAGTTGATGGATTTGCCAATCGCCCATAATGTAAATCTCTTGTTTCACCAAATGTGAAAGGTAACCTATTGAATTAGGATTAGTGACTGCTTGTTTCATAGCAGTAGATGAAACACTGCTATGAAACAAGTTTGAGGTGATTAGTGATTTGTGACATGATGTGTTGTCACGTTTAATCACGTCCAATTACAAAAAGCAACAAACACCAATAGTCATTCTTTGATTATTCCTGTTCGATTTACAGTTATAATGGATAGTGTGTAGAAGCTTGATATAAACACCAACACAAAATCATCTAAACTTTATGGAACTAACTTTTGCCCATTATTATCTTATCGTCCTATATTGGTAAAAGCTGAGTGGCTTATTAGTTCTTCTGGTACTATCCTGAAAAGTTATTTTACTTAGAAATAAGTGTAAAGTTGGTCTGAGGATTTTGTAAAGTATTGAAAGAAAATATTCAGCTAACTGGGAGCTAACTCTACTTCAGTGTGGAGAAAAAATTAACATGTAGAAACCTCTAGCTTAAAAGTGATGCTAAAAGCGATTCATAACTTGCCTTGACAATGATCAAAAGCTGTAATTATTGTACTTCATGCCATTGTAAGTTAAATAAACCAGTCCTTATGTTTTTAACACTTACTTGGTCAATTTGACATAACAGAATCTGTTTAATCTGTACATGTCATTTTTGCTCTGCTGTAATTTTTGCTTCAAATTGATAAATTGAGAAGAAATAATCCTTACCTGACAAACTGTGTAGTGGGGAAAGCTGAAAGGGTGTAAATTTGACAGTATGTCATGATTTCTGTGATAATTATAAGAATTTTTCATCGAAATGCATTTTATTACCAGTCTCTGACATGTTGTGTTATGCTTTTCTATGGTCATGTATGTGAAATTATATAAGCCCTTCAAATGGCTGACTCATACTACATTGATGCAATCCATCAAATATTCATTAAGATGTATGAAAAATTGGTTTATCAGAAACAAACACACAGAGAAACATGTGTGATTGGAAAACTATGTAAGATGTTTATTTGTATTGCATTTGAAATTACAGTTTCACTGAGTGTTACTAAAAATATAACATGCTGACTCTCAATCTTTGTTTATATATAAAACACTAACAGAATCCATGTTGATCCAGAGACATGCACAATATTCGTTTTGTCAACAGGTCTTAAAGTCATAATTAGAACATCTGTGTTTTAAGCACTTTTTGCATTATTCTTTCAACTCATAAAAATATTATTAGTTGCCCTTATTTCAGATGCTTTGCACGACCCATAAACAGCTTGTCTTTAAGCACAATATGTAGCTAATGCACCCAGACTGCCAAAAATAAATCACACAATCAGTACATCATCTGATTAAGAAAGGTACATTAACCTTGGCAAAATCTGATAAAGCTGAGCCAAACAAAGTATATAAAGTAACTTATGGCAAGAATTTCTAAACATCAAGAAATTTAAATGATAAAATATTACTTTGAGATAAAATAAAAAATAAGTGTGTCTTTCTGTCCCTGTTTAGTGTATGACAATTAACTTTCTAAATACTTTCTTTCAAGTAGAGAACACTTAATTACATTAAAACTAACCACAATTTTGCCCATGAGGTTTTGGCTACTGCTGTCTTAACAAGTACAATGTTAATATTTTAATTCACATACAAAATCCTATTTAATTGTATCTGAAATCTCTGCTTACCAGGATACGATTAATCTTTATTCTGGTATTGCAAATTATCATGTCTTGTTAAAATTAAATAAAATAGTTTTCTCTGAAACTGTAAAACTATAATAAACTTATCATGTTTCCACTTTGAAATATCTACAGATCAACGTCTCTATTATGAAACTGCATTTGGGGTGTAGCAGTGAAGTACCTCAGAAGAAACCTTTACATTTGAAATATTTTAATAACAGTATTTGCTTTACAGATTTTGTTCTTCAGTCTTTTTCCCTTAAAATCTCTTTGAAACATTTTGGTCTTCTGGTCTCTCATCTGAATTGACCTTTGCTCTCAATCACACATCTTACTCCAGCTTCTGAGCTTAATATCCTTGCCTGTCAATTGCAACTGAGAAGAGAGTGACTTTGTTTCCTTCCTTTCATGACAGCTACTCTGAAAAGCTGGCCTAAGGGCAGGACCTCAACAAATTTTCTAAAGGCTGGCAAAGGCAGTCTTTGAGCTAGTTTTACCACTCAAGCCTTTATTTAGTTAGTTAGTTCTAATTAATATATCCTTGTAATTTAATAAAACCAAACCTACAGATGCTTAGATGAGGACAGAGCCACCCAAAACCTGAAATTAAACAATAATTGAAAGGAGTGAAGGGAAAGGTGTGCAATGTCAGGCCACACAAAGTAAATAAATAAACAATATTTATTTGATATTGTCAAATAAATATTTGACAATATTTATTTGTCAAATAAATATTAATATCACTCACAATAAATTGATTCTATCCACTCATTTTCTGAAAGCAGCCAGAGATTTAAAAAATTATGGATATGATTTAAATGATCAGAATAGAACAAACAAAGTGACGAACCGGTAGCAATATATGTGCAGAAAAGCTTAATATCGACAAAGATGATCTGTTGTGATTTATCACCATGGAGATTTGTATTTAAAAGAGGAAAAATAGACATACAGAGACTTTGTCATTCAGCTGTGCATTTAAAAATTTACACATTGAGCGAAATGTTATTGCACTGCTACAATAATATAAATAGATAAATAATAATGAAAAGTATATATATTAATAAAAATATTAATGGGAGTTTCTTATGGTATATGGAATGAAGTTGTTGTGGAATCTGGTTGTTAATTGTTGGTTGGCTTTATAGGACTCTGGTGTCTGGTATATATTTAAAGAGTGAATTTTTCAAATGTTTGAATGTAACTATTTGTTGAGACTATGATATTGATTTGTTAAATTAAAAAACTTAATTAAAAATTAAAAATCCAAAAACCACAAGACTAGGTCAAATGATTTCATATTATTTTACAATAATTTATAACATATTAACACATAATATTAAAACACATCAAGTGGGCTCTAATATTTTGACATTTACTCATTTTTGATTGGGTAAAGAAGCAAATGACTATAAATTATAACTGTAGTTAATAAAAAACAGTGTGCCATTTAAAATTCAACAAAATGAGAACAGAGGAAAATATAAATGCCTATAAAAATAACTTACTAAAACAGAAGTGGGATGTGGTTTGTGAGGAGGAGAATGCCCATAAATCAAATGAAAACATTTCTATGGATATTTGTAAGATTATGCAATAAAGGTTGTCCCGTTAAATAATACAATATTTGTAAAAACAAAAGCATAAACAGAGCCAATGGATTACAACAAGTACAACAAAAATGCCTGAATGAATACGAATGCTCTTTACAATAAATTTATAAAAGAGAGAACAACATAAAAAGAAATTACAAAATACATAAAAGTAAAAAAAAAGTCTTTACAATCAGTTTCTTTCCATATGTAGTTACTGTAGTTAAAGTAACTCTTTAAGAAGCAGATGACAGACATCATTTTATAAATTATTGTCCTGTTTCTTTGTTACCTCAGTTCTCCAATATTCAGGAAGAAAAATCTCTCAGAAAAGAAAGAACGACATTTCCATCATTATTAAACACATTTGTTTTGTACATGTTTGAAAGGACTAAAGATTTACATTTCCTTATTATATTAGTTTATTTTTCCATCACTACTTTCAGTGTATGTATGGAGTTCACACATATGAACACTACTCTGTCCAGATTCAGTTTTATTTTGTTTCAACATGTCTGTAAGAAGGAAGCAGTGGCCATCGTGGTAAAAGACATGCTTTAAACCAAAGATTGAACCTCTCTGCAGAGAGGACAGAACCAGTGTTAAACCAATGAAAGTCGTGGCTTCTGGACTGAAAAGAAGAGAATGGTTTGTTTCAATTATCATAGCTGATTTTTAACGTACCCCAGTACTTTCTGAAGCCGAGCTACTACCACGGTGCAACCACAGGGATGTTTGATTAAACATGATTACAAGGCACTCAAAAATCATGCTAATACAGAAGACACTGGTAGATGACCTGTTTTTGTGATTCACGGGTGAAGACTTCATGTCCTGATTGTGTTAGAGTGCTTACAAGTACCATCCACATCCACTGCTGTTGGTTTCACTGTGTGATATGTTGCTCTGGGAAAATAAAATTTTCAAGTTTAGATTAAAAGGGGAGTATCTTTCTGTCTCTACATGTTGTGTATTCTGGAAAACTATACATAGAAATGTTTTATCTGATTTAAATTGGAATAGAGCACAATGACATTCTGCTGTACATACAAATAAATGTCATCAGCAAAAAAAAACCTTAATATTAATCCATGGTTTAAAATGTGAACTTAAAAAATCCATACATTTAAAAAAAAAAAAATTTTTATATGTATATTGTTCTCTGACCACTTATTAAGTAAGACTGGAGTACTGCTGGAAACTGAACCTAAAGAAAGTCGTGTTTAGAGGTGCAGCGGCACTTTCTTGTTTAATGAGATGGGTGTCTGTGGATTCTGTCAGAGGCAGGAGCTGCTGGTTACAGTTTCAAGAGACTAATTTGAGAACCATAAAGCTTTAACAAGTCTTGAAAGATGTATACAAGTGTATGATCTGATAGTGAGTGAATGAATGTTTTCACTTCTTTATTTCTCTTCATCTTTCTTTGTCTTTTTTTTCTTGTCATAGCAACTCAGAAGCTGGAGTTTCATCAGCTTCTTAAATATTTCCTGTGATTTTCAAATCTTTGAGGCCCTTTTTCCTTCACTGGATAAGAGGCATGTGTTTTTGGTGCCCTTTTGGGCTAAATCTGGTTCTACTGATTGCCCTATACTTCAGTAAATGTCACTGCACAGAGATACATCAATGTTGAAGCCCTCCCACTTAACCAGCTCAGACAAAGTAGAGTTTGGTGGAGGTTTAATTTTGTAGAAAAGATGGATAGCACTTGAAGTACTTAAGAATCACACTTTTTAGTTGAAATATTAACAATTATATTTGTTACATTGTAAAAATATTTTTAAGGAGTATTTACTACACAGATAAATGAAGCAGTTCATTTGTTGTTTTTCTGTTGTTTTTTATTCTTGTAAATTTGTTATTCTTGTAAATTCATACATTAAAGCTGAATTTGAGCTCATGGTTGCATGTCTTGTTTTAAACCTGCTCAATCTCTATGTCTCGTTACTGCATTGTAGTCATTCTTGTGGAAATATGAAGGTACTGGCAGGTTCCCACTCATCTTTATAATTGTTGGCTGTCAAGATACATTGGGAAAGTGGGATTCTTTGTGCTCTTCAGAACAATAGACAAACAATAAAGCCAACACCTGGCAGTATTGTTGTTGTGCCAAGATCATATGAATGATCCGATTTGTGTGGAAAGGATGCTATAAGTTTTCTTGGAGTGTTTTAATATCTCGTACCTGACAGGTTTTCTGTGTTCTTTGACAGATGCCATGTTGCTGGTCGCAGACAGACTGGTGGGACCTTTCAACATTGAAGCAGTTATAGAACCAATTGATATAAAAATTTCGGAGGCTATTATGACGATGCAGGACAACAGCATGCAAGTATCAGCTAAGGTACTGTATCTTGAGAAGCCTTGCTGTTGTGTTATTTATGCCTATTTGTATTTAATTATTTATGTTTATTATGTAAATCCTTTCCCTGGCAGTAAAATGCAATGTAATTCACTGTGTCCAATGCCAAATCCTAACGGCAGCTGCATAGTTTTTATATAAATTGGATTATATGGTCTTATTTAAATTTCTCCATGACAGCAGTATACACAGCAGCCACTTTATTAGGTACACTTGTTTAATTGCTTGTTGTAAATCTGCCAATTACATAGCTACAACTCAGTAGTTGGTCGTTGTGAAAACATCTTGCTGGAGCGCTAACTGAGCATCAGCATCAAAAACAAAAAACATACAGATTAACACATCAAAATACAGATAAAATAATTTTACATGTGACATTAATGTTGGTCCTAGAGGAACTTCTCATCTACTCAGGAAATAATGTGTAACCATCTTGGTTAAACAGACAATTGCTCAGAAAAGATAACTATAACCAGCAGAAAGTGCCTTGTTGATGTCAAAGGTCAGAGGGGAACAGGGAGTCAGAAGTGATGCAAAGGAAACAGTCAGTCAAATAACCAGTTGTTACAATCACAAAGTACAATCACTGAACAACAGCTGAAGACCACACCAGGCACCACTTCTTTCAGCTAAGAACAGGAGACTGAAGCTGCAATTTACACCCACTCTTCAAAATTGGAAAATAATGGATCGGTAAAACATTGTCTGGACATTT